>NC_089250.1:96393165-96993165 GCF_963930625.1 Muntiacus reevesi
ATACACACAAACATATATATATATGTATAAGTGAATCACTTTGTTGTATAACTAAAACTAACACAGCATTGTAAATCAACTATACTTCAACATTAAAAAACCCTGGTACATGAGTAAGACATCGTGGAGGTTGGGGAGTGAAGGCTGAGCTCCTGCTCTGCATACTAGCCTCCCTCCACAAGGCTGACTTGGAACAGTGTGGTCTTGATCTTCTGCCCATCGAGTTATCCCACCTTGCTTGGTTATCTAGCCCCTGCCATTATCACTGTCATGTGCTAGACTTTGCATCACTCTTCCACATTCACCAGCAACTTGGTCTTCTTATTGTGTGCACAGGATGATGCAGCCCATACCCAGCCTCACAGCTTCTTCACCTCTTCAGTGACAGTGACATTCAGCGCACTCTACTTGAGCCATGCATAGCTTTTAGCCACGTGCCAGATACTGTCATCATCCAGAAACACTTTACCTCTGAAATCTCCAATCTCAAGATTCTGCTCTCAGAGCAAAACTCCCTATCTTTACAGCCTATGCTGTGTGAAATTTGGCCGCAGCAGCAACTCCCATGAAGAGCTAGAATCTATTTCCCTACCTCTTAACTAAGTGACTTCCTGGTCCAACTCAAAAGAATGTGATGAATGTGATACTGTGTGAGTTTTGGAATCAAGTTTTGGAATCAACAGGTCCTGCATGCTGATGGAGCAAGGTTTTGAGGCCTGCCCAGCAGAAGATAAGAATTCAGTGAGGAAGACCGAAGCAGCTTGGCTGTTGGCCATCACCAAAGGACACAAAATGTGAGGTCATCTTGGATCTTCTAGGCCAGCCAACCCTCCAGCTGAATGTCGCTTTATGAATGAACCTGGGTGAAACCAACTGATAAACCACCTGGCCAACCTACAGAATCATAACAAATAATAAACTGTTGTTTAAGCCACCAAGTTTTGGGGTGGTTTGTTACATAGCAATAGTTAACTGAATCATGCACATCATACTTTAGGAAGACCTCCAGAACCCTGACTTCTCCATTTAAAATATACCACATACATAGAGCTGTTTGTTGTTGTTTAGTCGCTAAGTTGTGTCTGACTCTATTGCAAACCTCTGGACAGTGGCCTGCGAGGCTCCTCTGTCCATGGGATTTTCCAGACAAGAATACTGGAATGGGTTGTTGCATTTCCTTCTCTAGAGGATATCCCTGACCCAGGGATCAAGTCCACATCTCCTGCATTGGCAGGTGAATTCTTTACCACTGAGCCACCAGGGAAGCCCATATATATATCCTATATATATTACATATATATATATAATTAATATATATTTAATTATAGGCACCTTTGGGATGATCTTTTCAACCTAGGGTTGATGAATCATGCCAACTCTTCTCCACACCATCACCCTCAACTTTCTGTACTACATGCATAGTAGGCAGAATAATGGTTCATCAAAGATGTCTGTGGTTGACATCTCCGGGGGCTATGAATATGTTCTGTTACATGGCATGTGGGAATCAGGGTAGCAGATGGAATTAAGGTTGCTAATCAGTTGACCTTACTATAAGGGGATTATCCTGGGCTAGCTGTGTAAAGGCCCAGTGTAATCACAAGCTTCCTTCACAGGTGAAATAAGGAAGCAAAAGCTTGGAATCAGAGAGAAATAGAAGATGATTTTGAAGAAGTCATCATGACTTTTAAGCCAAGAAATACAGGTAATCTTCAGAAGGTGAAACAGGTAAGGAAATAGCTTCTTCCCTAGAGCCTCCAGCAGGAACACCTTGACTTTACCACAGTGAGACCCATTTCACTCTTCTGACCTCTAGGACTGTAAGACAACAAATCTGTTGGTTTAAGACATTTAACTTTTGGTAATTTGTTAGAGCAGCAATAGGAAACTACCACAGCTTGCTTTAGCCACACAGAATGACTCTCAGAATTCTAAACATTGTTTGTACCTCTACTCTTCCTCATCTGCCTGGTGCATTCTATTCATTCCCCAAAATCTTACTCAGATATTGTGCTAAGTCGCTTCAGTCATGCCCAACTCTTTGCAACCCTTCTGACTGTAGCCCTCCAGGCTCCTCTGTCCATGGGATTCTTCAGGCAAGAATACTGGAGTCGGTTGCCATGCCCTCCTCCAGGGTATCTTCCCAACCCAGGGATCCAACCCACATCTCTTATGTCTCTTGCATTGGCAGGCAGGGTCTGTACCACTAGCACCACCTGGGAAGCCCAACTCAGATATTCCTCCTCTAAAAAGTTTTCCTTATTGCCCCACCTCCCCACAGACTAAATTTCTTTCCCCTCTGTATCAATAAATGACTTTAGGAGAAGCAATGGAAAACACAAATACTCTTGTTTCTCTTTCACTCATTTTTTTCTTATATTAGCAAATCACTGAATGGTGGTTTGTGACCTTTTTATCTTTTTCCTGAGGTTGTTACATCAAAGTGCCCATCTTATGCACTAAATGAATGAATCATCAGGTATTTCTGGGGGTACTATTAGGTTGGCCAAAAAGTTTATTCAAATTTTTTCCATAGTGTCTTATAGAAGAACCCAAACAAAACTTTTGGCCAACCCAATGTCATACACCAAAGTGCCTGGAATATATGAGCATACAGTGTCCCTCTTCTGCTCTCTCTGGTCCATGTTCCTCTGTCTGCTCTCTCTGGTCCATGGGTCCCCAGTATACTTGTGATTCTTCCAGGGCCAACCATGGAGAAACAGAGATGCAGCCTAACATGACCTTCGCTGCCCTAGGCTCCTCTTCCAAGTGTTTCCTCCCTGTGGTGGTTGCCCTACGCCTCACCTTGAGTCCTTGAGATGATGGTCTACACAGTGTCCTATTCTTAAGAAACAGGTTCTCAGGAAGAGTCAGGCACATTCACTTCCCCAATTACACGACAGCTAGATGACTATCAGAATCTTAGCTCCATAACTGAGTAATTTGGGGGTGCTGTGGCTCATAAAACTCAAGATAATCCTTCTTGTTCCAAATGAGTGCACATTAGTATAGGGTCACTATTTGAATTTCGGTAAGGGTGCAATTCTCTTGTGACACTAGAAATTCAGATCTTAGAGACGATGGGTAGGGAAAGGTTGACCATTTGTCTAAGATGCGTCACTAAGCATCTCCTAATTGCTCCACATTACTCCACTATTAGAATATGCTGCCTCTTACTGTCACTTTTGCCATGTCTCCTGTTATATTTGCTACTGTAATCAAGGCCAGATGAGCAGTCTGCTTAGACATTTTATCTTAGACCATAGAGGGGCCTTTGTACTTCAAGCTCCATTCAGCTATTTTTGACAGTTTGAACAGGGCAACTGCACAGCCACTAAATTTTCTTGTCCTTTAGAAAAGCATATACTCTGAACTTTAAGAAATAATTTAACTTGGTCATTAAAAATCCTAGTGGAACAAATTTGAGCGTCTTTGGAGAGTTAGCTCTGAAAGAAAGACTGAGAATTTTATATTATTGGCAGAAACAAAAGGGAAATGTTAGGCGTTGCATAATAACTATAGCCAACAGCCAAGTTTCAACTGTGCCGATTTCATTATCCTGAGCTCTTAATCACCAGTCCTAGTCAGGCAGGAGCAGCCTTATGCATTATATAAACATCTCAGCTGGAACAGAGAATAGGTCCAGACCTGGGAAAGAGACAGTCAGAGCTGGGCTGGGCTTCTTTAAATCAAAACTTCACTAAAAAATATCTCCAGGATAATATTGCCTTTCATCATTCCAATCAGCAATATTTGTTCAATTGAAAGTTTTGATCAAAACAAAAAAGAGATTAAGTAACCAAAAGAGCACTGCAGAGAAGTTCGGGAATACAAATAATACAGAGACACTTTTTAAAACATTCACTCCTTCTCAGCAGAGCCCTGTAATGACCTACACCAGATCATGCTCTCATTTTTTGAAACTCCATGTCAGTGAGGAAATGGGCCAGGATTAGAAATAAACTACTTCTTCTACTGACTGCCCTTAATAAAAACTGTCTCAATTAAAAAAAAAAGCAATGACTGAAACAGCTTAAAATATGCATACAAATTCCAGGGTAGGATTCAAAACCACCAAAAGTAAAGTGTGTGCTATGTCTGAGAGATTCCGGACTACTTTTGCCTACAAATATGCTGTGTAGCATGGCCTTTGACAATGTTGATTATGCCATTATTTCTTGTGCCCTTGATCCATCCACTGAAACATTTTGTAGGCCTTGGGCTGTCTTGGTTAAAGAAACAGAGGCTGCACTTAGTGAGCGCCAGGCCTACAGGTGCACACCAGCAGACAGGCCAGGGTGGGTGCTGACCCCACAGACCTCACGATCAGGTAGGGAGAGATCACTGAATGGGGGATACCATTGTGCATTTGATAAACTCCTTCAGGGAAAACCAAAGGTGTTAAGGGAGAAAATGATGGGTGGGAGGCCTCCAGGAGGAGGCCCCCTGCTCCTCTCTAAACAATCAGAATGGCCTGGTCATGAGATGGGAAATGGGTGGAAAAGCTTGAGTGGAGGGAACTGGGAAGAGGGAAGGCTGCTGGGCAGACAGGGCTCAGATCATTCATGGCCTTTGAGGCCACAGTCCGGAGTTTGGATTTCATTCTCAGTGCAGTGAGAAGCCACTGAAGGGTTTTCAGCAGGGGAGTAACAGGTTCTCATTTGCTTTTAAAAAAAGTACCACCAGAGACTTCTCTGGTGGTCCAGCGGCTAAGACTCCCAATGCAGGGGGCCCGAGTTTGATTCCTGGTCGGGGAATTAGATCCCACACAGGGCAACTAAGACCTGGCACAGACAGATAAATTAATATTTTAAAAGCTAAATTAAAAGTATCACTAGTATCATTGAGACTGCTGTGTGGAGAGCATGGGGTTGGATTCTGAACAGTGGCAGAGGCCCAGCTTAGAAAGCTCCTATATTGTCCAAGAGGGAAAAATAGTGGCTGTGACGAGGATGGAATCGGCAGAGATGGACCAAAGCGAAGATTCAAGTCCATTTTGGAAGCAGATGCACTTACCACATTCTCCTTTTATCCTGTTTCCTATGGTATTTATCAAATTCTCCTTTGGGACTTCCCTGGTAGCTCAGATGGTAAAGCGTCTGCCTACAATGCAGGAGACCCAGGTTCAATCCCTGGGTCAGGAATATCTCCTGGAGAAGGAAATGACATCCCACTCTAGTATTCTTGCCTGGAAAATCCCATGGACAGAGGAGCCTGTTAGGCTACAGTCCATCGGGTCACAAAGAGTCAGACACGACTGAGTGACTTCACTTCACTTCCTTTGCAATACTGACAATTAGCCTTATATGTGTCTCATTTCCATCTCATCAAGGTTATGCACCTTTGACAACAGAGACTGTTAATCACCTTTTAATCCTCAGATCTTTTCACAGTGCCTTGGCCATACATGGCCTGCCATAAATATTTGTTCAGCTATATACACAAAAACACTTACTCCAGCTTCCTTAGGAAACCTTCCACATGGGGCTGGCAGAGACCTGGCATTTGGCTGTCTCTGGTGACTGATCATTAAGCCTGTGGCCTCGAAAGCTGCAGCGTGTGGCTAAGCCTGCAGAGGAACACGCTGAGGGACGTCTGTGTGGCCCATCACGAGAGCAGTGTCTGACAGATGGCACTGCACCAGCCATGGCTACCCCAGCAGGAAGAGCATCAGTAACCATGGGAACCACCACGGACCAAGGTCCAGGCCCCTCCACCAAATAGGAAGGCAGGGGGTAGGGAGGAGCCCAGATACGGGCAAAGAGGAGTGGCTTAGGGCTGAATCTGATTTAGAAAAATAAAGGAACGTGGCCTTTCACTGTGCTCTAGTGCCCAGAGTCAATTTATGAATCTTGGTAGTATTTACATATAAGGGTCTCATAAAGTTCTCATCCGTTTTTAGACTTTGGCATCCTAATTCAAGGGAATATCAACTCTTTTTGGTGAGTTACTGCTTGGCTAGAAAAGAAGGGGAGAAGGGAGGCATATGCAGACACTACATAGGGAGAAAGATTTATAACTGATACGAAAATCAGTCTGGAAGACAGAGTTCAATCTATGTCTAAAGGAGCCATGTCACACAAGGTAACTAGCTGGACTTCAAGTGCAAGTTAGCTATGAATGATCAGATGCTTTGGATCCCCCTCTAGCCAGGTCCCACTAGAATTTACCTTATTCTGTATAGAGAGCAGACTCCAAAACAGTGCCAGAAACTAAGAATAAGGAGTAAACGTATACCAGAAACTGGAAAGATCTCTGCCCAGATTCACCTCCATGGAGCCAAATGAGAAGGTTGCTGATGACCAACAGATTGCCCATTTCTACGGCCTGGAGGGAAGCAGGAAGCTCTTTGCCACAGATGCCTGTGATCTGGAGTGATGTAAGCTGGACTCACTGGGACAGGGTGGAAAGAGGAGATAGCAGAGCTGCTAGAGTCATTGTGAAACCGGCAGGCTGCAATATCGCTGCCCCTTCCCGAGGATGGGCAGGAACACAGCACTGAGCGTGGGATAGACTGGTTTCTGATTCTTCCAGCCTGCTCAACCAGGCAGTTTCAGTTCTGACACTGCAAACGGGAGTGATTGATCTTGAGAGGTTGAAGCCAGAGGGAGTAGGGTGAGGGGGTACAACCCCTAAGGCTGCACGTCGGTGTATCTTCAGTGGTGACATTCCTCACCGAAGTCCTATCTCACCCTCCTAAGTTCTTTCAACCCAAACCAAACTGAATAGCTTTGCTTGTCCGCTAGGGGCTGGGTGGGCTCCTGGGTCTCTATAGAGTTCTGTTTTGGTCTCTGACAAATTTAAGTTCATCCAAGCATTTGGAATGTTCATATATACTTCAATCTTTGGCCAGCATAAATCCTTTCTAATATGGATGGAGTACACAGAGATCACTCAATATGTGGTCTATTAAAAGCCTGGACATAGAAAGGTGCAAGAAATTAGCTAAAGACAGAGAGAAAAGTTGTCTACTGAAGTAGATATGTTCTAAGAAGCAGAAGAAAAATTTAAAAAAATCCTATCCATATATTTGATCATGCAAAAAAAGACAATGCAGCTATACTAAAAGCAGATGAGGCTGTAAGTAGGCGATAGGACATGATAAGTAAAGGCTATGTATAAAGTAAATATAGGATTTGTTGTTTAGTCACTAAGTTGTGTCTGACTCTTGTGATTCCATGGACTGTAGCCCGCCAGGCTCCTCTGTCCATGGGATTTCCCAGGCAGGAATACTGGAGTGGGTCACCATTTCCTTCTCCAGGGGATCTTCTTGACCCAGGGATCAAATCTACATCTCTTGTATTGGCAGGAAGAGTCTTTACCACTAAGTTACCTGGGAAGCCCGAAATACAGGATAGCCACATTCAAAACCATACTGCTTCTGCTGCTGCTAAGTCGCTTCAGTCATGCCTGACTCTGTGCGACCCCACAGATGGCAGCCCACCAGACTCCTCTGTCCCTGGGATTCTTCAGGCAAGAATACTGGAGTAGGTTGCCATTTCTTTCTCCAATGCATGAAAGTGAAAAGTGAAAGTGAAGTTGCTCAGTTGTGTCTGACTCTTAGCAATCCCATGGACTGTAGCCTACCAGGCTCCTCTGTCCATGGGATTCTCCAGGCAAGAGTACTGGAGTGGGGTGCCATTTCCTTCTCCACAAACCACTGGCAATAGTCAATAGCAGCCTTGAAAAGGCAGTAAAATGAACTAGTGAGGTAGAGGGTAAACATAAGAAACTCTACATATAGATGGAAGGCCATCTGAAAATGTTGTAACAGAAGATATTAGATAAGATGTTAACTGTTGAAGAACAATCTCTTAGATAGTAGGGTTCTTGAAGAAATAGGTTGCAAAATGTGACTTAGTAGAACAAAATTTTCCTAATAGTAAAAGGAGGGTGTAGTGGGGACACAAAGGAGAAAAAGAAGACTCCAAGTGTATACATCCTTCAGCAAAAAATAACTGTATAATAATTGTCAGATTACTATACAATTATACATCAACAACCTCAGATATGTGAATAATACCACTCTGATGGTAGAAAGCGAAGAGGAACTAAACAGCTTCTTGATGAGGGCGAAGGCAGCGTGTGAAAGAGCTGGCTTAAGACTAAATATTAAAAAACTAAGATCATGGAATTCAGCTCCAGTACTGCATGGCAAATAGAAGTGGAAAAGGTGGAAGCAGTGACAGATTTCCTCTTCTTGGACTCCAAAATCACTGCAGACAGTGACTGCAGCCATGAAATCAGATCATTGCTTCTGGGCAGGAAAGCAATGAGAAACCTAGACATTGTGTTGAAAAACAGACCTTTCTCTGCTGACAAAGGTCTGTATAGTCAAGGCTATGGTCTTCCCAGTGGTCACATATGGTTATGGGAGCTGTATGATAAAGAAGGCAGAGCACCAAAGAATTGATGCCTTTGAACTGTGGTGCTGGAGAAGACTCCTGAAAATCCCTTGGAGAGCAAGGAGATCAGACCAGTCAATCTTAAGGGAGATCAACACTGAGTATTCACTGGAAAGACTGATGCTGAAGCTTCAGTATTTTGGTCAGCTGATGAAAATAGACAACTCATTGAAAAAGTCCCTGATGCTGGGAAAGACTGAGGGAAGAAGAGTGTGTCAGAGAAAGAGATGGCTGGATGGCATCATCGATGCAATGACCATGAACTTGGACAAACTCTGGGAGATAGGGACAGGGAGGCCTGGAGTGCTACCGCCCATGGGGTTGCAAACAGCCAGACACGACCGGGCGACTGAACAACAACAACAATCCTCTAAGTATCTTAGCAAAACAAGCTCTAAAACTAATGTCCAAAAACACTTCTATCAAGGTATAACAACACAGATGACCATACACTTCACCAATGTTATTTTAACACAATAGAAAAACACATGTACAGCTTTCAAAGAAAAAGGACAGACTAACACATTTCTGAATCAGGTCAAATTAATACTGATGTGAAGGTAACATAGTTATTTTTAGATAGCAAAGACTCAGGGGGCAAAAACTCAAATGCTTTAAGGAATTAAACTGCTCAAAGATACTTGCCAAAACACTCAGAGATAATTAAAAAAAATTTTTTTTAATGGGCATTTCAGTTTTAAAGAACTGTGAAAACCAAAACCAACTGGGAATATAAGACCAGTCTACACTTATTTAGATTTTGGTTTCAAATTTACATAGAAAAATTATCTGTAAAAGATAATTAAAAGGTTAAAAAGGTCAATGCATAGTAAAAGCAGAGCAGCAATAATGAACTTCATATACTAGAAGGCATGTAATAACAAGACAAGCTCTATAATAATAAGAAGAAATCAATGCAAATAACTGACACATGAGATGACAAATCAGAATCGGTAGCATATGATGAAAGCAAAAGTAAAAACAATACATGGAAGACTTGAATAGCATAAAAAGTGGGACTGAGTTAACAGACAACCCAATTTTAAAAAATCTATGAGAGAGTGCTTTCAAGTGTTCTTAGCACATTTACAAAACTTGGCTCTCTAGAGACCGATCATAAGGACAAATATTCCCCCAAACATGTTATTTCAATCAAATTCTCTAGCCACAAAAAAGTAAATATAAAAGTTAAGAGGAAAGGTTTTATGATGGCAAGACAGTAATAAAAAATAAACTTAAACTTGGAAATTAAAAAAAAAAACCCATCTGAGGAAATAGCTTTATAAATGGAAAAATGTTTTAAAAGAAAATAGATTGATCACATCTTTATTAAGAATAAGGAAATACTGGCAACCACCTAAATCTATGACAAGTCAGGGAATAATTAATTAAGGTCCTTCGTAAATGGTCTTGGGCAAATTACTTAATCTAAGTCTCTATTTCCTTATCTGTAAACTGGGGATAATTACCTCCTTCAATGAACTGTTGTAAAGATGAAATTAGACAATGCTTGTAAAATATTTTAATCACTATGCCAGCCATCAAAAGAACACTCAGTCAGTCTTATCTATTAAGACTGTCATTATTTAAAATTATGTTTACATTGAGTTTGCAATAATAGAAGTGCTAATGTTACACCACAGAGTGGAAAGTACAAGGTCATGATCTGAAATACAGTTGATGAAAACTACATAAAATAAACAAATATAAGTAACAATTAAAATTGAGGCTCATCATTGTCTTACCCTAAGTATCATCTTAGCACACGGACGCATCTAAAAGAAACAAAAATGTGACTTTCACTAAGCTGTGAAAACAATATGGGTATTTAGGAATACAGAACTGTGATCTATGTAATTTATCAGGCATCTTGAAGCAAAACTTTTAAGAAGTCTCTTTGGAATGTTTCCCTGAAGAGCTCAAATCTATCTTTTTGCCTCTCAGGACCTCAGATCTTGTCCCTTCAGATGTTGCTTCATCTCCCTCACAGGGCTGATCATTGCTCTTTGTTTCTCTCATGTGCATTCCTCTCAACCAGTGGGATGGATCTTCCTTGGGGACCCACACTTCTTTTGGATATTAGTATGTGAATACTTAAAATTTAGTAATTGTGTCCCTGTGGAAAATTCTTTTTTTGGAAAATTCTTAAAGAGATGGGAATATCAGACCACCCGACCTACCTTCTGAGAAATCTGTATGCAGGTCAAGAAGCAAGTTAGAACTGGACATGGAACAACAGACTGGTTCCAAATTGGAAAGGAGTATGTTGAGGCTGTATATTGTCACCCTGCTTATTTAACTTATATGCAGAGTACATCATAAGAAATGCCGGGCTGGATGAAGCACAATCTGGAATCAAGATTGCTGGGAGAAATATCAATAACCTTATAAATGCAGATGACACCACCCTTATGGCAGAAAGCGAAGAACTGAAGAGCCTCTTGACGAAAGTGAAAGAGGAGAGTGAAAAGGCTGGCTTAAAACTCAGCATTCAGAAAACTAAGATCATGGCATCTGGTGCCATCACTTCTTGGCAAATAAATGGAGAAACAGTGACAGACTTTATTTTGGGGGCTAGAAAATCACTGCAGATGGTGACTGCAGCCATGAAATTAAAAGATGCTTGCTCTTTGGAAGAAAAGCTATGACCAACCTAGACAGCATATTAAAAAGCAGAGACATAACTTTGCTGACAAAGGTCTGTCTAGTCAAAGTGATGGTTTTTCCAGTAGTCATATATGGATGTGAGAGTTGGACTATAAAGCTGAGTGCTAAAGAATTGATGCTTTGGAACTGTGGTGTTGGAGAAGACTCTTGAGAGTCCCTTGGACAGCAAGGAGATCCAACCAGTCCATCCTAAAGGAAATCAGTCGTGAATATTCATTGGAAGAAGTGATGCTGAAGCTCTAATACTTTGGCCACCTGATTCGAAGAACTGACTCACTGAAAAAAGACCTTGATGCTGGGAAAGACTGAAGGCAGGAGGAGAAGGGGATGACAGAGGATGAGATAGTTGGATGGCATCACCGACTTGATGGACATGAGTTTGAGCAAGCTCTGGGAGTTGGTGAAGGACAGGGAAGCCTGGCGTGCTACAGTCCATGGGGATGCAGAGTTGGACACGACTGAGTGACTGAACTGAACTGTCATCTAAAGGGAAGCAATACCAGTCTCCTCCTTCTGCAATGATACACAGAAAAAAAATTGGAAGGAAGTACACTAAACTAATAACAGTGATTGTAGCTGAATAATCGGGCTACAAATATAATAATAATTGGTGATGGGCAGGGAAGCCTGCCATGCTGCAGTCCACGGGGTTGCAAAGAGTTGGACACGACTGAGTGACTGAACTGAATCGGGCTATAACCTGTTGCTAGTTTTCTACTTTCCTAGTTTCCAAATTTTCTACAGTGCATATGTATTACCTCTTTGCAATGAACTGAAATAATATTTATGTACCATAAAATTCACCCTTTTCAAATGTGCAATTCAGAGGTTTTTATTATATTCTCAAAGTTGTACACCTTGTCCCACTGTTTAATTTTAGGACATTTTCATCACCCCCAAAAGACACCTTGTGTCAATTAGCAGACATTCTCATTCCCTCCTCTCTCCAGCTCTGGAAAACATGAATTTACTTCCCGTCACTACATATTTTCCTGCTCTGGACATTTCTTATAAATGGAACCATACAACATATGGCCTTCTGTGTCCATCGTCTTCTGTTCAGCATCATGTTTTCAAGTTCAGTCATGTGCTAGTATTTCATTCCTTTTTGTGACTGAATAATATTCTTAGCTATATTAATTCTCTAATGGAAAAAGGATTTTAGCTTTTAAAAAAGGTAACAATTACATACGTATAACCTTGGTTTCTTTTTAAAAAATTATTGGCTGCACTGGGTCTTAATTGTGGCACACAGTATCTTTGTTGCTGCATGTGCGATATTTAGTTGCGGCATACAGAATCTAGTTCCCTGACCAGGGGTTGAATCCGGGCCCCCTGCATTGGGAGTGCAGTCTTAACCACCAGACCACCAGGAAAGTCCTACCTTTGATTGTTAATTCTACTAAAAATACCCTGGTACACTCCAATCACACAAAAAAATGATTTTTGGTGATGCATAAATTGTTTTTCAAAACCATGCATTCAAAAATCACAGTGAGCCTGTTAAACCTGTTTTTTTCTGACTCAAGCTCTCAACTAAAAAGAACACAGGAGGGAATGCAAACTAGTACAGCCACTATGGAAAACAGTGTGGAGATTTCTTAAAAAACTGGAAATAGAACTGCCATATGACCCAGCAATACCACTTCTGGGCATACACACTGAGGAATCCAGATCTGAAAGAGACACGTGCACCCCAATGTTCATCGCAGCACTGTTTATAATAGCCAGGACATGGAAGCAACCTAGATGCCCATCAGCAGATGAATGGATAAGGAAGCTGTGGTACATATACACCATGGAATATTACTCAGCCGTTAAAAAGAATTCATTTGAATCAGTTCTAATGAGATGGATGAAACTGGAGCCCATTATACAGAGTGAAGTAAGTCAGAAAGATAAAGAACATTACAGTATACTAACACATATATACGGAATTTAGATAGATGGTGGCGATAACCCTATATGCAAAACAGAAAAAGAGACACAGAAATACAGAACAGACTTTTGAACTCTGGGGGAGAACGTGAGGGTGGGATGTTTTGAAAGAACAGCATGTATATTATCTATGGTGAAACGGACCACCAGCCCAGGTGGGATACATGAGTCAGGTGCTCGGGCCTGGTGCACTGGGAGGACCCTGAGGAGTCGGGTGGGGAGGGAGGTGGGAGGGGGGATCGGGATGGGGAGTACATGTAACTATATGGCTGATTCATGTCAGTGTATGACAAGACCCACTGAAATGTTGTGGAGTGATTGGCCTCCAACTAATAAAATAATATTAAAAAAAAAAAAAAATAAAAAAAAAAAAATAAAAATAAAAACAACAACAACAACAACAAAAAAAAAAAAAAAAAAAAATAAAAAGAACACAGGAATATAAATGATATCTTGCTGAACATCAGACACAGAAACTGAACCCAAAGAGACAGCTGTGGGCAACCAGGACCAATACATGCAATTCTATCTCAGATAGAAGATGAAAAATTCTTGGCTTTTAAATTCTAATGTTCAAAGGAATACTTATGGTAACTGAAATGAAGAATTTTAAGAAATTGTTTAGAAACTAAGCATGTAAACTATTCTGTGGCAATCAATTGTAGTTATTTTAATTTGTGTAGACGTAGCATAACTGAGCTTTATACTCATTAAGAAAAAGAAGTTCTATATTTGTTTGTATGCATGTTGTATATTTGTGTACCTGCAAATCACAAACACACAAACACTGACGCACATGCAGTGCATGAATTTAATGTTATAATCTCTACTTGTATAGGCAAATTCTACATATTTTCAGTCACAAGGGAAATAGCTCGAACAAAGCTGACTGCAGCTAGCTCATATTAAGCAAGGGTAATTTGTCAAACTGTACACTGTAATCTGTACACATTTCTCTATGCTTGTTATACTTCAATATACCTTTTCTAAAGTTAAAAAAAATTAAGCAACAGAAGACTCTACATACTGTTTTCACATTGGAAGGCCTGTAATCCTCATCTGGGTGAGCCTTCGCTAAGGGCTGGAGGAAGCTTTGTCAAGAATTAATAATTAAAATATTGCTCAAGTCTTTAAAGAGACATCAAATGCTCATTTGAGAAAGCTAGTATCAGTCTGCAGACTAGATGTGCTTAAAAACCCATCCTCATATAGAGAAATCTCTACAGTCCTCTGTCATAAGTTGTTCATTCAAAGTGCTCTCTAAAGATGTCACTTGGGTTAGCGTCTATACTGCCAGAGAGACCACCTGCTCCAACACCTTCAGATATGATGAAGTTAAACAACTGCATTAAATCATTTATGAGACTATGATATGTCAGTTCGATTAGCTTATGCTCTCATTCAGGCAAATGAAGAAAATAGTTTTTTTCCACCACTCCTCCCCAACCAGGATTCTTAACAAAGTTAGACCATAAAATGCAAAAATGCTGGTGGACAAAAAACTGTAAAAATATCTTATTTTTATTCAAGGTTATTGACTGTCAGCAATGTGTAGATTCTAGCTAGTACTCAGTGTTTTCAGGACATGTTCCTGTACCCTCCAACTCTTGGTGGGAAGACATCAAAGATCATATATCTATTAAAAGCAGGATAAAGCACTGTTTGTGGGAGTGGAAGATGGTATCATTATTTTGGATAGTGATAATTTTTGGATAATGACTCAGAAGACTTTAAAATATCTATAATGGTCATCCAATTATAAGACTATTCCTAGAAAAATATTCCTAGAGAAAAAAATTAGGATTACAATAAGATTCCATTAAAGGAGTGTTCATCATATTACTGTGGAAACAAAATATTGGAAACAATTTTTAGAAATCCAACCACAAGGGAGGAATTTTAAAAAATGTCCATATACTGGAGAAGTATAGAGCAGTTAAAAATGTAAAATTATGGGAGTACATTTATTGTTATAGAGGCTCATGAGTAATACCATTCCTTAAAAATTATGTACCTAAATATACAGAGAAATATTTGGGATATAGATACATTAAAATATTGATGCCAACTAGGATTAGAATTGATTTTCTTTTTTCTTATCTACACATCCCATCTTTTCAATAATAAACATGTTTGTTATTTTATAACAAAGACGTTTAACAAAAATGTGAGAGTGGGGAGGTAAGAAAATGAAGGACTACAATATTTATGTGTGTGGGAACACACTCTTGTTCCATTATGTGAAATTAGTGTCTATACTTTCTCCCCGCATGTGGTAAAAGCTGTGTGTGACATGCCTTTCATGAGGTAGGAAGCAGCCTTGCTGCTCCCAGCACCTGTCTTTCCATTCTAACAGTATCATCTTGGGGCTTCTGGTCATTCAGCGCTCTTGACTTCTGTCAAAAGAGCTAACATCTCAATAGATGCAAACACACCAATACACAGCCACTCAGCCTAGAACAAAGCAGCAGAGCTACACCGGCTGCACACCAGGTGTAGGAACAAGCCCGTGGGAAAAGCTCCTTCTCTTCTCTTTCCAGATCAAGTCGTGCGACTTTGAGAGATATCCGTTCTCATGGCAGAAAAGACTCCCTGGTCCACTTCAAATAAACCAATTTTTAAAAAATCTAGAATCTGAAATATTCCAAAGGTTTACTGTTGATTTTTGTTTGATACACACAAAGGGAAACAATTTCCCTTCCTTGAAGCCTCTTTCCAGGAGCCTTAATGATTGGCTGCCAAATTTAGCCTTGGCTCCATCTCCACCATCTCTATTATTCCTCCATGCTATTGATGTGAGGCCAAATCTCATCCCTATTTAAAGCGCCCAAGAGCAGATGTCTCGATGAAAGGGGGGTGATGGTGAACCTATATTGAAAAGAGCCAGGAAAACATGCTATAATGAATGGAAGCACAGAGTTTCATGACTTAAGGTATTAAAAGTACATTCTCAGGAAAGAACCAATAGACTTAATCATACCATACGAAAAATCAAAGGCAGAAGAGGGAATTGTAGAGAAGGCAGTCAAGAAATCAGCTGCTCATTAGAATCACTGGGGGGAATTTGTTTTGTTTCAAATACTGCTGCCTGCACAAGAATGTCCTTGGCAGTACTACTCATAATAGCCAACATCTGGAAACAGACCATTGACAGTACAATGGATACAGAAATAATAAACTAAGGTCTATTCACACAATGGAATATTATACAGTGCTAAAAATGGATGAAATACAGCTGTATACAATTATAATGAATCTTACAAACATAATATTGAAAGAGGCCAGACACAAAAGAGATTTCATTTATATAAAAGTTGACAATCAGGCAAAACTAATCCACGGCATTAGAAGTCAAGACAGTGGTTGCCTCAATTAGACAGTGACTGAATAGGGGCTTAAGATGGGATTTGGGTGCTGCTAAGGTTGTGTTTCCATATGTAGGTCCTGGTTAGGTTAGATGGGGGTGTGTGTTTAGTTTGTGATAATTCTTTAAGTTATATAGTTATGATTTGTGTATATTTGTTTAAACAAGATACAGTTCAATACAAAAGTTTAAAACTCAGATTCCTGGGCCCTAACATGAATAATATTTATTCTACTATATTTTACTATTATCTGTATTTTAAAGTTTGTTGTTGTTGTTCAGTCCTTAAGTTGTGTTGAACTCTTTGTGACCCCATGGACTGCAGCATGCCAGGCTTCCCTGTCCTGCACAATCCCCCGGAGTTTGCTCAAACTCATGTCCATTAAGTCAGTGATGTCAGCCAACCAGCTCATCCTCTGTTGCTCACTTCTCCTCTTGCCCTCAATTTCCCCCAGCATCAGGGTCTTTTCCAATGAGTCAGGTTTTTGCATCAGGTGGCCAAAGTATATTTTGAGGTTATTTATTCCAGTTTTATCTGTATAATGGAAATACTATATAACCATGTGCTACTGTGGGCTTCCCCGCTGGTTTAGTGGTAAAGAATTTGCCTGAGATGCAAGAGATGTGGGTTCAATCCCTGGATCAGAAAGATCCCCTGGAGAAGGAAATGGCAACCCACTCCAGTATTCTTGCCTGGGAAAGCCCATGGGCAGATGAGCCTGGCAGGCTATGATCCATGGAGTCACAAAAGAGTTGACACAACTTAGTAACTAAACAACAACAATGTGCTACTCTACCATCTCTTTCCAACTCCACACTCAGTCACAATGGTGGTTTCAAATTGGCCACGGTGGAAGTCTTTACACCAGTGAAACTGGTAACCACTCCACATCAGGTTTTGCTTTATTTTTCTGTCATCCTGACTTAAGAAAATGACTTTAAAATGTTAATAATGCAGATTAAACTTAAAAGGGTGTAATGTGTGTAGCTGTTATATATGAATAACCCATTTAAGGAAATATCCTTGCAGTATTTAAAAGCTATTATTTGGTTCAGCAAAGAAGTCATTCATATCTTTGATGAATGAATACAGTCTGACATATGCCTTTGTTACTTCACTTTTGTCTTATTCATTAACATAAGGAAAAATATCAGCCAACATTTATATGAGAATTGCACTCATCAACTGTACCATAGGTAGACCATGGATAAATGAGTTCTCAAAAACCAGTAAGTGTTTTGTGAGACCCAATTAGCTAAATGGAGTTTACAACAGAGTATTCTTTATTATTATTTATAAATAGTATGCTACACCCATTCTTTATGTCAGTAAAATTTATAATCAACTTATGTATGCACATAAGTGCATTCCTTTTCTCTTCCAGAGTGCAGGTTGATTTACCAGCACAAACCTTTCACGTTTAAGATTCTATGACTCTATATAATTTAAGAAAGAAGACAACAAAATAAGATGGGAGCCTCCAAGGAATGAGTTTCAGCATAAGATAATGACTATACTTTACAGAGTATAGTATATTTCCCTACTTAAAAATATGATACTCAGACCAGTAGCACTGGCATCAATGAGGTACCCCTGGGAAATGCATAATCTTAGGCCTCACTCTAGAACTGCTGAATCAGAATCTGCATTTTATCAAGATGCCCAGGTGATTATTATGCACATTAAATTTTGGGAAGCACCGCTTTAAAAATAAACTCCCTGCTATGAATGGAAACTCACATAACTGGTTTGAGACTAGTAACAATCTAGCAATTGCTGATCTCTAAGCAGCTCATATCAAATGAAGGACAGCACTGGGGAGAACACCTAATAGCTAAGCCTACACTTGAAGAGTGAAGAACAGGGAAGCCTGGCTGCTACAGTCCACGAGGTCAGAGAGTCGGACACGACTGAGTGACTCAACAACAAACCTGAAGAGGACATGCATCTTGCAACACACATTTGTCCAACACTGAAAAGGGAAACTGAGCCACTAGGAAAGTAAAGGCTATTCTAGGCCACGTGGATTATTCATTTCAAAAAAGGGGGGAAAAGTAGAAGTTGGAATAAAAATCTTATCAGGAGCTTCCTCCGAGTATGTAATAAATAAGAAATGTTGCCAAAGACTTGGATCCAAAAACCCAAAACAGGGCAGCAAGTGCCACATGATAAAGTGTGGCAGCTGGAGAGAGGAGTGTGATGAAACATTTCCCAGAGATGCAATTTAGGCCATGGTAGCTATCAAGAGCTGAGGGTGAAAGGGGGAAATTGCAGTGCTTATGTTTTTCCCATCAACATATCAGTTAGCAACCCGGGACAGAGAGAAAAGGCAGTCAATGCCCAGGAAAGATTCAATACTAGAGTTAATTGAAATGATGGGAGGAAAGTCTCACTTGTTTTGAAATTGAAAGCAAAAATGTTTTACTGGCAACACTGTTCTCCGAAAATATTTTAGTTATTTGGCTGAAAACACAGTAGCTGCTTTGAGATGCAAAGGTCTACGTGGAAAATACCTTAGATAAAAAGTGTCTGAAAGGACATGAGAGCCAGGTATCTCCCAGAGGAGCTTGCTATTACTTTGAGGCAGAAACTGAAGCAATAAAGTAATTCATGTAAACCTCAGCAACCCTAGAGTGTGAAGAAGACAAATTTAATTGTGACAAGGCTACTGGTACTCAGGGACACAGCTGGGTCCGTTTTCACCCAAGACAAAAGGTCACTATAATCATCCCTTGCAGTGTCAGAATTCAGATGACTCCAGAACATTTAGCAGCAAAATGATATGGATGCCCTAATGTGTTATAACATTTTCCATTGAGATACTTTAGCAAGGCTAAGAAGAAAACTCACCCTTGTTGAACACCTACTGTTTTTTGTGTTTTTTAATCATTTATTTGTTTGGCTGTACCAGGTCTTAGTTGTGGCATGTGGGATCTCTAGTTGCAGCCTGTGAACTCTTAGTTGCAGCATGTGAAATCTAGTTCCCTGACCAGGGATTGAACTGGTAGACCTTGCAATGGGGGAGCACAGAGTCTTAGCTACTGGACCATCAGGGAAGACCCCCTAATATCTGTTTTACATCTGTGATTTCACAGCATTCTCATAATCCTCTGATGGAGGTGATATTGTCTCCATTTTACAGATGAGCAAAATGAGCTCCAAAGAAATATGTCACCCGTGTCACATGATTAATAAAAAGCCAGAAATCCATAGACAAAATTAAAAATCTCCATAGTTGATGAAAACAGGCATCTCAACAAAAACAGCTTGAAAGGGATCAGAGTATGGGGTAGTTAAGTTTCGAATACAAGGAAGACTGGTCTGTATTGGTGTCCGTGAAGATGGGAAAGGTCTCTCCTAGGACCCACCTTATCTTTACACTGCTGGAATCCCCTTGTAAGCCATTTCTGGACGTATGTTAGGTTTCAGATATATTTCAAACTTGATAGCTGCAATTTTGGCTAAGTTGGAGGCTTTAGAAGGTGTGCCATGTTTCAGGCAGTGTTACATAAAAGAACCGAGCCCTGGACTGGGCTATGGAAACCTGGGTTCAGCCCCAGCTGTGTCACTTATGAACTAGAAGAGTGGGTGAGCTGCACTGCTTCTCTGGATGGTAGATGGTTTCTCACCTACATGAGGGAGGATTAAGGATCTTTAAGAACCTCTCTGGGTCCAGGATTCAACCCTCCATGACTCAACTGTTTACTAGTGTGACTTCCATCAAAATATATTAGAGATGCCCTGAAGAATTAACAACCTGTATAGACAACACTGCTGTGTGGTTCAAGTTACCAAATACAAAACAAGAAACATAAAATTCAAAAATAACCCTACAAGAATAATTACTTCTTTTACAGTCTGCAAGAATAATCTGGAATTGAATATTTTAAAGTGCTTCCCCTCCATTATGTACTTAAATATATATTCAAATTCTTACATCTCAGTACAAATCCAAGCTCTACTTCCAATTAGTTCTTTGACTTAATATACCTGAGTTTCCTTTTTGCTGCCATAAAATTGGAATTTATAAAGAATATTATCTGTAATGCAGTCAAGTGTCTGGCATCTAGAAGCAGCATGGTGTAAATACTGGTTATTGTTATTCCAGCAGTCACTAGGGGTCTGGACTAGGTTGGGTGACAAAGAGTTTCAAGGAAATTTCTCCACGGAGGGATGGGGCCTGAGACTGTAACCCCATTAGCACTGGGGACCTGCCATTAACCTGTGTCTATGCAATAAATAACATCAGGTGCAGAGATGAGAAATTTATCACACTTGTGGACCTGCAGGCATCCATCTGGTTTCCTCCTTTGTAAAACTTTCTAATTCATCCTTAGTTGATGAAACCTTATCGGACATGTTGATGTGCTTGATGGGACAGCTGCTGGCAGTATCTGAGGGCAGGAGTGTCCTGGGATATCAAAGAGTGGCTGTCATACTCACATTTTAGTGTCTTTATTTGCCCATTTCTCAATTTCTGTCCAATGTGTACGAGGAACAAAAGATTCTAGGAGGAGGTGACTTCACTTTGTTTATAAATTCCAGCCTCCCCCGCCCCCCCAACCAAAAAAACCCTCAACAATTTTTATCCTGACATATCAATAACCTGTCCATACACATCCCATCTGTTCGGTGACTGCCTCTAGCCTTTCCAGGCAAAGCTCTCCTTTTCTCCTCCCCTCCCCCACGAATCATACACTCCCACCCCTTCCCTTTCTATATACACCTCACTTTTTATGACTTCTCTTTCCTTCCCTCTCCAAATTTTGTTTCAGTGTCGAGAGGTTGATGGGAAGCCTGGGTAGAGAAAAGAAGATGAACACAAGAACCAGATTCAAATAATCTGTACTCTTTGAACCCTATTAGGTGAAGCCAGAGTAAGGCCTTCAAAGAATGAGACTGAACTGCCTGTTTTCTAAAAGGAAAAAGGAAGACCAATAAGAAGTCTAAAGAAAAAAAATTCCTGTTTTATACAGGTACACTTCTTGAGTGAAAAACAGCAGAATTTCATGTATTTCCAGGCGTGTTTTGAGAGAGGTCAAGCATAGTAACCAAAGCCTCCAAAGTTCAAAAAAGCAAACAAATGGTTGCTAATTAAATTACTCTTAGAGATACCATACTCATTCTAAGGCCTTTTTTTGGTGTTAACATTATATGATTCAGAGTATAATTTTACTCTTTAAGCAATTATAGGTTTATAGTTGTTATATGGATAATTTACAACATACCATTGTCACAGCTAAGCAAATATCAGTTGATAATGAGGTCTTAACCTGTAATGGTATCTTCCCAATCTAATAGAGCTAATATGATCTATTTTGTAATGATACATTATGTAACAACTTTTATAGGACAAAGCTGTTACAGGACAGCTTATAATAATCCTTTAAACACTTAAAAGTATCTTTTAACTAATTAAGCTTTTAGGGTTATTAGCTTGGGTTGGGGGTATTAGTACATTAAAAAAGAAGATACAGTAAGGTTTTCTTTGGTAATTTATTCCCATTTTACTTTTTATTATCCCTTTATATAATACTCTCTGAGAAGGATTAACAACTTACACATTATTCTACAAAAATAAGGGTGGAGGAAGAAAGAGGGGAAAAGAGAAGGTTGTCAACCCTGGCAAAAACGGAAAACGTCCTGTTTAATCTTTAAATATTGGCCATTTTCAGGACTTACATTGGTATTTATTTACTAGGTACCCAAATCTACCCATGTGGCACATTTCAGACAAACTGAGGTTGCAGGAGGAATCCAGTACTCTTAAGCACCAGGTCAAGTTGTAATGCTTTCTTAGTGATGCTGTGAAGATTCAGACAGCTTACAATTTTGTTTCAATGCTTTTCAAGCAATAACACCTCAAGTTTGAGATACTGTAATTTAGCAGTTCTAAATGAATGCATAATCTCTCCCTCTTGGTTTGAAATTCTACACTCTTTCTCTAAACTCTTACCCTTTTATTATCTATCTAGACAAAAATGTGCTTGGAAAATTTTTCCCATCCATACATGAATTGCAAAGTAGTCCCACAGGATAGAAAACAGTGAATTTGTGAATGTACCATTGACCCTCAGTTCAGGGCATGCATTATCTTGATTTATTTTCTCACTTTTCCTGCATGAATGTTTAATATCTTGTCTTTTAAAATCTATTTGTAAGATCCTTAAAACCAGAGACCCCCATAGTAAAAATCTTAAATTTTTGACAGGGCCATGCCATAAAGTACACATGAATACTTAATATTTTGCTGTTTTACTTAAAGAGAATGGAATTTATTCTTTTGTGACACCTTTGTCATTGAACGTTACTACATAAGCTGTAATTACCAAGTTATCTTAGGCAAGTCACTTAAATTTCCTTGGCCCCAGTTTCTCTATTGGACAAGATTTTTCCAACTAGAGAATTTAGGTTTTGGATTAAGACAGAACTTTAAAAAATATAATTTCTTCCATTTACTAGAAGCAGGAATTGAACCTATTACCTGACCTCTCTGAACTTTCAATTCCTCACCTTGTCCTCTGGAGACCAAAAAAAGTGTTACACCTCACAGGAATTTTTTTTTTTTTTGGCAGAATGAGAACGTAAGTGTAAGGAATGCAGCATATTACCTGAATTTTGGTTCAAGCTCAAAAATATCAGTCATTATTGTATCAATTTTCTTTCTGCCCAAGAGTGCTAAGATTCGAACAAATGTAAAATTGCAGTGATCAAGCATGCAAATCCCCTGTATCTTCAGCTATTCCTGGCACAACTTGGATCCCCAACGTGAAAGAGAAAAGTCTTATAAAGAACAAACTGATTCAAGGCCCATTTTAGTGCTATTTTTACTCACAGAGTAAATAAAATAATTTTAATAATCGTGGAAATTGTGATATTCATAACTGAGTCAATAAAAAAAAATATGACAAAGACAAATCATTCTAAGACAAATGACCAAGTAAGTTTTTCTGAAATGCATGCTCAGAATCAGACAGAATATGTCAGCAATCTACGGTCACGGGTTTGCACAAAGACACTGACCTGGCTTGCTGGAAGTGAAGAACAGAACACCCTGCTCACAGCTGGACTTACCTACACAAAAGAGAGAAGTGCCTTATAAAGTATTGCTCTGTAATGCTTGCTTGCTTGGAGCACATGGGGCGCCACTGACATTTTTAACATGCATTGTTTTCCTCTCTACCCCACCCACCAAAGAGCAGAACCTGCTTTATTTTTCCCAAGTGTCAGTGTTAAAATGGCATTTCTTGGGGCCATATACATCCTGAAATAGCTAGGTGAACTTTTTGTAGCATTTCTGAAAATATATTTCTGAGCATTTGGGAATGATACAAAAAAAAAAAAAAAAAAAGCAGCTAGCCACAAAACCATGAATAGAAACAAGGAAAAGCTTACAGGGATTTTACAATACAGAACTGAAAGAAATGGATCTACTATTCCTCCAAAATAGCATTTTTAGGCCATATTATTGTAAGTAAAAGTCCAAATGATTGTTTTTTTTTCTACTTGATTGCATTTGTATAGTTAATAAGTTATGTTGTTTTACCAACATCAAACTACCCATGTTTATGTTTCTACCTCTGACCACACACAGCCCTATGTACTTAAGTCACACTACTTTCTAAATTTGGTTGGAGAACAATGTGCAAGCTTAGAATACTATGATTTCATTGCTTCCTAATGATTTTTCAAAGTCTTCCACACTGTAGAGAACAAGTTAAATTCCTTCCCCACTAACATGTCCAAATGTGATCCAAGAATCTCAGAGAAAACTTACTTGAATAATAATTTGCTGCCTACTCCACCTGTGGAGTGGTATGCACACACTATTTATATCGAAAAGAGCTTGTGTTTCTCTTTCAGCAAACAGTGACTCTCTCGGGCGTCCACAAAGTTATCAGAAATGAAATATAACTTCAAACTTCTGAACAGTGTTTTAAAACAAACTTATCAGCGTTTAGTCAAAAAACCTAGTTGTTTGCTGAAATCAAACACAGGCTATTGGTATTTATGTCTGCTGATAGTGAGAACACAATTACAGAGATGAAAACTACTGGTAACACTTTTTGCAGTTTCGAGGGGATAGGCTGTACAGTGTAAGACGCAGCCCTGCTCCCGTGGGTGCTGGGGGAGCCCCAAACTAGTGAAGCCTCTAGCTGAGCATCTGGCTGGGGTTCAACAAAGCTTCGGGAACAGCACAGGCTGGAGAAGGGTGGGGGGAGTTCAAAGTCAAAGAGCCTCTTCTCTTCTTCCTAGGTCTGAGCGCCTTTGTGTGTATATTAATCTTCATGCATCCCCCCGCCCGCCAGCAAATGTGTACAGTCAGCTAGAAAGGCACAGCTGGTGTGCTGACGTGCAAAGCCAAGTCAAAACCCTGCGCTTGGCACTCCCTTCTAACTTTCTGGCTTGTCCAAGTCTAAATATTGACACTGCTCCTCAGTTGAGATGTTTGATACTGCTGAGGGTAGAGACGGCAGAACTAACAGCAGGATCAAATGATACATTCTTACATCGCTGAGCCTTCCTTCCACTTCTTTTTTTGTAGATTGGGCTGGATTCCCTTGTCTGCACATCTTCCTCCCACCCCACCCTTCCACCCCCACCGTTTTTCTCCCCAAACCTGAGCACGCAGAGACTAGCTAAGGTGTTTTGCAAGCCCCTCATGGCAGCTCCTACTGTTGTCACAGCAACTCACAACAGACTCCATAGACAACGGGCTGGGGGTGGGGAGCGCCAAACTGTGGGCTGACCGGTCAACTCTTGGGGGTACAAGCGCCAGAGGGGCTAGTGTCTCCCCCTGTGCAGCTCCTCTGGCTCCCCACCACCTTCCAAGGAAAAGAGCCGTGTGGTCGGCGCGGCACGGCCCCCACCCCCTCCCGGGCGCAGCCCTCCTTCTAAGGGCGCCCTGTTGTGCATTTTCTCAGCTCCAAGTTAGGGGTGCGGCTGTGCAGGCGCTCCTAGAAATGTCTTCTGCTGGCCTCTGATGGGAGGGTTCCCGGCCTCGCCAAGAAGGCGAGGGCGGCTCCCAGAGCAGCTCGGTCCCACGACTCTCGCTCGGGACGCCGCCGGCCGCGTGGCGCGGCCCGGGGCCCCCACAGGCCACCCGCCGGGGCCGGGGCGGGGCGGGGTGGGGGGGCTCCGCGGCGGCTGCTCGGAGAAGTTTCACAGCATAGCGCACTCACGACACAGAACCTACCCTGCAGCCGAGCGAGACGCGAGCTCTCTCCGCCTTCAAGGGCTGGGGGAGCTGGGGTGGGGGGTGGTCCCCGCCACTCAGCAGCAGCCACGACTGCGCGCGGTCGCGGGTGTGCCGGGCCCCTGCGCGCGGCGCGCCGCCCGCCGCCCAACTTTGCACAAAGGCAGCATGGCTCTGCCTCGCCTCTTGGGCTCGCCCCGCGCCGCGGCGGCAGCTCTTCCCGGTGCCGGGCCAGAGGGGCTCGCCCCTTTCCGTCCCCCAGCCCTCCCCCTTTCCTCCCGCCCCCGCCCGGCTCCCGGGCTGGCTGGCCGGGCGGAACGGAGAGCGCTCGGCACCCAGCTCCGCCGCGGTGGCGACCGCCGCTTGCTCTGTGACGTTAGCAGCCTTCGCGGCTATTTATATCCGCACGATTGGATTTCATTCATGAAACCCGGGCCTGTGTGTCTGGGCGCTAGGGTGCGGGTTGCAAAGGTGCCTGAGTTTTTACGCAGACCCTGGGGGGTGGGGGCGGGCTCGGAGGCTGGCTGCCGGGGGCTAACGTGCGCCGAGCCTGGGAGACCCCAGCCCTGCTCGTAGTGGCCGGGAGAGGAGGGGCAGCGCGAGCTGCAGCCTCCCCCGCCCCGCCCCCCACCACGTCCTCTGTCCCCAGCACCCCACCCATTCGCATATAACTGCTGGCCCTTTGTCCCAGGCTCTGGAAAAGTAAGTTGGGCCACTAACCGGCTGGGCAGCATGGCTCTCTTCCCCCCAGGAGCTGACCGGCCGCGGACTCCAAGGGAGGACATTGGCTTTTGTTTCAAAACGGAGCCCAGCTGCTGACTAAGAGCTGCGTTAGCCCAGCCTCCTCCTCCCCTGAGCGCTGCACGTGCTCTGGGTTACCTTCCTCTGTGACTTGGCTCGTGGGATCCCCGCAAGGGGCGTAAGGACGCACCGGCTGCCCCCGACCCGAGTAAGGAGGAGATTTACAACCTTCTACAAATGGCTGAGTGAGGAAGTGAAATTGACTTCTGACCGCTTGTGGGTTGTCAGAATTCTTGGGCTACCCTGATGAACTCCTCCTTACTGTTCCAGGCTGTGAGCTCTGAGGACGGACCAGCGGCAGTTTTCATGCATGCACATAAAAGATGTCTATTTCCTACAGAATGTCAGGTAGTCTGTGAAGCTCTAAGGAGGTGACAGTGAACACAACCAACCAGGTGCTGGCCCCCAAAGCACTTTCAGTCAGCTATTAAAATTAGTGTGTTTTAAACCATCTCATTCCCATCCTCTAAAGAAGCAATTAGGGAATAAAGGTACTGATGTGTTCAGCTAAGGTTAAAGGGTTTGTTCATTCGTGCTGTGCTGTGTTCAGTCGTATCCGACTCTTTGCTACCCCATAGACTGTAGTCAGCCAGGCTCCTCTGTCCTTGGAATTTTTCAGGCAAGAATACTGGAGTGGTTTGCCATTTCCTACTCCAGGGGAATTTCCTGATCCAGGGATTGAACCTGAATCTCTTGCGTTTCCTGTTTCCTGTGTCCCCTTTACCACTGTGTCACCTGGGAAGCCCTCATTCATTTGATCAACCTTTATTGAGGAGGCTATCTGTGTCCTAAGGGCTGGGGATACAAAGATGACAACAATGTGTCCTTAGTCCTCAAGGAGTTCTCAGGTTATGGATTTGCAGAGCTGGGAAAGAAGGACCCATATTCTGCTTGTAAAGACTGTCTCTTTGTGTTATCCCTCAAGAAACGGAACATCAAAAAATTATAAATGCAAACACACTCCTCCTACCTCAGTTTCCTCCAAGAAGCCATAGGATCCCCAGATGAGTTTTACTACACTGATGTCCCTACTCTTCCCTACTAGTTTGTATTCCCTTTGGAGACCAAGTCTCGCCTAGTGCTCTCTGAATTCCCCATAGACCCCAGAATATAGTGACATTCAATGTTTTTACAAGGAAAGGTATTAAGGGCAACCTTCTTTTTTAAGCCATCCTCACTGAACTGTCTTTGAAAATAGAATTATTAGTCTCTGATACCCAGAAGAGAGGACAATGAAAAGTCAGATATGGGGGTCTACTCTAAGAACCTCAAGACAGACACATGAGGGGGTGATCATTTACTTGGCATAAAACAGACTTTGCTTAGTCTATTTAAAAGTGATTCTATTTTGAAAGGTTTAATCAATATACCTTTTTTTTTCAGTAACATATTTCTTGGGAAAATTTAATTAACCCTCTTCACTCCTAGCAATCACTCCTCTTTAGTGCAGGCCATTTCTCATCAGACTGCAATGGGAGATGAGAAATAGTATAGAAACTCAAAAGAAATAGGAATGAACACACATATGGCCTTTACATCTGGCAGGCAATGGGCTAGGCCAGGAGATTTCACATTTTCTCAATGAAGCCTCACACCAGTTGATGAGGTAGATGCCATTATTAACATAACCATTTTAAAGATGATGAAACTGAGGCACATAGAAGTAAGTAGTTTTCTGAGATTTTGACAGTTGCATTTGCACCTCGATCAGCTTATGCTGAGGCATTATTATATCACTAACTGGGCTTTTGACATCCTGCTTTTTCTTAGTTTCTTTCATTTCCTCAGTTATGAATTATTAAAAAGTTAAACGGCATGTTTAAGCAGCAGGTCAGTCAGTCAGTTCAGTTGCTCAGTCGTGTCCAACTCTTTGCGACCCCATGCACTGCAGCATGCCAGGCTTCCCTGTCCATCACCAGCTCCCAGAATTTACTCAAACTCATGTCCATTGAGTCAGTGATGCCATCCAACCATCTCATCCTTGTCGTCCCCTTCTCCCGCCTTCAATCTTTCCCAGCACCACGGTCTTTCAAATGAGTCAGTTCTTTGTATCAGGTGGCCAAAGTATTGGGGTTTCAGTTTCAACTATGATCCACACAGTCAAAAGATTTGGCATAGTCAATAAAGCAGAAATAGGTGTTTTTCTGGAACTCTTGCTTTTTCGATAATCCAACGGATGTTGGCAATTTGATCTCTGGTTCCTCTGCCTTTTCTAAAACCAGTTTGAACATCTGGAAGTTCATGGTTCATGTATTTCTGGAGCGTGGCTTGGAGAATTTGGAGCATTACTTTACTAGCGTGTGAGATGAGTGCAATTATGTGGTAGTTTGAGCATTCTCTGGCATTGCCTTTCTTTGGGATTGGAATGAAAACACCTTTTCCAGTAAAAATTGGTACTTAAGTATAAATAAATCAACACCATGTATTTAAACATTCAGGTTTGTACCACACAAAAGTGGTATAAAAACTTTTGACTACCTTTTATGGTAATTATTTACCAAAGTCACAGGATTAAAAAATTTCTCACAGTCAAGATACAGAGATGTTTCATATTGTAGAACAGCATCATGCTAAGTCTTGGTATTTGCATCCTCCCACCAACCACTAATCTGTTCTCTGTGTCATTTTGAGGCTTGTATTAATGAGAGCATACAGTAGATAATGTTTTGAGATTGAATGAATTCTTTTTTTACTAGGCAGAATGCTCTTGAGGTTCATCTGGGGTGTTGCATATATCAGTAGTTCATTTTAATGCTGAGTAAATTTCAATTGGATAGATATACAAGAATTTGTTTATCTGTTTTCCTATTGAAGGACTTTTGGAGTAGCTTGTTTTGCCAGTAAGAATAACACTTCTATAAACATGGTATTGTAGGTATTTGGGTGAACTTAAGTTTTTATTTCTTTGGGATGAATGCTCAAGAATGCCATTGCTGGGTCATATGTTAAAAAACTGTCAAACTGTGTTCCAGAGTGCCTGTACCATTTTATGTTCCTGCTAGTAATGTATGAGAAATCTAGTTCCTCCATGTTCTCACCAGTCTTTGGTATTACTATTAAAATTTTCATTTGTTCAATAACTTTTTAGGGACAATTTATGGTGGTTTTAATCTGGATTTCCCTAATGACTAATGATACTGAAGAACTGACTCATTGAAAAAGATCCTGATGCTGGGAAAGATTGAAGGCAGGAGGAGAAAGGGAAAACAGAGGATGTGATGGCTGGATGGCATCACTGACTCGATGGATATGAGTTTGAGCAAGCTCCAGGAGTTGGTGATGGACAGGGAAGTTGGCATGCTGCAGTCCATTGGGTCGCAAAGAGTCTGTCAGGACTGAGCGACTGAACCTAGTTGAATGATACTGAATCTCCTCTCATGTGCCATTATATCTTTTTTGCAGAAATATCTGTTCATCTCTTTGGCTTACTTTATAACTGGATTTTTTAAACTACTGAGTTTTGAGAATTGTTTTTTTTTTTTTTTCCCCAAAAGTATATTCTGGGATCACAGAACTTTCAAACTGCAAAATAAATATTCCTTCAAGATAACACCATTTTTAATCCAGTCACTAGCATCCAACATTTCTACTGCCATTCGTTTTAGAGAATCTTCTCAGATATTTATATTAAGTATTCTGAAATACTTACATAGAACTCCTTTAGTGAGGGTCTTTCCCTATTATTTAATAAACCTGCTCCTCCTCTGTCGGTAACCGACCTGCAGAACCTGGCTGGCACGTGGCCACCGCCGAACTAGTCGAGGCCCCGCCTCGGTGCAGGCGCAGAGGCCACTTCCGGCGATCCGATCCAAGGATGTAGCTAAGGCTGCAACAAGCTTGAGTGAGGCTTGGTTTGTGCGGACCATCCATCTCCTCCTTGGATGCAGAATAGGGTGTTGTACTTGGCTGTTTAAAGGATGTCATCCTGGATGGCAAGTTCCAGGTGTCAGGCAGAAATTTCATGGACAAGCACTACCAGTGTTTGAAGACATGCACCTGTTTTAAGGAGTTTGGTAGAAAGATAATGAAAAACAATTGCCAGAGCGGATTCCCGGAGTTAACAGGGGAACAGCCAACAACTTTGCGGTACTTTACAGATCAGGCGGCTGGAGATGTAGTGAAGGTGGGTATGCTGGCTTTTGAAGAAATGTTTTTAGACTAGAGAACTAAGAACGGCCCGTGGGCATTGGACTTAAGCATTGGCTTAAGGACGACTTTATCCAAATTGTCTTGCACGCTGGCTTTCCAGAACGACCACGGCTATGGTTCCCACCTCCAGGCAGTGGGGTCGGTCTTGACGGAGCAGGCAGGAGGGTGTGTGCATCTCCAGCGAATGGTGGCAGAAAGGTTAAGATAGACCCTGTTCGGGGCTCTTCATTAATGGGAAAGTAAATGACCTGATCCTCCCAAGACCCTTTGTTTCTCCTGAAACTTGTATTCTGAATCTCTAGTACTTCCGCCGGAGTAGGTGCTTCTCCCAGATGTCAGACTCCTCTGGGGCCTGACGCTGTTGAGCATTCTGTATGGGGCCCTCTCCTCATTTCTGTTGTCTTTGATATCCACATGGAATAACCTTGCATCACGAACCTCTTTCCCCAGTACCACAGGCAGGCTTCGCCCCAATCACTTTCAGTTGGGCAGTGAGAAGACCCTTTAGCCTCAGGAGCCCAGCTGTATGGAGTTTTGACTAACTGGGAATTGATCTCAGGTGTGACTCATACCTGCTCTTATGGTCTTTGAAGTTCCTATTTTCTAGAGAAATCCAAGTTGGTCTTGGCTGTGGGAATCAACTACAAGAAATGTTCTTTACCTGAAAGCTACAAGTGTAAATTAACTCCCAGTCTTGAGTTTGTGGTCTGGTTATCGCTATTGACCTTGATGTGGTTTCTAGTGGATCCAGTCTTGGCATTTCCTTTGTTACCCATTTAAAGATAGAAGCCTTACATAGAGTGTGCTTTTAGTTGTCAGTTCTCTGAAGGTGGAATTTTTTTTGCATTAGAGTTCCTTTTGTGACTGGGCAACAGTGGATATAGGCCATGTGTTGGAAATAGACAAAGAGGTATTCTTTGCCTAGAGCATGTTAAATGTATTTGTGCAGGTTTGCATAAAATCCTTTCTGTGGGGATTCCTTCATTAGGTTTTCTGTTGGTGGGTCAGGTTTGTTGAAAATGTGATTTTGGGGAGCTCCACAATTGTTGCTACATTCATCTTCTTGTCACAGTCTCTCTTACCAAGATGACTGTTCACTGGTCTAGCTCAGCATCTGTGAGAAGAGGCAGCAAACAGCTTTTATGGGCCTCTGTCTGGCTTTGTTTAGTACAGAGCTGCTAATTGTGAAACATGTGTATCACACCTCTAGAAAGAAGAAAAACAGTCTAATGAACATTATTTTTGATTTAAAAAAATTGAATTCTGTATTGGGGAAAAATTTGCATGTGAAATGGACATTTGTTCAAAATAAGCTGTTCCTCATATTACAAAAAGTGTTAATATCAGGCTTCAATTTTACCTAATTACAAGTAAATGACAAGATTTATGTGTCGTGGCATTTTTAAGGCTATCTTGCCTGACCAACTGTGTCATGCCAAAAATACAAAACTGTTTCTCTTCATGACACTAGTAAAAAAAATAAAAAAGAAAAACAAAGACCTCAAACCAAAATGCATTAAGGGGAGCACAGAGCAGGGAAAGAGTAGGAAAATGGAATTGTATTTTTGCCATCCCACTAACTAGTCCTATAATTATGTGCTAGTCCCTATTGCATTTCAAATTTCCATGTGTAAAATGAGGATGAGAATAATAACTTTCTAAAGAGTTGTTGAGACTAAATGAAATAACATCTGTGGAAAATGTCTTGTAAAATGTGAAACTCTACACACTGGTAAGTGTAAAATGACTCATCCTGAAGCCATTTAAAAATCCTATGCAGCACAGGGCATCCTTGCATTTGGGAGTACAAAGATCAGTCATATAGGAACTGTATCATTCCCATAACTCAGCCCCCAAGGCTGACTGTAAGTATTATACAAAATAGCCTCCACCGAATTCTCTCCATAAGGCAGAAAGTTTTTGAGATTTGAGTTTTTTTGCTTTGCCAGTGACTTGTAATTGGTGCATTTCCTCCCCACCCCATCCTCCTATAGAAGTGTGCTAAACTACATACAGAAACTAGAAAAATAAATGGACTACACATGCACACACAAAGCCCATTTCAGAATTCTGCCTGTGTTCCTGTCACATTTTTCTCCTTACTGAGCATCTCTAATATACATGTCATTTAATCTTCATGACATCTTGAGAGTTATTATCTCAAATATGAGAGGTGGGGGAAAGTGAAAGTGAAAGTCGCTCAGTCGTGTCCGACTCTTTGTGACCCCAAGGACTATATAGTCCATGGAATTCTCCAGGCCAGAATAGTGGAGTGGGTAGCCCTTCCCTTCTCCAGGGGATCTTCCCAACCCCAGGATAGAAACCAGGTCTCCAGTATTGCAGGGGATGAGCCATAAGGGAAGCTCAAGAATACTGGAGTGGGTAGCCTATCCCTTCTCCAGTGGATCTTCCCAACCCAGGAATCAAACCAGGGTCTCCTGCATTGCAGGCAGATTCTTTACCAACTAAGCTATGAGGGAAACAAGTGAAGTTTATTAGAGGGTGACTTGCTGTCTGTTAGCGGATGAGGAACCTGAATTCTAACCCAGAATGCTAACCCTGACCTTCTGACCACGTGAAAGTAAATACTTTGAAATTTAGTGTATAAGTACACTTAAAATTATGGGTGGTGGTGGTGGTGGTTTAGTTGCCGAGTCGTGTCCAACTCTTGTGACCCCATGGGCTATAACCTGCCAGGCTCCTCTTGTCCATGGGATTCTCCAGGCAAGAATGCTGGAGTGGGTTGCTATTTCCTTCTCCGTGTAAATTATGTATTTATTCTACTTTAAAAGGAATATAGTTTTTTGTTTTAGAAACACCAATGACCTGGAAGGAGACCTACCAGTCAGTCCCCAGAAATAAAGCTGAGTTGTGAGGCTTTTTCTTCTTGTCATTACTCTACTTTCATAATGGTTCCTTATCTAAAAGCACCTTCCTCTGAAGTCAAGAACGTGTCTCCATGCACACAACTGCAGTCTCTCCTTAGCTCGGTCAATATTTATATTCATTGTAATATTTAACGGGACCTATGATTTTCTACTTGGTACACTCACCTTTATGAACAAGTAGTTAACTGCATCACATGTGAGTGATATAAGCAGTTAAAGATGTTCAGGATCAACATTGAAGGAGACCAGTCCCTTAGCTTGTAAACATGAGCTGATAACTCCTGGGGTCAGAGACAAAAATCTCACTTCCTTTCACCAGATCAACTTTACAGGAGCCTGGCGTTTTGGTGAAAGTGTCGTGTCTCTGTTCCCACAGTCCTTGAATAGCGCTGTGGGTGAGAAAGCCCATAGTAAGTGGTTATGATAAAGGTAAATGATAAAACTTTCACAAGCTTCCTTAGTTATAGTTTATTCTAGTTAGTCCTATCTACAAAGCATGTATGTGACTTAAGACTAAACCTCCGTTTTAAGGGAAAATTATCCTTTATGGCTTTATTTATTCCACAGTAACCACTGCCCACATTACATTGATCATTCACAAAAGGGCACTTTGAGACCATACAACTGTTTTGTAAAGAGTAAAGTATAATAAGTAAGGTATGACTGAAGTGATTTAGCAGCAGCAGCAGTGTGAATGAATAATAGTAATAAGTACTGTGATAACCACCTGGCTTGTTTTCTGAGACATTGATAATTCCTTAAATTTATTTTTAATGGAACATAGTTGAATTATGATGTCAGTTATTGCTGTATAGAAAAGTAAGGCAATTATACACACATGTACATTTACATTATTTTTCATACTCTTTTCCATTATGGTTTATCACACAATATTGAATATAGTTCCCTGTGCTTTCAGTAGGACCTTGTTATTCATTCTATATGTAATAGTTTACGTCTGCTAACCCCAGCCTCCTATTCCATCGCTCTCCCACCTCTCTCCCCCTTGGCAACCCTTAGTCTGTTCTGTATGTCCCTGAATCTATTTCTGTTTAATAGATAGATTCATTTGTGTCATATTTTAGATTCCACATATAAGTGATATCATATGTATTTGTCTTTTTTTTTCCTGACTTCCCTTCGTATGATAAATTCTAGTTGAACCCATGACCACATTTTTTTTCTTTTTTTTTTTTTAAACACCAAAAACATTTTGTATTGGGGCATAGCCAATTCACAATGTTGTGCCAGTTTCTGGTGAACAGCCAAGGGACTCAGCCATACATATATATGTATCCATTCTCCCCAAACTCCCTTCCCATTCAGGCTGGCACATAACATTGAGCAGAGTTCCATCTGCTATACAGTAGGTCTTTGTTTGTTAGCCATTGTAAATATAGCAGTGTGTACATGGCCTTCCCAAAGTCCCTAACTGTCCCTTCCCCCGGCAACCGTTAACTTCGTTTTCTAAGTCTGTGAGTCTCTTTCTGTTTTATAAGTTGTTTGTATCATTTCTTTTTAGATTCCACATATAAGGGATGTCATATGATAGTTCTCCTTTTCTGTCTGACTTAGCACACTCAGTATGACACTCTCTAGGGATGACCACCTGACTTTTTAATCTGTAATTATACTAGTTAATATTTAGGTAGCAACCACTATGTGTTGGGCATGGTGCATCATGTTTTAATACCTCAGTCCAAGTAATACTTCTTTTTAATAGTAAACATGATATACCATCTGTGCATGTAAATAGTTCTGCTTTCTATGGAAATGAACTCATCACAACTGTTGCTCTTATTAGCATGAGTTTTGTATTGTTTGATTATTGCTAGGTTTGATGTTTCTCCCTAGTAATACATTTTAGGTGGCAAATGGATGGGAAAAAAAGCATATATACCCTGAACAATAGTTTACAAATAGAAACACTTAGGCACCTGAAAGATGCCTGAAAATTTTATTTATATTTGGACTCTTGCATATCATACAAAAAATGGAGGGCTGAGATATTGAGAGATACTCGAGTGCCTTCTGAATGATAAAAATTTATGTTCAGTATAATTTAAGCTTTAAATGTATTTTGATGTATTCAGTTTTATTTTGGTTTTATCAGTTAAAATGGTAAACTTAGCTAACTCTGTTATTTAGAACACTTATTAACCTGTTCATAACCATTTTTGTTTTTTTTTTAATTGGTATTTTCCAGTCCTATCAACTAGAGTGTTCAACAGAGAAGACAACCTGGTTGGGAGTTCAGACCCCTGGATTGAGAGTTAGGTAATGAGGACTCAAGACTGGCTGTTAACAACTCCTTATGGGAGAATTTCCTTGGGCAAGTCAAGTCACTTCTCCCAGGGCCCAGTTTCCTTATCTCTGAATTGAAAGCCTCAGCCTGCAGTACCAAAGTTCATGGCAGTCCAGAGTGAATACACTTTGCATGTTGAAATTATTACAAAAACACCAAAGACCTAGTGACCTCAAAAAGCACTTTACACTTCTTTTACTATGAAAGATTAAAAAAAAACATATTCAACAAACATTGAATGAATTCTTTCCATTTACTTATCACTAAATTAAACTGACAGTTTCATTAGTTACTAATGGCTCTCATTTGGCTTGGGGGTCAGGGTTGCTAGATAAAATATAGGACACTCAGTTACATTCACCTGTCCCATGCAATTTAGGGCATATTTTAAAAGTATTTATTGTCTGAAATTCACATGTAACTGGGTATCCTGTATTTTCATTTGCTAAATCTGGCAATTTAGTAGATCAGAAAGGGTGAGGAGAGGGGAGCAAAATTAAATTGAGGGAAAACCGACAGAAGCATTTTTGGAATTATCCAGTTGTGAATTTACAGATAAACAGGAGGAGATAAAAATGTCAAGTAGCATTTTCCAAAGTTTATTCTGTGGGACCAACCCTGAATGAAACTCTGTTAAAAAGGCAAATAGTCCTTTCTTTATAAATGTTAAAGTAAGTTGGAGAAATACTTTATATTTTATCTTCTTCTTAAGAGAAGTTATTTTTCTTATTGCAAGACTTCCCAGGGCATTTATAGGTGAAAGTTAGTTGTGCCTTTCTCAGAGGGAAATACTCTCTGTTGAGCTGCCTGTGCTTATTTAACCAGGATCTCTTCTTTGTGGTCCTAGAATACTATCAACAGTCCACAGTGTTCTTGAACATACTTGTGAACATCAGAGTTAATAAAACCACAACAGTGTACTGCATGGGTCAGTCATTGCAAACAGCACAGAGGCTTCTTCCTGATTGGGTGGACATGTGGGTCATTGTGGTAAATTATTCAAGGAGTAACTGTCCTGGGTTACTCCAAGCCACAGATAATTGCCAACTATCATTACACAGCACAAATGCATTCATTTAAAATGCCAGTTTGGTATATACCAGCAATGCTGATTATAAAACACTGTAATTAGTTAATGTAGCTTGGTGGCAGCTGACCCAGTATTAGTAAGCATTCTCTCCATCTAAATTTGTCATCTATAACTTGTTAGTGACAGATACTCAAAAGGGTCCAGTGTTTGACTGCAAAGAAAACAGAAACCCATGTATACAGTAAGCTTGTTGGTTGTTTGCAAAGGAATGTGACTATTTTGAAAATTAATATGTACTATCATAGTTGATGAGTTAAACTGTTTTTGTTTAAACAAGTTATTAAATTCATAGCCATCTTTAGCCATTAATTTTGATCAATTAACACACTGAAATAACTATCGTGGGAGTCCACAAATTTTCAGTTGGACCTCATCTGTTAATAGGCTGATAATCCTCTTCGGAGTGACTACAACTGTTCCCAAGCAATTAGGTGCAGTGGTGTGAGCACCACTAAGCCTTAGGAGTCAACTCACATTCCCTCTTTCTCCCATTCTAAAAACTAACCTGAACTAAAGGCTAATTGATAGTGAGAATACTAAAAAGGCAGGTCCACAGAATATGTAACGTGGTGTGGGGAGGGAACCCAAGATTTTAGAATAATCACACACTTTGTAATCTATTTCTGGAAACCTAAAAGAGGATTCTTAACAACTTTTCCACTGGTAATAATAATAACAACAATTTAACAAAATAACTCCATGCCTGACACACTCTGTTCAGTGCTTTTGCAAGCTTTATCACATCATGTCATCTTCATGGCAATCCTGTGAGGTACTGTTGTCCTCTCCATCGTACAAATGGGAAAGCTGAGGGATAGAGAGTTAAGTCATTTGTGGAAGATCATATCCTTAGAAAGGGGAGTTCAAGGATTACAATTCTAAGTCTAAATTCAAATCCAAAATCATAACCACTGTATAATACTGCTGCAAAGGGGAAGGACTTCCTGTAAGCAGACATCACTTGTGAGTGTATTTTCTCTGCCAGGACAGACATAGACCCCACCACTAATCAGATTAAAAAGTCAGTAATTGGGTCCTCAGAACATGTGGTTAAAAGCACAAGAAGGCTAATGCCAAATTTAGGGAGGTGGGAAAGTCAAGCACCTCTAAATGAAGAGATCACAGGGAACTTGACTTGATACCATTTTTATAAGCATAAAATTGAAGCCACAAACATTTGAGTTTTAAGCACTGTGTATCAGAAAGAACACTGATATGACTGTAAATTTTCTGAAGATTTGTCCAGTATACAATTGTTATACTCTGATATCCTTCAGAAATCAAAGTTTCTGAGCTAGTCTATTGCAAAAGAAACCTAACATGTTTTAGCTTTAAAAGGGTTTGGGAACTTGATATTGCATAGGTCAGAGGAGCTAAATTTATTTTATTTGATGAGTAAGCATAACTGGATTAAAAGGTTGTGTAGATATAAACTTCTAAATTAAAAAAAAAAACAAAACTCAAGATCAACCGTCCACAGGGGGGGTACTCTTTTGCCCCCTTCTGATGCCTATGTCAGAAGCTTTCTCCATCTCCTTTATGCTTTAATAAAACTTTATTACACACACACACACACATACACACAAACCATCAACAGGGAAGAGTAGGAATTTATAATAAAAGTGACTTCATTTTTTAAATTAATGTGGTAACATCTTCACTGTGGTAGCATGTTAATTTGGTGGTCCCCAAAGAACCACACTTCTCTATTTCTGCCAGGGGAGGTCCCTCTTGGAAGAGGCTGGCCTTGTGACCTGTATTAGCCAATAGAATGCGGTTGAAGAGAAGCTTTACCAGTTCTAGGCCCAAGTCTTAAAAAACCTTGGCAGCTTCTGCTTGTGTACTTAGAAGGAAAGTACTTACAAAGTACGAAGTTGGACTATACTGGGACTGCCATTCTTAAAAGAAGCCTAACCTAGCCATGTGGAGAGTTCCCATGGATAAATATCTGGGCCCTAGAAGACAGCCTCAGCTAAGCTCTCAGCTGATAGCCAGCAGCATATTGCCAACCAGGTGAATGAAGCTGTCTTGGGAGTAGATTCTCCATCACCAGCTGAACAACCCCCCAGACATGCAGGGGTCTCCACAGAGCCCTGCCTAAGCTGCAGCACTAGGAGCAAATAAGTGAGATAGTTGTTTTAAGCCTCCAAGTTTTGAGTTAAATTTTATGGGGGACCATGCTGTATGGCATCTGAGATCTTAGCTTCCCAACCAGGGATCCCTGCCATGAACTGAACCCTGGGCCCCCTTCAGTGGAAGAAGGCAGTCTTATATACTATCAGGGAAATTCCATTGAATTAACTTTTAATGTAACAATAATAATAAAAAAAAAGTTGCTCAGTCGTGTCTGACTCTTTGTGACCCCATGGACTGTAGCCCACCAGGCTCCTCCGTCCATGGGATTCTCCAGGCAAGAATACTGGCGTGGGTTGCCATTTCCTTCTCCAATGTAACAATACATTGACATAATTATACCAGATCTTTTTCATTTCTCCCAAAATTGTTTTGGAGGGGATGTACATTCATTTGATTGTTGGTTTTGTAAAATGGTAACAACTTTACCATGTTATATTCTTTCCCTTCCCCCACCTTTGTATTGAAGGAAGCATTCATTCCTTCAGCTTTTGCCGAGTATTCCTGTTGACTGTTAGGCCCTAGGTACCCAAAGATGAGAAAGAGACTCAGAAAAGCACTCAGTCTAATGGAAGAGACAGACACACACACGACTGGTTTTGTGTGTTAGAACTTTGTGTGCCTAGCACAATAGCAGCACAGAGACGGGATCAACTCATCCTTCTGTGGCTGTGGAGGGGTCAGAATTTTCCAGCAAGTGTCCTACAAGGAATGGCATTTGTGTTAAGCATTGAAAGATGAAAGGAATTCTCCCGGGTAGAGAAAAAGCAGTCTGGAGGAGTCCTTCTGTGCTTAGGAAAGAATGTTAGCAAAGTTCTGACAGTGTTAAGGAATATGATAGTTTAGAGTAACTAAGCGCAGTCTTATGCGGCCGTGGTGCAAGGTGGGCTAACAAAGGTTACCTGCCTGTCCAAGCAGTCAGAAGCCTTGAAGGCAATTCTCATCAGCATGGCTTGAGGACAAGGTAAAGCCATCTCAACAATTTTTAAAAATTGTACTTAAATGAACTATAATTTGCACACAGCAAGAAGTCTTAACATCCTAAGTTCAATGAATTTTAATGTATGTAAATACCTATGTGACCACCACTTGGACCAAGGTCGGGCCAGCATAATATGACAAAATGTGACAAGGATGTCATGAGCATAAACCCGTATATCCTGAACAAAGTGTTGCAAATCCAGCAACTTAGCAAAGGATGATACATCAAGACCAAATGATCAGGAATGCAAGGTTGGTTTACTATTTAAAAACTCAATAATGCAACCTACATTAGTAGAATAGCAAACCATATCTAATAGATGCAGATAAGACAAATGATAAAGTTTAACACACTTTCGTGATCGAAATTTCATCTGAGTATTTAAAGCAAGGAAAAGACCTGGCCAGATCTGTGCTGTTCAGAGTTGAAGGCTCTCGGTGAAGCAGTCAGGGTTCCCAGTCCTGGAACAGGGCGCTATGGTCTGACATTCTCTAGGAAAAGGTTCCAGGGGTTTCCAGGAGAAAGTTTCCAGGAGAAATCAAAATCCACAGACATCCAGCTCTACCACTGGAGGAACTGTGCCAAATGCTGACTCTAAGTGAGTAATAAATTAACTCCAGACCTCTTTAACAGCTATGTAGACTAGGAAGGACTCAGACAGAGTCCATTAAAAATGTGATTGCTCTACATACACATCATAGGCAGCAGTGCTAATGGATATTGCTTACATGTCTGAACCTGGCTGCTCTGTGCTACAACAGGAATGAAACAAAATCAAAAGCTGAGTAGCTCAGGCCTGTATTGATGGCTCCTGCAATAAAGGTAACAGGTAGAAACCTGAATCCTAGCTTTATCTGCCACTATCCAGCTGTGCGCCCTTTGGAAAGACAGATTACCCCTCTGGGCTTGTGGTTTCTGCATCTGTGAAATAAGTGGATTAGACTTGACTGGTCTCAGTATGAGTCAGATCTGGATTTCAGTCCTAGCTCCATCCTTACCGTCTGTGTGACCTGTGCCTCACTTTCTCCATCTGTATAATGGACAGAAACCTCAATGTGTTTCTCTGAATATTAAATAAGATCATGTAAGTGGAACACTGAATACATTCACTGTACATATTGAACATAAAATAAAGATAGATGTTGTTAATGTTCTAAGAATTAGCTATTAGATTCTAAAATGCCGTAATGATTAACAGACTGGAAATACTAATTTTTTTCTGACATGGAGATTGGTAAATGTTGTGGAAAGCTTTGAAATTCTGCATGCCCCACCCATCATAGGTAGGGTACTGTAAAAAGCTTGGGTAATTTTAGCAGAAAGGAGAACAGAAGGGTAGATACTCTTTCATGATTTAATCTTGGTAATGTACCAGTGATTTCATTACCATGTGTAAAAAAACTATGATGACATTTCCTATACTCTGATAAGTACTAAGTGAGAAATCTAATTAAATGATGGGTCCATACAGTTTCCATAGAATGTAATTAATGAGATACCAGAACCCCCTATTGATTATGGTGCTGAATTTAATCAAATAGTATGTTTATCTAAGTAATCCAAACAGAGTCTGATGTCTACAGTCAGGCATGTGACTTTCACCGGTTGTAAATAAGCTGTTCAGAGGAACAAAGTACCCTGCTTACAGAACAGGAAATTTAATGATCTGCATTTGTAACATAACATACTGTATCAAATAAAGGACTGCTTTTTTCTGAAAGTCATATTCATAGAATCTTTCATAGAATTCATAGAATCTCTGAGTTTGAACTATTTAGTTAGACCAAATATTCAAACTGGAAATATTCATGAGAGAGCTTTATATGATGTTAGTATTTTGGACCATGTCCCCACCATCCATCAGACACTTTCTTATTTACGGGCAATCGCAGCCCAAGTCATGAAGAACTTGCAGTGGCTACAGTGGGGCTGCATGTTCTGTGGCCTCCTGGGAAGTGCTGGAAGCTTAGCTACCCCCAACTCTCCATCTCTAATACCTTTGAAATTATTATTACCGCCTTGGGAAGATGCGGTCTTCATCATGGCCACAGTGGTGAGAGTCAGATGGTAGAGTCTGTATTTTTAAATAAATTTTTATTGGAATATAGTTGCTTTATAATATTATGTTAGTTTTTTACTGTACAGCAAAGTAAATCAGCTGTATGTATACATACACCCCCTATTTTTATGGGGATTTCTTCCCATTTAGGTCACCACAGAGCATGGGTAGAGTTCCCTGAGCTATATAGGAGTTTATTAGTTATCTATTTTATATGTATCAGTGGTGTATATATGTCAAGCTCAATCTCCCAGTTCATAACCCCCAGAAGTGCTTTTAATAAAGCTATAAATTCTAAGTCAGACAGGTTATTCTATATGCTGTTACAGTGCTATTAAATGTAATGGTTGTTTATATTTTTAAAGGAGGTGGTCATTTTTTCTCTACCTGAGACCCAGTGCTAGGACTGTCCTGAGTAGAAACTTTCAAAATGAGCCACGTGGTTGAAAACATCTGCTGATGAATTGTATGCAGTTAGTGATCTCTGCAGTTCTTGTTGGAACTGATATTAAAATCACCTGTCTATCTCTGACCTTCAAAATAACCCTTCTCAACAGAAAAAGAGGCACTTTTCTATGACAGATAATGTATCAAAATATGCACAATGGTTATATTTTCCTTTTAAATATAAGAACACAGAAGTGGTAGGGGATAGAAGAATGATTAACATTTAACAGCAGCCATTGCATAATTTCATAGGCTTGTCTCAATCCACAAATGCAAAATAAAGTCAGGAGGCCAAACTGGCTTTTAAACGTACTCTTCCTACAAACATTGTTTTTTACCCTTCAGGGGAAATTTCCACATCCTCAGGAAGAAGCAGATTATATAGTATATTTTTTCCCCTCATAAAATGTCTAGTGTAAATGTCTAGGTCTTTTGCAATCCTAATTTTCTATTTTGTTCTAAGGAAGCTTTCCACTTGACAAGTACTTAGACGCTTATTTGTCCTTTGATACAGATTTAGTATTATTCTCTGTAGCCCTGGAAATAACAGTTGGCTTGGTCCATTATGGCCAAATAGAAATAATTTTAAAAACACTATGGTTTCTGGTCCATTTGTAACAATTTTGTCTCCTTCCTGGGTTGGTCCTGGCATCCTGAACATAACCTGTACACTGACAATGCTATGATTCTGTTCCTTGACCTCTGCAGGGCAGTATCACTTAAACTGCCCACCAGTTTCTGTGTATTTAAACAAATACATCATTCCTAATCTAGGATTGGACCATCATAAATGGCTAGTTAGCCCGTCAGCCATATCGTTAGGACTGGAAGTCTATTTTCTAATGTCTCAAGGTCTTTGATTGTGGTGCAGACCATGGATACAAATGTGATGGTAGAAGTCCCCCAGGAAGTATTGCAAATACATGTAGTTTCTAGCCAAAGCAGCCTGCGTAAACAAGCAACCACATAAACCACACTGTTTGGCTTGACCCAAAGTTATGGCAGGAATGTCCTCAGCCCCTCATTGGCATACAGGTAGACCGTTTTTGTTACCCACTGCTCCATACAAAAAGACCCAAATGGCTCAGCAAATATTTACTGAATTACAATTCTGGCATTGTTAATCTTTTTCTTCACACACTTGAGGTTTTGCATCTTGCTCCCAATTTTATAAAATGAAAGTGAATAAAGAGGTTTAATTAGCCAATAATCCGAATACAATTAAAAAAAAGATTTTTATCTTCCAGAAGATAAATTCACAAGCATGATAAGAGGCTTTTAGGGCAACCTTGCAAAAAGGCTCTTTTGAAAGCTGCACCCTTTGCATAAAAATGTCTATGAGCAGAATAAAATATTTAAACAAGCAGCATTAACTAAAAAAGAAAACCTCAGCATTAGAAAAACGCACACTCAGGCTCTCCTTTCCCATTTAGGTAGCTTCCTGTGGTTGGTCATCACCTTTTAAATAGAAAGTTATGGGCTCTGTTGGACCAGGCAAGGTTTTCGTACTGCATGGGCCTTCAAAAGAAATCCAGACCACGTGTCAGAGAAGCCGATTCTTATGGCACATTGCTGCTAGCTGGGGATACTCCTGGGTTGTCCTTCTCTGGATAATGTGATTGAGCATCACATTCTTAATTTATAAGCTCCCTGTAGGAGTTTCTTTGTTCCACACATTGCCAAATGTAGCACGTAATAGGTGACAGCATTCAGTAATAACTCTGGATTGTTTCAAACCAACCGAAAGAAAAAACTTTGATTTCTTTTCCTTGGCCCATTTTATTTTTCCTCCAACTGTCTCATGCCCTTCTCTACTCCAAAAATGCTTGAAAAATGCATAAAAAGGACCAACTAGGGTGTGTGTGTGTATGTGTGTGTGAACTAATACACACAAACATAAAATACAATCTTCATATAATGTACTTTCAGTCTCTGTAAAAGTATACTTCATGCAGTGTCCTTTTGTAGTATTTAATGATTTTACTAGTTAGGTACTCGGAAATAAACATGCCACTGTCAGCTTGCATACAGCAGGTAGATCAGTGAAAGATGATTAAGAGACTGGAGTAGAGGTTATCACCAGAGGGTGAGAGAGAAAATCCCTTCCTGTGTTTTGGGCCACCGCTGCCCTCTAGGGGACACATGGAAAATAAGCAAAGTCTCAAACCTGCTAGAAATTAAAGACCTTGGAAAATCATTTTGTCTGCCTAACTTTTATTAAGGAAAGCTTAATCAAAAGCTAATTAAAATTACTTCAAGGATAGCTGTATAGTCACCCCCAAATCTTTACATGACATGCTCTTCTAGGGTCACTCAATTTAGAGTCCCTCTTGGCTGATAAAAAGTTCTTTATTTTGTCTATACTGATGTTCCTGTGGAATTTTAAACCTGTTATTTCTTGTCCTGTTAAGGAACAGCTGCTTATTATGACTAATACGTTAGTCACTGTTTATACTTTTAGCTTTCGGTGCTCCAGAAACCTGCAACCCCGGCTCCTCCTGTCTTTTTTCACAAAGTCAGCGTGTATGGAGGAAAATATGCAGACATTTCCAAAGTCGCCAAATTGTTCCTTATTTCTAGACAAAAGAAGCTTCACTGATTTGAAGACCAAAAATCAACTTGTGATTTTCACATGGGAGATATAACTTAGAGTACCCCTGGGTCCTTCAACCGTCTCGATATAAAACTTGAAAAATTAGGTGCAGTATCTTTTGTAATCCTACTTGATGAGTAGAAAGTAATATACTTTCATTTCTAACTCTTAAAGGAGAATTTAAATAATGCTAAATGAGGTTTTTGGAAGTGAATATTCTTAAGAGAAAATTTCATGACTTTTGGATACTGTGGAAGAGTCACTTATAAAAACATCTATTTGTTCATCCATTTAACATTTGTTGAGTATTCTATTACTCAAAAGACACTATCTTAGGAGGTGTATAAAGAAACTTACCATTCTGTAGAAAAGAATTGTATGACAGGAACACATTTTGTCCTGTATTAGATTTAACTTTATTCAACAAATAAAAAATATCAAGATGCTTACGTTTTATGTATATTATCTACTAGATTTCAAGTATCTAGAGAAAAGGGAATTTATTTTGCTCATCTTTGTATCATCAGTATCTTGGGTGATTTAATTTCTCAAGCCTAATAGTATAGTCCTTCAAGTGTGTGTTTTTGTTCCCAGTTTCTGGGTAAATTTTTCAGCAGTTTATAAGCTAGAATGTAATTGAGATTTAACCCAAGTGTGCCTGATCACTGATATTATGATTTTTCCCTGCTTATACGCCTAGCGTAGTGACTGCACACTGTAGCTGTTCAGTAAATATTTGAATAAGAATGAGTTGATGTGCTTTTCCTAAGTAGTATATTCTCTGCTTGCATTTTGGTATCTCAGGTGCTTCAAACAGTGTTTGGTACATAATAGGTCCTCAATAATTGTTGAATGAATGAATATAGATTTATTAGGAAGTCTCTTTTCAGTATTTTTCCATTACCTTAATTCTTACAGTATATCCACAATGGTAGAATAATGTTTTAAGACTAAATGAAACAAGTGTTTTATGAAATATGTATTGATGGTGGTCTCTAACCAACTGTCCTGGAATTCATTTTCAGCTAAACTCAGGACATCAAATAGGTCATTGATGTACCTTCTTGGTAATTTCATTGTCCAAAGATTTGAGGAAATGAATGGGGGAGTTGATATTTAAAAAAAAAAAAAATCAAGTTCTAACTCATAGGAAGAGCTAGCTGGGCATGCAGAAATAATAGGAATCTTAAAGAACAATAGAAATAAGAGTTTTAAAAACTGATGGGGACAGAAATTCTGAAAAAAATCAGAGAAGTAGGGCAAATTCATGAAAACAGATTTTTAAAAGTTCAGGGAACAGATTAGAAGAACTCTATAGCATAAAAATTTCAAAGGGAAAACATCTTGAAAAGATTGAAAACCTTGCAAAAATTCTAAACAAACCCCAAAGCTCTTAATGTCAGTTTTTATGGTATTAGGATTATAAGTAATTTCTTTAAAATGTTACCTTTCCACATTTTTAACTTGTCTATGATGTGATTTTCAGGTAAACAGAGAAGTTCCGATTATATTATCTAAAAAATAAAACAAAAGTCACTTTAAAACAAGCAGTTTCTACCATATACAGTTGCACATCATTCTGATGTGGTTTTTATCTGACATTCTTTCCAGTGTCTACTTTAAATAATCCATTTATTGCTTTGTTCATTAAGCATCTGTTTACTGAGAAACTTGCATATAGCAGCAGTGTTCCAGGCCCTGGGACACAGATGTGGACAAAAGCACATCCTTGTTCTTAGAGGGCTGATATTCTAGTAGGGGAGAAAGACAGAACACAAAACATGTCTTTAATTCTAGGCTGCAGTCAGGCTTTTAAGAAAAATAAAGCATGGTAGGAGGAGAGGGAGCAATGTGGTGTCATAGCTTCAGATGTGCTGATTAAGGAAGTCAGTCCTCTGAGAAGGGAACAACTAGTGATGGGAGGCTGGAATGCTAAGAATTGGATTGGGGAAAATTCAGGTGATGAGTCCTGCAGGCAAGGGAGTAACAGATACAAAAGAAAACCCCCAAATGATCTGAGGTCAATTAAAAAAAACTCAGGATACACATGTTTTTCTTTGTCTGCTTTTTAAGTTTAAGGAACACAATGTTCCAGTAAAAGATGAGCCTGCAGTTTAGAGGGAATGGTAACGTGGATAGATAAGAAAGAGAATAGACTTGTAAGATTTCTGTTTTCTTTGTCTGTGACTTTGAAATGGAAATGATAGACTACTGTTGCTAAGAGAGAAGAAAAGATGAGAAAAGAGAATGTAAGAGAATATATTCTAGATGCCTTCAAGGTTTCTCACTGGTGGGAACTTTGTCCCACTTTTTTTTCATCCCTTAGAAATGATGGTAATCTTGGGGCAAAGAAATAGTGTTGGCATTCCTATAATGCTTTCGAATTATCTCAGCGGCCAGGGTTTTATTGAAATGTGAGATTTGGCTGTCATCATCTACTGCTTTGTCTTTAGAAGCTCTCTTGTCCTTCTGGCTTAAATTTCCCTAAAGCGGCTGATGAAGGGAGAGGTGCAGGTTAGATTATACTAGTAGAAGAGGGGCCAGGTTCTAAGAGAATTTGGCCCTAGAGGGGAAAAGGAGGGAACAGAGGGACTCCAGTTGTGGGGGCACAGAAGGGGGAGCCTCAAGGGACTGAGCTGGAGACCTCTCTCCCTTTCTCCTCCTCCAGACCCCAACTTGACCTTCCTCTCAGGAGTTTTCATGCCCTCACACTTTTGCTCTCCCTCCTTCCCACCAAACAATTCAAATTTGGCTCCATCTGAGTCCCAGCAGGAAAACTAGTGCCCCATTATGTCTCCAGATGAATTTCCAGAAATCATCTTTCTGGAAACCCAGAAAATACCATCTACAGCCACAAGAAGAAACTCAGAAGGGTGTTCAGTAGGTGTGGCATGTGGTCGGATGTAGGAGTGTTGTTTTGGTCAATTCAAGATTCTAACACAGTGTAAAATGAATTTATCTTCAGACATATACATATACATGTATAAAATTATTATTTCAGAGTTTTAAAGCATGCACATAACAATCAAAACACCAAATTTTGAGTGTTTAGATTCTTAAAAATAGGATGCCTCTGAAGTTCTAGTTACTGTAGTAGGTCCTAGGGACACTGAGTAAGCCGATATCCTTGCTGCAGATGAAATCTGCTAAACCGTTGCTGTCCGTCTTTAAGGTACTGAGGGAAGCAGGAGAGGTAGACACAGCATAAGACCAGAACATGTAGACCTGATGTTCAGAAGGGGGACGTAGGTGGTTATCAGTGAACCTAAAATCAGTTACGGGGAGGCTCCCAGCTGGGATCCAGAAGCTTCACCAAGGAACAAATCATGTAGATGTACATCCTTTCTTCCTGTGGAAGGGTGACTGGACTGACCAATTGGGGTAATTAAGCATATCTGGATTTTTGACAGGATATTTGCCAACAGATCACACAGCTTCCTTGTGGCTAAGACGAGGAGATAGGAGCTAGAAGTCAAGGATGTTGGCAACCTGTCGAATAGCCCCATGCAGAGGTTAGGAGTGAATGATCAGTGTCTGTCTGGAAGGATGGTCTAATGGCGAGGTGCCTGGTCCCAGTATGGTCAACACTTAAAAAAAGACCAGGAATTACTGCAAATTTGAGGCTTCCTTGGTGGCTGAGATGGTAAATAATTCACCTGCAGTACATGAGACCCGGGTTGGATCCCTGGGTTGGGAAGATCCCTTGGAGAAGGGAATAGCTACTCACTCCAGTTTCTTGCCTGGAGAATCCCATGGACAGAGGAGCCTGGTGGGTTACAGTGCATGGGTCACAAAGAGTCAGACACGACTGAGTGTGTGTGTGTATAGCAAATACAAACTATGCATGTCAGATTTGCCAATGACATGAGTTAAGCTTTCACTTAATAAGTAAGATGACAGAATATACTCCTCATTCCAAGTGGAAAAAAAAAGTTTCAAGTTGGTGGGATGGAACAAATTTAATGAGGTAACATTAATGGAAATAAATGTGATCTCCACTATAGGGGGCCAGAACAGAAAGCAAAAACCCAACAATGCAGATACAGGATGGGGTACCTATGGCTTGGCTTAGATATGTGAGGGCCACGTGTGTGTGTGTGACATCAGTCATGTCTGACTCTCTGTGACCCCAAGGTCACAGTCTGCCAGGCTCCTCTGTCCATGGAATTCTCCAGGCAAGACTACTGGAGTGGGTAGCCATTCCCTTCTCCAGTGGATCTTCCTGACCCAGGGATTGAACCCAGGTCTCCTGCATTCTAGGTGGATTTTTTACTGTCTGAGCCACCAGGGAAGCCCTTAGGAATTTTAAGTGTCACTTAGGAATTTCACTTAGGGATGTTAAGTGTCACTCAGATATAAGTGCCACAAAAGTAAATTCAAGCAAACAGGAAGGCAGTCCTTAGAATAAAGCTATTGTGTGTGGATGAGATTATACCCCATGTTTGTTGTTGTTGTTCAGTTTCCCAGTCATGCCCAACTCTTTGCGACCCCATGGACTGCAGCACTCCAGGCCTCTCTGTCCCTCACCATCTCCCGAAGTTTGCCCAAATTCATGTCCATTGCACCGGTCATGCCATCCAGCCATCTCATCCTCTGATGCCCTTTTATTCTGCCCTCAATCTTTCCCAGCATCAGGGATTTTTTTTTCCAGTGAGTCAGCTGTTCACATAGGATGACCAAAATACTGGAGTTTCAGCATCAGTCCTTCCAACGCATATTCAGGGTTGATTTCCCTTAAGATTGACTGGTTTGATCTCCTTGCTGTCCAAGGACTCTCAGTTTTGTTTCTCAAAATAAAACAAAACTGGAACGTGTGCAGTGACTAGGGCATTGAAGGAAGGAAACCCAAGAGAATGAGGAAGCATTAGAAAGGAGCTTGTCCGGGTATTGGAGGGGAAGTTAACATTTCATTAGTTCCAACGGTTACATCTAGGACCAGTAAGGGGAAATTTGATGAGTATCAACTAGAACTGCCTGAAGCTGGGAGGCCAAGAGATTCCTATCATCTGTGGTTTTTGAATGTCACTTGAGTCATCAGAAGAGTGTAAAATAGTCATTCATGACCTTTAAGGTCCCCCTTAGCCTTGGGAGTCTTTAGTGCTAGAGCTGTTTACTAACCATTTATTATACAATCATGTTAATGCAGCTTGTTTGGGTCACTTTTCAGCTGTATTCTTAGGGACTGTGGAAATGGAGTAATAGAGACCTTATAAGCCCTCCTGCCATCCCAAGGTGAAAGCCCTGAAGAGTAGGCTACGGGACTTTAAACATTTTTAGCCATCTCAGTTCTGATGTCAGCAAGGAGGGAATTGGCAAACTGATGCAAGTGCTTGATTGATACGTCTAAGGCCAACTAGGTAAAACCACCACCTGTGTGGTTTCCAGGTGTTATCTGGCAGAGGGATCACTCAAGGCTATGGATTGTGGTCTGTCATTTAGCAGAATGTCATTGTGATCAGTGATCCTTTGCCTCTTATAGATAATAGCAATCTATAATATAATATAGATATATAGATAATATAAATATAATAATATAATAAAAAATTCATAGGTTTTGTTGGTCCAGTCATGCTCACTGCATAGAAGATGCTTCCTAGTTTCAGGTACAGTGGGGTTTAGTTGATGTGAGTGGTAAACACAACTTGTATTTGACACAACCAAATGCTATCCTCTTTAGGTATATAAACCCATATTCCATCCACAAGATAAGAATTTATTCAACAGACAAGGAATATTAATGGTAACATATTTTTCTTTTAGTGCATTGTATTACATATATGCTAATCAATACAATTCAGACCCATATTGAATATTAATTCTATATTTCATGGATGTTGGTAATTAAGTTTAGTGCTACACATTTACCCTAGAAACTAGTAAAATTTTGATAAAAGTAATTTACTGTAAAGTTTTTAATCATTTTTGACCCTAGTATAATTCTTTTTGCACCGATAGCACACACAATAGAAAAGCTAACAAACAACGAGTTAAAAATTTTTCTAACAATACTAGGCTCAGAAAAGAGCTTACTTAGCGTTTTATTTTCTGCTTGCTTTACATTTACATTTGTGTCACAATGCAAATAGGGCTTTTACAGTTCAAGATTAATGCTGTGGTTTTCTCTGTTCATTCTGTATCATCCAAACTGCAGTTGGACCAAACAACAACAAAAAATAATCAGTCAAGTGCTGAATAACTCATTGTAAAAATATTCATGGACACACAAAGTCAATATCCAAAAAAAAAAAAAAATAATTCCCAGAATATATGAGGAACTTTTTATTTTGGTAAAACTTCAAAGAACTATTGTGATGAGTCAATGAAAATATTGTAAAGCCCAGTCAGAGATTAGCTCAGGGTAGCTAGTTTTTATAGAACAGTCTTTTTTGTCGTTTGCTCTCTCTTTTTCAATTGAAGTATAGTTAATGTACAATATTATATTAGTTTCAAGTGTACAGCATACTGATTCAGTATCTTTGCAGATTATACTCCATTACAGATTATTACAACATAATGAGTATAATTCCCCCTGTGCTGTAAATATATTCCTGTAGCTTCAGATTAATTCAGTCGCTTAGTTGTGTCCGACTCTTTGTGACCCCATGGACCACAACACACCAGGCCTACCTGTCCATCACCAACTCCTAGAGTCTATCCAAACTCATGTTCACTGAGTTGGTGATGCCATTCAACTATCTTATCCCCTGTCATCCCCTTCTCCTCCTGCCTTCGATCTTTCCCAGCATCAGGGTCTTTTCAAATGAGTCAACTGTTCGCATCAGGTGGCCAAAGTATTGGAGTTTCAGCTTCAGTATCAGTCCTTCCAATGAACACTCAGGACTGATCTCCTTTAGGATGAAGTGGTTGGATTTCCTTGCAGTCCAAGGGATTCTCAAGAGTCTTCTCCAACACCACAGTTCAAAAGCATCAGTTCTTCGGTGCTCACCTTTCTTTATAGTCCAACTCTCATATCCATACATGACCACTGGAAAAACCATAGCCTTGACTAGACTGACCTTTGTTGGCAACGTAATGTCTCTGCTTTGTAATATGCTGTCCAGGTTGGTCATAACTTTTCTCCCAAGGAGTAAACGTCTTTTAATTTCATGGCTGCGGTCATCATCTGCAGTGATTTTGGAGCCCCCCAAAATAAGGTTTGCCACTGTTTCCAGTGTTTCCCCATCTATTTACCCTGAAGTGATGGGACCGGATGCCATGATCTTAGTTTTCTGAATGTTGAGCTTTAAGCCAGCTTTTTCACTCTCCTCTTTCACTTTCATCAAGAGGCTCTTTAGTTCTTCTTCACTTTCTGCCATAAGGGTGGTGTCATCTGCATATCTGAGGTTATTGACATTTCTCCCAGCAGTTTTGATTCCAGCTTGTGCTTCTTCCAGCCCAGCGTTTCTCATGATGTACTCTGCATATAAGTTAAATAATCAGGGTGACAATATACAGCCTTTGACCTACTCCTTTCCCTATTTGGAACTAGTCTGTTGTTCCATGTCGAGTTCTAACTGTTGCTTCCTGACCTGCATACAGATTTCTCAAGAGGCAAGTCAGGTGGTCTGGTATTTCCATCTCTTTCAGAATTTTCCACAGTTTATTGTGATCCACACATTCGAAGGCTTTGGCATAGTCAATAAGGCAGAAATAGATGTTTTTCTGGAACTCTCTTGCTTTTCCAACAATCCAGTGGATGTTGGCAATTTGATCTCTGGTTCCTCTGCCTTTTCTAAAACCAGCTTGAACATCTGGAAGTTCACAGTTCACGTATTTCTGAAGCCTGACTTGGAGAATTTTGAACATTACTTTACTAGCGTGTGAGATGAGTGCAAATGTGTGGCAGTTTGAGCATTCTTTGGCATTAGCTTTCTTTGGGATTGGAATGAAAACTGACCTTTTCCAGTCCTGTGGCCACTGCTGAGTTTTCCAAATTTGCTGGCATATCAAGTGCAGCACTTTCACAGCATGATCTTTTAGGATTTGAAATAGCTCAACTGGAATTCCATCACCTCCACTAGCTTTGTTCGTAGTGATGCTTCCTAAGGCCCACTTGACTTCACATTCCTGGATGTCTGGCTCTAAGTGAGTGATCACACCATTGTGATTATCTGGGTTGTGAAGATCTTTTTTGTATAGTTCTTCTGTGTATTCTTGCCACCTCTTCTTAATATCTTCTGCTTCTGTTAGGTCCATGCTATTTCTGTTCTTTATTGAGCCCATCTTTGCTCGAAATGTTCCCTTGGTATCTCTAAGTTTCTTGAAGAGATCTCTAGTCTTTCCCATTCTATTGTTTTCCTCTATTTCTTTTCACTGATCAGTGAGGAGGGCTTTCTTATCTCTCCTTGCTATTTTTTGGAACTCTGCATTCAAATGGGTATATCTTTCCTCTTCTCTGCTTTTCACTTCTCTTCTTTTCACAGCTATTTGTAAGGCCTTCTCAGATAGCCATTTTGATTTTTTTGCACTTCTTTTTCTTGGGGATGGTCTTGATCCCTGTCTCCTGTGCAATGTCATGAACCACGAACCTCTGTCCATAGTTCATCAGGCACTCTGTCTATCAGATCTAGTCCCTTGAATCTATTTCTCACTTCTACTTAATCATAGGGGATTTGATATAGGTCATACCTGAATGGTCTAACAGTGGTTTTCCCTACTTTCTTCAATTTAAGTCTGAATTTGCCAATAAGGAGTTCATGATCTGAGCCACAGTCTGCTCCCAGTCTTATTTTTGCTGATTGTATAGAGCTTCTCCATCTTTGGCTGCAAAGAATATAATCAGTATGATTTTGGTGTTGGCCATCTGGTGATGTCCATGTGTAGAGTCTTCTCTTGTGTTGTTGGAAGAGGGTGTTTGCTATGACCAGTGCATTCTCTTGGCAAAACTCTATGAGCCTTTGCCCTGCTTCATTCTGTACTCCAAGGCCAAATTTGCCTCTTACTCCAGGTATTTCTTGACTTCCTACTTTTGCATTCCAGTCCCCTATAATGAAAAGCACATCTTTTTTGGGTGTTAGTTCTAAAAGGTCTTGTAGGTATTCATCAACCGTTCAACTTCAGCTTCTTCAGCATTACTGGTCGGGGCACAGACTTGGATTATGGTGATATTGAATGGTTTGCCTTGGAAACGAATGGAAATAAATCTGTTGTTTTTCGATTGCATCCAAGTACTGCATTTCAGACTGTTTTATTGACTATGATGGCTACTCCATTTCTTCTAAGGGATTCTTGCCCACAGTAGTAGATATAACGGTCATCTGGGTCAAATTCACCCATTCCAGTCCATTTTAGTTTGCTCTGTGGCACAATGGATAGTGCATTGGAATTCTTGCTGGGGTGTGGTTATTCAAAGGTTGTGGTTTCGAGTCCCACCAGGGTCAAATTTTGACGTCTCCTCCTTCACTTCCTGTAGCATGTTTATGCTATTTTATTATTGGGAGATTAGGATTGACATATATACATTACCATGTGTAAAATAGATAGCTAGTGGAAAACTGCTATAATGCACAGGAAGCTCAGCTCTGGTACTTAATGGAATGATCTTACCATAATCATTGTTAGTCGTAATCATGTAATAATAACAGTGGCATCTGAATCTAGAGTCAACCAGGTCATCCATCTGATATTGGAAGAGGTCTGTTTTTAACTATTCATCAGTAGGAATTATTTTCAAAGTTTTATACTGGTTCAAAAATAGCTGCTTACAAAGTAACAAGAATTAATAACCTAATTGTTGTGCTTCCAAGTAGCATCATTGGCTTAGTGCACAAAAACCACTAGTGGTGGATTAAATGGCAGGCTCAAGGACTGCTTAATCTAACTGCTGCTAATCTTCACCAAACAGCCTTGTCAGATGTAATTTGCTCTGTGGCAACGCTGCTCATGGAAGTAAAATGTCCACTGATGTTCACAAAGCTCTCTTGTTTAAACTGAAACCATTGCCGTTGTGTCAAGGATGATGTTTAGGTTTAGCCGAGTAGAGTTCATGAATCCTTTAACCATTTATAGGAATAAATGTTTCTCATGCAGAGAAACAAAGGGAAAAGTCAAGAAATAAATTGCATATCATTACATAGTATGTCTGCTAATTTTTATTTTATGACTTTCTTTGGGTTTAATGATTCAGTATGGGCTGCCTTGAATATAAATGTAAGCAATTATTAAGGAAATTACTTCCAAGGAAACAGGCAGACTCTTTCTTCCAGTAAAAGGTTATCATCTGTTAAACACTCCCATGTTTTAGGGCAGATTAGATTTTAGTGTTCAGAGAAGATGAAGTGCCGGAAGCTAAGATGATCACAAAAATCACAGGGCTGGGGGATCATCAAGAGGTCATTTAGCTCATCTTCCTGTCTCCATTCAAAATAGCATCCAGGGAAGAAAATAATTCATGCTCTATTTATTTATTGATATCTTTTGGCCACACTGCACTGCATGTGGGATCTTAGTTCACTGACCAGGGATTGAACCCGTGCCCCCTTTAGAGGAAGTCTGGAGTCTTAACCACTGGACCACCAGCAAAGTCTCTGTTTACCATTTTTTTTTTGCAGCTTAGCCCTCTTTTTGAAATAGCTCTTTTTTGTTTCTTTTTGTTTTTAATGAGTGTTTCATTTCTGAAGGAATTCTGAAAAAATTATTTGGGGGTTGAAACATAGAAACATTGGGGCTAAAATGAGGGAAGCACCCTTTGGGTCTTCTGTTCAAAGAAACAATCCTGACAACTGAAATGCTGCTGTCAGTAACACAGAGGAAACTAATTTCTTAATAGAAATACTGGCCTAGAGGAAACCTGGAGGCCTGGGAGAATGGGAAAAGAATGTTAGATTCAAAGCAAGCATTACAGGGATGAAAAATCCAGACTGAGGAAGATGATTTAGTATCACATTGCTTGTAGAGGACATTTTGGGAAAGAACTGAGTTAGATATTAGGAAGAATTTATTGGAAGTGAGGAGGTATGCTAAACACTGAAATGAATCCCTGGCTTAGTTATATAATTTCAATCTTAAGTGATGATCTTTTTTTTTTTTAAGAAAAGGTTCTAATATTTGAACTGGTTTAAGCAAAGAGTTTATTGGGAGATGGAAAGATGATCTCATTAAATCAGAATGATTTAATAAATGACATTTGATACCTATTATTTTTTAAGATGAAAAAATAATCTCCAAAATGACACTGAAATACAGCCATCCCTTGGTATGGGTAGAGGGATTGTTACCAGGACCCCACAGATACTAAAACCTGACAGTACTCAAGTCCCTTATATAAAATGGCATAGTATTCACATATATAACCTATGCACATCCTCTTGTATACTTTAAATTATCTCTGGATTACTTATAATACCTAATACAATGTAAATGCTATGTAAATAGTTGTAAATACAATGTAAATGTTATGTAAGTAGTTGCTGGCATGGCAAATTCAAGTTTTGTTTTCTGTAACTTTCTGGAATTTTTTTCCTGAATATTTTTGATCTGCAATTGGTTGAATCTGAGGATGTACAGTCTGTGGATTCAGAACCTGCAGATACAGAGGGCTGACTGGAATATACCTAATACCTAATATGCATGGTCAAAATCCAGAATATTTCATCTGTGCATCACTAAGCTTATGATTAGTTAGGAGTACTCTCACTCCTAGCAGCTCCAGTTAAATAGATTTAAGGACTTTTTCAGATTAGTTTTAGGTAAATAATATAAATGTGTGCTTGTAAACAATTAAATATGATGTGGTCAATTAACACAATGAGATCACTGGAATTGGACTCATAACTAATTCTGTAGGCAGGCCAAATAACAAGATACAAATAGACAATGAAAGACAGTTATGTAACTGCTAAAATAATTATTGTTTCTCTTTGCTTTTCCAGTTCCCTGATAAGGAATGTTCAAGAAATTCTTAAGTTCACTATGAACACATATCATTGTGTTAATAGTGTACATTTTATTTTTAATTTTTTTTCAAATTATTTCATATACTTACAGAATATGCACACGTGTGTGCACATAAAACACAGATACCTTTTTTTTTCTTTCTGCTTTGGCTTCTTGTTTTCTTTTTTCTATCCTAAGAAGACTGCTTTCTCCTCTGTATGCTCCCCTAGAATGCAAACCTTTCTCAACAAATCCTGCTCCCTAGAATTCATCACACATTGCCCTGAATTGATATTACTATTTATTGGGTTGATCATAGTGTTCATTTTAAAATCAGAATCCAAACCATTATGTATATAGCTAAACAATTAGACAAGGTTTCTCCAAACATCATAGAGGTAACAGTATCACTTCTTGGGTGAGATCTTGGGTTTAGAGTTGCTTAGAAGAAATAGCCAACAGGACCAGTGTTTATTCTCTGGCAGCCAGGGGACTTTCATTTGCTTCTTCTCTTCAGGGCCTGAGTTGCCAGTTATAGAAAGTAAGTGAAGAGGTTAGGTCAAAGTACGTCAAAGTACATCTGTCAGACCTGAGTTTTATTCTCACCTCTGTTACTGGCTGGGTGAACCTGTATAAGGAACTTCATTTCTCTGAGGACAGCGTTAGACTCACTGTCACCTCCTACAAGCATGAGTTCTTTTTCCTGTAGGGTGGGGAAGGCATTGTGAAAGTATGTATGGGAGTGGCTGTATTTTATACACAAATATATGGGATGAGAAATGACTGTCACCATCTAGCCTCATGTTCCAGAAATGGAACTTCTACCTCCGTATGTGCAACTGAGAATTATATGACTTCAAAATGTGCTCACTGACAATATTCACATGAATTTAAGAGCTGTTTACAGCAGAATGCCAACTTTACAATAAGAAATGTATCTCTCAAGCTGATATTACATTGACTGCTGTATTTTCTCCCCGTTGGCATAGATAGAGATGTTGTTGTTCAGTCGTATCCAACTTGTAGAGACCCCACGGACCGCAGCATGCCAGGCTTCCCTGTCCTTCACTATCTCTTGCCATTTGCTGAAACTCATGTCCATTGAGTTGATGAGATGTAGAGAAAAGTATATGTGAAGAAGAATTGTAACCAGTGAACTGGCTACCAAATGAATCTTGCTTCAGAACCACGAGAACAAGTTGGCAGGTGTAAATGAGTAATTCAAAGTCATGGCATCCTAATGGATTCCTCTCTCTTTAGGCATACATTTGCCACATGCTCTTGAGACCCATGCTCTTGGGCTGGGATCTTCTTACTCTGTTGGTGATGGAAAGGCACTGCCCATATTTGCGGCTTTGAATTTTCCTTTCTCCGTACCAACTTCTGATGGATAAGGAATGCTTCCTTGTAAGAATTTTTAGGTTCTTTGTAGAATAAAGCTCAAGTTTTAGCTGAAATACTGTTTATTAGTTTGCAAGGAAATGCTAGGTAATAATTGTATAAATGCTGTGCTGACTTTATCTGGAAGTGAGATTAAGTTTCAGCACCTTCTCCAAATATGGTTCTGAAATATCATGAATACTTGATAAGCTCTTTCTATGAAAAGGAACACAGTGTTTTCATTCAGCATCGTTATTATTTTTCAGCTTTTCCCTATAAGAATCCTTCCTCGAAATGTTTCTTTTTGGCAGAAGCTAACAGAATTATATAAAAAGATGACAATCAATGAAAACAGAAATGCCATAATAATGGGTCCTGGGAATTATGGGACTGAGAACCTGGGAATCAAGCCCAGTTCAACATTTACAATAAGGGGATGTGCCTTTATGTCTCATGTTCAGTGAGGGGTGGTGGAGAACGAGCAAGTGCATGGGAGTCTTATCTGGTTCTCTGGCCACTTAGTCCTTTGTTGCGGTAGAAAGTGATGTAAATTCATAGTTCTCCTGGAAGGCTGTGTAAGGACATGCAGTTCTCAGAGGAAAATGACATGTTCAATGTAGAAGCTGCATGTGGGTCAAAAAAATGTTAATGGGAAGGATAAATACTATCTAAAAAGTTTTGGACTGGGAAAAGTCCTGGATTTTTAGATATTGGAACCACTGTATATGAAAGAAGCTATAATGGCATTTCATTTGGGTATTTAATTAGTTAGAGGGATTTTTAAAAGGGTGAAATTTGTATACTCTGTATATTACACTCATATTTTGAAATATTTCCTTTAATTATATGTATAATTTTCCATTTTTAAAACAGAGTGAGATGGCTAAAATCTCCCAATTTCTTTCTATCATCATTATATGAAAATAATCCCCAGTATCCATTTAAAGGTCAAGTATATCTAAATCAGAGTAAATTCCTTTTATAACTGATCTCCAAGCAAGTAGCCTGGGGATAATATTTCAATGACATTCCTCTGTGGTAATGCTCCTGTTGTAAAGAAAAAATTCGTTTTTAAAATTTCTATGCCTTGGTTAAATAGATACTGTACAATACATCCCATAATTGAATGACACAAATGAAAAAATATTACTCCATAATACATTGTCTTATTGGTAGATCTGATGAAATGGAGTTTATGTTTCAGTAAGTACATTTTTAATATGAAAAGTTATTTTCATAAAATTCAGATTATAGCACTTCCTGAATTTTTAGGTACTCTCTTAGTTTAAAGAATACATTTTGATTTTCAAACAGACAGTTTCTGGATTCTGAAAGAGTTTAAATACCTAACACACACAATGTATTTTAAATCATCTGCCTTTGACAGCTAACATGGCAGTATCTGGGCTTCCCTGATAGCTTAGTTGGTAAAGAATCCACACCCTGGTTTGATTCCTGGATCTGGAAGATCCGCTGGAGAAGGGATAGGTTACCCATTCCATTATTCTTGTGGCTCAGCTGCTAAAGAATCTGTCTGCAATGCAGAAGACCTGGGTCTGACCCCTGGGTTGGGAAGAGCCCTGGAGAAGGGAAAGGCTACCCACCCCAGTATTCTGGCCTGGAGAATTCCGTGGACCGTATAGTCCTTGGGGTTGCAAAGAGTTGGACTCAACTGAGCGACTTTCACTTTCCTGGAAGTATTTAGACTTTGAAATTTTGCCTGTGAAATTATGGCAGTGACTTTCTGCAAGTAATTTTTTATCTTAGAATCCTTTATTGGCTGAATATAAGAGTCTTTGAGTCAATAAATGGAGGAGAATGATATACATGAAAATTATCATGAAAAGAAAGCATGTTTTTAATTGATTAAAAAATGTTGGTTTATAAAATGACTGAACCTTTTGGTCCTTTGACTAAGATGAGAGTGGTGAAATGATATTAGAGGGATCTAACTGTGTCAGTGCCTAGGATGCTTAGAAAATCTTTTTTTTACTGAGTATAATTGCTTCACAATGTCGTGTTAAGTTTCTGGTGTCCGGAGAAGTGAATCACCTCTATGCATACATACATGCTCTCCCTCTTTGAGCCCCCCTCTGCCCCCGCCACCCCATCCCTCGGGGTCATCACAGAGCACCCGACGGAGCTCCCTGCATTACACAGCAGCTACCCGCTCGCTGTCTAGTTTACACAAGGTGGTTGTGTATGTGTCAGTCCATTCTCCCGGTTCACCCCTCCCCTTCTGTTTTCTATGGCTGCGTCTCTATTCTTGCCCTGTACCATTTCTCTAGATTCTGTATATATATGTGTTAACACGTGAGGTTTTTCTCCTTCTGAGTTACTTCACTCTGTATGACAGACTCTATATCCATCCACATTTATACAAATGACCTTTCTGAGAATCTCGGGCTGCAAGTGCTGCACCCATTGAGAAAGGCAGTTTCGGGTATAGCCCAGACGTTATGGATAAATAATGCAAATGACAGTGTTGCAGAAGATGTTTCCCTTTTTATTAAACCTTAACATAAGGTTTAATTATGTTAGGTGTGATTAGATTAGCATCTTCTCCATATAGGCAGCCACAGCAACGATATCACTGATGCAAAAATTGATAAAGGAAAGGAAAGGAAGAAATGAAGGCAGAAAAATAAAGATGGCAAAAGGAAGAGAGCTGGCTAGAAACTCCACAGTCACAAGTTATGCTGTGGGCAGAAGTCACTGATCAGATTTGCCTGCTCCTCCAGACTCTCGCCAAATGTAGTTATAAGCCTTTAGGTTCTTTATTTTACAGTTAAGATTTGAAACTCTGAAAATCTCAATATAACTTTTCTGTGTCATTGGACAAGTGCCACATGGTCATTTTATAGAAGGACCGTTTCTCATCCACACGGACCAAGGCTGGGGGAAAGGAGGATGGTTGATTTAAATACCCTAACTCAGAATTTACTGTGGATTTAAAATCTCTGACTTAATGTTGCATTAACTACCGGTGGCTGCTTTACTGCCTTTAAAACATGCATACATAATTGGATACTGTAATGCTTTGCGGGTAAAATAAATACCAACTCACACTAAAATAAATACTCTGCATGATGAAGTTCATGTAGACATAAATTAATCATTTACCAGTTAACCAATATGCACAGGAAAGAAATAGATCACTTATTAAAGGTTGCCTCATCTATAAAATGGGAAAAATAAAATGCTGATATATTTTACAGTGATGCTGTGAGGGAAAATATATAAAATTATTGCTAAGCAGTTTATAAACCATAAAATGCAGTATGAACATTAAATTAATAATATTTGTACTAATTCAGATTCAACACTCTCTGTATTAAATATATCTCTTTGTCTATTGAAGCATACATATAACCAAGCTGAGGCTTTTTATTTTAATTTTTATCAGTGTCTTTGGAATTCTGCAGAGCATCACAGGAGTTACTGCTTATGTTAAAAACTCCTCAGCACCAACATTTCCAAGAAAAAATTCTTGGCTGTCCACATCCCCAACCCCACTTTTAAGGTTCTCTCCCAAACAGCCTGATGTCTTTCACGTGTATAGACATTGCAGTTATGAAGCAGATATGGGTGTGAATTTTTTGATCAGGTGGAAGTGATGAACATGCTCTGTGACTTGGTTTATCCTAAATTATGAATTGAAATCGGGAAGCGATGTGAAATTGGCGGGGAGGTGCATCACTTCTCTACAGATTGCACTGAACTGATCCGAGCTGGAAATGTTCTGTGCTGGGAGAGGAGCGCAGCCCAAACAGCAGGGTTTTGGGGATATCATGCTGCTCAAAACATTACAGGTTTAGAGATAAATCAAGCTCCTGTGTCTCAGCTCGAGTCCAGAAATGTTTTTCAAGGGCACAAGGGACAACTATGCAGCAGAAAACATATTTCCCTTACTCTTCTACCTTTTCTTGCTCTTCCTCTTTAATGGAGTCTTATTATTTAGAGGACCAACTTGTTCCAAACACTGTGATCTACTCAGCACATTTTTAACATTGTCAGGTGTCCCTTTGACTCTCAATGATAAAACACATCAGGCATTTCTCCACTCACTTCCCTTTCGTAGAGGCCGTTAATATAGAAATACCTCCTCATCTTCCATTATGAAATGACAAATGGCTGACTAGAGAAATCTGAAATATTGCCAGACCTTTCCTATGTATCATGTGTCACCAGCAATAATAAACAGTGACTAATCTTTGGTCATGAACTATATTTATGGCTTTCTTGTCATCAGGAGGTAGGTATTTTCTCAAATCAGGTTTAGGGCTCTATATTTACGTTAGGAACACGTGTGCTAGGAAAAAAATCTATCTAGGTCCAAAGGAAAGTAACCCTCCCAACTGTCTTTCATTTAACTGTTTGTAGAATGTGGCATTTCCATTGTTTCTCATTTTTGCATCAGGATTCACCCCAGGAGTGTTGTGATTAGGAATCTAATCTATCCCAGTCCATTTACCATTTTGGTGATAATGGTCTCCTTGTCTAATGGGAAAAGTAACAGGAAAAGGAATATGGCTAAAATGCATACCTCTCCCACTTGAAGTTTATCAGAGATCAAAAGGAAACACAGTGAAACTATTTCCTAAATCCTAATCTTGGTTAAGGGGAGTGACACTTTCCTAAAGGAACAGAGCACCAGAAGAAAAAAAACAGGAGAGGCAAATTAAGGCTTTGAAAGAAACAAAATAAGGTCAATAAGGCAACAATTCTACTTTAGTTCAATGTAACTAATATCAGCTGTCTGCTAGATACCAGCCCAAACCAACAAAAAACACTGCCCTCATGGAGCTTACATTCTGGTCGTGGGAGACAGACAAGAGATAAATGAGTAATAAATCAGTCAGTTCTACAGTTTATCAGGTGATGGTGGTTATCATGCTGAGAAACATATCAGGGAAGGAAATAGGGATTGTGGGAAGGGGTTACATTTTTACAAGGGTGATCAGTGAAGAGCATACTGAGGAGTCAACATTTGACCAAAGACTTGAAGGAAAGGAAAGAGCAGGTCATGTGGGTTCCCTGGGAAGAATGTCCCAGATAGGACAGCGCATGTGCAAAAGCCCTGAGGCAGGAACATGCCTCCTGTGCTGGCAGAACTGTAGGGAAGCCAGAGCAATTGTGAAACAGAGAAGGACCCTTTAGTCCTTTCCCCCAGCCCCCGTGTCCTCAGCCTGCTTCTTGTCCATGGAAAAGCTTTAGCCAAAGTGAAAAGTGAAAGTGTTAGTCACTCAGTCATGTCCAACTCTTTGCAACCCCATGGACTGTACCCTGCCAGGCTCCTCTGTCCATGGAATTCTCCAGGCAAGAATTCTGGATTGGGTAGTCATTCCCTTCTCCAAGGGATCTTCCTGACCCAGGGTTTGAACCCAGACCTCCTACATGTATTGCAGGCAGATTCTTTACCACTGAGCCACCAGGGAAACCAAAGATTAAGTTTAATCAGAGAAGTGAGAAAATGCATAAACAAAAGAAAAGCAGTCAAACAGGACAAAGCATTAATAGTAAGCAAAGTTAACTTTAGTTCCTTCTCAAGGGCTATAGATAATATTCTGAGCCCTATCCTGTGAGGTTGTGAGTTATACTAAAACCCCACCAGGTGGAAAATGACCAGACTGTAGCCAGATGTAAGCTGCCACAATTCCTAAAACTGGCCTCAAGGAAATGGAAACAAACTGACCCTGGAGCTGAATATTAATTGTACTTATAACAATCAACATGATGCTGATAACCATCAGACCACTGGTGACCATTTCAAGACGACTGTCAGAGCTGACTGCTGTTTCAGCATGAAGCCCCTCCCTCTGCCTATGAAGGCTCTTGCTCACTGGATGTAGTTGGGATAAGTGGTGAGGGAACTGGCCTTTGGACAGGAGATGCCTTCTCCTCTGGTTACTGACATCCAAAAGAAAGCAAACTTTCCTTTCCATCAACCTTGCCTCTTTGATGTCTTTTGAGCAGCCAGCAGCCAGACCCCACTTTTGGTTACGGTTAGAGTGGAGTTAATGTGGAGGTGGATGGCAGGAAGAGAGGGTGGACATGGTCGGCTGAAACATAGATGGCCTGAGGACCATTGTTAGGCTCTAGATTTTACTCTGATTGAAACAGGGAATCACTGAAGAGTTTTGAGTCAAGGAGCAGAATGACCTGACTTATACTTTATTGGTAGATTGGGAGTTTGGGATTGACATGTATATCTGCTGTGTTTAAAATAGTTAGCCAACAGGGACCTACTGTATAGCACAGGGAACACTGCTCAATATTTTGTAATAACCTAAATGGAAAGAGAATCTGAAAAAGAATAGATACATGTATATATGTAACTGATTCACTTTGTTGTATACCTGATACTAACACAACATTGTTAACTGTACTCCAATATAAAAGAAAATTAAAAAAAGAAAATAACCTCTAGGGTGCAAAGGTGGAAGCAAGGAAATAAACTAATTAAAATGAAAAATTCAACTCTACTTTCTGTGTAAATTTAATGAATATGAACCAGAAATTAAGAGACAAGAGTTCAAAATTATATGCAAAGACATTGAAGTTGTAATTACACAAAGCTAAAACTGGTTGGAAGAGATAGTTCAATAAAGCAGTCAATTCAGCACCAAATGTCAGATTTGAAAATATTTTAGAATAAGTTCATGAATAACCAGTGATTAAACAAATGTAAAGTTTGGGAACATTGAATATCTATTGCTAAGTAATAAATTAAAAAAAAAAAACTCCCTCCTTAACATGGGGTCTGGGTTATGGAAATAAACAGATGCCTATTATGATGATGGAATTGTCTCCTCAGGTACTTCTTGGTTCTGGAAGCCAAAAAAAAAAAAAAAAACCAAAAAAAGCCCACCCGAGAAACAAAAATCAAGACCTTTCATTTGGAGCTTAAGGAAAACTTGAAAAGTTAAGAAGGTAAATCAGCAAGAAAAATGAAGGGAGTCACAGTTTGGACTATTCATGTTTTCATTTTCAAATTTAAGACATGACTAATGGGAAGAAAGAAAATAGTTGAGTCTTCTTCAAGAAACAAAGAAATGGAGAAATAAAAATTCTGATAGAAGGTGAATTTAGCTTTGCAATCGTCCTTCCTGGCAGTCAGAATTATTAGGTTATGAAACAGAGCTCTCTCCATTTCTCCTGGGCAGTTTAGGTTTGGAACAAATTGGACCTGAAAAAGTGTCAAAATTCACAGTAGGAGTGCATACTCAAAGCACCAGTTCTCTCTGAAGTAGGTTACTACATTCACCTAGGGAAATTTCTATTGAATTATAATTAGGTGGCTAATTAAAAAGTGGATTACCAACTATATTAAAATATGAGAGAAAAATGTTCACATCACTCATTCTTTAATTTAGAAAATCCACTGCTTCCTTAAATTCTCACTGGAAAATTCCATATATAATATCCATGTTTTCTTTCTTCCTTTTAAATCAAATTTATTGAAGCAAGTCTAGGATTTTGTTTGTTGAGGTAATAGAACTAATTTGAGCTTCCCCTATTAATAAAAAAACGTACCTCTACATCATAGTTATCATTCTTTAGAATGAGAACTGGTGGCTATGAAAAATAGTGCAAGGTTCCTAGAAGAAATAATAATAATGAAAATAATAACTGCTACCACTTAGTCACTGCTAATATATATTGGCCACCTGATGCGAAGAGTTGACTCATTGGAAAAGACCCTGATGCTGGGAGGGATTGGGGGCAGGAGGAGAAGGGGACGACAGAGGGTGAGATGGCTAGAAGGCATCACCAACTCGATGGGCATGGGTTTGAGTAAACTCCGGGAGTTAGTGATGGACAGGGAGGCCTGGCGTGTTGCGATTCATGGGGTCGCAAAGAGTCGGACTCGACTGAGCAACTGAACTGAACATATATTAAATTCTAGATGTCTCATTTAATTCTCAGTAACTCTATGTTACTGAGAGAATTACAGTTGTCACCTAACATACCTATTACCCATGTTACAGTAATTTTATGTCTATTAAACAGATAAAGGAACTAAACTCAGACGTTAGGCAAATTATTCAAAATCACACAGCTTAATGGTGTGAAATTCAAACTGAGAACTTTTTGACCTAAGAAAGTGAAAGTGAAAGTTGCTCAGTCCTGTCTGACTGTCTGTGACCCCATGGACTATACAGTCCATGGAATTCTCCTGGTCGGAATACTGGAGTGGGTAGCCTTTCCCTTCTCCAGGGCATCTTCCCAATCCAGGGATCGAACCCAGGTCTCCTACATTGCAGGTGGATTCTTTACCAGCTGAGCCACAAGGGAAGCCCAAGAATACTGGAGTGGGTAGCCTATCCCTTCTCCAGTGGATCTGCCCGACCTAGGAATCAAACCAGGGTCTCCTGCATTGCAGGTGGATTCTTAACCAAAACAATCTTGAATTAAGCAAGAATTTTGCCTTCCTTAAAATGTTTTAACATTAAGCTAAAACTATATGGTTGCAGTCAACTGGTTTTGAAATTGATACTGTTCATGTACTATATAAGCAGTTAATCAAGATCTTTTATTAATGAGAAGACCATATTTCTTAGCCATTTGACCACACATCAATTTATTTTATGAAGTAAATGATTGTCAGGAGACTCCTCAGCTATTACTAACAGCAGAAGTTAAAAAGTAAAAATCACCTGTTACTATAGGTTATTATTTGTCTTTCCCTATTTTCATCTAATTTCTAAGAAAGTAAAAATTAAATGATAGCCCTTGAACTTTGGTACGATACAACTTATGAGCCTGCTTCCTTAGTCACATATTAAGTGGGTCAGTCTGTTTCTAAAAACACTTAAAAATTGGCCACCCCCAGTAGATGACTTAGCAGACAGGCACAACTGACTGCTGGGATGGACTTTCTGAATCGCTTACTCAGTCCCCATACCAGGCAGGTGACTTGGAGTTCTTTCTCAAATAATGACAGCCATAACAATGTAACTATGCTAAAATTTATTGGAGAGCCTGTTGTATGTCAGACACTGTGCTCACTGCATATATTACTTCACTTTGCTCTAGGATTTCTCAGTTGCAGTTCCATCTTTTGGGCTGGATGAGCTTTTCTTTGTGGGGGGTAGGGGGTGGAGGGTTGTTCTGTGCATCCTGGGAAGATTTGAAACATCCTTGGCCTCTACTCCCCAGATGTCAGCACACATACCCCCTCCAGTTGTGATAGCAGAGGCCATCTCCAGACATTGCTAAATGTCTCCTGAAGGGCAGAATCGCCCCTAGTTGCGAGAGAGCCTCTCTGTTTTACTCCCTCAACAACTTGAGGGAGATTAGTACTATTAGATTAGTAATATTACTGATGAGGAAACTGTGATGACAAGAGGTTTAAGGCTCGCAGTTAGTAAATTACAGAGTACATAGATCACCTGTCTCTTGAATGCTATTTTTCTAAGGTTGGAACTCATAAGTGAAGATCTGCCCTCTTTCCCATCCTCTTTTTTTTTTTTTTTTTTTTAATTTATTTATTTGACTGTACCCGATCTTAGTTGCAGCATGTGAGATCTAGTTCCCTGATCAGGGATTGAACCTGTGCCTCCTGCATCGGGAGTATGACATCTTAGCCACTGGGCTACCAGGGCAGTCCCTTCCCCACCCTCTTCACTCCTGTATTTCACTGTGGGGTGGAGCAGTGGGAAAGAAGGGACGGTGCATGTGCACAGAATTTCTGTTGTACAGATTAATTCCACTTTAATTGGAATTTTGAAAACTAATGAAAAAAATTACAAGTGTTACACGATCCATTCTCCAGGTTTTTGAATCTATCTGATTTAATTCTTCCCAATTAGCATGCCATTATGGAGCAGTACTATGTTCAGAATCAATATTACACTAAACACTAATATTTTATTCAGTATTAAAAATTTATACAAATGGTAATACAAGTGCTTTATTCCTACTTTCTCTAAATGAGAAAAAATGCTTCCTAAGGGCATTTCCAGCTACAAAGAAAATGTTATCTTCTGAGGAGACTATTGGTATTACATTTGACATAGATCATTTCTTACATGAATCAGTAAGATTTAATTGAATGAAATTTATTTTATTGTAAAGTGTATATATTCTTCAGGATGTCAGACTGTTTTCCTTTTTATACCTATAGTGTAATCCCATGTTAAGATGACAATAAAATGACATTGTGCAGTACTACTAAACCGGACAAAATATAACTGTCACATTATGATTGTAGGGTATCATTTTCTTCTTCTTTTTTTTCTATTACTACCCTTTTTTGAGTTAGATATAGTCATATAATGGAATTTGAATCTATATCCAGATTCTGCATCTTATATCTTCTTTGCAAAGAGGAATTAATAAGCCTAATAGATACATAGTACACTAGATAAACATCTAATAACCACCTAGAAAGAGGTCAGTTAGGTGTGGTTTAAAACAGATATTTCAAATCTGCTTTCCCAATTGGGTCCCTCTGTACATCTCCCAGCATCTGGCCTTGCCATGGTCTCTAGGTTTAGACCCTGGGTCCCCTGCATGCATCCTCTGGTTCTCCCTCGCCCCTCTCTTCATCTTGCCTGTCCATCTGTTGCTTCTCCCCCCACAACTTCAGTAGCTTCTTCAAACTTCCAAACTGGGGTAGCACCATGAGATTACCATAGCTTCGATCTCATGAAGGCATTTATGATTTTTTAAATAACTTACATACTTAAATTCCCAACTTCTCATATATTTTAAAACCATAAGGAAACTATACCTTTTAAAACATACCTAACTTTGTGAATTACTATACTTTGTTCTTCAGTATTAGAAAAGTTTTGCTCCATATTTTAGTAATCTCCCAGTTGGGTTGGCAAGATCAGTATGTTAATATGCACATACTTTGAAAAACCTAGTCTTCAGGAAAAGGATGCTTATAATTCCAAAGGCATATTAGAAGTTAAAAACTGCTGTGTAAAATCTAAGCAGGAAAAAGAAACTCTGGTTAAATAAAGCTAACTGAAAAATTAGAAATTGAGGGTATGTTCAGCATGGCAATCACAGTCACAAACAGGAAAATTTAAACTAAGAAAACATTTAATTGGTTGACTTTTCTAAAATATTGATTGGATTTCATTAATAAGCATTTTATGCATATGGCTATTCTGAAAGTTTCTTTAAAATGAAAGACTTATGCCTTAATGAGACGTATTATCACATGAACATATTTGAATCTGGCTTATGAAAAATAGGACTTTAGAATTTAAAATGTGTGCCTAAAATGCAAATATATTTAATTAACTGAAAACCCATAAGACAGGACTTCTTCAAATAAGCAATTACTTCAGGGACTAATCGTGTAAATAGGATCCTGATTCATTAGCACAAATACCCATATGAGAGAAGAATAAGCAAATTTTATTCTTTAGGTTATTTATGCACACGTGGTAATATCTCATTAATTTAAGACTTCAATAAATTTAAAATCTTTTGATAATTTGCTCATGAGCTGGGCTGATGTTTACCTTTTTTTGCAAACATTTTATTTATAGGTGGATAATATATGGTGTTTTAAACATTTATTTTCAATCTTATGTACACTTTTTAGACAGAATAAGCTATTTTCAATGAACCTCAGGCACTTTACAAGCTCCTACATACACCCAATCTATATGCTAATAACAAAATGTTCATATGATTCATCGTAAGAGGTCTCCTTACAATGGAGAAATCTCCTTAAGGATTTCTGTTTTATAATGTTTTGTTGAAGTTACTATATGTAGTTTAAAGTAATAAAAGCCACATTTGTTTAAAGTTATCTGTAATTCAGCCTTCCCGCACATTCAAATATGCCTACCTCCCTAATTCATTAGAAAAAATGAAATTTTGCAATATTCACAGCTACACATCTAGAGAGAATTTTCCTGTTAAATATGCACTAGAACATATACAGAAAAAATACAATGAACTGTGAATATAAATGATTTTGTGAGTGTGGACAGAGAGTGAAGTGTCTCAAATCAATTTAAGTCCTGTAGGCACAATACACTGGTGAAAACTCAGTAAAATAGCCCTTTCCTCAAAAGGTGATGTCACTCACTTGGGATGACTGAGTTCTAATCGCTTGCTTGCAAAGTGATAATAAGTTTTTCCAATTAGACAGTCAGTTCCTAGGCCAAAGGGGTGGATGCTCCAAACTAGGGCATCTGGGATGAACAGAAATGCCACGGCACAGATCTGGCATTTCTAAATCTTCCTTGTTTGTGGCCATGACTTTTCAGCATCCACATGTCAATTTTCTGCACAAGATGCTACTCTAAAGAATCTTAAAATTGTTTATAAAGTGAGTAGAATTCTTTTATTTTAATGACCAAAACTCATACGTAGAACAAAATGACTCAAAATTCTAAAGCAGATAATATATATTTCACATTGACATAAACCACAACTGAACAAATAAATTGAACATTCTCTTTTCTATGAAACACACTGATGGCAAATCTAGATATTAGAAGTCATGCCATCTTCACACAAGAAGTAGTTCCATTTGTTTTTAATATTGTGAGAAGATTAGAACTATCCATATTAGTAGTTACTTACCATACAAAGGGGAAAAACAAGCTCCAATTCCATTTTCATGACTTAACCAAGAATACTTGCTGAAAGAGGACTCTATCATGTGTTTCTGGATAGTCACACAACCTGGGTAGGAGATACAAGCACAGAATGTTTTGGTTCATCATCAAGGAGAAAACTTCTCAAGAAATACTAGTTTGTTATATCAGTGATTTCTCATCTGAATGAGTGCTATCCCAGCCAACTGTATGCTATTTACAAATCAATCAGGTGCGACTGGAATGACTACCACCATTAGGGAAAGAAGACCTGGGGCTGCATCCCACTGGGTATTGGTCTGCATGAAGCGAAGGTCCTTCACTTCACTCAGGCTCAGTTCCTTCATCTTCCTTGTGAGGGTACTAATGCCAGCTATTTGAGGGACTGCTCTCACAAGCAAATGAGGCAATGTATAGAAAGATATTTAGTCAGCAGTAAAACTGTTTCACTTATTTACACTCTGACTCTGTTCTAAGGATCTGAGGTGGCTTCCAAAAAGAAAAATAATGTGAATAAAATGTGAATAACGTGAATAAAAATAAGGAAACAGGGACTTCCCTGGAGGTCTGATGTTTAAGACTCAGTAGGTTCAATCCCTGGTTGGTGGCTTAAGATCCCATATGCCTTGAAGTATGGCCAAGAAAAGAAAAAGTGTTCAGAGTAAAAAAGGAAGAAGTATATATGCTACCTACATTGGTTAGCACTTGATTAAAGGTATAGTTTAGATTTAAGTTTCTTGGTAAATTAGGGAAAAGGAAGACACAGTTTCGTCTTAATCTTCTATTAGAGAGGAAAAGATATGTTACTTCCCCTAAAGAAGACAAGTTTTTTATCCTCTTGATATGAAATTCATCAAAAATTTAAAGCATGTAAAACATGATTCAGGGGCCTTGAGATAAAATGGATTATTCTATTTGACAGGAATAGGGCTGACGATGATGAAAACTGATGGGCAAAGGAGAACTTCTTTTTCTTGTTTGTGCTGGGTCTCTGTTACAGCGTGTAGGCTTCTCTAGTTGTGGCACACGAGTTTAGTTGCCCTGAAGCTTGTGGGATCTTAGTTCCTTGACTGGGGATCAAACCTGATCCCCTGTGTTGGAAGGTGTATTTTTAAAAATGGACCACCAGAAAGCTCTGAAACAGCATACTTTTGCTTGGACGTTGGTGCCTGCCAAGTTGCTTCAGTCGTGTCCCACTCTTTGTGACCCCGTGGACCCCAGTCCATGTGACCCCAGTCCATGGGGTCACAGCCCACCAGGCTCCTCTGTCCATGGGAATCTCCAGGCAAGCGTACTGGAGTGAGTTGCCATTTCCTCCTCCAGGGGATCTTCCCGACCCAGGGATTGAACCCACATCTCTTAATGTCTCCTGCAGTGGCAAGCGGGTTCTTTACCACTAGTGCCATCTATTACCGCTATGAAAATTGTCTTACTCCTAGAGACACACCGGAAGCTTGATTTAGGGCAATCCTAACTACAAGCACAATTCGCTCCCAACTCACAAGTTTCATCCAAGTCTCTTCCCTTGCCGTGCCTTCCTAACAAATACACAGGAGCTCCTGAGCTGAAGTCACATTCTCAGCAGTGAAGAGAAATTTCTGAAGGAAGTCACTGATGGCTTGTGACCCTAGGCCAGTCAGTGTTCATTAATGTAAGTAGGGGGTAGAGCTGCAAAGATCTTGAGCCCAAATATGATACAGTACTGACAGCCGCACAGCCCATTTTCTGGGGCCATTTCAAAAGGGAAAGGATGAGAAAGGGAACGGTATATGATCATATGATCATACTGTAAGTGAAACACATCCCAGCACGAGGCTCTTCCTTGAAATCCACATGTTTTCCTGACTTCCTTGAAATCTCACTTAAATTTTTTTTTTTTCCTTTGAGTCTCTGAGCAAGTAATAGCTGGTCTTTCTGCTGTACCACTTGGAACATACTACATAAGAGTTCATATGCACTGAAATGTTTGTAGATTTTCCACCTTCTCTGCTGTCTGGAAGCCCAACTCCAATTAAAACATAGGTACTATTAAAAATATATATATTTTTTTGGCCCCAGTGCATGGCATGTGGGATCTTAGTTCCCTGAGCTGGGATTGAACCCGTGCCCCCTGCATTGGAAGCATGGAGCCTTAAACACTGAACCACCAGAGAAGGCCCAGTCTTGCAGGAAACTCCTCTCAATTTTCTTCTTCTGGCTCCTCTGCTTCCTCCCCTTAAGCATGGGCCTTCTTTCCGGTTCTCCACTTGGCAGCAATTTCATTCACACCCACAGCTTAAACTGTCTTTTTCTGATGCTTCTCCAGGCTGGATCCTCCTCCCCCATCCTCTCCTGAACTTGCTTTTCCTTTCCTGCCTGCCTAACATCAATGGTATTGTCACCCTCCATGGCTTGAACACTTGGGGTCATCTTCGGTCTCCTCCTCCATCACCGCACCTCTGTACAGAACACACCTGATTATGGCCACTTGGCACACAAACATCATTTCCCTTTTACATGTCAAAGTCCACTGTGATCAATAGTACATCCAGCCTCCATCATCTCCCTTCCAGGCAGTGGCCTCTTTTCTCATGTACCCCTACTTCCAGTCACCATCATTTCCCAGGCTTCAGGGTGGATCCCAGTTTTCTCTCTAAACCCTCGTGCTTCCCCATTTGCTTGAAAGCGTCCAATATTTCTCTAGTCCCTAGCAGATCAACTCTAAAACTTCTCAGCAAAGAAGTTTCCAATAGCTGAGATCAGTACATTGACCACATTTCACATAACCTTTCTAGTCCTACTAAACCATTTCCCCTCTCGGTAGCCCTCTCCCCAAAAGCTATTTCCCGCCTCCATGACTTTGTTACTAGCTTTCTGCTTCCGAAACGTTCATCTCTTAACAGCCAGTTCAGACACTACCTCTTTCAGGCATCGTCTTGAATTCTTGAGTAGAACCCACTGTACCCTCCTCTACAAACCCAAAGATCCTTAAATGTACTCTCACTATAAGATTCATAATTCATATTTCTAATACTCTGGCTTTATTTTCAATAGCTATAAATACAGCAGTGCAAAGAGCTCTCAGAAAGTTTATAATCTAGCTAGGGAAACCCTGCTTTATTCACATTTCTAACTTCTATGGTGTAGTATTTCATGCTTGAATATTGTGAATGCTCTATAAATAACAGGTGATTAGATGATTTTTAAACGTCAGATAGCACCATGGAATGCTCTGAACACAGGGGTAAGACACCATTTTAGAAACTCTTTTCTGGCAAGACTGTCCAAATTTGGAAGACAAAGGTAATGAATGAGGACCAAGAAAAAGCCCCAATATAGGTAGAACTGTTACTTTTCTCTCTCCATTATTTTTAACAAATTTGTTTGATCAGTTTATAAAAATCAAGTAAGTGTTTATACCTGAGGAAAAATGTTGCATTAAAAAAAAATCAGATTACAGAATAGTCCTTAGGCGTTTGAGATTATTACACAGAAGATATCTATGGCAAATTGCCCATTAGGGATCGGAAATGTCTTTCCAGTTGGTGCCTGTCCCCCTGCCTCATACGCATAAGAGAGTTTACTATTTGTTGAATGCATGAGTGCTTCTCTCTTGGCAGCTGCCCTCCAATAGCTCTATTCCCCTTTACAGCCAAACCATTGTAAATAATTGCCACGCTCTTCTTCCTTTCCTTACTTCCTGTCTGGTCTGCAGTTCACACGACCTGGGTCTCACCTCTGCCTCATCTCAGTGCTCACTGTTCTGGGACCCTCCCTGGACTCCGCTCCCTCAGGGTGGGCTCACTCTTTGGTGCTGTCGAGGGACAGGGAGGGAAGTTGAGGCTGCCACACATGGCACAGAAGCTGCTGAGAACATTCTCTGCAGTGTCCCTGCCCATGGCCTCTCCTTTCCGCCAGCAATGCCTGCAATGGGTGAGGCCAGGCAACACTGCTTCATGAATGTTTGGTTTATTTACGCCACTCACAAGAGCACCATCAGGTAGGTGAACAGGCAGCTCATAAAGTCCTCCAGCCGCAGGTTTGCATTTTCTCTCCACATCAGACCCCGGAACCTTGGACTGTTTTGTGTACAAGTTCCACCGAGCTACGCTTTATCTCTAGTGGTCACCAATATGTCAAAATGACTTTCCTGTCTACCACGCCCGCTCCCTGAGCGTCTTCTTAAGATAGATGTAAACTATGAACATGTGAAACAGTCTCTGACATGCTTGACTGCGGTCAGAACTGATTACAGCTCTGTTACCCAGACATATCATTTAGTAATGTGTGTATATGCTCACTCAGTCGTGTCCAACTCTTTGTGACCCCATGGACTGTAGCCTGCCAGGTTTCTCTGCCCATGGAATTTCCCAGGCAGGAATACTGGAGTGGGTTGCCATTCCCTTCTCTAGGGGATCTTCCCGACCCAAGGATCGAACCCACGTCTTGGGTGTCTCCTGCATTGGCAGGTGGATTCTTTACCACTGAGTCATTTCTCTTTAATTCAAAACAAATGTCTCCTTTTTCAGTCTTCCACAGTCAAGGCAACTGACTCCCCCCACCTTCTCAAAATGGAATCCTTGCTCCCTTGCCTCCATGACCCAGCAGTCTCCTGGGTTTCCTTCTCTTTCTTCTTCTGCTCCCCCTTTCAGCCTTAATGCTCGTCCTAAGTGAAGGACCATGAATGCCATGGTGGCCATGATGGATTTGAATTCCTCAAGGCTTTGGTCCTAGCATGCTCTGCCATTGCTGACTTTATAGCCTCTCTCTGCACATCATCTCCATCTGTGGATCCTATTGGTCATATCCAGACCTGTGAATGTGAAGATGCGTCACAAGTTTCTATCTCCGGTTGGGACTCCAGAGCTCTCTGACAAGCTTCACACCCATAACCAAATGTCTGCTTGCTCTACCCTGTGTCAACTCCAAGCTGTCTCAAACTCAGCATGCCCAGCACTGACTTTAGCATCAGTCCTCACAGGCTTGTTCCTCTGCCAGTGTTCCTCGGCACTTTCCTGTGGGCTCCACATAAATACCGCAGAAGACAAACTGTCAGTTTCACCTTCTGTATACCCTTAGAATCCACTGACAGCTTAGAGTTCATCCTTCCTCCCCTAGGCCAAGTTGCCAGTACCTCTCTGTTCAAAAAGTTCAGCTGATCTGCGTAACTCAGGCCCCTTGCCAACCAGTACTCTTCACTGTAGCCAGAAAGACTTTCTTGAAACATAGAATTGATGATGTGACTATAATCCTCTCCCTCAAAAAGCCCCCCAAACCCACCTTCTTATCGGTTTTAGGATAAAGGAATACGCCCCGCTATGGCTAAAAAGCCTTTCACGGTGATAACCTTTGAGTGCATCTGCAGACTCCAGTTGTTCACCCTACTCTGTCCTCTGGCCACTCGCCTTTCCTTATCTCTCGTGCTGTCCCTGCTCTCTTCTGCTTTCTGTAAGTTATGACTTTCCCATACGTCATGCTTTCCTCCAATACTCTTTGCCTAGTTGACTCTTGTACATCATGTAGCTCTCGTTTTTAGAATCGTGTGTCTCTCTTTGGTATCATTTAGAATGGTTGCATTTTCATAACTATTGTGTCATTCTCTTTTTTGAAATTATATTTTTATTTATTTGGCTGCAACAGGTCTTAGTTGCTGCGTGCAAGATCTTTTAGTGGTAGCGTGTGATCTCTGAGTTGCGGCATGTGAATCCAGTTCCCTGATCAGGGATTGAACCAGGCCCCCTGCATTGGGAGCACAGAGGCTTAGCCCTTGGACCACCAGGAAAGTCCCGTATTTGTGTCATTCTCTTACCCTCTGTCTTCCCCACCAGCTTGAAGGCCAAATGAGGGCAGAGAATACCTGATGTGATTCCCTGCATCCTAATGGTGTCTGGCACATAAAATGTGCTCACTAAAGACAACTTTATTGAAAGCATGAGTGTATGAAATGAGTGTGAAAATAGACCTAGATTAAAGTCAGCAAGTAAAATGTACTCATATTCCAGTGTTGAAAAATTCTAAAATAAGCTCAGTATTGAGACGAGTAGCAAGAACACTGAAAGCTTTAGATGGATTTAAGAAATTAAAGTAGGAGGACTTCCTTTCTCACCCAGATTCAGTAGTGGGTAGATAGGAATGGTAGAGAATTTTTAATGAAAAATTTCACCTGGATTGAAAAGCAACTGATTTTAGTACATAAAAAATATGCTAAGGTATGAAGGTAGTAAGTACTTTCTAATCCAATTCCTGCTGTTTTTGCCACTGCATATATTGAACCAGAGCCATCACAAGGGCAGGGATAGAGGATCAGGACCAGAGACAAGCTGGGGAGGCAAAGGAGAGATGAGATTTCAAAAAACGTTTATGTTTCTGGATTGTGGCTACTGGGCTGGATATGCCTTTTTATATCTTTGCTTCTAAAATTCATGTCATTACATGTACTATAATTGTCTCTGCTTCCATATGGTGACAGAATTCTATCCACTGTATCAAGATCTCAATACACTGGCAAAGCGAAAATGTTGCATCAGTTGTTTTCCCTCAGTTACATTACAAGTACAGGACACCCCCCTCTCCCCAATAATGAAACACAAATTTCGTCAATTAGAATAGTATCAGTATTGTGAATGTACTTTTGCAATTACGAGAGTAAAAACATTCCACATTGAAATAAGAAATGCCATCTGATTTCAATTTAACACAAAGGGGGAGAAACACATTCCATTTAAGAATGACAAATAAAGCTGTCAGTGTGATCCATTTATAGCCCCTCAGAGAATGCCACAAATCCACATAATCTTCTGAGGAGCTAGTTATTGTATTTGCTCTGTCGAAGAGAAGGCCTGGAAGTCTCTGATGGTCTGCTAGCCAAGGAAACTAAGGTTAGCTGGAAGAATGTGCAAATTTAGTCAGCATCCTCGGTGTACACCCCTTAAAGGGGAGCATGAAAGTGCTGGCTGTTGTCTGTAAATAGTGTGCCTCAGCAGGAGGGGTGGAATGCGCCAGATACACCCTTGTCTTCTTTGTCTGTTCCCCACCCCTCTGCTCTTGCATTATTGTTACTCAGTCGCTTAGTCATGTCAGAATCTTTGCAACCCCACGGATCACAGCAATCCAGGCTTCCCTGTCCTTCACTATCTCCTGGAGTTTGCTCAAACTGGATCACAGCAAGCCAGGCTTCCCTGTCCTTCACTATCTCCTGGAGTTTGCTTAAACTTATGTCCCCTGAGTCAGTTATGCCATCCAGCCATCTCATCCTCTGTCTCCCCCTTCTCCTCCTGCCCTCAACCTTTGCCAGCAACGGGGTTTTTTCTAATGAGCTGGCTCTTTGCATCAGGTGGTCAAAGTATTGGAGCTTCAGCATCAGTCCTTCCGATGAACATTCAGGATTGATTTCCTTTAGGATTGACTGGTTTGATCTCCTTGCTATCCAAGGGACTCTGAAGAGTCTTTTCCAGCACCACAGTTCGAAAGCATCAATTCTTCGGTGCTCTTTATGGTTCAACTTTCACATCTGTACGTGATCTAGAAGGGTCTTAACTGGCCAAATGAGGCCTCTCTCTGTTAGGCCTACTGCTAACAAAAATTACAGAGAGGCATCAAATCTTGATTATAAACATCCACAGTGCTAGTTATTTTTGAAAATGTTACTATAGGTTATTTCCAGCTCAGGTACAAGGGCACTTATCAAAAGCAAACAGTGGAAATATAATCATAATCTCTATTCCTTATTCCTGCGCTCAAGCTTCCTTCTTTCAAGCAGCAGTGTGCTGTTAAATATATATACATATATTCATATATAAGTGTATATAAAATATGACCCTCTGCAAGGCATAACTGATTACTTTTTCTCCTTTGCATTGGCTGCTAAAAAACCGTGAATAAAATTTGTTACTATCTTCTAGCAAGAATGTTGAATTTCATGGCATAAATTTTGAGCATGAATCTCTCTCCTGGCCCTATCTTACATTCCTAGCCTTATTTTTTTTCTTTTGACTCATTTTTTCCTACCTATTTGAAATATATTTTATGTTGCTCTACAGTATGTATTTTTATTAGCCTTTCTCTATAAGCTTTAAATCCTTTCCACCATATAAATAAAATACACAACATTTATAGATAGCCTTTTTTTTTCCTCTGGAGGGTTGCAAAATTTTCCCAGAGCAACACAATTCATTACCATAAATGAACATTAAGACACTGATGTTCATAGTAATTAAATTTTTTTGTGATATTTAGCTCAATATTTCAGTTAGGTTTTCTTAATATTTATGCATACACTTTTATTGCTGAAATTCCTAGCCTGAGGTCCATGGACTCGCTCAAATTATATGCAAAATTTTGTGCATATAAATTTTTATTATGGGTGAGTTTCACTTTAATCCAATTCTGAAAGGTAAATTTGACTCAAAAGACTAAAAATATACTCTTTTGCACTGGAATAACCCCAGAAGACCAGATCTGGGTCTTTTGGCATTCAACTAAATGACAAAATATTTTTTGAATAACTACTAAGTGTCTAGCAAGGGCTTCTCTGGTAGCTCAAATGGTAAAGAATCTGCCTTCAATGCAGGAGATCTAGGTTCAATCCCTGGGTTGGGAAGATCCTCTAGAGAAGAAAATGGCAACCCACTCCAGTATTCTGCCTGGAGAATCCCATGGAGTCTGGCAGGCTACAGTCTATGGGGTCGCAAAGAATTGGATACGTCTGAACAACTAAGCGCAAGTACAAGTGCGTAGCACTGTTTTAATTGCTCAGAAAACAGCAACAAACATGTAGACTTGACCTCTGACCTCAAGGAACTTTTAGTCCAGTGGGGATGAGGGAAGGCAATGAAAAAAACAATGTGAAATATTTGGATGGTAATGTACTGTAATAAATAAAACAAAGTAATGCAATAGAAAATGAATGAGATTGGATGGTCAGGGACAACCACTCTAAGGAGATGTAATCTTAGCTGAGTCAAGCAAGACTGGAGGGAAAAGCATTCCAGAGAGAGAGACCAGCTAACGCAAAGACCTTCACAGAGATACAGGCTTGTTATAATCCATAACTCTTCTGGAAAATAGGAATGGTCATTCTCCAAATCCACTTTCAAATTTATTTTCAGTACTTCACTCTCTTTTCCTTGTTTTCATTTTCTTTGAAGAGTTAGATTTCCTAATGTGAGGGAAAGATATCTTCAGAAAAAGTGCCATGTATTTTATTATACATGAAATTCAGTAAAAGTTGAGTCTACCATCTTGAAGGGACTATAGGCCCTGAAGGTGCTCAGCACAGGCTGAATAAAATATAACTGCCATACATGTAACCATAATGTACCTTAAACCAGTCTTGTATTGTTCCGTAACATAGGTATATGAGCCAAGTAAATTCTAGGCCCCAGATGCTTTAATGTACAGTTTGAAACCCAAAGCTCTTTAGCAAGGCACCAATCATCCTCTAAGAGCTGAAGATGGATGAAGAAGAAAAAGAACACATAATGAAAATTAGGGTTAAAAATTCTTTAAGATAAGAATACTACTCTATGACTTGGAAAATGCTCTAAATAGCCTTGACTGTAAATCAATAAATTAGGATACGACTAAAGATCATAAATACCTCCCACATTATTAGCTGTTTTCCTGAATTAAATTGTTTATGAATATACTAAAGAAATAATGCCCAAAAGGTAAAGCCAAGAGTAAGTTCACAGAACACTCTGACAGTTATAGTGCGCCAGAAACTGTGTGAGATTTCTGAGCTCGTGGCCTTCCAGGTAAAGGCTAATCATTACACGGAGAAACTGACTCCAGAGCCTCCTCAATACCACCATCTCCACCATTATCAGTTAGTTCCATGAAGAAAGGAAGTTTTGTGAGTTACAGCTGATAAACTCATCTGCCTTGCTGTTTAAAAGACTTTGGAGGACATTCTGAACAATTCGTCTGAGCTTATTGTGTGCAAATTAATTTCTGTACTAACAGAAACAGAACAAGTAAGACAGCAAAGCTGCTATTAAGAGTAAAAAAGGTTACTTGACTTTGGATCAGAGTAAATTATTTGGTTTATTCATAATATGCCCTCTCTTAGTGTTAGTCAGTCAGTCGTATCTGCCTCCTCATGAGGCCATGGACTGTAGCCCACCAGGCTCCTCCATCCATGGATTTCCCAGGCAAAAATACTGGAGTGGGTTGCCACGCTCTCCTCCAGGGGATCTTTACAACCCAGGGGCTGAACCCAGGTCTCCCGCATTGCAGCCAGATTCTTCTACCATCTGAGCTACCAGGGAAGCCCAGAAGTGAGGGCCTACCCTCTCTGAGGCTAATCCCACTGAAATAACAAGCGTAGTACTAGCAGCAGGAGAGTATCACAGTACTAGGTCCTATTGATTGAATATTTACGCAGTATCGCACACTGTGCCAAGCACTGTACAACTACACTTTACCCTCACAACAACCCCATTAGTAGTCTTTATTATTATTATTATTCCCAATTCCAAGCCCAAGAGATGGGAGCTTACGGAGGTTGCCCACACGTCAAAGGCTTCCCAGCTTGCTAATGGAGGGGCTTACACAAAGCCCATTGACCCTGGAGCTCAGGGTCCCTGCAGGTTCCCCACACTGTCTCCCTTTGTTTGATCAGGTTTTCTCCCTAATCGACACATCAACGAGGACATTCTACTTCCCAACATAGGTTGCTTTAAACCTTTTAGAGTCCAAGCCTGTCCATGATCCGCAATTTTTATTTTTTTTTTAACCATGGGGTCGCTAGGAGTCGGACACGACTGAGTGACTTCACTTTCCCTTTTCACTTTCATGCACTGGGAAAGGAAATGGCAACCCACTCCAGTGTTCTTGCCCGGAGAATCCCAGGGACGGGGGAGCCTGGTGGGCTGCCATCCAAGGAGTCACACAGAGTCGGACATGACTGAAGCGATTTAGCAGCAGCAGCAGCAGAAGCAGCTAATTTCTCTAAGTTACCTTCGAACCTTATGGGAACCTGCTTTCTCTTAAAGCTTCAGAAGTCCCCTAAGCCCACAATCCAGCTTAAATTCTACTGTTCTTAAAGGCCTTATTCAAATTCCACTTATCCGAGCCATCTTCCAAAGATCTCTCCAGCCCAGGTAAACAGCTTGAAGAGCTGGCCTCTGCCATCTACTGCTGCAGCTCACCCTGGTGTGTCCAAGAGCTCTGGTGGCCTGGAGACTCCATGGAATTGTATGAGAGTTCTGTTGGAAAGTACCATCAGGAATTTTTCTCAGAGGCATGTCCAGAGCTTTTATCAATTTCTTAAAGTTTAACTACCACTCAGCAACTGTCCTTCTGTTCCCAACAGACACACACACTCACACATACTCTTCTGGAAAATAATGACATTAAATGCTAATGTTTCTTGAGCAAGGTGGCCAGACTTAGCAAATAAAAATATTATATGGGACATGCCTTTACTAAAACATGATTTGTTGTATATTTTAAATTCAAGTGTAACAGCCTCCTGTACTTGATCAGCAGTCTTATCTTTGAATGTTCCATGGATATTAATGTTATTTCTCAACTACACAGAATATAATCATCTAGAGGGCAAGGGGCTTCATTATTTCTCCACTGAATTTAACACTCAACTTTTATTGCTAATTACTGATGCATTTTTCTGACCCAACAAAAACATTTTGGAGTGTTCTTGACTTGGGGCCAATATCAAGCCTAGTAGCTAAATCATGATTATATGTATATGCCTTTTACTATAAGGAAAGAGATGTTCATAGTACTTAATAAATGGATTTTGATCATCTCTTCTACTTGCTGGATTCAAACACATTGATTTTTTTTGTTTGTTTGTTTAAAAAAAAAAAAAATCCTCTTTGAGGAAATCTGGGAAAGTTAAAAATAGACCACCATTATTATTGGACCTTAAAGTGAGATCTTCCAATCCATCGGACTGAAGACGCATGAAACGTGTTAAAAATGCAGTTTTCTGGGTCCAATTTCAGACCTACTAATGTAGAATTGTTCAGAATGGCTCCAAGCTATCTGGGTTTTTAAGAAGTCTTTCAGATGACTTTTATAACCTCTAAAGTTTAAACACTGTTTTTTTATGGCATGTAATACTCAAGCAAAAATTGAGCTCTAAGTTAGAGAAGGAAAGTTATTTTTGTCCTTAAAACCAAGCTATCATTATTTGGAATTCAAAGTATCAACCATCTTTTAAATGTATCTGGAATCTATCTCACTAGAGTTAAATGTCCAGCACTGGAGATTGCCCATTCAGAGTTTCCAAGTATTTCAACAGAATTGGTAAACTAACTTTAGGTATTAAAGGCTGCCTGATGGGTCATTAAAATAGTAAATTTTAAAAAATTATCTCAATTATCTCAACTAGGGTGCTCTGCTGTGTATTAATGCTGCTACCCAGGACTAGTCTGGGAAAGGATGTTTGGAATTTCTGAAAGAAAGCATCATAGTCCACAACTCCCTCTCTGTTGTTTGGGCGGTCCCTGATATTTTGATTCTTGATGAAAGGAGTGCTGGTCTGAAGGTCAGAAGGCATAGGTTGTGTACTTTTGGTTCTGTATTTTTCTGAACTTCCTGTCTCCTTGTCAATAAAACAATGGTTTAGACAATAGTTTGGTCTCTAAATTATCTTCTAATCTCAAGTTTCAGTTATCATCCTGAAGTTGTTTTCTCTGCTGTAAAATACGGGGGCTGGGCCATGTGCGTGTGTCCATCTGTCCTTTTGTTCAAGGGTAGCCCTACTGTCTCCATCACCATACTTGGATCCCCATTCATAATTCAGACTTAGGCTAGCAGCGTAATACCGACGGTACTTCATTTAGGTTACCCATGGAGGGGACAATATATTGGCCATTAGCACATGTTCATTCTAAGAGACAATTACTCATTCAACATATATATGTTAATACTTATTGATCACCAGCTATGTGTCATGGTACTAGGCCCCGAAAATAAAATAATGAAAACAGTCAGACAAAAACAGCTCTGACCTCATGCTGCTTATGATCTTGAGGTGGGGGGTGACTGCGGGAAGATAAAAACAACAACCACATGTAAACTGACACATAAATAAAACAACAGCAGCTTGTAATCAGTGGTCTGAAGAATCACTAAAGATGAGATAGAAAATAACAGAGTGACTGGGAGCAGTGACTGGGAAAAGTTTTGTGGGGAAGATGCTATTTTCTTAGACCTAAAGGAAGAAAAAAGATAAACAAGGGAAAGGGTTGGAGAAAAAGGGCAGGGCAGGGGAGAACACAGTCAGGAATTCCCCAGGAGGTGCAGCTTAGGTATTTGGCAGCCAAAATCCTGGACAGTCCCTTCCATCCCTGAGAGATAATTTAATCTAAGACTAGAGAAAGGGAATTAGAGGCCCAGAGAGTTTGGGGAACTTAACAAGTGGTGAGTTAGTTAATGGGAAAAATCTTGCATGCTTCAGTCCAGCAGGTGAACCTCTCTTAGCGATCACAGAGCATCAGGAGGTGCCAAAATGCCTTGGTCTAGAGGTTGAGTCTCCTCTTGTGTGAAACACACATGACATCTACTGCCTCAGATTGTTATGGGATTTAATGAGGTCATGTTCCACAGTGCCTGGTATATCAAAACTGCCTGATAAATGCAGAATCTCCTGATTTTTCACCTAGTGCACTTGCATTCATAGCAAGTATTGGAAAATAAGTAGGGCAGAGGTTAAGTTACTTGGATAAAGGAAGAGAGAAGCAGCGGAGAAGTTCTGGAATACTGGACTGGTGTCTGTGTAGCAGCTATCCATGTGAGAGACTGAGTACAGGAAATGAGATGAAAAGACCCTGAGCTGTGTGGTTTTGCTCACCCCTTAATCTGCTAGTGGGGAATCTAGAGTTGTCTTCAGAAGACAGAAAAGACCACCCATAGTAATATTTATACTTATAAGTAGCATACGGGAAATAGGTTTTACTCTGGGAGACTGGTAGACAGAAGAGTGACACTATTAAACACACACAAGGAGAACCCTGTTATGTTAACAAGTCACTCACTCCATTGGGAACAAACTAATTTAATTATGTGCAGAGTATTAAGATGATTTCTGGTGTTAAGGATGCTTAAAAACCAAGCCCATGATATTGGGAGAATGAATAATTTATCCAGGCACCTAGGAAGATTTTCTTTGTCTGTGAACAAAACCACAGGTTGAACTTCACCCTTAAAATACCAAGAGGCGTTATTTCATGGATTTCAGCAGACAGCTTATAAGGCCATCCCACGAAACCTGCTTGCCCTCCTTGTTGACTCACCCAAAACATAAGGGAGTATTTATGGTTCAGGCATGCTTGAACCAGGGCTGAATATTTCTGTTTCTGAAGTTCACTGGGTCCCTTTCCCCCCAGCCATAAGGTAAATGCCATTCCATATATAGCTTTTTGAAATGCTGCTTTCTTTATGATTCCCTGCCAGTGGTGCCTTATGGGAGAAATTTTATTTCAAAGTTTCACAGGATGCAAATTGAACTCATTATTTTACTCCAAACTCATTGTTTAATTGACAGGAAACATGCATTCTAAATCATCTTGTATGCATGGCAGAAGCAGCTACATAAATTTAACAATGGGTGGATTATTACTATTTAGCATATTTATGGAATTTTATATTCAGGAAGCATTTTACAAATCTTTTATTAGTTAATCCTTACACTTCACAGTGCATCTGACAGGTGGTAAACAATGCTTTGGGTTCTAAATTGCCAATACATGAAAAGTTTAATGGGGGAAAAAAAATCTACGCCTTTCCTCTGTGTTCCCAAACTTGCTAAGAGCACATTTCTGATCATTTTTCCTCTCACTGGAGACCAAAGCCAGAGGCCTGAAAAGCTGGCTTGCACCCTAAAATTTAAAAGGGAATCTATTATTGGACTCAGTCGTGGGTCAAGTGGCTAGAACTAGAGGAAACCTCACAAGACACCCAGGTGATATGACAGGATTCCCAACAAAGATGCAGCCCAGTAACATGGCACATAAAAAGGCACATAAGGAAGAAGTCAATTTTTAAAACTATACAGTGAATTTAGTTCTCAAATCTAACACCACCATCCATACCCACTGGACTCACTATCTAATGACAACACCAATTACTGTTAAAACGCACACATATATAGTAAAAAACAAAACCTAATTCAAACTAAGAGAGTCTGTATTTTCTTTCTGGAAATCTCACACGTCTTAAAAACTCAGCTTCCTCCAACACCCACCTCAAACTCTTTAGAATCCTCCAGTCTACCCGCTTCCAGACACCAGCAGGGGTTAGAGTGCAGGGCAAGGAAAGCTTCTGTGGATCAGAGTTTCATTCTGGACCCAAACGTTTTACAGCCCGGGGCTTTCAGAACTAACGAACCAAGAAAAATCAATCTCGAGTCACCTGAGGGCGGGACCCCAGGAGCGTAGATGCTGCGCCTACTTACAGAGGTCCTCGGAGTGGACACATTCTGCCCAGTCTAATCTCTTCTGATTGACGTGACTCTATCCCTCTAATCCCTCAGGCCCCCACCCCCGCCGGTGTGTGTGTGTGTTGCGGGACAGGTAGGCGGGTGCAGAAAACACCCAGATATTTCGCAAGCAAACAAATGCGGCCTTGTGCGTTCTCTCGGTGCCAGCTGAGGCAGCTGTCGGGAGGTCAGTGTAAGGTAACCCGGTCATCTCCCTTTCAAGGTGCGATGAGATGCTCCGATCCCTAGCGTCCCCGAGTCTGCGGATACTCGGGGCGCTCCGAGAGCCCCCCATAACCCCGCCCCCCACGCCCCCACCTCCGGCGCGGGCCGACCCCGCGCTTACGCTACCTGGGGACGCTGGAGGCACCTTGGCAGTGGCGGCTCACGCTCTGGCCGACCACAGCCCGGGGCTGGCGCGCACGCCTTGTAAAGCCTTCGGGGCGGGCAGCCGACCCCGCCCTCCCCATCCCCCCGCCCTCTCCTACCTCGGGCCCCCTCTCCCGTTACTGCCCCCACGCAGCCACCTCGCCCAGCGGCCGCGGCCTCCCTCGGTGGGGGCTGTTGGTCTCTCCCCACCCTCGCGGCCAGCTCGGGAGTCATGCGGGCGGGCGGGGCGCTGGGCCGCTGGGCCGCTTCCCTGCCTCCGGAGCCGTCGCCCCACTTGTGTCAGCAACCCCTCGCCACCCACTCCGGACCCGGTTGCCCCGGGTGCTCGTGACCCCGCCTTCCCCCCAGGGGCCACGCCCCGGAGCCGGCGTCCCTGCCGCCCACCTCTGGGACTGGGTGGGGCCACCGGCCGGCGGGCGACTCCTTCTACACCTGGAGGCCGAGTCCCGGAACGTTTTGGCCGTGTCAAGGGTCAGCTTTTTCTTGCAAGGACATTCTGCAGCCAAGAAATGGAAAGCCTGCGGGTCGTGCCGACAACATAAACCACACAGCGCTGGGTCTCGGCGCCTTTGTAGTTTGCAGAAAAATTCTCCATTATCTTTGGCGAGTTCGCCTTTCAAAGCCCCAGCCCAGAGTCATTTCAGTGAAAGGGTTAAAGGAACTTAATTTTTAAATAAAAAGTTAATGCTAGAATCCGATACATGATGTGTTAGTTCTGCCCCAAGCTTTAAGTATGGTCACCTCTGAATAATTCAGACTTTCCAGTGACCAGGAATACCTAGGGCGGTCACTATGTCGCATCTCCACATCACTAGAACTTCGGGTCCCTTTACTCTTCTTTTTCGTTTTCCCTGCGATGTGAGGGAGGAGTGAAAATGGAATGCAACAAAATCAATTTGAAGAGCTTTTAACAGCTGGTATAAAAGTTTATGGGAGAGGCAGTCTGCAATCATTGAAAATAAGATTCTGAAATTATCTGTAGACCTCACACTTCAGTTTTACCGTTTTGCTGCAGTTTGAGTAATGGAGGGCTGGAGGTTTCTATTATTTTTAGCAGAAATGATACTTTTCTAAGAATTATTAAATAGATTAAATGTATAATGTTATGATATCATGTCAAATCAGAGTAAAACTATCTATAGAAGACTCTATTAGCCTGCTGATAGCACAGGAGACACAACATCTCTTTAAAGTGGTAAAATTGGCTTTGTCTTAGAGTTTAAATAACAAGTAAGGATAAACGGGAAAACATGATAGCATCTTTAGAGTTCTGTTTGCCATCTAATGAAGATATTTTCTTTTCAGCACCCGGAGTTCCTTCTACAGTTTCCAATATGTCATTTCAGGATTGCTCAGAGCTTTTGGACATTTGTTCTTTCTTTAAAGTATTCAGTGAAGGTTCAAACAGTGCCTGGCCTTGAGCTTGGTGCAGGTGATATAAAGGTGAACTAGATAGAGGGTACATGCCTTACAAGGGGCTTACACCTTAACGGGGGAGAGATAGCTGCTACGTAGACAAGGGCAAACATAGTTCATTTCACCTGTGCAAAGCTGCATCTGGAAGTGTGGGACACTAGGAAAGGACCCCCTTCAAGTGGTCTTTTAGACTGCTCTTGGTTTTGAATCCTAGAATTTCTTCAGTGCAAAGACTGGGGGAGGCAGCATCCTTTCTTTCCTATCTCATACCCAGTCTATCAGGAAATCCCAACGGCTCCATCTTCAGAAAGTGTTCCAAATCTAAACTCCCCCACTGCCGGTATTCCAAACCAGCATCACCCATGGTCTATTATCCTTATAGAATTTAGAGTGACCCTTTGAAAGTACTGAGTTAGTTCATATTAGTTCTCTGCTCAAAAACCACTCAGTGGTTTCCAGACAACCCAGGCTTGACCCCAGCCCCAAGGCCTTGCCTGCCAGCCACCTTACCTCTCTTCCCTCCTTGTCCATCACTCTCCCCTCCCACTCCCCGCATAGCCTCTCTGGCCCTTCTACTCTTCCTTCAACCCTCATGCTTCTGCCTCTTGGCCTTTGAGCCTGGATTTACTTCTTCTAAACATGTATTTAGAGGCTTGCTTCTCAGTTACATCAGGTATTTACTCCTTTGTCCTCTTTGTTGGAGAGGTAGTCCCAGACCGCCTATTTGAAAATTTTTCCTTCTCTCAACCCTCTCACTGTCTGTCTCACATCTACTTAAGTTTTCCTTTTAATGTACACGTGCAGGAGCACACACATGCACACTCATTGCTGTTTCTCTTCTAGAATGAGAACAGCAATTTGGTTATAGTGCCAGGCACATGGAAGGCACTCTATAAATATCTGTTGAAAGAGAGCATTTAAATTATGCTATGGAATGGATGTGTCTCCACACAATTCATACATTGAAGCTCTAACCCCCAATGTGATTGCATTTGGAGATAGTCTTTTGAAAGTGATTGAAGTTCAGTGAGGTCATAGCATAGGGCCCTGATCTGATAGAATAAGACCCTGAAGGAGAGTGCTCGCTCCAGGGTAGAGGAAAAGTCGTGAGCACACAGTGAGAACGCAGCTGCCTGCAAGCCAGAAAGAGAGCTTGTATCAGAATCTGAATCCACTGGCATCTTCATCTTGGACTTGCTAACTTCTAGAACTGTGAGAAACAGATTTCTGTTGTTTAAGCCACCCTATCTATGGTATTTTGTTATGGCAGCCTGAGAAGAGTAAGATAGATTACAAAAAAATTTAAAAGAAGAAGTTTAGATACAATCTACACTCACACAATTAATTCAGGGAATGGTGTGATGTTGTGACCTTTAACCAATGAACAAGCTTTGCAGCACTCACCAGAGTAAGCTGAGGCTTGAAGATTAATCTTATCTGGGCCTGAGAAGAGAATAAGTATTCAAGATAAACAAGTGTCTTTTACAACTTCTTTGTTGTCTGTCTCTGAGGTCATGAATGATTGAAGCTCAGAGACGAAACAATGATCAGTTAGTATGGTGAAAAATGGTATTTCAAGGGAGATCTCAGATTTAAACTCCATGAAAGTTCCCTCCTGGTCAAGCTAAAGGAGTCATATGCTGTTGTTTTACCTAAAACATAATCATGGCCCACTGATATTCAGACAAATATCAGATAACAACTTTGGTTACCTACCACAACTGTTTATACCACTGGTCTCCAAAGTAGGCTGTGGGAAGTATATACTAGAATCTCCAATTTTTTTTTTTTTAAAAAAAGCAAAAACATAAGCTTTTGCAAAATATGTAGTATGCAGATTGATGCTGACACCCTCCTTTGCCCATAGGTTACGTGATAGCCTATCTTCCCTGGCAGAGGTGTCTTGAAATCCTGGGAGATCTACAGCATGGAGGGGCCAACATGTGGTCCCTACACTTATTTCGTTTTCATGTGTTGTGTCTTACTGATTTTATGTGTTCAATTCAGGATTCTGTTACCCAGCAACAATTGCAATCATAAAATGAAAAATTGGCTTAAAAGGATTTAAAAGTGGCTTAGACAGTTAGATAATACTAATAATACCAGCATAAGCAAACAATAGAAAGGTGGTGGAATGGAAGCTTTTGCTACTGTAAGTGAGAATTCTTAGCCGTAATGGGAGGTCAACAATGGGAATGATCTGTTTAATTCAATCTTCCAAGAAGCCAGCTTCTCTCTCCCATTGAAATAGTTAAGAAGACATATGAAATAGGGATTTATATCTACTTTTATTAGCAAGCCTTGCCTTAAGTATATATTGTACTTTGAGATATAGGCTAATGATATTATGAAGTATTGTGACTTCCAAGAAAGCAACAAATATGATGTCGCTCATCATTAAATCATTTTTAACAGTTTTATTTGTGGGTATGTTTTATAATCTATGGGGCTTCCCTAGTAAAGAATCTGCCTGCAAAGTGGGAGACCTAGGTTCAATTCCTGGGTCAGAAAGATCCCCTGGAGAAGGGAATGGCTACCCACTCCAGTATTTTTGCCTAGAGAATTCCATGGTCAGAAGAGCCTGGCAGGCTCAAAGAGGCTTACCCTCTTTGACCATGGGGTAAACAAAGAGTTGGACATGACTGAGTGACTTAACACTTTGACTTTCACCTTATGATGTATAATAGTAAATATAATAAGCCACCTGACAAATAAATTGATAGATGGATAAATATTGAGATATACATAGAACACTTTAAACTGATAGAGTATCCTAATGGAGCAATTTGGAAACACTGATTTATATCACCAGGGGTAAAATAATTTACTAGAACCCCAAACCCTAGTCCTGAAAGAAAAAAAAAGATCAAACCAACTTCCTGTTCACAGAATACCAACTTCAGAGGATGAATTATCCAGAACCCTTTTAAATCTTTCTTCTCTCAACTGCATTTTGAGCATTTTAAGATTTCAAGGGAAATAAAGGAAGAAACCTTGTTAATTTGCCGCAATATTTGGCAGAAAAGATTAAGCTTGCCAAAAAAAAAAAAAAAGAGTTTGGGGTTTACTTAGGGGTGTTGGTTACCCTGTTCTGTATGACTTTGTATTCATCCATCCTCTTTAAACTAGCTTTTCTTTTTTTTTTCTTACTATGGAATGTGCCCATGGAGCCTGCAATTTGAAATAATATTAAAACACATTCAAACTTCTCTCACTGCTATTTTCCATGTATTAAAATGGTTTGCCCCATTATTTTCAAGCTCTCAAAAAAAAAAAAAAAATCCCCTTCCCCATTCTAAAACTTCAATGCTTCTCTGCAAGGTAAATTTATAACATTTCCATTTTGAGCAACCAGTATTATATAATAACAGTAATCAGCATATCTTTAGTAGAAAGACTATCTGTTTAGCTCTGTTTTCTTTGATGAGTATCATCGCATCATAACATTTCGAGGGTGAAGGGGAGACTTGTCTACAGTTCCTTGTGTGAATAAAGATGCTAAAGCTGAGAACATCAGAGAGCCTGCCTCCAGTCAAACTGCTGGATCCCACAAGAACTGAGACTAGATCCCCAAACCTTCTGATTCTTGTTCTGAGTACTGTCCACTGTCCACCTCAGAGGGAGCTTGGTAAGGATGTAAATTTTTCTTTGCAAATCTAAGTTAGAGAAAGTAGGCTACCTTGGACCCTGCCTCATTGTATCCATACATATTTGTGTCAGGCAGCCCAGGGTGCTTCAATTCCCTAAAGATCCCTGCCACACAGTGTGCCCATGAAGGAAAGGGGGATCGTTCTCTCCTAGGGGTCTGTTCATTTTACATTTAATAAAGAGTGAAGTGAAACCTTATAGATTATGTCATTTTTCTCCTTGGCGTCTCAGCGTTTAACTAACCACTAGGTCACTGGCAGCTGCTGTTTTCCCAATTAGAAGTTTAACCTTCACAAAAAAGTATTCTTTTAATAAAACAATCCTAATGAAAAAATAGTACTAAAAATATCAGTAAGACAAAGGCAGGCAGAGAATTTTAAACTGGTTGGTGGAGATGATTGGTTACTACTTAGCAATAATATCTAATAGTTTGGTAGAAAATTTTCAAAGAAAGTGATGGGAACCTAATTTCCTGAGGTACATAAAATAGGACCAAATAAAATAGTGAAGAGTGTATTGTAAAGATAATCTAGTTGTCCAGATGGCCTTTCCTTAGTTACAGCTTTTATGGTTCTCGGAATGTGTGTGTTCTTTATTCTTTTATGAGGAAATAAAGATTTTCTTTTTCCCAGGGGCATGAAGTTACCCTGCAGTTTAGTTGTTAAAATACTCTGAATATTTTTTCTTTGTTATTTCTAGGACACTCAGCTTTATTTGGAATTCACCTTGGTTCCTGTATTTTCTCTTTTGTTCAGTTGTTAAATTGTGTCTGATTCTTTGTGACCCCTTGAACTGCAGTATGTCAGGCTTCCCTGTCCTTCACTATCTCACGGAGTTTGCTCAGATTCACGTGCACTGAGGTGGTGAGGCTGTCTAACCATCACATTCTCTTGTTGCCTTCTTCTCCTTTTGCCTTCAATCTTTCCCAGCATCAGGGTCTTTTCCGGTGAGTCAGCTGTTTGGATCAAGTGACCAAAGTACTGGAGCTTTAGCTTCAGCATTAGTCCTTCCAATGAATATTCAGTATTGATTTCTTTTAGGATTGACTGATTTGATCTCCTTGCAGCCCAAGGGACTCTCACGAGTCTTCTCCAGCACCACAGTTCAATAGCAACAGTTCTTCAGTGCTCAGCCTTCCAACTCTCACATCTGGACATGACTACTGGAAAAACCATAGCTTTGACTAGACAGACCTTTGTTAGCCAAGTGATGTCTCTGCTTTTTAATATGCTGTCTATGTTTGTCATAGCTTTGTTCCAAGGAGCAAGCATCTTTTAATTTCATGGCTGCAGTCACCATCCACAGTGCTTTTGGAGCCCAGGAAAATAAGAATCGTCACTGCTTCTACTTTTCCCCTTTTATTTGCCATGAAGTGATAGGACTGGTTGCCATGATTTTAGTTTTATGAATGTTGAGTTTTAAGCCAGCTCTTTCACTATCCTCTCTCATCCTCATCCAGAGGCTCTTTAGTTCCTCTTCATTTTCTGCCATTAGGATGGTATCATCTACTTCTGAGGTTGTTGATATTTCTCCTGCAATCGTGATTTTAGCTGTGATTCATGCAGCTCTGCATTTTGCATGATGTACTCTGCATAAAAGTTAAACAGGGAGGGGCTTCCCTGGTGGCTCAGAGGCTAAAAGTTAAACAGGGTGACAACATACAGCTTTGTTGTACTCCTTTCTCAAATTTTACCAGTCCCTTGTTCCATGTCCAGTTCTAGTTTTTACTTCTTGACTCTCATACAGCTTTTCCAGGATACAGGTAAGGTCGTCTGGTATTTTCATCTCTTTAAGAGTTTTCTACAATTTATTGTGATCCACACAGTCAGAGGCTTTAGTATAGTCAATGAAGTGGAAGTAGTTGTTTTTCTGGAATTCCCTTGCTTTCTCTATGATCCAATGAATGTTTTCAACTTGATCTCTGGTTCCTTTGTTTTTTCTAAATCCAGCTTGTACATCTGAAAGTTCTCTGTTCATGTATTGCTGAAGCCTAGCTTAAAGGATTTTGAGCGTAACCTTAATGACTTGCAAAATGAGGGCAGTTGTATGGTAGTTTGAACATTCTTTGGCATTTCTCTTCTTTGGGATTGGAATGAAAATTGACGTTTTCCAGTCTTGCGGCCATTGCTGAGTTTTCTGAATTTGCTGGCATAGTGAGTGTGGCACTTTACCAGCATCATCTTTTAGGATTTGAAGTAGCTCAACTGTAATTCCATCACCTCCACTAGCTTTGTTCAGAGTATTGCTTCCTAAGGCCCACTTGACTCCACACTCCAGGATGTCTGGCTCTAGGTGAGAGGCCACACCATTTGGGTCATTAAAACCTTTTTTGTATAGTTCTTCTGTGTGTTCTTGCCACCTTTTCTTAATCTCTTCTATTTTTGTTAGGCCCTTACCGTTTCTATCCTTTATGTGCTCATCCTTCTATGAAGTGTTCCCTTGATATCTCCAGTTTTCTTGAAAAGATCTTCACTTTTTTCCATTCTTTTGTTTTCCTCTAGTTCTTGCCTTGTTCACTGAAGAAGGCCTTTTGATTTCCTCTTGCTATTCCCTGGAATTCTGCATTCAGTTTGGTATCTTTCCCCCTTTCTTTTAGTTTCTCTTCTTTCCTCAGCTGTTTGTAAAGCCTCCTCAGACAACCACTTTGCCTTCTTGCATTTCTTTTTCTTTGGGCTGCTTTAGGTTGCTGCCTCCTGTACAGTGTTACAGACCTCTGTCCATATTTCTTCAGGCAGTCTATCTACCTCATCTAATCCCTTGAATTTATTTGTCACCTCTACTGTATAATCATAAGGGATTTGATTTAGATCATACCTGGATGGTCTACTGGTTTTCCCTGCTTTCTTCACTTTAGCCTGAGTTTTACAATAAAAGGCTCAAGGTCTGAGCCACAGTCAGCTCCAGGTCTTGTTTTTGCCGACTGTATAGAACTTCTTTGTCTTTGGCTGCAAAAAACGCAATCAATCTAGTTTTGGTGTTGACCATCTGGTGACGTCCCTATGTAGAGTTGTCTCTTGTGTTGTTGGAAGATGGTGTTTGCTATGGCCAGTGCGTTCTCTTGGCAAAACTCTGTTAGCCCTTGCCCTGCTTCATTCTGTCCTCCAAGGCCAAACTTGCCTGTGACTCCAGATATCTGTTGACTTCCTGCTTCTGCATTCCAGTTCCCTACTATGAAAAGGACATCTTTTTTGGTCTTAGTTCTAGAAGGTCTTGTAAATCTTCATAGAACCAGCCAACTTCAGCTTCTTTGGCCTCAGTGCTTGGGGCACAGACTTGGGTTACTGTGATTTTGAATGATTTACCTTGGAAATGAACTGAGATCATTCTGTTGTTTTTGAGATTGCACCCAAGGACTGCATTTCAGACTCTCGTTGACTATGATGCCTACTCGATTTCTTCTAAGGGATTCTTGCCCATGGTAGTAGATATAATAGTCATCTGAATTATATTCGTCCATTCCTGTTCAGTTTAGTTCACTGATTCCTAAGATGTTGATGTTTACTCTTGCTATTTCCTACTTGACCATATCCAATTTACCATGATTCATGGACCTAACATTCCAGGTTCGATGTTCTTTATAATATCAGACTTTACTTTCACCACCTGGCATAGCCACACCTGAGTATTGTTTCCGCTTTGTACAAGCTGCTTTATTCTTTCTGGATCTATTAGTAATTGCCCTCCATTGCTCCCAGTAGCATATTGGACACCTTCCTACCTGGGGAACTCATCTTCCAGTGTCATATCTTTTTGAATTTTCATACTGCTTATGCGGTTCTTATGACAGGAATACTGGAGTGGTTTGCCATTCCCTTCTTCAGTGGACCATGTTTTGTCAGAATTCTCCACTGTGACCCATCTGTCTTGGGTGGCCCTACACAGCATGGCTCATAACTTCATTGAGTTACGCAAACCCTTTTGCCATGACAAGGCTGTGCTCTGTGAAGGACGTTTTCCCCCTACACTTGAATTTCTGGTTCTCAACTCCAGACTTTAAACTTATTAGTTTTATTTGTCATGATAGCCCTGATAATTTAGTTAATATTAGATTTTATGGCACAAGTTAAAGGAAAAAGTTGCTAAGATTTGGCTATAATCTGATTTCTCAAACTTTGATTCTTCCTCTGCCCCAAAATATTGTTGTTGGTGGTGTTTAGTTGCTGAGTTGTGTTCGACTCTTTTGTGATCCCATTGGACTGTAGCCTCCAGGCTCCTTTGTTCATGGGATTTCCCAGGCAAGTATAGTGGAGTCAGTTGCCATTTCCTTCTTCAGTTGATCTTCCTGACCCAGGGATTGAACCCATGTCACCTGCATTGACAGGTGGCTTCTTTACCACTGAGGCACTAGGGAAGCCCAAGCATTAGAAGCTGCAATAGGATGGGTATTTCTGAAAGAAATTTGGAAGTGTATCTGTAGTTCCTATACATGTGACTTAGAAGTTCTATAACAAAATTCCCATGGAATGTATAAAAGTTTCATTTAATTTTCTTAATAGCAAAATCTCAGAATTTGTGAAATTCATGTTTTTATGGTACTGTGCCTTCTGGGTTTTATTACAAAACAAAACATTGTATGCTAATAATGACATCTCTGTCATGTCTGTCCAGACAGGTTTTATACACGTGGCACCATCTTTTTTCCTTGTATAATAGTAGACAAATCCTTGATTATAAGGATTCTACTTCTCTTTCTCCCTATGCAGTGCTTAATAAAATCATTTTATGATTGTAATGTATTCATTTCCATGGGTAATGCTTTGTGAGTAGAAACTGTAGAGCTGGAATTTATTACAAGGACTATCTTGAATTCTGAAATGAAACTTTTAGAAAACCCATGTGAGAGAGGATGGCTTCCCAGGTGACTCAGTGGTAAAGAACTCACCTGCCAATGTAGAAGATGTGGGTTTGATCTCTGAGCCAGGAAGATCCCCTGGAGAAGGAAATGACAACCCACTCCAGTATTCTTGCTTGGGAAATCTCATGGACAGAGGAGCCTGATGGGCTACAGTCTGTGGGGTCACAAAGAGCCAGACAAGACCGAGCAAGTGAGCATGCACACATACACATGAGAATACTTTACTTTGGGAGAATATCCCCTCTGAGGACATGACAATATCACTAAATATTAGTATATTAAACATTAGTAAATATTAGTAATATTAGTAAATATTAGTAAATTAAAGTCTGATCCTTCATCTCTCAAGAACTTCTTTCTTTTCTGGGATAGAACTGACTGCCAAGAGCTCATAAAATCTATTTGCTGGTAGGGGTTTTGTGCCTTGGACTTTTGAGGTACCTTATGTATTCAGATCTTTTTAGTCTCTCTCTCCATATTCATTGTTAAATTTGTTGTAATCAACTCTCTTCCTTCCACAAAATGGGGCTTCTGTACACCTAGAATTAAACTCTAACTCAGGATAGGCAACTAGGCCCTGTAGGAATCGTCTCCACTGATGGCTTTAATCTTCTCTACAGATCTTCACTAAGCTCAGTGATTCTAGATGACTGTTTCTTGAAGACAGCACACTCATTCCTGACCCTGCACCTGTGAACTTGCAGTTCCCTTGGTCTAGAATGTTCCTAACCCAGATTTTGACATGACTGGCCCCTTCCCAATATGTCTTTCCTCATAAGCCACCTAATGTTGCCCACCCATCCTCCCATCCCTGCTACCTCTCTGCCACTTTAACCTATTTTTTTTCTTTACAGTGTTTATCACTTTCAGAAAGGATTTTTTAAAATTAACTTATTTATTTTAATGGGAGGCTAACAACAAACACATAAAAAGATGCTCAACATCACTCATTATCAGAGAAATGCAAATTAAAATGACAATGAGGTACCATCTCACGCTGGCAGAATGGCTGCTATTAAAAAGTCTACAAACAATAAATGCTGGAGAGGGTGCAGAGGAAAGGGAACCCTCTTACACTCTTGGTGGGAATGCAAACTAGTACAGTCACTATGGAGAACAGTGTGGAGATTCCTTTAAAAACTGGAAATAGAACTGCCATATGACCCAGCAATCCCACTGCTGGGCATACACACCAAGGAAACCAGAATTGAGAGGGACACGTGTACCCCAATGTTCATTGCAGCACTGTTTGTAATAGCCAGGACATGGAAGCAGAAAGGATGTTATTTATTTGTTTCCATGTTTATGACATGATCTCTGTTAAAATTGAATTTCCATGAAATTAGAGACCCTGTATTTATTGTTCATGCCTATATAACCATTATTTAGCACAGAACCTGGAATTCAGTCGAAGTTCTGCTACTTCTATTATTGCTTCAGTCATCTCAGACTCTTTGTAACTCTATGAATTGTAGCCCACCAGATTCCTCTGTCCATGGGATTCTCTAGGCAAGAATACTGGAGTGGGTTGCCATGCCCTCTTCCAGGGGATCTTCTCAACCCAGGTATCAAACCCAGGTATTCTGCGTCTCCTGCATTGGCAGGCAGGTTCTTTACTACTAGCACCACCTGCCCAAAAAATACTTTTTTAGTGCTCTGAGCCCAATTTTTTTTTTTTTGATGTTTAATGTTTTATTATTTATTTATTTGACTGTACCAGATCTTAGTTGTGACTTGCAAATTCTTAGTTGTAGCATGTTGGAGTTAGTCCCCCAACCAGGGATCGAACCTAGGGCCCCTGCTTTAAGAGTGCAGAGTCTTAGCTACTGGACCAAAAGGGAAGTCCCTCTGAGCCCATTTTTATTTGTGGGGTTGCATTTGGCTTATAACCTCAGGATCAGGGCTAGAAATTGATTATAGCTGAAACTTATATTAGTTTGTTGAAATTGTTTTGGGTATTATATGTATTCTGTTCTAAATAATTAAGAACAGCCCAGTTTGATTTTTCTGTATCCCCTTTTATATATGCTATTGTTCCAGTTGCATCCTAAAATTTGAAGGCCAGATAAACTTTGTGTGATGACATGATGATAACTGGTTCTAAGATAATAAAAGCATAGATAGTACTTGTTGTTTAGTCACTAAGTCGTGTGTGACTCTTTTGCAACCCCATGGACTGTAGCCCACCAGGCTCCTCTATCCATGGGACTTACCAGGCAGGAATATTGGAGTGGGTTGCCATTTCTTTTTCCAGGGGATCTTAGGGCACTAGCAGATAATATGCAAACAGGACCCTGTTGAAAACAATGTAATCTCTGATGGTTAAAAAAATGAAAAAAGAAGAAGCAGTATAGTAGTCATGGAAAGAGAATTAAAACTTTCTTAAAATTCCTTACACATACTTAGGACTTTGCTTTGCCACATTAAATTACTTATGGGCAGAGGGGCCAGGGTCAAACAAATATCTCCAGTGCTTGGGCCTCCAAAAGTTTTAATCCAGTTCTCTCTAGCCATGTTTTAGAAAACAAAATTGAGAATTTTAGAACTCAAATCTTACGTTCCACTTCTAAATTTTTACCTCAAACCATAAATAACTTTTCTTTAAAACAGAAGGAACCAAAACCCAAAAAACACACAACCAAATCTTTTTTGGAAGGAGTGGAGTGGGTGGAGGGATGGTGAGGGTGGTGAAGGTTGGGGAGGGAGAATGTTATGAGTTTAAAATTTTTGTTTTTCTTTCTTTTCTTTTCTTTTTTTTTTTGAGAGAAATCTCTAGAGAAAACTTGGAGAATTGAAAGAAAACAAAACAAAACATAGTGGATCCTGAATAGATTTAACTTCCATCTCTTTCAAAGGAAAGACACCTAGACAAGAACAAATACCTTTTGTAGAAGTCTGGGAATGAGAGAGAACAGCCTACTCGGCAGGGATTTTGCAGCTAAAGGCAAATGAATGGGGCGGGTCAATGGACTTGCGCAGTTGCTATCAGGTTGGCAGAAGGCCCATTGGAAACAGCTGCATTAGAGTATTTTAATATTCATTTTCTATCTTTTTTTTTTTTTTTTTTTTTTTTACAGTCCAGTATATAATCTGTTAAGAGAATCTGAGGGATAATCATTTTTTTAGTTGTTTTCAAAGATAGTAGTAGTCAGGATTGATTAGGTTGGTCTCTAGTAATGAACAACCCAAACTCTCGAGGCCTTAACACAATGAAAGTTTATTTCTGGCTCGTTCAGGGACCCAGTGGGTTTGGGAGACCTCAAGGCAGTTGTCCTGTTTGAGGTGCCTTGGCAGTCCAGGCTGTTTTGATCCTGTGGGCCTGCCCTCTCAGTTCAAGACCTCCTCGGTGGTTGTGGCGCTGAGAGGGAAACCGTAGAGGCCTGACCCCTTCTCCAGCACTGAGAAGTGGTACCTGTTAGTTAGTCCGGCTCACTCGTCATCAGCTATAACCACTCACATGGTCCCACCCAACTAAGTGCCAGGGGGTGTGAAGTTTTCCACGTGCCCTGGAAGGAGTGAAGAATCTGATACTAGTGTGGACTAGCTGTGTCTGTCATTCTTTGAAATGGTATTTTTTCCTTTTTAAGTCCAGGATTTAGCTCAGAATTCAAAAGTATTGAAAAGGGGACCTTGACATCCGTGTACATTTAAAAGTGGTGAAGGTGGGTTATTGGCCACCCAAGGATTACACAAGGATTGCACTAAAAAAATATTTTCTTAAGGTACATGTGACATACTCAAGTATACTGTCCTAATGTCATCTTACTTTTAGTCTTTAGTTTCTTTCAGAATATTGACCTTTATTTGCTGTTTTTTCAACCTCTCATACTTTTAGCAATGGCTCCAGAAGGACTAGATTTAGGCTATCTATCATCTTAGACTTAAATAAGTGACAAACTTGCAGGGCTTTCCTGAACTCATATATGAAGATCCTCACTTAGGTTGAATGTTATGAAATTATTGCTTTTAACTTAAAAAAAAAAAAAAAAAAAAAAAAAAAAAAAAAACTTATGAAGGTGGCAATTTTATATGGTTCAGCCTTTGAGTTAATATTTTTCTTTTTTCCCTCTTTTAAGTTTTTAAAAACTTTTTTTGACTGTACTGGGTAACTTGTGGCTTCCCAGGTGACCCTAGTGATAAAGAACCTGACTGCCAATGCAGGCTAGACATAAAAGATGTGGGTTCAATCCCTGGGTCGGGAAGATACCCTGGAGGAGGGCATGGTGACCTACTCCAGTGTTCTTGCCTAGAAAATCCCATGGACAGAGGAGCCTGACAGACTGAAGTCCTTAGGGTTGCACAGAGTTGGACATGACTGAAGCAACTTAGCACGCACGTGTGACTTGTGGGATCTTAGTCCCCCAACCAGGGACTGAACCCGTGCCTTTAGCAGTGAAAGTGTGGAGGCCTAACCACTGGACTATCAGGGAATTTCCCTTATAGTTAGTATAAAAAATAACTAGGATATTGACATTTCATTTATGTTACTTATTTTCCTTGATATAATGACTGAGCAATTAATGCTGTCCCTGTTCAACCCTAATTTGGACTTCCCAAGTGACACTAGGGATAATGAGCCCACCTGCCAATGCAGGAGATGTAAGAGACATGGGTTCAATCGCTGAGTTATAAAGATGCCTTGGAGGAGGGCGTGGCAACTCACTCCAGTATTCTTGCCTGGAGAATCCCATGGGCAGAGGAGCCTGGTGGGCTACAGCCCATTGGGTTGCAAACAGTCGAGCACAACTCTGTGTGTGAGCACACACATACACACACACACACACACACACACACACACACACACACACACACCCCTCTAATTTAGGTCTTCTAATAGGAACTTTGAGCTGATTTGAAGCAAGGACTTTTGTACATAGAAGTTTGAATTGTAAGCATCATTGTTTTTACACAGTCTCTTCAACCATGACTTAGTGATTCACAACATGACAAGTGGTTAATTTTAGTGAATTATTTAACTAGTTAATTATCCACAGTTTCCTCAGAGCACGTGGCTCTTCCTTAGGACAAGAACTCATTGAATATCCCTTAGCTGCATGACTTCTGGTGGTGAAAGATACCTGCCCTTCGTTCTTCAGTTCAGCCCAGATTTAGTGGCTTCATGATAATACACCAAGGAAGCCTATTTCTTGGCATTGCAGTTTTTGTGTTGTTGTAACTTCTCTGAAAAATGACACACATTATGTTTTCTTCCCCAGTTGACCTCTTTCCCCCCCACATTTGCTTGTTTATTTTGACAGAAAACAAACTTAGGCTACCAAAGGAAAGAAGAAAGCAGTGACAGATTAGAAGTGTATTATTAAAAGAGGGAAAGTGTTTAGTTGCTAAGTTGCGTCCAATTCTTTTGCAACCCCAGGCACTGTAGTTTGCCAGGCTCCTCTGTCCATAGAATTTTCCAGGCAAGAAAATTGGAGTGGGTTGCCATTTCCCTCGCCAGAGAATCTTCCCAGCCCAGGGATCGAACCTGTGGCTCCTGCTTTGCAGTCAGATTCTTTTCCACTGAGCCACCTGGGACGCCTGAAAGAAATAACTTACTATACATAAAATAGATTAGCAACAAGGATCCACTGCACAGTACAACACCGATTTAATGGAATATATAGGTGGCCTACTTCTGTACAGTGCTACTCAGACTACACCACTTACAACTCCAGTTAATTTTGCCCACCTGACCTCCTTTCTAATAATGAGGGTCACAGCCATTTCTTGAATATGTGCTTTGTTCCCAGCATTATGCTAAGTGCTTTACTTACATCACCCAGTCTTTACACCTCTGTTAGGAAAATAGCATAATTCTGTTTTACAAATGAGGAAAACTGAGGTTTAATGAAACTTAAAAACTCAAGGTTGTGGATCTAGTACGTGGCAAAACCAGAATTGGAATCCAGCTCCACCCTCTACAGACCCCAAGTTCATGACTTACCTTGCCACCTCAGCTCCACTTCATCTCAACTTCTTTTTAAAGACAATGTTGTTCAGTTGCTGGGTCGCTAAGACTCTTTGCAACCCCATGGACTGCAGCATGTCAGGCTTCCCAATGTCCTCCACTATCCCCATGAGATAGATACATGCACTCATATAACATCACCTTTGCACTTCAGTATTATCTATTTCAATTGAAGGGAAATTTTAGTTAGATTGGTTTTCCAAACCAAAACATGGTACTGCTACAGGTATCAGAAGGTCAGAGTAGAAGGAATTCTAAGCAAAAAACCTGAGTTGTTGGTTCTAATATCCCCACCTGGATTTGTATGTAATAAGAAGAGGCTAAGAAATACGTAACCTTTCTTAATATAAGTGTTCTAAAATGGTACCTTGTTTTATTATTTCTGTAAGGACCCAGGGATCGAACCCAGGTCTCCTGCATTGCAGGCAGGTGCTTTAACCTCTGAGCCACCAGGGAAGCCCCCCATTCATTATCTATTTCAATTGAAGGGAAATTTTAGTTAGATTGGTTTTCCAAACCAAAACATGGTACTGCTACAGGTCTCAGAAGGTCAGAGTATAAGGAATTCTAAGCAAAAAACCTGAGTTATTGGTTTTGTATGTAATAAAAAGAGGCTAAGAAATACGTAACCTTTCTTAATATAAGTGTTCTAAAATGGTACCTGTTTTATTATTTCTGTAATTAAGAACAGACAGAATAAACAAAACACTTCAAAAGAGAAACTCTTAGAGGGCTTGTTCCATAGAGTATGCCTCATAGGGCCTTCAATATCACAAACCTTTAATAAGTTTTAATGTCTAAATAAAAAGTGGTGTTGAAATGGGTCACAAAGAATTGTTTTGTTCTAAAGTATATTTGGGTGAATTCATATGATCTCAAAGTTCTTAGTTGCTTCCCTGTGTAAATATTTAAACTATTTAGGTCTCATAGTTTTAAAAGCAAGGAATATTTGGCTCTTCAGTTCAGTCACTCAGCTGTGTCCAACTCTTTGCGACTGCATGTACTGCAGCACACCAGGCCTCCCTGTCCATCATCAACTCCCGGAGTTTACTCAAACTCATGTCCATTGAGTCGGTGATGCCATCCAACCATCTCATCCTCTGTCGTCCCCTTCTCCTCCTGCCCTCAGTCTTTCCCAGCATCAGGGTCTTTTCAAGTGAGTCAGCTCTTCACATCAGGTGGCCAAAGTATTGGGGTTTGAGCCTCAATATCAGTCCTTCCAGTGAATATTAAGGACTGATTTCCTTTAGGATTGACTGGTTGGATCTTCTTGCAGTCCAAGGGACTCTCAAGAGTCTTCTCCAACATCATAGTTCAAGAACATCAATTCTTTGGTGCTCAGCTTTCTTTATAGTCCAACTCTCACTCCATCCATGACTACTGGAAAAACCATAGCCTTGACTAGATGGATCTTTGTTGGCATAGCAACATCTCTGCTTTTTAATATGCTGTCTAGGTTGGTCATAACTTTTCTCCTAAGGAGTAAATGTCTTTTAATTTCATTGCTGCAGTCACCATCTGCAGTGATTTTGGAGCCCCCCAAAATAAAGTCTGCCACTGTTTTCACTGTTTCTCCATCTATTTGCCGTAAAGTGATGGGACTGGATGCCATGATCTTAGTTTTCTGAATGTTGAGCTTTAAGCCAGCTTCTTCACTTTCCTCTTTCACTTTCTTCAAGAGGCTCTTTAGTTCTTCTTCACTTTCTGCCATAAGGGTGGTGTCATCTGCATATCTGAGGTTATCGATATTTCTCCCAGCAATCTTGATTCCTGCTTGTGCTTCATCCAGTCCAGCATTTCTCATGATATACTCTGCATATAAGTTAAATAATCAGGGTGACAATATACAGCCTTGACGTACTCCTTTTTCCTATTTGGAACAGTCTGTTGGTCCATGTCCAGTTCTAACTGTTGCTTCTTGACCTGCATACAGATTTTTCAAGAGGCAGGTCAGGTGGTCTGGTATTTCCATCTCTTTCAGAATTTTCCACAGTTTATTGTGATCCACACAGTCAAGGCTTTGTCATAGTCAGTAAAGCAAAAATAGATGTTTTTATGGAACCCTCTTGCTTTTGTAATGATCCAGTGGATGTTGGCAATTTGATCTCTGATAGGAGGGGTGAATTCACATTTAGAATCCAAATTTAGAATTTCTGAATTCTAAATTTCCAAGTTTTAGAATCCACATTTAGAATTCAAATTTAGAATTTCCGCCAGAGATGCTCAGAGGGCTCAAACAAACCTTTTGTGCACCAGGACCCAGGGTCCCCGCAGAGACTGAGACAGAACTGTGTTTGAGCATCTCAGGTGGAGGCGTGGGTCAGCGGTGGCCTGCTGCAGGGTTGGGGGCACTGAGTGTAGCAATACATGCATGGAATCTTTTGAGGGAGGTCACCATTATCTTCATTACCTCCACCATAGTTTCAGTTCAGTTCAGTTCAGTCGCTCAGTCATGTCCGACTCTTTGACCCCATGAATCACAGCATGTCAGGCCTCTCTGTCCATCACCAACTCCTGGAGTTTATTCAAACTCATGCCCATCGAGTTGGTGATAACATCCAGCCATCTCATCCTCTGTTGCCCCCTTCTCCTCCCACCCCCAATCCCTCCCAGCATCAGGGTCTTTTCCAACGAGTCAGCTCTTCTCATGAGGTGGCCAAAGTATTGGAGTTTCAGCTCTAGCATCAGCCCTTCCAATGAATACCCAGGACTGATGGACTGGTTGGATCTCCTTGCAGTCCAAGGAACTCTCAAGAGTCTTCTCCAACACCATAGTTCAAAAACATCAATTCTTTGGTGCTCAGCTTTCTTTATAGTCCAATTCTCACTCCATACATGACTACTGGAAAAACCATAGCCTTGACTAGATGGACCTTTGTTGGCACAGCAACATCTCTGCTTTTTAATATGCTGTCTAGGTCGGTCATAACTTTTCTCCCAAGGAGTAAATGTCTTTTAATTTCAAGGCTGCAATCATCATCTGCAGTGATTTTGGAGCCAAAAAAAAAAAAAAAAAAAAGTCTGACACTGCTTCCATTGTTTCCCCATCTATTTCCTATGAAGTGATGGGACCAGATGGCATGATCTTAGTTTTCTGAATGTTGAGCTTTAAGGCAACTTTTTCACTCTCCTCTTTCACTTTCATCAAGAGGCTTTTTAGTTCCTCTTCACTTTCTGCCATAAGGGTGGTGTCATCTGCAAGGTCAGTAGGGGCAGCCGTGAGGAGATACTCCTCGTCCAAGGTCCAAGGTAAGAGAAACCCAAGTAAGATGGTAGGTGTTGTGAAAGGGCATCAAAGGGCAGGCACACTGAAACCATAATCACAGAAAACTAGCCAATCTGATCACACAGACCACAGTCTTGTCTAACTCAATGAAACCAAGCCATGCCGTGTGGGGCCACCCAAGATGGACGGGTCATGGTGGAGAGGTCTGACAGAATGTGGGCCACTGGAGAAGGGAATGGCAAATTGCTTCAGTATTCTTGCCTTGAGAACCCCATGAACAGTATGAAAAGGCAAAATGATAGGACACTGAAAGAGGAACTCCCCAGGTTGTTAGGTGCCCAATATGCTACTGGAGATCAGTGGAGAAATAACTCCGGAAAGAATGAAGGGATGGAGCCAAAGCAAACACAATGCCCAGGTGTGGATGTGACTGGTGATGGAAGCAAGGTCCGATGCTATAAAAAGCAATATTGCATAGGAACCTGGAGTGTTAGGTCCATGAATCAAGGCAAATTGGAAGTGGTCAAACAGGAGATAGCAAGAGTGAATGTCAACATTCTAGGAATCAGTGAACTAAAATGGACTGGAATGGGTGTATTTAACTCAGATGACCATTATATCTACTACTGTGGGCAGGAATCCCTTAGAAGAAATGGAGTAGCCATCATGGTCAACAAAAGAGTCTGAAATGCAGTACTTGGATGCAATCTCAAAAACGACAGAATGATCTCTGTTCATTTCCAAGGCAAACCATTCAATATCACTGTAATCCAAGTCTCTGTCCTGACCAGTAATGTTGAAGTTGAATGGGTCTATGAAGACCTAGAAGACCTTCTAGAACTAATACCCCAAAATGATGTCCTTTTCATTATAGGGGACTGGAATGCAAAAGTAGGATGTCAAGAAACACCTGGAGTAACAGGCAAATTTGGCCTTGGAGTACAGAATGAAGCAGGGCAAAGGCTAAGAGAACTCACTGGTCATAGCAAACACCCTCTTCCAACAACACAAGAGAAGACTCTACACATGGACATCACCAAATGGTCAACACTGAAATCAGATTGATTATATTCTTTGCAGTCAAAGATGGAGAAGCTCTATATAGTCAGAAATAACAAGACCAGGAGTGGACTGTGGCTCAGATCATGAACTCTTTATTGTCAAATTCAGACTTAAATTGAAGAAAGTAGGAAAAACCACTAGAGCATTCAAGTATGACCTAACTCAAATCCCTAGTGATTATACAGTAGAAGTGAGTAATAGATTTAAGGGACTAGATCTGATAGAGTGCCTGATAAACTATGGACAGAGGTTCGTGACATTGTATAGGATGCAGGGAGCGAGACCATCCCCAAGAAAAAGAAGTGCAAAAGAGCAAAATGACTGTCTGAGGAAGCCTTACAAATAGCTGTGAAAAGAAGAGAAGCAAAAGCAATGGAGAAAAGGAAAGACATACCCATTTGAATGCAGAGTTCCAAAGAATAGCAAGAAGAGGTAAAGCAGCCTTCCTCAGTGATCAATGCAAAGAAATAGAGGAAAACAATAGAATGGGAAAGACTGGAGATCTTGTCAAGAAAGTTAGAGATACATTTCATGCAAAGATGTGCTTAATAAAGGACAGAAATGGTATGGACCTCACAGAAGCAAAAGATGTTAAGAAGAGGTGGCAAGAATACACAGAAGAACTATACAAAAAAGATCTTCATGACCCAGATAATCATGATGGTGTGATCACTCACCTAGAGCCAGACATCCTGGAATGTGAAGTCAAGTGGGCCTTAGGAAGCATCACTATGAACAAAGCTAGTGGAGGTGATGGAATTCCAGTTGAGCTATTTCAAATCCTAAAAGATGATGCTGTGAAAGTGCTGCACTCGATATGCCAGCAAATTTGGAAAACTCAGCAATGGCCACAGGACTGGAAAAGGTCAGTTTTCATTCCAATCCGAAAGAAAGGCAATGCCAAAGAATGCTCAAACTGCCACATAATTGCGCTTATCTCACACTTTAGAAAAGTAATGCTCAAAATTCTCCAAGCCAGACTTCAACAGTACGTGAACTGTGAACTCCCAGATGTTCATGCAGGATTTAGGAAAGGCAGAGGAACCAGAGATCAAATTGCCAATCTCCCCTGGATCATTTGGCTCTTAAGTTTCATATAGTTTTGGCTTCAGAAAATACACCAAGAAATCTTTCTGGCTTGTATGCTGTCTTAATTAAGGTAATATATTAAGCATATTTTCTAAAAAGCTTGTAGATTCTTAGACTTTCAGATAGAATGTGGATTCATACACATTTTATGCACATAATTCTTATGAATGTGATACTAATTGGACTAGTCAGTGGAAACTAAAAAAAGCAACAATGAATATCAGATTTTACAATTTCCTTTTTTGCAAAAGTCAATCTATAAATGGATGTAATGCAGGCGCTATCAAAACCTTTGTGGTTAAATTTACTTTTAATCCTTTTTGCTTTATTATCTTTTGGCAGCTGGAAAATCTTTGTGAAAAGAAATTAAACTTTATACACTAAAAAGAACAACTGTTAAGGTACATAGTTGATAAGCTTCTTAAGTGTAAAATTAATTAGTTAGCATCAGCAAATTCACAGTTGGAAAACTCTGCCGACAATTATATAAGACTATATTGTGCTCCTGCTTTGATTTACTCAGTTTGCTAATTTCTCAGTAATAATGATTAATTATATTTTGATAGCCTATAATTCCTATTGCAAATATTTCAGTTTGCACTCACTGCATACTTTTGGTTTTAAGACAGTTTAAAATTATATGCAAGCTTGAGTTTGGAGAAATAATTATGCAAATACAAAAACATATCTTCCAAAAAGAGCAAGTTCATCCTCTTCCCCAAACAAAATAGTGAAATTGTCTGGGTTCCAGTTCTAGCCCCATCATACATCAGCTGTAAACATATTAGTCATTATTTAAGCTAAATCTTGGTTTCTTAACTTGTAATAGGGGCTAATTAAAGCTTCAACTTCATAGGATGCTTGGTAACATTCACAGGATGATCCATGTTAACTCATTTGGTGTTGGCACGATAACTGGTATGTGGCAACTGCTCAATACATCTTAGGCATTATTTTTATTAGCATGACAGTAATTTTTTTAGGAATAAAGGATTTCTGGTTCCTTTGAAGTTTATAAAGACATAAATATGTCCGCATTGATTATGTGGGATTTGATGAAACAAATAGTAAATATGTTAAGACTATTACTAACCATTATGGTTTATTGGTAGCATTTATAACAGTAACATAAAGTGCTGCTTATAATGAAGATCCCCATGAACAAATCATATTTGTAATAATGAGTATAATTAGAATGAATTAATAGCATAATTAGAATTGTGATGACTATTTAAAAAGTGAGTTAGAAAGTATTAACATTATGTATGTGTTAATATGGATTGTTTATGCCAATATGGAATCGTGAACGTGTGGAAGTTGTGAAAAAGCAACGAAGAAACTGATGTTGCTTGAAAAAGAGAACTGTATGTAGGGAAAGCATTCCTTAACAAGAGGAATGGACATGCCTGAGAACGAAAATACATTATCTTGGACTTCCCTGGTGGTCCCCTCCTGCCAATGCAGAAGACACAGGTTCAATCACTGGTCCAGGAAGATTCCACATGCTGAAGAGCAACTAAGCCCAGTGCAACACAACTACTGATGATGCACTCTAGAGCCCACACACTGAAACTACTGAGACCCCCGCCCCTAGAGCCCAGGCTCTGCAACAGGAGAAGCCACTGCAGAGAGAAACATGAGCACTGCAACTGGAGAGGAGCCCCTGATAGCCACAACTAGAGAAAAGCCCACGCGCAGCAGTGAAGAGCCAGCAGAGTCATAAATAAATAAGTGAAAAGTATACCACCCTACAGTGAGTACCCTGGAATCACATAGTAAGTTGGGGGAGAGCAGAACATCCCAGCAGGAGTCTATTCTGCTGGAGTTCCTTGTTAGTGGGCCTAGTGGACTGTTAACACTTGAAAGAGTCCCTATTGAAGCAACGTAGAGACAGTTTGCATGGAAGGCATGCCACAGCACTGGATTTCATATAAACAGAAGCCTTGGAAGGCAGGCCATAGCACTGAATTTCATATAAATGGAAACCATGGAAGACATGCTACACCACTGGATTTCATATAAACACAAACCATGCAACTACAATGCTACTCTGACTTCTTAGAATTACAACTACAGTATAAAGAATTCCTCATGCTTCCTCCTCTCTGTGAGAGCTTATTAGATTATATCAGACCTCATTATATCCCACAAATTATGCCCTGATGGAATTATGAAGGAAAATACAGTTCCTAGGAGTGAGTGATTTTTACAAAGGTGGAAATTTGAGATGAATAGAAGGATGGAAAGACAAAAAATTGAATTTTTATCATCACAGATAATTTGTTCCAAATTTTTTCCCCTGAAATTTTTTTTAACTTTGTTACCAAATGTATCCTTTATTTGGCCACCATTATACTGAAACTACTCTTTTGTATTTGTTTAATTAGTTAAAATTGATGGAAGACCCCTAAGTGTAGTGAATAGGTACAGAAAGTTGGGATGAATCAGGCATAGATCTTACTCTCGAAAAGCTTATGGTCAAGGAAGGTTAAACAGGAGGAGATCAGACTCTAAGAGATGTACTGTGAAGTCCATTATGCTGTAAACACGCAAAATTACATAAAAGTGCTAGCTTTTCAGATGAGATTTAGGTTAATGATCTCTGGGCTGTTTGCAGAGATAATGTGAACTTACACACATAAACTCTTCTTTGTCTTATGCTGTGGCAGTCATCCATCCTTCTGTTCATATATTAAACATTTATGGAATGTCAACTCTGACAGGCACTGAGCCGATAAAAATGAATTAACCTTTAATGGAGTTCACAGTGTAGTAAGGGAGACATCACATTTTACCGTAGTTTATTCACTTGTCTTAGTGCTAGGACTGAAATATGTACCAGGTCTATAGAGGTAAATGGGGTAGATGTTTAGAGTCTAAGCATAGTAATCATTTTTAAGAGTGGTTTAAGAATGATCAGTTTAGAAATGCAGAACTTTAGACCTTAGGGGTCATGAAATTGACTTCTTACATTTTACACATGAAGAACGATTCAGAGAGGACAAATTATTTTCTCAAGGTCACATGGCTTATTGGACCCAGTCCTTGCCCTTTCAGCTCTGCTCTGTTCCTTGTCCAATCAAGCCCATAGCCTCAGGAGGGTTAATAGTTAATGTAAACGTTTTATGTAGAGCCTGAGTCAAAGAAAACATGCCCAAATTGCTGTTTAAAAGGGAAATAAATTAGTGATATGAGCTGCTTAGTGGCAGGTACCAGATTAGAAGTAGATTTACTCTGTAAAGACCAACAAAGGAATTAATGCAGTTTTATGGAGATATCACCTTACAAATGAGGGAACTGTTGTTATTCTACATGGTTCTGCTGTGAATGCAAACAGACATTTTATAAAACATTGAAACATGTCACAGCTGAGGGCAAATTTATAAAAGCCAAAAGCCTAAACATCCAAAGTAAAGCGATTATAGACTTCCCTGGTGGCTCAGTCGGTAAAGAACCTGACTGAGTTCATAGGAGACCCAGGTTTGATCCCTGGATGGGGAGATCCCCTGGAAAATGAAATGGCAACCCACTCCACAGTTTTGCCTGGGAAATCCCATGGATAGAGGAGCCTGGTGGACAACAGTCCATGGGGTCGCAAAGAGTTGGACACGACTGAGCAACTAAACCACCACAAAGTGATTATAAATAGAATCTGATTCTTTTGCAACCTGGAATTCCTTGTGACAGGATGAGGTATGTTTTCAGTAAATTAATGCTCCTCTTTGGCCATTTAGTTTTTTATTTATTTTTGCCAGACAGACATGTGTAGGCTAATGTTCAACAGTTACTACTAAAACAATGTTTGGACTGTGGGATATTCTGCTGTAGTAGAGCATTCTGTAAGCATGACATTTACTCTGCCATCGAATGGCTGTTGACATAGGAGAAGTTCCTTCACCCTTTGGAGCCTCAGTTTCCTCATTTATACCACAAAATATGGAATATGAAAACTCTTGAGATTCCTTCCAGGTTTGAAATTCTGTGTCTTTGCAGCAGATAATCCTTGCCTGTTCAGAGGGTACAACCACAAATGGTTAGCTGAGCTTTGTGTTCTACTTAATATGCACTGGTGAATAAAGTTGCTGATAACTTGGAATAGAAAGAAAAATGATTGCTCAGTCATTTTAATGAGAATGCTGAAAGCATATGCAATGGCTTATTATTAAACTATTCCACTAGTGGCGAAATTGGAAATATCACAATAAAAATTTTCAATTTTCCATTTCAGTAACTTTATTGAATTGCCAAGGCATATAACAACAGCCAAAGTTGATACATTAAATGTGGATGTTTAAGAACAAAGTTAATATGTGATATTATTGTTTCTCATTTTAGTCCCTTTCTGCCAACACTTTCCAAGTTAAATAAATCTTCCTTACTTATTGCCAAAAAGTGTCTCATGGTTTCTGATATTTTGAATTTTTTTTTCACCTAATTCTGTATTCATGTGTTAATGTAGTAAATCACTGTAGATTTCAATTTCTTCACTGCCAAGTATAATACAATGTCAATATTCCCTTGGTTTCCACTGAGTCTGTCTTCTGGTTTCTATTTTCAGTTTGTGATCCTTGTGTCTATATTTGGTAAAGGCTGCTTATGTTTTTCAAATATTATGTAAAGCAGTCTTTTGACAACATATTTCTGAGTGGAACCTAAAGCAATCTGACTTATTATAATTTTAGATATATACTTCCATAGAAGGCAGTATAATATTTTTTTAAAAGGACAGAGCTGATTTCAAGTATGTTACATTTTAAGTATTTATTCTATATTTAATAATATTCTTATCCTTTTCTTTGATGCTAATGTTTCTGTAGAAGCTATCTCATTCCTGACCCAGATTTCCTCCTTGTGTTTCTCTGCCAGGACAGATGACATTTCTTCTCCTGGGCTCTAGCCCCAGCTTTTTGCATCACTTGTGGACCTTCATCCTGGCCACTGGGTGACTTTGACTGTATCCCAGAGATCTGGCAATTCATTAGAAGGAAAAGTATTGTTAAGAAGTCACACAAAGAACTCATAGTCAGTCTTATTATAACCAGTGTTCCTTTACATTAAAAACTATTCCAAGGACAAGAGTATGATCCCCAAGGAAGCATGACCTGAACTCTTGCTAGTATTTGGGGAATGGTTACCTATGTTGGCAGCATTCTTCAAGGAAGCGGTGATTTCTAGTGAGCCTCAGTGGTAGATGGACTGGAGATGATTTTGCCATCCTTGAATTCCATGGAAGGTGTGGGAGAGTCCTCTGGTGAATTTGACTCTTGACTCAGAAAAGGAAAGCTTCTTACCTAAAGAGTGGAAGAAATCGCCTCTGGAGAGTAGGAGATATACTTACCCGAATTAAATTTCACAGAGCAGTTTATGGAAGGGTAATACAGAGAGTAAAATATTAACTATTTCTCTTTTAATAGAGGATGAGACTCAAAGGGGAACCACACAGCCCCCCTCTCTCCCTCACCCTACCATTTACTTCTCCCCCCTTAGGACAAATCTTTAGAAGAGGAAGAATAGATAAAGTAAGTCCCAGCATTTGACATTGCAGGATCTGTCTGAAGATAACAGCTCCATTCTTACATAAGATCAGCTGGACTTTGCCTTTGTTGTAATTGTTCAGTCTCTAAGTTGTGTCCAACTCTTTGCGACCATGGACTACAGCATGCCAGATTTCTGTAGTTTTCACCATCTCCTGGAGTTTGCTCAAATGCATGTCCAATGAATCAGTGATGCCATCCAACTTTCTCATCCTCTGTCATCCCCTTCTCCTTCTGTCCTCAATCTTTCCCAGCATCAAGGTCTTTTCCAGTGAGTCAGCTCTTCACATCAGGTGGCCAAAGGATTGGAGCTTCAGCTTCAGCATCAGTCCTTCCATTGAATATTCAAGGTTGATTTCCTTTAGGATTGACTGGTGTGGTCTCCTTGCTGTCCAAGGGACTGTCAAGAGTTTGTTCCAACACCACAATTTGAAAGCACCAATTCTTTGGTGCTCAGCCTTCTTTATGGTCGGACTCTCACAACCGTACATGATTACTGGAAAAACCATAGCTTTGAATATACAGACCTTTGTCAGTTGTGTCCGACTCTCTGCAACTCTGTGGACTGTAGCCCACCAGGCTCCTCTGTCCATGGAATTCTCCAGGGAAGAATACTGGAGTGAGTAGCCATTCCCTTCTCCAAGGGATCTTCCCGACCCAGGGATCAAACCCAGGTTTCCTGCATTGCAGGCAGATTCTTTATTGTCTGAGCCACCAGGGAAGTCTTTTGGGGTGCAAATATGCATAGGAAACAGTCCCTATCTTTGAGGTGCTTCTAGTCTAGGGGAAAAAAAGTAACTAGGTGGTTATAATAGTATATACATAACAGTATAAGCAGAGTCTTAAGAACACATTGGAGGAGCACTCATTTCATTATTAGGCTCTACCAAACTGTCCAAAGCAGAGAAACTTGCTTTGTTCCCATTTTTAAAATTTTGTCATCAAGACCACTCTGTATAACTGACCAAATTCATCATATTCCAGTACATCTTGGATGCCTTCTTATGACTTCTAGACCAACGAATGATGGTGTATGCAATAGTCTCATACTGGGGAGGCTTTCCAGCTTACAGTATTTCCCTGGTTCTAGTCATCCCCTTGCCAAATATGATTGCATCAAAGATTGAAATTCCTTGGTAACAGCCAATCAAACTTTCTTTCCCGAGAATTGGAAAAAAATGTTATTTGAGTCATGCACACATGGAAGGCGGTTGGAACACTTAATTGAAGCTTCTAGGGAGGAGATCCTCAGGATTCTGCTGCTGAGATTCCCCAAGTCTCAGCCATGTCTTTGTCCTTTCTGAGAGGTGATTGTTCATCATCTCTAATTCTACAAGAAATTCCTGTGTTATGCTAATAATTTGTTGAGGTATAGTTGGTTTGAAATATTACTAGTTTCAGGTAAACCACATAGTAGTTAAACATTTGTATAGATTATATCCCTTTTAAAGTTATTATAAAATAATGGTTCCATTTTCCTATACTGTACAATATATCCCTATTACTTATTTATTTTATACATAGTAGTTTGCATGTCTTAGTTTCCTATCCCTATCACCTGTCCCTGCTGATAACCACTAGTGTGTTCTTTATGTCTGTGAATCTGTTTCTGTTTTGTTGTATTCATTTGTTTGTTTTATTTTTCAGATTCTATCATTGCTCATTGCTCATGCTCGGTCATGTCTGACTCTTTGCAACCCCACGAACAGTAGTCCACCAGGCTCCTCTGTCCATGGGATTTTCCCAGTAAAATATTGGAGTGGGTTGCCATTTCCTCTTTCAGGGGATCTATCTGAGCCAGGAATTGAACCCATGTCTCTTGCATCTCCTGCATTGTCAGGTGGATTCTTTACCAATGAGTCACCTGGGAATCCATTTAGATTCTGTGTATAGATGATAACATAGAGTATTTGACTTTCTCTGTCTGATTTCACTAAGCGTACCTTCTAGGTCCACCACATTGTTGCAGATGTCAAAATTTCATGTTTTTATCACTTAATAGTATTTCTGTGTATGTGTGTAAATAAATAAAACATCTTTATGCACTCATCTGATGAACACTTGGGTTGCTTCCATATCTTGACTATTATAAATTGAACATTGGGGTGCAGGGATCTTTTTGAATTGGAGTTTTAGTTTTCTATAGAGATATACCCAGAAGTGGGTTTGCTGGATTGTATGGTAGTTCTATTTTTAGTTTTTTGAGGAACCTCCATAGTCTTTTTCACAGTGACTGCAGCAGTTTACATCCTCACCAACAGTCTTCCGTTTTCTCCACATCCTTGGCAAAATTTCCTACTTTTAGACTTTTTGAGGTTAGCCATTCTGACAGGTATGAGGTAATGTCTCATTGCGGTTTTGATTTGAATTTCTCTGATGATTAGCAGTACTGAACATTTTTTCATGTGCATGTTGACCACTTTTTACTTCTGTTTGTTTTTATACTGAGTTGTGTAATCTCTCTGTGTACTTGGGGTATTAGCCCCTTGTCAGTCATATTATTTGCAAATATCTTTTCATATTCAGTAGGTTGTCTTTTTATTTAGTTGCTGATTTCCTTTGATATCAAAAAGCTTTTAAGTTTAATTAGGTCCCATTTATTTGTTTTTACATTTGTTTCCATTGCTTGATGAACCAGACCCCCCAAAATATTGCTAAGTTTTATGTCAAAGAGTGTACTGCCTATGTTTTCTTCCAAAAGTTTTATGCTTTTCAGTCTTGTATTTGGATCTTTAATCCATTTTGAATCTATTTTTTTGTATATGATGTGAGAAAATATTCTAATCTTATTCTTTTACATGTAGCTGTCCAGTTTTTTTCAACACCACTAATTGAGGAAACTTTTTTCTCCATTGTTTATTCTTGTCTCCTTTGTCTAGATAATTGACCATAGGTGCATGACTCTATTGCTGGGCTCCCTGTTCTGTTCCATTGATCTGTGTCTATGTTTGTGCCAGTACCATGCTGTTTCATTTACTGTAGCTTTGTAGTATAGTCCAAAACCATGGAGCATGATACATCCATCTTTGTCTTTTTTGCCAAGTTTGCTCTTGGCAATTTGGGGTCTTTTGTGCTTCTGTATAAATTTTAGGATTGCTTTTTGTAGTTTTCTAATAATTTTTAAAATGCTTTAATTATCCTGTTTTTGGGTACTTGCAGCCCAAAAATGCTTATAATGTGTTTGTTTATTATTTTGCTCTATCTGTGTAATCTAAAAAAGCATATTACCTATATTTGGGTAATTCACACCAATTCTATTGTTATTATCTGACAATGTTATGAAAAATGTGTCTGATTTCTTAGTAGCAGGAGATTTGATATCCCCCTTGGTTCCTAGGCCTAACTGTCAGTTCAAGAGGGAAATGGTGTCAGGACATCTTTCAGAGCTTTCCCACTCACCTATGTATAGCTTTCTACTCACATCTAGTGAAAAGGATCTTTGGGAGAAGATGACCCAGTTCTCATGCTTTGCCATTTCACTGTTTCTTAGCAAGCCAGGCCTCTCACTCTTAGTTCCTGAAACTGTTCTGGCTCTGGTGTTTGCCTTAGCTTCTCCAGGAACCCCACCCATGCTGACTCCCTGTCAGTCTCTGCCCGTTTACTGGGAAACTTCTTGTTCTCTGCTGAGTTTTCTGATGTGTCTTGCATCTGTGTATCTGAATTCTTTCTGTGAAATGGTGACTTTCAGTGTGGTTTTTGATGTGGTTCCTCTCCTCTTAAATCCCCATCTTACTGTCTTGCACTGAACCTTGTGAGCAAGTGACAGTCCTTTTTGCTAATCTAGACTACCGGTTACCACACCCTAATCGTGGTCCTTCACTGTGGACTGCCTCTTGTTGAGGCATCTTAGCATTCTTATGTAAACCATTAGACTGGACACTTTCTTTAATTATTATTTATTTATTTATTAGTATTCTAAAGTATGTATTTATTTGGCTGTGCCAGGTCTTAGTTGAGGCACACAGGATCTTTAGTTGTGGCATGTGAAGTCTTAGGTGCAGCATGTGAGATCTAGTTCCCTGAGCAGGGATCAAATCTGGGGCCCCTGCACTGGGAGCAGAGTCTTAGCCACTGGGCCACCAGGGAAGTCCCTAGAAACTTTCTAATTCTCCAAATCTGCTACATCTTGCAAGTCTCCATTCCTTTCCCACCAAGAAACCTCCTGCCACCACAACAGGCAAGAGTGATTACAATCTATGTGGTTTTGAAATTCATGACATTGAAAAAAATGCATCAATGATTCTTAGAATTAACTTGAGAATCTTTCTTGATGTGAAATTGTGTGTGAAGTTCCCCCACAGAAAGTGAAAAACAAAAGTGGAGAACAGAAAACCAAAAGCACAAGAGTGACTCTGGTGGAGATGGGGACCAGGGTGGAGGGCTTGGGTGAGGCCTCGCTTACTCGGGGCTTCTCTCTCTCTGTGCTGCATCCACGAGAGTTGCCTCCACCTGAGCAGCTGGGGTTACCTGAAGCACAGTTTGCAAGCCACAGGTCATGATATCATTCATCTAGCATTTACTAAATTACTGCTTTTTGACATTTTTCATACTTCAATCATATTATTACATTTTGCACAGTTCTTTAATATTCCAAATATATGTTTTGGCTTTCCCACTCGATTGTAATCCTCCCGAGAGCAGGGAGAGTATCTTGTCTTAGAGATGAGCCACGTCCAAGTCCACACAGACGGACAAAATATGAGCTTAGCTTGTGGAGAGGGCACTCGGTCAATAATCATTGATTGATGGATGATTCTGTGTGGTCTCTAACACTCAAGAGAGGAACCTGGACTGTGGATAAGTTGTTGTTGTGTTGCTCAGTCGTGTCTGTCTCTGCAACCCCATGGACTGCAGCACTCCAGGTTTCCTTGTCCTTCACCATCTACTGGAATTTGCTTAGACTTGTGCATAAGTAGTAGGTCTAAGTAGCACAGCAGGTGGTCAGTTGGACTTTTGTTCTGTAAGGTCAAAATACTGACCCCATATTGTTGACTCTCTGAAAAGAATGCAATGAGGCATGGTGATCCTGAAAACTGTGTGTATTTTTTACTGTTGACAATGTTTACTTGTGGTAACTGAGTTGATATGCTCATAAAAGACTCAGAGTGAGGCCCCACCTTTTATTCCAGATGTGACTTTTATGTGAGCAAAGTTTCAAATCACTAGCAGGATCGAAAGCAGACACTGTTCTTGTCCCTCATAGAACACAGTTCAGTACCCAAGAAACCGGAAAAGATACAGGAAACCAAACCCTCTTATCAAAGCTAGCAACATGACTAATTATATGGAGAATGAATGGGAAGTATTATGTGCAACACTGCAATTGTTGGCTTGGGAAGAAAATTTTCATTCTGTTCGTTAGTGTTACTACTGATTAATAGCCAGCATGACTCAAAAATGTATTCATATCTACAGTAGTCAGCTGACTCACATGATTGAGTGTTATTTATTCAACATACACTGTCTTATGATGTTTGTATTTTTTAGTATGCTTTATAATCAGAAACCACTTGTTTCTCTCAATAGGAACTAAATGTTTTATAAAAGAAGAATAAGCTTATATAATATCTACTTTTGAAAGGGATTTCTTTAATATCTATTTTAAAGCCTCGATTTATTATTTAAATAAAGTCAAAGCTAGCTTGAACAAGGCTCTTGAAAATATTTCGTGGGAAATGATTATATACTAGTGACTTCCTGTTGCTGAAAAATATGAACTCCTTGTTCATATTTCTGAAACCTGGGTAGTACAAAGAACTGGTATCATTACAGAGGAATTATGCTCTCCTGGCATTGTGACAAAGGCTTCTTGGCAGAATTTTTGAGTCTATATTTTTTTATTATTAATAATGGAAGGTGTGCATATGTTCTCCTCTTCTGAAGAGGGACTCAGTGCATGTGATCTGACTCCACTTGATGAGTGTCCTCTTCAGCAGAAATGAGCAGAAATGGCCATGATCCTTTTGCAGCCAGAACAGCTGAAGAAGAGAGGAGTGAATGATTTGCCAGAGTCTCAAATGAGTTGGATTGAAATGAAGATTTCTGGTCTCCTAGCCCAGTGCTTTGTCCACCAGCCATGGATTCCCAGTCTTACTTGCCTACGGTGTCACTCCTGATGTGTGACACATTTCCATGAATAGCATGGATCCCAGTGCCTGTGTGTGTGTGTGTGTGTGTGAGAGAGAGAGAGAGAGAGAGAGAGAGCTTCCAAAGGGTGGTGGTTGTTGTCCAGTTGCTCAGTTGTGACCCCATGGACTGCAGCATACCAGGCTTTCCTGTCCTTCACTATCTCCAAGAGTTTGTTCAAACTCATGTCCATTGAGTCAGTGATGCCATCCAACCATCTGATGTTCTGTTGTCCCCTTCACCCCTCAATCTTTCCCAGCATCAGGGTCTTTTCCAATGAGTTGGCTTTTCCCATCAGTTGGCCAAAGGATTAGAGCTTCAATGTCAGCACCAGTCCTTCCAATAAATATTTAGGGTTGATTTCCTTTAGGATTGACTGGTTTGATCTCCTTGCTGTCCAGGGGACTGTCAAGAGTCTTCTCCAGAACCACAATTCAAGCATCAATTCTTTGATGTTCAGACTTCTTTATGTTCCAACTCTCACATTCAAAATGACTACTGGAAGACCACAGCTTTGACTATATGGACCTTTGTTGGCAAAGTGATGTCTCTGCTTTTTAATATGCTATCTAGGTTTGTCATAGTTTTCTTCCAGGGAGAAAGTGTCTTTTAATTTAGTGGCTGGAGTCACCATCCACAGTGATTTTGGAGCCCAAGAAAATAAAATCTGTCACTGTTTCCACTTTTTCCCCATTTATTTGCCATGAAGTTATGGGTCTGTAAGCCATGATCTTAGTTTTGTGAATGTTGAGTTTTAAGCCAGTTTTTTCACTCTCCTTTTTGACTCTCATCAAGAGACTCTTAGTTCCTCTTCAGTTTCTGCTACTAGAGTGGTGTCATCTGCATATCTGAGGTTGTTGAAATTTCTCCCAGCAATCTTGATTCCAGCTTGGTAGGGTTACTGAGTTCAGTTTTTAGATGCTCCAAGAACAAGTTTCCAACTCTCTGAAAATGATGGATAGTATTAATGAATTTTCTGTACTTTTACTGAATATTATTTTCCATCTCTTCTACTTCTCCCCCTGGGAATCCAGAAATCTTTTACCCTGAAAACTAAAATATCTCCTCTTACTCTTTATATATTAATATATATATATATATACTACTTACTCTTTATATATTAATAATATGTGTCAACTACTTCATTTATACAGTGAGCCCTTTGCCATTTTGGTCATTTTTGGTTCAGTTCAAAGCCAGCTTCTTGCTCAGTGAAACCCAACCTCTCTCTCCCAACAGTTTGGGTTTCACCAGGCACCTGCTATCTGTTTTCTGCACCTGTGGAAAAGCCCAATGTGTTTGCTTCTTATCGTCTTCCTTTTCTGCTCACTCCTTATATCCTGGCTGATAACAACAAAGTATTTCCCATGTAGCAATGATTATAGGTGGGCTTCACTGGTAGCTCAGTCAGTAAAGTATCTGCCTGCAATGCACGAGTCTGGGGTTCGATCCCTGGGTCAGGAAGCTTCTTTGGGGAAGGGAATGGCTACCCACTCCAGTATCATTGCCTGGAGAACTCCATGGACAGAGGAGCCTGGTGGGTTACAGTCCATGGGTTTGCAAGAGTTGGACATGACTTAGCCACTAAATCACCACCAATGATTACAGGTAGCCCCGTCCTCCTAAGGGGGTGAGCTGAGGGTGAGGGAGGGATGAAGAGAATGTGCCTGTCCGTTGTCGGTACAGTGGTTCTGCTCAAATGTGCTCGGTGGGATGTGGAGACTCTAATGGAATAGGACTGGATCCTGAAGAGTTCAGGGAGGTGTCAGCAGAGCTGACAGGTGGTCCGGGATGGGAATGCTGGGCAGTGGGGGATCATTTTCATTATTCCTTACCCCCCAACTTCTACAGGTAAAACCATTTGTAACTGTGAGAAGCATGACACACCTGTGGAAAGTACATGCAAGGATTTGTTCATTCAGTAAATATTTGTTGAGCGCTTACTGAAGTAGAAAAGGTAATAACATGTACTGTGTGCTGCAAGCATGTCAGGTGGTGTGCTGAAAACTTTGTTTACATCCATGACTTCATTTAATCCTTATGATGAACTGTGAAGTACATTGTTATTTTGCAGGTGAGGAAATTGAGACTCAGAGAAGAAGAGTAATATGTCTGAGGTTACACAGCTAGTAAGTGGAAGATGGATTTCAACACACGTCATCTGACCCCCAGAGCTCCCCATATTTAACCACCACACCCCATTAACAGGGCCGCCACACTTAAGATCCTCTGGAGTGTAGAGGAGAAGTCTGCCTTTGTGAGATGTTCTTGCTATTAGGATGGCCAACTGGCTTGTTAGCTTAGGACTGTCCTAACTATCAACCAGGACCTGTTTGCTTGTATGTATTTGTATACAGTTGTATGTATATGCATGCTCAGTTGCTTCAGTCCTGTCTGACTCTTTGTGTGTGATCCAGTGGATTGTAGCCCGCCAGGCTCCTCTGTCCATGGGATTCTCCAGGCAAGAATACTGGAGTGGGTTGCCATGCCCTACTACAGAGGATCTTCCCAGCCCAGTGATTGAACCGGCATCTCTTATGTGTCCTGCACTGGCAGGCAGGTTCTTTACCACCAGCACCGCCTGGGAATCCCTGAAAAGTACAGGAGAACAGTACAACAGGTGGCATACATGGCACGCATGTATTGCAACTTTTGAAAGTTCAGAACTTGAAGGTTCATATACAGGGAACTTACTGTATTTGGATTTTTCTTTTAGGCAAAATTTCATGCCTAATCGTTGACTGTGCAGTGAGATAGGTGAATCGTGCTATAGCTCTCTCTCAACATGTACAGATCAAGTTGTATCCAAAGAGATTAACTCTGGATGTGATTAACTTTCTTTGAAAATATCCTTTAGTGTAGAGAAGAAGAAAATACCACTCTTCTTGCCTAGCAGTGATTCTGGTTGCCACCTATTACAAGTGCAGGTTTAAACTGATGGATGCCTTGAATTTTACATCTGTTATTCTCCTTCCTATCATCATAACATACACTCTGATTGTGCTTTATTTATAGTTTGAGGTGCTCCCTATTAGACTGTAAACTCCTTGAGGATAGAGACCACTCTGGTTTTATTTATTTTTTATTTATTAAAAAAATTTTTTTTATTAGTTGGAGGCTAATTACTTCACAATATTTCAGTGGGTTTTGTCATACATTGACATGAATCAGCCATAGAGTTACACGTATTCCCCATCCCGATCCCCCCTCCCACCTCCCTCTCCACCCGACTCCTCTGAGTCCTCCTAGTGCACCAGGCCTGAGCACTTGACTCATGCATCCCACCTGGACTGGTGATCTGTTTCACCATAGATAATATACATGCTGTTCTTTTGAAACATCCCACCCTCACCTTCTCCCACAGAGTTCAAAAGTCTGTTCTGTACATCTGTGTCTCTTTTTCTTTTTTGCATATAGGGTTATCATTACCATCTTTCTAAATTCCATATATATGTGTTAGTATGCTGTAATGTTCTTTATCTTTCTGGCTTACTTCACTCTGTATAATGGGCTCCAGTTTCATCCATCTCATTAGAACTGATTCAAATGAATTCTTTTTGACAGCTGAGTAATATTCCATGGTGTATATGTACCACAGCTTCCTTATCCATTCATCTGCTGATGGGCATCTAGGTTGCTTCCATGTCCTGGCTATTATAAACAGGTTTTATTTTTGACTATTAGTTTCATTACACATTCAGCCCAAAACATGATATATGGTATTTACTCAATAAGTATTTATTTTATTTTTTAATTGTAAGATAGTAGATTTATAATGTTATGCTAATTTCTGCTGTATAGCATAGTGACTCTGTTATATATATATTCTTTTTCATATTCTGTTCCATTATGGTTTATCTCAGGATGTTATATATATTTCCCAGTGCTGTACAGTAGGACCTTGTTGTTTATCCATTCTGTATATAATATCAATAGCTTGTATTTGTTAATCCAAAAGTCCTAATTCATTCCTTCCCCAAACCCCCCCATAAATACTTCTTGAATGAATGAATTCTTCAGCAGAGAAACAATAGCTTTTAATTTAAGTTCAACTTTTTAGGCTTGCCTTGCAAAAAACAAGAAGAGAAGAATTTACAAAATAATGTGTATGATTCTAAGTTGCTATCTATAGAGTTTTCCATTGTGTGAAAATGAAAAAGTGAAAGTGTTAGTCGCGTTTAACTCTCTGAAGCCCCATGGACTGTAGCCGGCTAGGCTCCTCAGTCTGTGGAATTCTCTAGGCAAGAATACTGGAGTAGGTAGCCATTTCCTTATCAAGGGAATCTTCCTGACCCAGGGATCAAACCTGGGTCTCCTGCACTGCAGGCAGATTCTTTAACATCTGAGCCATCTTTCCACTGTGTACAAAATGCTAACATTTACCGAGTGTATGTTATGTGCCAAGTGTGTATATATATACTACACATACAGAAGTTCATCCAACTCCCACCTAATTTCATAAAAGATAAAGGCAGAAAGAGATTAAATAACTTGTCACATATTGAGTAATAGGTTATCTGAACATATTACTAATCAGAACTTGGGACTCCAGTTTTTAACCACTGTGAAGAGCTGTCCTAACTACATACTTTGAGGCTGACTTCATCAGTGTGGCCCAGCAATCTGACCTTGGGCCATGCACCACATTCCTTATGAGGCTGTAGATTAATATGAATAGGTCAGAAGATACCCTCTTCCATCCCCAAAGGGCTCTAGAAAGATGCTTATATAATCCAATTTGTTATTCTCTCATTAAAGAGAAGTATGCTTCTGGCCCCGATAAAATTTATCTTGGCACTTGTGTATTCTGTATCAGCCTTTTAGGAAATAAATGTTTAGCTACTCTGTAAAGCATTCCAAAGGCATAGACTTGTTGACAGTTGCAGAAAGTGGTATTTGGGAACCATTCAAGGATGGGAAAGAAAACAAGGCTGTTTAGATGGGATTATTATAAAGGACCATGTGATTAGGACTTCAGATTTGAACTACATTAAGTCTAAATTCAAAATTGTGATGGAGAAATCAAATAATGTGTTAGTTAAAAATGTTCCAGGTGATCACTCTTGCACAGGTCTTTTCTGTCTCCAATGAGCCAGTTTTCTAAGGAACTGATTACACATCCTGACCTTGGAATCACAGGTCCCCCAGTGACCATGTAGCCGATACCTCCATAGGTTCCTGGTACCCTGACAGCAGATCTTGAATTTGCCTCTTCCAGCCGTCAATAAAAGCCCAAGTAACACAGCTATGCACTTAGTGATGGACAGACATATACGTAAACAAATTCTAGCTTTTGAAGATGATGGCAGAGGTCTTAGAGGCAGAACTGGACCAGTTTCCTATAATGAGTTTTACTCAGGAGCAGACAGGTTCTTTGACCCTTTTCATCTTGATGATGTACTTTGGGGCAGGGTCGGGGGAAGGTAACTATGAAGCAGTTAAGTGCAGCTATACCACATACTAAATTTTGACTTGTTTAGTTGATCAGTAGTGTCCAACTTTTGAAAACCCATGGATTATAACCTGCCAAGCTCCTCTGTCCATGGGGTTTCCCAGGCAAGAATATTGGAGTGTTTTGCCATTTTCTTGGCTACTAATTGCTATAAAAACAATGTAAGTGGGATATTCTATTTAATATATTTGTTGAAGGGACTTAAATAGGGCAAAAGAGGTAGGCACAGTAAAACTCTCCATAGGAAACCCTTAAATTTTGATCCCTGGTATTTACATATACTTTTCTGAACATTACCTGTGTTCCTAATTAGATTAAAGCATCCCATGATGCTTTGCTTTTGACACATGAGATATTCCTTAAAAGGGTGGTATGAAGAACAAATGAAAATCAGTCAACCCAAACTTGCCCAAATCTTCAAATCTTCCCCCAGTTCTGTTAAACCTCACCCAGTACTAATTGTTGTAAACTTCCAGTTAAGAGAAACACAGTTTAAATTAATTTTGTAGTTTAACCCTTCATTGAATTGATTTTTCAGCAAAATGATTTTTTGAACATGAGCCCAGCTCCCCAAAGGCCTCCTTTTCCCAGCCACAGTCTGAAGCATGTCACGTATCTCAAATGGACATCAGATGGGAACCACTGAAGTTGTCTGGTTTTGCCAGCCCCAAGGGAGGTGTAGCTGCCTCTCAATTTAGCTGTGTTGACAATCATCCTCTCCTGATGTGCCCTGTTAAGGGGCAATGTATGCTTTCTTTTATACTAAATCTTCTAGCAACTTCTTGATACTTCCTTGTCTGTGCTTTATCCCTGGGATGCTATTTCTTCTCTCCAAGCCTTGCTTCATTTTCCTATGTTCACTTTCAGTCTAATCTCAATTTCTTTCTACCTTCTCCTCATCCTAGTCCATGACCATTTTCACCCATCCTTACAAACTTGCTTCTTGGACCTCCATGTTCCCCCAGCCACCTTTAAGCTACTTGCTTTGTCCCATATTTACTATTTTGGTTCTTTGCTTCTTATTAAATCCTCAACCAATTGTTTGGCTTCCAAAATATCAATTCACTGAAGCTATTCTTTTTTTATTTTTTAAAAAATTTATTTATTTATTTATTTATTTTTCCCAGTGGGTTTTGTCATACATTGATATGAATCAGCCATAGAGTTACACATATTCCCCATCCCGATCCCCCCTCCCACCTCCCTCTCCACATGATTCCTCTGGGTCTTCCCAGTGCACCAGGCCCAAGCATTTGACTCATGCATCCCACCTGTGCTGGTGATCTGTTTCACCATAGATAATATACATGTTGTTCTTTCGAAACATCCCACCCTCACCTTCTCCCACAGAGTTCAAAAGTCTGTTCTGTACATCTGTGTCTCTTTTTCTTTTTTGCATATAGGGTTATTGTTACCATCTTTCTAAATTCCATATATATGTGTTAGTATACTTTATTGGTCTTTATCTTTCTGGCTTACTTCACTCTGTATAATGGGCTCCAGTTTCATCCATCTCATTAGAACTGATTCAAATGAATTCTTTTTGACAGCTGAGTAATATTCCATGGTATATATGTACCACAGCTTCCTTATCCATTCGTCTGCTGATGGGCATCTAGGTTGCTTTGTAGCTATTCTTAAGATTATCAGTGATTTGTTAATTTCCAAACTCTCTGAACTTTTATTGGTCATATCCCTAAAAGCCTCCATCAACATTTGAGTCTCCTTTCTTCCATAATCATCATTCTCTCACAGTTCCCATACCTCCTTCTGGCTGTCCCCTTTCAATCCCTTTTGTTGAACTTTCTTCTACAATGCTTCTCTTAATGTAAAGTTCTACACAAATGTAAGTGGAAATATTGTCATGATTTATTGATGCTTAAATTCAAACAAAGGACTGGAGGTTTTTTTTGTATATCAAGAAGAGTACACACACATAGACATACAATCAAGAAGAAAGAAGTCACTTGAGAATTCTACATAGAACCCCTTTCCTGGTCCCTAGTTACTATGGCAGCAGTAGAAAAGTAAGCAGAGATGATTGTGTAATAGCATCAAAGACACTTGGGCCCTGGGGTCAGAAAGAAGTCTTGGGATTCTAAGCCTGATAATATGAGAGTAAATGTATCTAGAGGTGGTCAGTGAACACAGGGCCATGAGAGGGCAAGCTGTCAGATTGCTGGATTCTGGAGCCCTTCCCCCAAATCATTATGTTAAAATCTCAACCCCCATTTCCTCAGAATGTAACTGAATTTGGAGATAGTCTTTTTTCCCCTTTTTTTCAATGTGTTCATGTCAATCCAAAACTCCCAGTCCCTCCCCTCCCTACCCTTTCCCCCTGGTAACCAAAAGTTCATTCTCTAAGTGTGTGAGTCTGTTTCTGTATTGTGGATAAGTTCATTTGTATACGTTTTTCCCTTCTTTTTTGATTCCACATATAAGTGATATTATATGATATTTGTCATTCTCTGTTTGACTTATTACTTCACTTAGTATGATAATCTCCAGGTCCATCCATGTTGCTGCAGATGGCATTAGTTCATTCTTGGAAATGCAGTCTTTAAAGAGGTGATTGAATTTTCAGTAGGATGGGGCCATTAGGATGGGGCCCTAATCCAGTATGATCTGTGTCCTTATAAGAAGAGGGGGTGTGTGTACAGAGGGATATCTATGTGAAGAGGCTGTATAAAGGTGGCCATCTGTGAACCAAAGAGGCCTCAGGTGAAGCCAAATCTGCTGACACCTTGATCTTGGACTTCAGTCCCCAGCACTGTAAGGAAATATATTTCTGTTGTTTAAGCCACACAGTCTGTGGTGTTTTGTTATAGCAGCCTTAGGAGGCTAATTAATACTTGGAGGAAGCTAAATTCCTGAATAATCAGTTTGGCACATCACAGCTGAGAGGCTTAATGGTAAAGGAGATTGTGCCATAATAAGGTATTCCTGCTTGAAGTGAGAAAACAGTCCTTTCTCATGAATATTTCCCCCTAATCAGGAGATTAGAATTTTCTACTATTTCCAGAAGAAGAGTGAAGTAAATCCCCCTCAATATGCTGTTTGTTTCCTTAGTTTGAGCCACTAGCTCTGTATTACCTTCACATAAAGAGAATTCTTTGCGACAGTGATCTAACAAACTCCAAAATTTGTCTCGGCAAAAAGAAAAAAACAAAACAGCAAGACAAAACAAAAAATGCCTGGTGTTTGAAGAACTCACATTCCTTACTCCAGAATTTTTTTTTTTTTTTTTTGCAATTCAGGCAAGTTTCCTGCATCAGGATTAGTGCTAGTTTTCACAGAAGATAAACTAAAGTTGGAATAAGGTTTTAAATTGCTTTTATAACAAAGGCTATAAATTATACTAGGTGACTCAAATTATTCATGAGAGAGAGTAGATCTTGATTTATGCACTAGTTTTGTGTAAATTTCATTTTTGTAAAGTAAATCACTTTTCCCATTGAATCACATTATAATTTGAGATATGCTTTATCTTCTTTTCTGAATAATCTTCAATTGACAGAGGCTTTTTTTTTTTGCATATCCATGCAAGCTTTTAATGACCTAAATGCAAACACAAATAAAACATAGCTATTTACAGAAACTGCAAGGGAGCCATGTATTTATTCAACACACACAACAAACTCTTAGCAAAGGCCACCTGAATGGCAGGAACTGTAGCTAAAGACATGGGCCCCCTGACTTCAGGAGGCTTGCTGTCTTAGGTAGATTGAAAAAAATGATTTTGAGAAGCAAATAATCAGTCTCCACAATTTGAATGTCCTGTAATATTCATACAGTGGATGTTCTTAAAATTGCATTATATATCACCATAGAGATTTTTGTCATTTGTTCATATCTAACCTAGTGTGAAGGCTTCCCAGGTGGTGCTAGTGGTAAAGAACTTGCCTGCCAATGCAGGAGACATAAGAGACATAAGAGACACAAGTTAGATCCCTGGGTGGGGAAGATCCCCAGGAGGAGGAGGGCATGGCAACCCACTCCAGTATTCTTGCCTGGAGAATCCCATGGACAGAGGAGTCTGGTAGTCTATAGTCCAGAGAGTTGCACAGAATCAGATATGATTGAAGTGACTTATCCCCAGCACAAGCACAAGCACACATTCTAGTACTTATCAATAAACTCGATGTCTTGTATATTGCTGGCATTTCCATGACCTTTTTGTTTTGTTTAAGAGAGCTTGGGAATAAACTGATTAATTAATTAATTAATTTGGCTATGCCTGGTGGCATGTGGGACCTTAATTTCCTGGCCAAGGATGGAACTCATGTCCCCTACATTGGAAGCATGGAGTCTTAACTATAGGACCACTAAGGGTCCATAACTACTTTATTGCTTTGGGAGGTCAGAAATTCTTAACCTGGAATCCATAATGCTTTAGAAGGTTTAAGGAATCACCCCAAACTGTGTGTAAAATCAAATGTGTATGTGTCCATGTGAATCCTTCTGGGGAGAGAGGTCATTACCTCCATTAATTCTTCGAAAGGACCTGTCATCTTAAAAATGATTAGAAAAATAAGCTGTGAGTTTATTGTCTCAGTCCAGCTTCCACAAATAGTGTTCCTATGAATCCAACTTTACCATCAGTAAGCAATTTTGAGAAGATAAACTAGAGTTACTGGAGAGGATTCATTTCTATACACAAAATATTTATTGGGCACCTGACATTTCATAGCATTGTAGTAGGCCTTGCAGGGTCAACAGGCAGTGCTGAGATAGAACTGAAGAAGCCACAGCAGTTTTAAATTGGCTACTAGCCTTGTGGTCTGGGATGGGTATGGCTAGCTTAGAGGAATAGAATCAAGATGGACAGTTGCCATGAACAGCTAATAGCTCCATTAGGGACTATGTAATACTTGTGCAGAAAACCCCATTAAACATAGATGGCCAGTTATATAAGGGAATTTTTAAAATATTGTGCTGGCCTTTAAGTAGCAAGCAAGTTATTGACTTAAAATGCTTTGTTGCTTGGAAAGCATTATTAATGGAGAGCATTTTCCATTTTCTATTCATCTTTTCCCTCATTATTTCTCTTGGGTAAAGACTGTCTGGACACAATGAACACATTAACTGTCCCTGCCCTTGAATGCTCTTTAGAAAAACACGAAGTATTTATTGATTCTTTATGGGTTTTTATACCTAATGAAAGCTAGTTAGAATCAACAACCTTAACAACAACGTGTTTTGTTCTCCCTGCTGCTAAAAAACAGCAGGCAAACATTTTTTAAGCAACAGAGCCATGGTGCAAGTTAGAAGTAAATGAGCACTTTCCAACAATAAGATCTGCTAAATTACTGCATTTATATCCTTTCCTTAATCCCTATTATGAAGATCACACAATTGAAGAATATCTTTGTATAATGAAGACTGCTGCTAACTCAAACATGATAGCACAAAGCAGGATGCCATCTGTTAGAATAATGTTGGAGCCTCTAATTTTACAATTGTTGGGAGCCCATCATTACTTTTCTATTTATTTAAAATATATATTCAAAAACCTAATGCTTCAAGCTTTATAATAAAGCTCTGGTGATATGTTCTATAAAAACATGTCACTGAACTTTTCTCTCTGCTTGTCAGGGAGTGGCTCTTTACAAGGGAACAAAGGAAACCTCTAATATTGAATCCAAGATATTCAGAACTTAAAAGAGATTGACAAAAATAGTCCATCAACTGTATTTATTGTGATTTCTGGTACGTGGAGTAGTTACCTGGACTCCATTATGGCATTAGAGAGTTTGCATTTCAGAGAGTTCTTCAAAGTTGTAGCATCTTGGTCCTGATTTTTCAGGGAGTTTGAGAACTTTCACCCTGAACCCTTTTTATGGCCCCAGAGGCAGAAGAGACAGGAGCTCAGTTATTAGAGAAATCAGAAAGAGGGAAAATATTGGTTGCAATCCAGGGGGCTTATCATACTGCTGAGTATAGCTTCACCCAAAAAAGATGTCCTTCTCATTATAGGGGACTGGAATGCAAAAGTAGGAAGACAGGAAATACCTGGAGTAACAGGTACTTGGCCTTGGAGTACAGAATGAAGCAGGGTAAAGGCTAATACAGTTTTGCCAAGAGAACACACTGGCCATAGCAAACACCCTCTTCCAACAATACAGGAGAAGACTCTACACATGGACATCACCAGATGGTCAATACTGAAATCAGATTGATTATATTCCTTGCAACCAAAGATGGGGAAGCTCTATACAGTCAGCAAAAAGCAAGACTGGGAGCAGACTGTGGCTCAGATCATGAACTCCTTATTGGCAAATTCAGACTTAAATTGAAGAAAGCAGGGAAAACCACTAGATCATTCAGATATGACCTAAATCAAATCCCTTACGATTATACAGTGGAAATGAGAAATAGATTCAAGGTGTTAGATCTGCTAGAGTTCCTGAAGAACTATGGAGGTTCGTGATATTGTATAAGAGGCAGTGATCAAGATCATCCCCAAGGAGGAGCCAAGATGGTGGAGGATTAGGACGGGGAGACCACTTTCTCCCCTACAAATTCATCAAAAGAACATTTGAAAAAAAAAAACATTTGAACGCTGAGCAACCTTCACAAAACAACTTCTGACCGCTAGCAGAAGATATCAGGCGCCCAGAAAAGCACACCATCGTCTTCGAAAGGAGGTAGGACAAAATATAAAAGATAAAAAGAGAGACAAAAGAGCTAGGGACAGAGACCCATCCCGGGAGAAGGGAGTCATAATAGAGGAAGTTTCCAAACACCAGGAAACCCTCTCACGGGTGGGTCTGGGGGAAGTTATCGAATCTCGAAGGGCAACCTAACTGGGAAGAAAAATAAATAAAACTAACAGATTACATGCCTAAAAGCAACTCCCAGCAGAAAAGTACCCCAGAGGCCCGCATCCACCAGCAAGTGGGGGTGGAACAGAGAGGAGCAGGCGGCATTGCTTAGGGTAAGGACCGGGCCCAAATGCCCTGAGGGCAATCGGAGGGAGCTAACCTGAGATAGCAACTTAAACTGTGGGATAGCAAGAGAGAGAGAGAGAGTTAACCTGCCGGCCATTTGCAGAACAAAGAGACTGAGCAATTACAGAGAAGAGCTAGCCGGAGGCGGACCGGCCCATCCCCCACCGGAGGCAGGAGGCAGTGGGGAGGGGAAAGGGGCAAACTCGGCCCCAGAGACGGCACCCCCTACCAAACTGCAAAAGGTCTCCAGATTCTAACCAAAGAGTTCCTGATATTCTGGATGGTCGATATCCACCGGGAGGGTCATGGCTAGAGGCCAGTTCCCGAGAATAGACACAAGCCACACACACCCGACTGGTGTGAGGAAATTGAGGCTGGGACCGTGGAGAGAAGAAGGCGCACCGCACCCGGGGAGAGTGCGCCCGTCAAGCTCCTGGCTGTCTGAGCTGCTCAGGCCAGGGAAGGCACAAAACGCAGGCCCAACCGAATCCGTGCTTTTGTGTAGTAATCAAAAACTTGAACCGCACGCAACGCAGGGCCCGCACGGCCCGCTCCATATAGAGCAGCCGGGAGCCTGAGCAGTGTAGCCTGAACATATAGAGCACACACCCGTGAGCGAGGGCACACCCAGTGTGGCCGGAACACTGTACGTGCTCCCCGCACACAGTGATATCTGTCTGCAGCGCCCCTCCCTCCCCGCAGCACGACTGAACAAGCGAACCTAAACAAGAGACCACCTCCACCCGCCTGTGTCTGGGTGGAAACTAGACACTGAAAAGACCGGCAAACAGAAGCCAAATAAACAAAGGGAACTGCTTCAGAAGGGACCAGCGCAACAGATTAAAATCCCTGTAGTTAACACCGACTACATGGGAAGAGGCCTATAGATATTGAGAAGTGTAAGCTGGAACGAGGAGCTATCTGAAACTGAGCCGAACCCACACTGACCACAACAGCTCCAGAGAAATTCCTAGATATATTTTTACTTTTTTTTTAATTAAAAAAATTTCTTTTCTTTTTTAATTTTTTCTCTTATTTTCTTTTAAAATTCCCTATTACTCCCCAATTAGTCCTTAACTTTCAGTTTCATTTTCATATATTTTTACTATTTTTTTAATTAGAAAACAATTTTTTTCCTGCTATACTTTTTCCTCTTATTTTCTTTTAAAGTCCTCTATTACTCCTCTATTACTTCTTAATTTTCATTTTCATTTCACTATAACCTTGCAAAAAAAAAAAAGAAGCCCTATTTTTAAACTGAACTTCTTATATATTTCTAAAATATTTTGTGTTTTTGTTTTTAATATTGTATTTTTAAGAGTCTAACCTCTACTCTAGATTTTTTTTTTTTTTATTAGTTGGAGGCTAATTACTTCACAACATGTCAGTGGGTTTTGTCATACATTGACATGAATCAGCCATAGAGTTACACGTATTCCCCATCTCGATCACCCCTCCCACCTCCTCCACCCGACTCCTCTGGGTCCTCCCAGTGCACCAGGCCCGAGCACTCGTCTCATGCATCTCACCTGGACTAGTGATCTGTTTCACCATAGATAATATACATGCTGTTCTTTTGAAACATCCCACCCTCACCTTCTCCCACAGAGTTCAAAAGTCTGTTCTGTACTTCTGTGTCTCTTTTTCTGTTTTATATATAGGGTTAACATTACCATCTTTCTAAATTCCATATATATGTGTTAGTATGCTGTAATGTTCTTTATCTTTCTGGCTTACTTCACTCTGTATAATGGGCTCCAGTTTCATCCATCTCATTAGAACTGATTCAAATGAATTCTTTTTAACGGCTGAGTAATATTCAATGGTGTACATGTACCACAGCTTCCTTATCCATTCGTCTGCGGATGGGCATCTAGGCTGCTTCCATGTCCTGGCTATTATAAACAGTGCTGCGATGAACATTGGGGTGCACGTGTCTCTTTCAGATCTGGTTTCCTCAGTGTGTATGCCCAGGAGTGGTATTGCTGGGTCATATGGCAGTTCTATTTCCAGTTTTTTAAGAAATCTCCACACTGTTTTCCATAGTGGCTGTACTAGTTTGCATTCCCACCAACAGTGGAAGAGGGTTCCCTTTTCTCCACACCCTCTCCAACATTTATTACTTGTAGACTTTTGGATAGCAGCCATTCTGACTGGTGTGTAATGGTACCTCATTGTGGTTTTGATTTGCATTTCTCTAATAATGAGTGATGTTGAGCATCTTTTCATGTGTTTATTAGCCATCTGTATGTCTTCTTTGGAGAAATGTCTGTTTAGTTCTTTGGCCCATTTTTTGATTGGGTCATTTATTTTTCTGGAATTGAGCTTCAGGAGTTGCTTGTATATTTTTGAGATTAATCCGTTGTCTGTTTCTTCATTTGCTATTATTTTCTCCCAATCTGAGGGCTGTCTTTTCACCTTACTTATAGTTTCCTTTGTAGTGCAGAAGCTTTTAAGTTTCATTAGGTCTCATTTGTTTATTTTTGCTTTTATTTCCAATATTCTGGGAGGTGGGTCATAGAGGATCCTGCTGAGATTTATGTCAGAGAGTGTTTTGCCTATGTTCTCCTCTAGGAGTTTTATCGTTTCTGGTCTTACATTTAGATCTTTAATCCATTTTGAGTTTATTTTTGTGTATGGTGTTAGAAAGTGTTCTAGTTTCATTCTTTTACAAGTGGTTGACCAGGTTTCCCAACACCACTTGTTAAAGAGGCTGTCTTTTTTCCATTGTATATCCTTGTCTCCTTTGTCGAAGATAAGGTGTCCATAGGTTCGAACATTTATCTTTGGGCTTTCTATTCTGTTCCATTGATCTATACTTCTGTCTTTGTGCCAGTACCATACTGTCTTGATGACTGTGGCTTTGTAGTAGAGTCTGAAGTCAGGCAGGTTGAGTCCTCCAGTTCCATTCTTCTTTCTCAAGATTACTTTGGCTATTCGTGATTTTCTGTATTTCCATACAAACTGTGAAATTATTTGTTCTAGTTCTGTGAAAAATACCTTTGGTAGCTTGATAGGGATTGCATTGAATCTATAGATTGTTTTGGGTAGAAGAGCCATTTTGACAATATTGATTCTTCCAATGCATGAACACGGTATGTTTCTCCATCTGTTTGTGTCCTCTTTGATTTCTTTCATCAGTGTTTTATAGTTTTCTATGTATAGGTCTTTTGTTTCTTTAGGTAGATATACTCCTAAGTATTTTATTCTTTTTGTTGCAATAGTGAATGGTATTGTTTCCTTAATTTCTCTTTCTGTTTTTTCATTGTTAGTATATAGGAATGCAAGGGATTTCTGTGTGTTAATTTTATATCCTGCAACTTTACTATATTCACTGATTAGCTCTAGTAATTTTCTGGAAGAGTCTTTAGGATTTTCTATGTAGAGGATCATGTCATCTGCAAACAGTGAGAGTTTCTCTTCTTCTTTTCCTATCTGGATTCCTTTTACTTCTTTTTCTGCTCTGATTGCTGTGGCCAAAACTTCCAAGACTATGTTAAATAGTAGTGGTGAAAGTGGGCACCCTTGTCTTGTTCCTGATTTCAGGGGAAATGCTTTCAATTTTTTACCATTGAGGGTGATGCTTGCTGTGGGTTTGTCATATATAGCTTTTATTATGTTGAGGTATGTTCCCTCTATTACTGCTTTCTGGAGAGTTTTAATCATAAATGGATGTTGAATTTTGTCAAAGGCTTTCTCTGCATCTATTGAGATAATCATATGGCTTTTATCTTTCAATTTGTTAATGTGGTGTATTACATTGAGTGACTTGCGGATATTAAAGAATCCTTGCATTCCTGGGATAAAGCCCACTTGGTCATGGTGTATGATTTTTTTAATATGTTGTTGGATTCTGTTTGCTAGAATTTTGTTAAGGATTTTTGCATCTATGTCCATCAGTGATATTGGCCTGTAGTTTTCCTTTTTTGTGACATCTTTGTCTGGTTTTGGAATTAGGGTGATGGTGGCCTCATAGAATGAGTTTGGAAGTTTACCTTCTTCTGCAATGTTCTGGAAGAGTTTGAGTAAGATAGGTGTTAGCTCTTCTCTAAATTTTTGGTAGAATTCAGCTGTGAAGCCATCTGGTCCTGGACTTTTGTTTGCTGGAAGATTTCTGATTACAGTTTCGATTTCCTTGCTTGTGATGGGTCTGTTAAGATCTTCTATTTCTTCCTGGTTCAGTTTTGGAAAGTTATACTTTTTTAAGAATTTGTCCATTTCATCCAAGTTGTCCAATTTATTGGCATAGAGCTGCTGGTAGTAGTCTCTTATGATCCTTTGTATTTCAGTGTTGTCTGTTGTGATCTCACCCTTTTCATTTCTTATTTTGTTAATTTGGCTCTTCTCTCTTTGTTTCTTAATGAGTCTTGCTAATGGTTTGTCAATTTTGTTTATTTTTTCAAAAAACCAGCTTTTAGCTTTGTTGATTTTTGCTATGGTCTCTTTAGTTTCTTTTGCATTTATTTCTGCCCTAAGTTTTAAGATTTCTTTCCTTCTGCTAACCCTGGGGTTCTTCATTTCTTCCTTCTCTAATTGCTTTAGGTGTAGAGTTAGGTTATTTATTTGGGTTTCTTCTTGTTTCTTGATGTAAGCCTGTAATGCTATGAACCTTCCCCTTAGCACTGCTTTTACAGTGTCCCATAGGTTTTGGGTTGTTGTGTTTTCATTTTCATTCATTTCTATACATATTTTGATTTCTTTTTTGATTTCTTCTATGATTTGTTGGTTATTCAGAAGCGTGTTATTTAGCCTCCATATGTTTGAATTTTAAACAATTTTTTTCCTGTAATTGAAATATAATCTTACTGCACTGTGGTCAGAAAAGATGACTGGAATGATTTCAATTTTTTTGAATTTTCCAAGACCAGATTTATGGCCCAGGATGTGATCTATTCTGGAGAAGGTTCCTTGTGCACTTGAGAAAAAGGGGAAGTTCATTGTTTTGGGGTGAAATGTCCTATAGATATCAATTAGGTCTAGCTGGTCCATTGTGTTATTTAAGGTTTGTGTTTCCTTGTTGATTTTCTGTTTAGTTGATCTATCCATAGTTGTGAGTGGGGTATTAAATTCTCCCACTATTATTGTGTTACTATTAATTTCCTCTTTCATACTCGTTAGGATTTGCCATACATATTGCGGTGCTCCTATGTTGGGTGCATATATATTTATAATTGTTATATCTTCTTCTTGGATTGATCCTTTGATCATTATGTAGTGTACTTCTTTGTATCTTTTCACATCCTTTATTTGAAAGTCTATTTTATCTGATATGACTATTGCGACTCCTGCTTTCTTTTGGTCTCCGTTTGAGTGAAAGATTTTTTTCCAGCCCTTCACTTTTAGTCTGTATGTGTCTCTTGTTTTGAGGTGGGTCTCTTGTAGACAGCATATATAGGGGTCTTGTTTTTGTATCCATTCAGCCAATCTTTGTCTTTTGGTTGGGGCATTCAACCCATTTACATTTAAGGTAATTATTGATAGGTGTGGTCCCGTTGCCATTTACTTTGTTGTTTTGGGTTCACGTTTATACAACCTTTCTGCATTTCCTGTCTAGAGAAGATCCTTTAGTATTTGTTGAAGAGCTGGTTTGATGGTGCTGAATTCTCTCAGCTTTTGCTTGTCTGTAAAGCTTTTGAATTCTCCTTCATATCTGAATGAGATCCTTGCTGGGTACAGTAATCTAGGTTGTAGGTTATTCTCTTTCATTACTTGAAGTATGTCCTGCCATTCCCTTCTGGCCTGGAGGGTTTCTATTGATAGATCAGCTGCTATCCTTATGGGAATCCCTTTGTGTGTTGTTTGTTTTTTCTCCCTTGCTGCTTCCAGTATTTTGTCTTTGTGTTTGATCTTTGTTAATTTGATTAGTATGTGTCTTGGTGTGTTTCGCCTTGGGTTTATCCTGTTTGGGACTCTCTGGGTTTCTTGGACTTGGGTGGCTATTTCCTTCCCCATTTTAGGGAAGTTTTCAGCTATTATCTCCTCGAGTATTTTCTCATGGCCTTTCTTTTTGTCTTCTTCTTCTGAGACTCCTATGATTCGAATGTTGGGGCGTTTCACATTGTCGCAGACGTCCCTGAGTTTGTCCTCATTTCTTTTGATCCTTTTTTCTTTTTTCCTCTCTGCTTCATTTATTTCCACCATTCTATCTTCTACCTCATTTATCCTATCTTCTGTCTCCGTTATTCTACTCTTTGTTCCCTCCAAAGTGTTTTTGATCTCATTCATTGCATTATTCATTTTTAATTGACTCTCTTTTATTTCTTCTAGGTCTTTATTAAACATTTCTTGCATCTTTTCAATCTTTGTCTCCAGGCTATTTATCTGTAACTCCATTTTGTTTTCAAGATTTTGGATCATTTTTATTATCATTATTCTAAATTCTTTTTCAGGTAGATTCCCTAGCTCCTCCTCTTTTGTTTGACTTAGTGGGCACTTGTCATGTTTCTTTACCTGTTGTGTATTTCTCTGCCTTTTCATCTTGTTTAGATTGCTGTGTCTGGAATGGGCTTTCTGAATTCTGGAGGTCTGTGGTTCCTTTTTATTGTGGAGTTTTTACCCAGTGTGTGGGGTTGGACGATTGGCTTGTCAAGGTTTCCTGGTTAGGGAAGCTTGTGTCAGTGTTCTGGAGCATGGAACTTGATTTCTTCTCTTTGGAGAGCAATGGAGTGCCCAGTAATGAGTTTTGAGATGGGTCTGTGTGTTAGGTGTGACTTTGGGCAGCCTGTATGTTGACTTTCAGGGCTATGTTCCTGCGTTGCTGGAAATTTGCGTGGTATGTCATGCTCTAAAACTTATTGGCTCTTGGGTGGTGGTTAGTTTCAGTGTACGTATGGAGGCTTTTGGATGGTCTCTTATTACTTAAAGTTCCATGTAGTCAGGAGTTTTCTGATGTTCTCAGGTTTTCAGCTTAAGTCTCCTGCCTCTGGATTTCAGTTTTATTCTTCCTGTTGTCTCAGGACTTCTCCAACTATACAGCACTGATTATAAAACTTCTAGGTTAATGGCAAAAAGATTCTCCCCCGTTAGGGACTCCCAGAGAGGTTCACAGAGTTACATGAAGAAGAGGAGAGGGAGGAGGGAAATAGAGATGAGCAGGAGGAGAAAAAGGGGGACTCAAGAGGAGAGAGACAGATCTACACAGTTGTCTGTTCCTAGAGTGTTCTCCGTAGCCCAGACACCCACAAAGATTCCCAGAATTGGATTGGGAAGAGAAGGGGAAAGGAGGAAATATAGGTGTTCTGAGGTAGAAAACAGAGTCAAGATTGGGAGAGAATAATCAACACACTCCTGAATAAAAATGGAAACTGAATATTGGATTCTTAAATGTTCACAATTTATATCATATACTGAAAAACAAAAATTAAAAATCTAGAGTAGAGGTTAGACTCTTAAAAATACTATATTAAAAACAAAAACAAAAACACCCCTCCAAAAATTTTAGAAATATATATGAGGTTCGGTTTAAAAATAGGGCCTCTCTTCTTTTTTTTCCTTTCTTCTTTGTAAGTTTATAGTGTATTGAAAATGAAAAATTAAGGAGTAGTAGAGGAGTACTAGAGGACTTTAAAAGAAATACGAGGAAAAAAAAAAGAAAATAGAAGAGAAGAAGGGAAAAAAAAGAAAAAAAAAAGAAGAGGAAAAAAAGAGGAAAAAAATTTTCCCTATCTAAAAAAATTGTAAAAATTTATGAAAATGAAAGTTAAGGAGTAATGAGGGAGTAATAGGGAATTTTAAAGCAAAATAAAAGAGAAAAAATAAAAAGAAAAAATAAAATTAAATAAAAATTTTTTTTCCCCCTTGCTTTAAAAAAAAAAAAAAAGTAAAAATATATCTAGGAACTTCTCTGGAGCTGTTGCGGTCAGTGTGGGTTCGGCTCAGTTTCAGATAGCTCCTCATTCCAGCTTATACTTCTCGATATCTACAGGCCCCTTCCGGTGTAGTCAGTGTTTCCTACAGGGATTTTAATCTGTTGCACCAGTCCCTTCTGAAGCGGTTCTCTTTGTTTATTTGGCTTCTGTTTGCCGGTCTCTTCAGGGCCTCATTTCCGCCCTGACACAGGCGGGCGGAGGTGGACTCTTATTCAGGTAGCTAGTTCCGTTGCTCTGCGGGGCGGGGCTCGTGCTGCGGGGAGGGGCTGGTGCTCCTCAGGCTCCGGCTGCTCTATATGGAGTGTGCCCCGTGCTTTGCGCTGTTCCAGCCCTCGGGTGTTCCGCAAAATCTCGGTACAGAAAGCTGTGCCTGCTCTTTGTGCCTTCCCCTTCAGAGCGGTCCAGGCAGCCAGGGGCCTGACGCTTGATGGGCGCACTCTCCCCAGGTGCACGCGCCCACTCCCTTCTGTGGTCCCAGCCTCAGATTCCGCCGGCACCAGTCCGGTGCGTGCGCCTTCTGCCCTCCGCGTCCCCAGCCCCAGTCCCCGCCCGCGCCGGTCGGGTGCCTGCGCCCTGTGTCTCGCCGCGACCCTCCCGGCGGATGTCGACCATTCAGAATCTCGGTCCCTTTGTTCTGCGAACAGCCGGCAGTATGTTTGGGCCGGTTAATTTTCTCTTTCTCTTTTGCTCTCCCACAGTTCAAGCTGGGAACTCACAAAAGCTCCCTCCGATTGTCCTCAGAGGACTCAGGTCCAGACCCTACCCCAAGCAAGGCCGCCCGCTCCTCTCCATTCCACCCCCACTTGCTGGTGGCGGATGCGGGTGTCTGGGGTACTTTTCTGCTGGGAGTTGGTTTTAGGCTCGTAATCTGTGGGTGTTATTTATTGTTTCTCTCCCAGTCAGGTTGCCCTCTGAGATTCAAACACTTCCCCCAGGCCCGCCAGTGCGAGGGTTTCCCGGTGTTTGGGAACGTCCTCTATTAAGACCATTCCCGGGACGGATCTCCGTCCTTAGCTCTTTTGTCTCACTTTTTATCTTTTATATTTTGTCCTACCTCCTTTCGAAGACAATGGGCTGCTTTTCTGGGCGCCTGGTGACCTCAGCTAGCGATCAGAAATTGTTTTGTGAATTTTGCTCTGTGTTCAGTTATTCTTTTGATGAATTTGTAGGAGAGAAAGTGGTCTCCCCGTCCTACTCCTCCGCCATCTTGGCTCCTCCCCTTCTACTCTAGATTTTTAATCTTTCTTTTTCAGTATTTGATATCAATTTTGGACATTTAACAATCCAATATTCAGTACCCATTTTTACTCAGGAGTGTGTTGATTACTCTCTCCCACTTCTGACTTTCTGTTGTCTACCTCAGAACACCTCTATTTCCTCCCTTCCCCTTCTCTTCCCAATCCAATTCTGTGAATCTCTGTGGGTATCTGGGCTACGGAGAACACTTTGGGAACAGAGAACAAAGAACTGCGTAGATCTGTCTCTCTCCTCTTGAGTCCCCCCTTTTCTCCTCCTGCTCATGTCTATCTCCCTCCTTCCTCTTCTCTACTTTATGTAACTCTGTGAACCTCTCTGTGTGTCCCTCACAGTGGAGAATCTTTTCACCATTAACCTAAAATTTTTATTATCAGTGCTGTATAGTTGGAGAAGTCTTGACACTACTGGATGAATAAAACTGAAATCCAGAGGCAGGAGACTTAAGCCCAAAAACCGAGAACACCAGAAAACTCCTGACTACATGGAACATTAAATAAAAAGAGACCATTCAAAAGCCTCCATTCCTACACTGAAACTAACCATCACCCAAAAGCCAATAAGTTCCAGAGCAAGACATACCACGCAAATTCTCCAGCAATGTAGGAACATAGCCCTGAGCATCAACATACAGGCTGCCCAAAGTCAAACCTAACACACAGACCCATCTCAAAACTCATTACTGGACACTCCATTGCACTCCAGAGAGAAGAAATCTAGTTTCACACACCAGAACACCGACGCAAGCTTCCCTAACCAGGAACCTTCACAAGTCAATTGTCCAACCCCACCCACTGGGTGAAACCTCCACATTAAAAAGGAACCACAGACCTCCAGAACACAGAAAGCCCACTCCAGACACAGCAATCTAAACAAGATGAAAAGGCAGAGAAATACCCAACAGGTAAAGAAACATGACAAGTGCCCACCAAGTCAAACAAAAGAGGAGGAGATAGGGAATCTACCTGAAAAAGAATTTAGAATAATGATAATAAAAATGATCCAAAATCTTGAAAACAAAATGGAGTTACAGATAAATAGCCTGGAGACAAAGATTGAGAAGATGCAAGAAATGTTTAACAAGGACCTAGAAGAAATAAAAGAGTCAATTAAAAATGAATACTACAACGAATGAGATCAAAAACACTCTGGAGGGAACCAACAGTAGAATAACGGAGGCAGAAGATAGGATAAGTGGGGTGGAAGATAAAATGGTGGAAACAAATGAAGCATAGAGGAAAAAAGAAAAAAGGATCAAAAGAAATGAGGACAACCTCAGGGACCTCTGGGACAATGTGAAATGCCCCAACATTCGAATCATAGGAGTCCCAGAAGAAGAAGACAAAAAGAAAGGCCGTGAGAAAATACTCGAGGAGATAATAGCTGAAAACTTCCCTAAAATGGGGAAGGAAATAGCCACCCAAGTCCAAGAAACCCAGAGAGTCCCAAACAGGATAAACCCAAGGTGAAACCCAAGACACATATTAATCAAATTAACAGAGATCAAACACAAAGAAAAAATATTAAAAGCAGGAAGGGAGAAACAATAAATAACACACAAAGGGATTCCAATGAGGATAACAGCTGATCTATCAATAGAATCCCTTCAGGCCAGAAGGGAATGGCAGGACATACTTCAAGTAATGAAAGAGAATAACCTACAATCTAGATTACTGTACCCAGCAAGGATCTCATTCAGATATGAGGGAGAATTCAAAAGCTTTACAGACAAGCAAAAGCTGAGAGAATTCAGCACCACCAAACCAGGTCTTCAACAAATGCTAAAGGATTTTCTCTAGACAGGAAACACAGAAAGGTTGTATAAATACGAACCCAAAACAGCAAAGTAAATGGCAACGGGACCACACCTATCAATAATTACCTTAAATGTAAATGGGTTGAAGCCCCAACCAAAAGACAAAGACTATCTGAATGGATACAAAAACAAGACCCCTATATATGCTGTCTACAAGAGACCCACCTCAAAACAAGGGACACATACCGGCTGAAAGTGAAGGGCTGGAAAAAATATTTCATGCAAACGGAGACCAAAAGAAAGCAGGAGTAGCAATACTCATATCAGATAAAATAGAATTTAAAATAAAGGCTGTGAAAAGAGACAAAGAAGGACACTACATAATGATCAAAGGATCAATCCAAGAAGAAGATATAACAATTATAAATATATATGCACCCAACATAGGAGCACCACAATATGTAAGGCAAACACTAATGAGTATGAAAGAGGAAATTAATAGTAACACAATAATAGTGGGAAACTTTAATACCCAACTGACACCTATGGATAGATCAACTAAACAGAAAATTAACAAGGAAACACGAATTTTAAATGACACAATGGACCAGCTAGACCTAATTGCTATCTATAGGACATTTCACCCCAAAACAATCAATTTCACCTTTTTCTCAAGTGCACACGGAGCCTTCTCCAGAATAGATCACATCCTTGGCCATAAATCTGGCCTTGGTAAATTCAAAAAAATTGAAATCATTCCAGTCATCTTTTCTGACCACAGTGCAGTAAGATTATATTTCAATTACAGGAAAAAATTATTAAAAATTGCAACACATGGAGGCTAAATAACACACTTCTGAATAACCAACAAATCATAGAAGAAATCAAAAAAGAAATCAAAATATGCATAGAAATGAAAGAAAATAAAAACACAACAACCCAAAACCTATGGGACACTGTAAAAGCAGTGCTAAGGGGAAGGTTCATAGCATTACAGGCTTACCTCAAGAAACAAGAAAAAAGTCAAATAAATAACCTAACTCTACACCTAAAGCAATTAGAGAAGGAAGAAATGAAGAACCCCAGGGTTAGTAGAAGGAAAGAAATCTTAAAACTTAGGGCAGAAATAAATGCAAAAGAAACTAAAGAGACCATAGCAAAAATCAACAAAGCTAAAAGCTGGTTTTTTGAAAAAATAAACAAAATTGACAAACTGTTAGCCAGATTCATCAAGAAACAAAGGGAGAAGAACCAAATCAACAAAATTAGAAATGAAAATGGAGAGATCATGACAGAGAACACTGAAATACAAAGGATCATAAGAGACTACTACCAGTAGCTCTATGCCAATAAAATGGACAACTTAGGAGAAATGGAAAAATTCTTAGAAAAATATAACTTTCCAGAACTGAACCAGAAAGAAATAGAAGATCTTAACAGACCCATCACAAGCAAGGAAATCGAAACTGTAATCAGAAATCTTCCAGTAAACAAAAGCCGAGGACCAGATGGCTTCACAGCTGAATTCTACCAAAAATTTAGAGAAGAGCTAACACCTATCTTATTCAAACTTTTCCAGAACATTGCAGAAGAAGGTAAACTTCCAAACTCATTCTATGAGGCCACCATCACCCTAATTTCAAAACCAGACAAAGATGCCACAAAAAAGGAAAACTACAGGCCAATATCACTGATGGACATAGATGCAAAAATCCTTAACAAAATTCTAGCAAACAGAATCCAACAACATATTAAAAAAATCATACATCATGACCAAGTGGGCTTTATCCCAGGAATGCAAGGATTCTTTAATATCCACAAATCATTCAATGTAATATACTACATTAACAAATTGAAAGATAAAAACCATATGATTATCTCAATAGATGCAGAGAAAGCCTTTGACAAAATTCAACATCCATTTATGATTAAAACTCTCCAGAAAACAGGCATAGAGGGAACATACCTCAACATAAAAAAAGCTATATATGACAAACCCACAGCAAGCATTACCCTCAATGGTGAAAAATTGAAAGCATTTCCCCTGAAATCAGGAACAAGACAAGGGTGCCCACTCTCACCACTACTATTCAACATAGTGTTGGATGTTTTGGCCACAGTAATCAGAGCAGAAAAAGAAATAAAAGGAATCCAGATAGGAAAAGAAGAAATAAAACTCTCACTGTTTGCAGATGACATGGTCCTCTACATAGAAAACCCTAAAGACTCTTCCAGAAAATTACTAGAGCTAATCAATGAATATAGTAAAGTTGCAGGATATAAAATTAACACACAGAAGTCCCTTGCAATCCTATACACTAGCAATGAGAAAACAGTAATAGAAATTAAGGAAACAATACCATTCACTATTGCAACAAAAAGAATAAAATACTTAGGAGTATATCTACCTAAAGAAACAAAAGACCTATACATAGAAAACTATAAAACACTGATGAAAGAAATCAAAGAGGACACAAACAGATGGAGAAACATACCGTGTTCATGCATTGGAAGAATCAATATTGTCAAAATGGCTATTCTACCCAAAGCAATCTATAGATTCAGTGCAATCCCTATCAAGCTACCAAAGGTATTTTTCACAGAACTAGAACAAATAATTTCACAGTTTGTATGGAAATACAGAAAATCACGAATAGCCAAAGTAATCTTGAGAAAGAAGAATGGAACTGGAGGACTCAACCTGCCTGACTTCAGACTCTACTACAAAGCCACAGTCATCAAGACAGTATGGTACTGGCACAAAGACAGAAATATAGATCAATGGAACAGAATAGAAAGCCCAGAGATAAATGTTCGAACCTATGGACACCTTATCTTCGACAAAGGAGACAAGGATATACAATGGAAAAAAGACAGCCTCTTTAACAAGTGGTGTTGGGAAACCTGGTCAACCACTTGTAAAAGAATGAAACTAGAACACTTTCTAACACCATACACAAAAATAAACTCAAAATGGATTAAAGATCTAAATGTAAGACCAGAAACGATAAAACTCCTAGAGGAGAACATAGGCAAAACACTCTCTGACATAAATCTCAGCAGGATCCTCTATGACCCACCTCCCAGAATATTGGAAATAAAAGCAAAAATAAACAAATGGGACCTAATGAAACTTAAAAGCTTTTGCTCAACAAAGGAAACTATAAGCAAGGTGAAAAGACAGCCCTCAGATTGGGAGAAAATAATAGCAAATGAAGAAACAGACAAAGGATTAATCTCAAAAATATACAAGCAACTCCTGAAGCTCAATTCCAGAAAAATAAATGACTCAATCAAAAAATGGGCCAAAGAACTAAACAGACATTTCTCCAAAGAAGACATACAGATGGCTAACAAACACATGAAAAGATGCTCAACATCACTCATTATCAGAGAAATGCAAATCAAAACCACAATGAGGTACCATTACACACCAGTCAGAATGGCTGCTATCCAAAAGTCTACCAGCAATAAATGCTGGAGAGGGTGTGGAGAAAAGGGAACTCTCTTCCACTGTTGGTGGGAATGCAAACTAGTACAGCCGCTATGGAGAACAGTGTGGAGACTTCTTAAGTAACTGGAAATAGAACTGCTATATGATCCAGCAATCCCACTCCTGGGCATACACACTGAGGAATCCAGATCTGAAAGAGACACGTGCACCCCAATGTTCATCGCAACACTGTTTGTAATAGCCAGGACATGGAAACAACCTAGATGCTCATCAGCAGATGAATGGATAAGGAACCTATGGTACATATACACCATGGAATATTACTCAGCCGTCAAAAAGAATTCATTTGAATCAGTTCTAATGAGATGGATGAAACTGGAGCCCATTATACAGAGTGAAGTAAGCCAGAAATATAAAGATCAATACGTTATACTAACACATATATGGAATTTAGAAAGATGGTAATGATAACCCTATATGCAAAACAGAAAAAGAGACACAGGTGTACAGAACAGACTTTTGGACTCTGTGGGAGATGGCGAGGTTGGGATGTTTCGAGAGAACAGCACCCAAACATGTATATTATCTAGAATGAAACAGATCACCAGTACAGGCTGGATGTATGAGACAAGTGCTTGGTCCTGGTGCACTGGGAAGACCCAGAGGAATCGGCTGGAAAGGGAGGTGGGAGGGGGGATTGGGATGGGGAATACTTGTAAATCCATGGCTGATTCATGTCAATGTATGACAAAAACAACTACAATATTGTAAAGTAATTAGCCTCCAGCTAATAAAAATAAATTTAAAAAATAAAAAAAGATCATCCCCAAGAAAAAGAAATGCAAAAAGGCAAAATGGTTGTCTGAGGAGGCCTTACAAATAGCTGTGAAAAGAAGAGAAGCAGAAGGCAAAGGAGAAAAGGAAAGATATTCCCATTTGAATGCAGAGTTTCAAATAATAGCAAGAAGAGATAAGAAAGCCTTCCTCATGATCAGTGCAAAGAAACAGAGGAAGACAATAGAATGGGAAAGACTAGAGATGTCTTCAAGAAAATTAGAGATAGCAAGGGAACATTTCATGCAAAGATGGGCAAAATAAAGGACAGAAATGGTATGGACCTCACAGAAGCAAAAGATATTAAGAAGAGGTGGCAAGAATACACAGAAGGACTATACAAAAAAGATCTTCATGACCCTGATATCATGATGGTGTGATCATTCACCTAGAGCCAGACATCCTGGAATGTGAAGTCAAGTGGGCCTTAGGAAGCATCACTATGAACAAAGTTAGTGGATGCGATGGAATTCCAGTTGAGTTATTTCAAATCCTGAAAGATGATGGTGTGAAAGTGCTGCACTCAATATGTCAGCAAATTTGGAGAACTCAGCAGTGGCCACAGGACTGGAAAAGGTCAGTTTTATTCCAATCTCAAAGAAAGGCAATGTCACCGGGATGGGGAATTCGTGTAACTCTATGGCTGATTCACATCAATGTATGACAAAACCCACTGAAAAAAAAAAAATAAAAAAATAAAATTAAAAAAGAAAATTAAAAAAAAAAAAAAGAAAGGCAATGTCAAAGGATGCTCAAACTACTGCACAATTGCACTCATCTCACACGCAACTGTACATGAACTGTGAACTTTCAGATGTTCAAGCTGGTTTTAGAAAAGGCAGAGGAACTGTAGATCAAATTCCCAACATCTGTTAGATCATCAAAAAAGTGAGAGAGTTCCTGAAAAAATATATTTCTGCTTTATTGACTATGTCAAAGCCTTTGACTATGTGAATCACAACAAACTGTGGAAAATTCTGAAAGAGATGGGAATACGAGACCACCTGACCTACCTCCTGAGAAAACTCTATGCAGGTCAAGAAGCAACAGTTAGAACTGGACATGGAGCCAAAGACTGGTTATGAATCAGAAAAGGAGTATATCAAAGCTATATATTGTCACCCTGCTTATTTAACTTCTATGCAGAGTACATAATGAGAAATGCTGGACTGGATGAAGCACAAGCTGGAAATAAGATTGCCCAAAGACATATCAATAACCTCAGATATGCAGATGGCATCACCCTTTTGGCAAAAAGCGAAGAAGATCTAAAGAGCCTCTTGATGAAAGTGAAAGAGGAGAGTGAACAACTTGGCTTAAAGCTCAACATCCAGAAAACTAAGATCATGGCATCTGGTCCCATCATTTCATGGCAAATAGATGGGGAAACAGTGGAAACAGAGAAAGTCTTTATTTCTGGGGGCTCCAAAATCACCACAGATGGTGACTGCAGCAATGAAATTCAAAGACACTTACTCCTTGGAAGAAAAGTTATGACCAGCCTAGACAGCATATTAAAAAGCAGAGATGTTACTTTGCTAACAAAGTTCCATCTATTCGGGGCTGTGGTTTTTCCAGTAGTCATGTATGGATGTGAGCGTTGGACTATAAAGAATGTTGAGCACTGAATAATTGATGCTTTTGAACTGTGGTGTTAGAGAAGACTCCTGAGAGTCCCTTGGACTGCAATGAGATCAAACCAGTCCATCTTAAAGGAAATCGGTCCTGAATATTCATTGGAAGGACTGATGCTGAAGCTGAAACTCCAATACTTTGACCACCTGATGTGAAGAACTGACTCATTTGAAAAGACCCTGATGCTGGGAAAGATTGAGGTCAGGAGGAGAAGGGGACAACAGAGGATGAGATGGTTGGATGGCATCACTGACTCAATGGACATGAGTTTGAGTAAGCTCCGGGTGTTGGTGATGGACAGGGTAGCCTGGTGTGCTGCAGTGCATGTGGTCACAAAGAGTCAGACACAATTGAGCGACTGAACTGAACAGAAACCCTAGGAAGATGATTTGTTAGCTCACTGAAGGGAGACTCTCTCTAAAAGCTCAAATCTTCTTGGCCATTTCATTTAAGTATATTTCAATTATGAACAGAGAGTTGGAGGGGTCACAGGCAGAGTGGAAGGGAACTTCCATTCTTTGGCAAATAACCTCAGATCCAGAAGGCACCTCGGCCATGTGCTTGCAGTCACTCAGACCTTAGATGTAGCGGAACTGGGATTAGAATCATGGCCTGCTGGTCTTTCCACCCAATGTTGTCGCCTTTGTATTATGGTGCCTACCTTCAGGAGATGGTTGTTCTATTTCTTCTTTCATGAACTGGTCTGAACCATTTCCCCCAAGAGCTCCAGTTACACAGTTTTCCATGGTACAGAGCTGGGGCTCTATAACTACCAGCTGGACCATTTGACTTTTTAAAAACTATTTATTTATTTTTTGTCTGTGATGAGTATTAGTTGCAGCTTGTGGCATCTTTAGTTGTGGCATGTGGAATCCAGTTCCCCAACTAGGGATCAAACCTGCATCCCCTGCACTGGAAAGTGAAGTCCTAACCATCCGGTCACCAGGGAAGTCCCTTAGTCATTTGACTTTGATGTCAACAATCTCTCCTCCCACCCTTCCATATTTTATTTTATAATTTGTCTTCCACTTTTCTTTTCTTGTAGTCAGGGAATAGTCCATAGAAAAGAGTAAAGTCAGCTGGAGGAAGAGTTCAAGGTACTTTTTTCCCCAAGGTACCATTTTTAATCCCTTTGTTCTTAAGTTCTAGGGGTAAGTTTTAGCGATAATGATAACAGACAGGTTCTTTTTCTCTCGACTTCAGTGGTGACTCCCTACTGCTCTGTTGGCTAGTCCCATTGCAGAAAATCTCTTTGTTTTGGTTTTTTCATCTCTGAAGTAGAAATAATAATGTCTGCCTCAGTAGACTGGCAAGGAATTTAAGTGATGATTGTCAAAATTTTTTTGTTTCTTGCCTGGGCGTCATAATACCCCTGTATGTTAGGGTTGGGTTATAGCTTGAAGAAAACAACAACACAGCTGACAATACCTAAGAGAAATGTATTCTGCACCAAATGCATTTTCTTACCTTCTTAAAGAGGCTGTTACTTTTCACAGCCCTGCAGGTTGTGCAGTTGAATTTCCTTATGTGACAATTGGGTGTTGTGATGTACAGAAGTCCCAAGAGCCAGCCTAGTGGCAGAATTAGGGGAACAGAGTCTTGGGGGAAGTATAGAAATCCCCAGTAAACACCCTTCTCCGGTGCTGGACTGTCCATCACCACCCCAGGCAGAACTGCCTTCAAGATGGGAATATTCCCAATAGTCCTTAGCTGCAAATGTCGAGGAGGTAAAATACTGCAATGAACACGTGTATTTTTATTTCTCTACTATTCCTTGCTTCTCTGCTGTTGTATATGTCTTCCCTTCCACACTCAGCCACATTGGTTCCTGTTGCTCATTTGGCATTGCTGGCTTCATAAATATAAATTTTATGGTTTATTTCCTTGACTCTATCTTAAATGCTTCCCACTCTGTCAGTTTCCCATGCATTTTTGAGCTGCAGCCAGTTTCCTTTAACAAGCTGTAAGTTCCTTCACAGTCTGTTAAAAACCGCTCTTTCTTTACTGCCGTCCTATAGACGCTTATCAATTTTTCAAATCTTGTGATCACCAAGTTGCCTAAGAATAGCATCTGCAGTTAAATTAATGGGGATAAAAATTGCAAGATCTATCAATCTTCATGCTTCACGATGTAAGGAGGTCATTAACTGAGGTCAGGAGAAACTTTCCCCTGACAGCGAGTGCCTTCAACATTAGTGCATTATGGGAACATTTACAAATTAATCTCATTATATTTAGGAGCGTCTGGTATGAACCCCTTGTCACAATCGCAATTCTGGGAAGGCAATTAATAGGTTCTTCTGAATTCTCAATAACCTCCAGCCTCATTTAAAAAAGAAATTTGGATGAATTTCAACTATTTTATCCAAAACAAGCCTGCCTTCTCCGCCCCCTCCCCCCGCCGGGGCACAACAGTTGTTAAATCCAATGGCCAAGGACTCCATCCTGAATTGCGTTGTAATTCTGTAATAATGTCAGTTAACACAAGATGACAGTGCTGTTACTTGACTTTTAGCTGCATATGTCCTATGCCTTCCCTCTTAGTACTGGTTAGAGTCACAGAATGCTGAAGCTGGAGACAATAGAGGCTACCTTCTCCAGCATTTCCTAAAGCCTGTTCCATGGAGTACCACTCTTGTGTGATGCTATGGTAGAACTCACAGGGGGAAAGTTTGAGGTCACACCAGTTATGTGTGGACCCAATCCTTCGGTCACACCATTTTTTCTTAGAAACTTCGAATTCTAGTTGGGTTGAATCAGTGGCGATAGGAGTAGGAATGAGTAGGGTGTTCCTTTGCCTCTTCCTTGCCATGGTCACTGCAGGCTGTCTCCACTCCTCCTCTGAGGGCCACACCTCCTTGACAGGTGGCCTGCTCCTTATCCCCACTCTGCTCAGCTAACTGTTCTAGAATCTGGTTCTGGGAACCACTTGTCCTTTCATCTCTAGGGGGAGTAACAATCACCCCACTCTTGCTAATTCTGGAATACTGTATACCATTCCTTTTGTTTGTTTGTTTTCTTAGATCCTGTTCATGGTTTTACAAGCAGTTACCTTATTAAATTCTCTTCAATGACCCGGCTTAACTGTCCCATTTGTTTCTTTCCATGACTCTGACTGATACAGACTGACTTTTGCCCTGGCCAAGTGGTGGCCTGGTTTTGTTCCATGCTGTGAGAACAAATAGATCCTGTGGTAAAGAAATTTCTCTTCTTGGGACTTTGCTGGTGGTTCAGGGGGTAAGACTCCATACTCCCTGTGCAGGGGGCCTGGGTTCCATCCCTGGTTAAGGAACTAGGTCCCACATGCTGCAACTAAGACACGGCATAGTCAAATAAATAAATAATATTTTAAAAGAGAAACTTCTCCTCTTCTTAATGCCGGAATCAAAATTAGGTAAAGGGACCTCTTATTTCAGACAAGGCCTGTAACACTGGTAATTGAGAGTAGGAACTTCTAGCCAGCATAACTCTGGACTAATGGCTATTCAGTTTGGAAGCTCAGAGAAGATAATTACATAATAATGTTTTGAAAAGTAAGACTTTACAGTCTTGAGCTGACAGAAGTAATTGGGAACCTAATTGTCTTTATAGCACTAAACTTGGAATGGCTACCCACTCCAGCATTCCTGCCTGGAGAATTCCATGGACAGAGGAGCCTGGCAGGCTACAGTTCATGGGGTCCCAAAGAGTCAGACATGACTAAATGACTAACACTTTCACTTGTACTTTCAGATAGGGTTTATATGAAAGTTAGATTCCAAGGCAGAAACTTGTACCTGTAGGCAATGGGAGAGGGTAGGGATTGCAGGAGGCCCCCACCCAGCCCAGTCTTCTCACTTCTAGATTTGAATTTTCCAGTTGCTTGGTGCATGTCAAGGCAGCTTTTGGCAGTTGATAACTATAACATGGCTCTTACCATTTGAAACGATGTCTGAAAAGTCTTGAGACTGGGCCAACATTCATGGGTCCAATGGATGTGCTTAATACTCTAAGTACATTCTTTAATTAAGCCTAATCCAGAACCTCTTTTTCCCGACTCTACACCTGAATATAGCTTCAACTTAGCCTGAAAGTTGTCCCAATTAGGCTATTTGCCTAGACTGTGCACATCGAGAGTTCTTTAATATTCATTCATTCATTCAGTGACTATTAGCTTCTGTGAGGCAGGTACTATACTTAGTGAGCCAGACAGGCAGCGTTTTTGTGAAGAATATGCTAGTGGGAAAGTCTGATAAAAACCAGAAAGAAAAGAAAATGGCAAATTGTGATGAATGCTATGAAAGATGTTGGTGTGAAAGAGGGAGAAAGAGAGGGAAAAGACACTTAACTTTTTAAAAAACTTTTTATTTTATCCTGGAGTATAATTGATGAATAGTGTTATATTAGTTTCAGGTATAAGGCAGAGTGATTCAGTTATCCACATATATGCATCTATTCTTTTTCAGATTTCTATCTCATTTAGGTTGTTGCATAGTATTGAGCAGAGTTCCCAGTGCTATACAGTAGGTTCTTGTTGTTTATCCCTTTCATATAAAGTAGTGTGTACATGTCAGCCCCTTAACTTTTGAGGAGGTACAGAGAAGACCTCCTAAGTCCATGGCATTTTGACTCAGATGGAAATGATGAGAAGGTGCCAACAGTGAAGAATTCTGTAGGCAAAGAGAGCATGTCCAAAGACACAGGCTGACAAGACTCTTTGAGGGACCGGAAGACTAGAAAACAGCAGATGTCTGGAGTGTAGGAAGCAAATGGTGTGGCCTGGAGAGGTGGTGGTGAAAACCAAGGGCAGCACTGTCTGGGTTTGAATCATGGCTCCAGCACCTACTAAGTCTGAGACTTTGGGAAAGTCCCTTAACCTCTCTGTGCTCAATTTCCACATCTGTATAATGGGGATAAGAATAGTACCTACTATTCTTAAAAAAATTTTTTTTTAATGTGGACCATTTTTAAAGTCTTTATTGAATTTATTACAATATTGCTTCTGTTTTATGGTTTGGATTTTGGCTGCAAGGCTTGTGGAGCCTTAGCTCCCTGACCAGGGATTGAACCCACATCCACTCCATTGGAAGGCAAAGTCTTAACCATTGGACCAACAGGAAAGTCTTCCTATTATTATTCATATTAAGATAATTAAGTTAATATTTGTAAAATCCTTAGAACCTGGCCCATAGTAATCATCCTCATTAGGTAGCCAGTACTCTTAATAGAAAACTGTGTAGAGACAGAAAGATACACAGGCCTGGAAAATGCATAAGATTTCATCCAGAGAAATAAGCCACAGCTTAGATGTTTAAAAAAATAAAACATAACAGACCACCTCTTTTTCAAAGCACATCATAAACTTAAAACTGATGATGAAACATATAGTGTAAGAATGTGAGTGAATTTATTTTAAAAGACAAATGATTTTTTATGGTCTCTAGAATTCATCATGGGCAGATAGGGTCCTCTTTCTTCCCCTCCTAGTCACTACTCCACTCTTGGTATATATGATCATTTTTCTCAAGGAGATTTCAAAGTACAGAAGTATGAGTTACTATTGATTACTTTAGTAAGTGTACCATGCCTGTCATTTTATACTGCTTTTATGCCTTATCAGAATTTAAAACTATTTTTGTCCCCACATGGGCATAATTGCATGTGATCCAAAATGATTGAAGAAAGAATAATGCTGGCCAAAAATCTCAGGTGCTCACTGTTTCTTGTATACCAAAAGAGTTCTTATATAAGTCCTTCAAGAATACCATTTGAATACACACTTGTTAGTGTATTTTATTCTTTAATTTCACCCATATCTTGAAGGAAAAAACACACATATCATTTTCATATATGTCTCTACTTACAAAACTGGAATAGAAGATGGTGAGGGAGACAGAGAGAAAAAAAATGTCCTTAAAAGCCATATGTTCAAAAATCTGCTCTCGAGAGATGGAGGAACCAGAATAAATATTTTGGTGAAACCTCCAAATGTGGTCGCACACCAGAAGTTTTCCAAAGTGTTTCATGTTTCTTGGTATGCTTTTCTGCACACAGTTTGAAGGAAGTTATCCTTCTGACTGCAAAATTACCTCTTGGGGATAGATTTCAGAATTGCTGTATATTCAGCCAAGCTGCCCAATCCTAATTCAGAACTTGGAATGAATAATTTAGAATATCAGATATGACAGTCTTTCCAGTCTTGGCTAAGAGAACTGATACTTTAAGGCCCTTGACCAGAAAAGCCAATTGGAATAAATAAGGTTGAAACAATGCCTTTTACTGTCCTGCATTTTGAAAGTGAGATAGCTTACATTCAAAGCAACAGTAGTCAGAAAGATGGGCTGTGCTGTCAGGAATTTGACTGCATTTCTTAGTAGTTTTCAGAAGAGTGGGGGCAAAATATAAGATAAAATAACATGTTGGATCCTGGGCTTGGGCACTAGCTGGCTGGGTTATCCACTTGTATTCCTTGATATTTTTCTAATCTTCTGTCTCTTGACTCACTCATTTTGCATTGCTGTTGTTTTTCTGCTGTGTACAGTGTCCTGTGAGGAGGAATAAAAGCTAGTGGCTACCAGAGGCAGAAAAATGTATTTTTAAAGCCCTTACCTAGGTTTTCCCTACTCCTGGAGGTGGAGAAGAGGGGGTCATGTAAAACTCATAGCTGCTTGTTAAACAGTTCTTAACTGACACATTTAAAATTTTCTGTGAGTATAATGTCCTAGTGACTCACATTTTAGATGTTAAATTAATATTACATTTTAGGGTGGCCAACTCTTCCAGTTTGCCTGGGACTTCGGGGTTTCCCAGGACATAGCACTTTTTGGTGCTAAAATCTGGACAAATAGGGCAGTTGGTCGTCCTACTAATACCATGATGTCACAGGATGTTTTCTCTTCCTTTTCCTTCCTAGGCTTTTCCACTTCCTTCCCAGAGCTGCTGGGAAGTGATCTCGGATTACTTCCATCTCTGTTAAGCCCCTCAGTGTGTGTTCTGGGTTAAGTCAGTGGAATTTGAGAATCGTCGCACATTTCCTGTATGCTTTGGTTTTCACAAGTCAGACAGGTGCTGAAGGCAAGTATTAGCCCCCCCCTTCACCAACAAGCAAACAAGAGTTCAGAAAGGTGGCTGGTAACTTTCTGGGAAGTTCCATATAGCTAGACTTGACCTCAGGCCTGACATTAAAAGCCGTGGTTGTTTCAGTTCGCAATGCCAAGTCTTCTGAATTTGAGTTCTCTTGGACAGCTGGAGGATAGTCTGAGGATAAGAGTCAGAGCTATTCTTGGGCTTGGCAAATTGGATCGTGGAAAAGAACATTAGCCTAATAGTCATGGGGCTTGGGGTATGTTCTAAACTCTGTCCTTATAAGCACAAGAGTCCTTGGACAGGCTTTCATCAGTCTGGGCCTCATTTCCTCACAGTGAAATGATGAGATTGGACTAGATGCACACTAAATTTCTTTCTGGTTCTCAATGACATCCTCTCTCTTCTTTCCTATCTCCTGTCCCCTTTGGGATCTTCTTGAAAATCTTCTGAAGGTATTTTACCTGGATATAAAGTTGGAGGCTGATGGGAAAGCCGCAGCTGGCTGGAAGCCACACTGGCATCAGTTCATGTCCAGGTCAGCTCTGTTGAACACGTGTTTTATGTCTCAGATGCTTACCTTTTGGGGGATGACTCTGATAGGAGCTTTTAGCTCAGTAACCTCTCCATCATATCATTTAGCTTGGGGGCTGATCACATTGAGGAATTAGAAGGAAAGAGAAACAAAGAAGGTAGTCACACAACCAGGAGAGCAGCTGCCTTCAAAAGAAAGGGAGAGTTCATGTCTTCAGATATGTGAATTGAAAACTGCAAATTCACACTAGGTATTCCACCTAGAATGGAAGGTCTGAATTCTAAGTGAGCTGAGGTTTGAGCTTAGAGCTAAACCTTAGAGCTAAACATAAAGTTTAGCTAAACCTTAAAGCTAAACTTTAGACCTTAGAGCTAAACATAATTCTAATGATAATCAAATGAGTATTCCAGCACACTGCCAGGAACTTGTCAGTCTGTGAGCAAGGTTTATATTGGATTGATCAAAAAATTCATTTGGTTAGTGAATACATTATTCAGTAAAGTTCTCCACGAAAATGAAAAATATCTTTTTTTTTTTCAGTTCAGTTGCTCAGTTGTGTCTGACTCTTTGCAACCCCATGAATCACAGCACGCCAGGCCTCCCTGTCCATCACCAACTCCCAGAGTCTACCCAAACCCATGCCCATTGAGTCGGTGATGCTATCCAGCCATCTCATCCTCTGTCGTCCCCTTCTCCTCCTGCCCCAATCCTTCCCAGCTTTAGGGTCTTTACCAATGAGTCAACTCTTCGCATGAGGTGGCCGAAGTATGGAGTTTCAGCTTCAGCATCAGTCCTTCCAAAGTACACCCAGGACTCTAGGATGGACTGGTTTTTTTTCTTTTTTTTTTTACTTTAACCCAAATGAACTTTTTGGTCAACACAATGCTGAGGACATATTTGTCCACACCAGAATGAAGTACTCCATCTTTGGTGTGCTTTATAAGTATGGGTTTCGAGATCTGTGTGCAGGAGCTAAGAGATTGCTTAAGGGTTTTTCTAAAGGAGAGTTTGCAGGGCTCTAGGAATGGGAATTTTGGACAAGTGCCTTCTCACCTCCATTCTGGGACATCAGTAAAAGACAGGACAGTAACTCAGGGGAGAAGACATAAAGGTCCCTGTAAGTGTATGGCTAAACCATTCATTTCAACCACTTGTAATGACAAGATTAAGGAATGGAGGTGGGGGAAGGTAGGGTCCCCCTTTACAGTGTCTCCTACGATTATTCTGATGTTCATTTTAAAAGACTTCTTAATTGCCACTGCTTCAATCCACTGTAAATAGTTTAAATACCTCTTATTTCTGCCAGATCTCACCCCTGATTCAGTGCTTGCAGAAAAGTTTGAAATAGTTTGGAAAGCCACTTGTGGATGATGGATAGCCTGTGGTTTCGAATTGAGAAGTGAAAGTGGTAAAAAGTGAAAAGAAAAATGGTCTGGGGGATGGACAGAAGGTCATGTCAGGTGTTTTGAAGAGAGTGGATGTCCTGGGGCTGAAGGAGTTCACTCACTTCCCTAGCAGAGAAGAATTGGTTCATTGGGACAAGTCACACAATGAGATGAGAGTAAAGAAAAGACATCCCATCTCTCACTTACTAGGAACCCATTGGCATCTGGTTAGTTATTGCTATCCTGCCTGGGGGAGTCTGTACTGATAGCCCGCCTGTGGCTGGAAATGAGAGCAAGGGTAGCTATAGGACGGTGTGAGGGAGGGGTCCGAGTTTGCACAGAGGCAGGAGGAAGCAAGCCCAAAGCAGACTAGGGAACAGGCCCCCCAGGGAGTCTGGACCTGACTGGAGTCTGACCCAAGTAGTGAGTCAGAGAATGATAAGACCAGGTGGGCTGTGAGCTTCAATGAGCCCAGGCTGCATCTGGTCCCTTGGCCACCCTACCCTCCTTTGTCCATGTAGGAGCTGGTAGGAGGCCTGGTGTCTGGAGAGCTGGGTTCAGGGAAGCCTGCCTCAGCAGCTCCGTGACCTTAGGCAAAGCAACTCTATGAGACCCAACTTCCTGTGAAATGGAGATTCGAATTTCTGTCTCTTGTTGCTGTCCTGTAAGCCCAGTATTAAAGGGTACTCAGAAGACATCTGCTGGACCCAGTAGATGGGAACTACAAGCAACTCCTGCAGCTCAATTCCAGAAAAATAAATGACTCAATCAAAAAACGGGCCAGAGAACTAAACAGACATTTCTCCAAAGAAGACATACAGATGGCTAACAAACACATGAAAAGATGCTCAACATCACTCATTATCAGAGAAATGCAAATCAAAACCACAATGAGGTACCATTACACGCCAGTTAGAATGGCTGCTATCCAAAAGTCTACAAGCAATAAATGCTGGAGAGGGTGTGGAGAAAAGGGAACCCTCTTACACTGTTGGTGGGAATGCAAACTAGTACAGCCTCTATGGAGAACAGTGTGGAGACTTCTTAAAAAACTGGAAATAGAACTGCCATATGAGCCGGCAATCCCACTCCTGGGCATACACACCGAGGAAACCAGATGTGAAAGAGACACGTGTACCCCAGTGTTCATTGCAGCACTATTTATAATAGCCAGGACATGGAGCAACCTGGATGTCTATCAGCAGACGAATGGATAAGAAAGCTGTGGTACATATACACCATGGAATATTACTCAGCCATTAAAAAGAATACACTTGAATCTGTTCTAATGAGGTAGATGAAACTGGAGCCTATTATATAGAGTGAAGTAAGCCAGAAAGAAAAACAGCAATACAGTATATTAACACATATATATGGAATTTAGAAAGATGGTAATGTTAACTCTATATGCGAGACAGCAAAAGAGACACAGATGTATAGAACAGTCTTTTGGACTCTGTGGGAGAAGGCGAAGGTGGGATGATTTGAGAGAATAGCATTGAAACATGTTTATTATCATATGTGAAACAGATTGCCAGTCCAGGTTTGATGCATGAGACAGGGTGCTCAGGGCTGGTGCACTAGGATGACCCAGAGGGATGGGATGGGGAGGAAGGTGGGGGGGGGTTCAGGATGGGGAACACAAGTACATCCATGGCTGATTCATGTCGATGTATGGCAAAACCATTACAATATTTTAAAGTAATTAGCGTCCAATTAAAATTAAAAAAAAATAAGATCCAATATCACCAAATTGTAGTGCCAAATGGGAAGGAAGCTTGGACTGTTATTGGGAAACTGAAAGCCGGGGTTCCTGTAGCTGATCTCAAGTCTCAGAAACAGAATAGTTGTAACCGGGAAATACTGTTTGTGTTTCATTAATATGCAGGTACAAACATGTTCAAGAGTGTACCTCCATAAAGTTTCCTGCCCACTCTTAATCCCAATAATTTCATGGTGCACAAACCTCCATTGGTTCAGACTGAGTTCCTTGTGAAGCAGCAAAATATTTCCCAGGAGCTGGGCTCAGCAGACCTCCACTATTTAGCTATCTCTATAAAGCCATTTGAACCACAAAGAAGAAGGCTTGCTAAATGCCTACCAAATGTAATGAATAAGACAAACATTTGATAATTAAGAAGAAGAGAGGAAATGGAAAAGAATTAAGAATTCTTTCTTCCTTTCTAAAAATGAACAATGTTGGATAGTTGTCTGAGGGTAAACTTGCATCTCCAATTTGTCATATAGTTGGTGGCGATGATCACATTTCTCCAGATTCACTCTTTCTGTGAACCACTGAGCAATAAAGAGTAGCTAGGAAAGAGTGGCAAAGACACCATACTTTTGTTGGGAAGTTTTTTGGCCTCCTCTGTGTACTTTGGGTGAAGGTGACTAAAGAAACCAGGGGGAAAGAGGCCCGAATTTCAGGAGTGAAGATGGGAGCATCAATCCCCACTCTGTCTTGCGTATTGAACATTCTCAGACAGGTCCCTCAAACCCTCTGAGTTTTAATTCATCCTTGTAAAAGGTGTGCACGCATGGGTGCATGCTCAGTCGTGTCCGACTCTTTGCAACCCCATGGACTGTAGCCTACCAGGCTCCTCTGTCCATTGGGTTTTCCAGACAAGAGTATTGGAGTGGGTGGCCATTTTCTCCTCCAGAAGACAGTTTGTCACTATTTTATTTATAGAGAGAGTCATTGGGAAGATTAAATAGGGGTAATATTGTATGTAACAGTTCCTAAAACAATGTTTGGTGCCCAGTAAATCCATTATGGAGCTGAAATAATACTTCTGGTAAATGTGTCATAAGTATGTCAGTGTATTTACATCCAAAGTCTGCTCCCACTTCAGCGTTTCAGGACTTGCTCTTTCCTCCTCCTGGGTCATTCTCCTAGATTTGTGTCAGGTTGCCATGTCTCATCATTTGGGTCTCAGCTTAAATGTCGCCTTCTCTTAAAAATCTTTCCTGACCACCTTATCTAAAGAAAAACACTCTGGCATAATTTCTTATTTTATTATCTTCATAGCACTGTTACCTAAATCAATTATTCACTTGCCAGTTTGTTCTTTCCTGCCTCTCATAGAGTGCAAATTCCTTAAAAGTGTGGGGACCTGTCTTATGTTGCCTGCTGCTAAAAACCAAGACCTATGCCAGTGCTATTCAACATCAGTGGAATGACACACACATGTGACCTGCAGTTTTCTAGTAGCCACATTAGGAACAGTAAGGAGAGATATAGAAAATTAATTTTGATAATGCACTTAGTCTAACCCTGTGCATCCCCAGTATTATCCTATCCACATGCAATGAATATAAAATTGTTAGTGAGATATTTTGCATTTTTTCTTTTCATGCTGTCTGTAATCTGATGTGTGTTTGACAATTAATAGCACTTCTAAACGGCTGTATAGTCACACATAACTCATGGATACAGTATTGGACAGGTCAGGCCTGGAGGACTCAGTTCAGTCACTTAGTCATGTCCGACTCTTTGTGACCCTATGGACTGGAGCACACCAGGCTTCCCTGTTCATCACCAACTCCTGAAGCTTGATCAAACTCACTTCCATTGAGTTGGTGATGCCATCCAACCATCTCAAACTCACTTCCACTGAGTCGGTGATGCCGTCCAACCATCTCATCCTCTGTCGTCCCCTTCTTCTCCCGCCTTCAGTCTTTCCCAGCATCAGGGTCTTTTCAAATGAGTCAGTTCTTTGCATCAGGTGACCAAAGTTTCGGAGTTTCAGCTTCAGCATCAGTCCTTCCAATAAATATTCAGGATAGATTTCCTTTAGGATTGACTGGTTTGATCTCCTCACAGCCCAGGGACTCTCAAGTGTCTTCTCCAACACCACAGTTCAAAATCATCAATTCTTCAGTGCTCAGCTTTCTTTATAGTTCAACTCTCACATCCATACATGACTACTGGAAAAATCATAACTTTGACTAGACGAACCTTTGTTTGCAAAGTAATGTCTCTGCTTTCTAATATGCTATCTAGGTTGGTCGTAGCTTTTCTTCCAAGGATTAAGTGTCTTTTAATTTCATGGCTGCAGTCACCATCTGCAGTGATTTTGGAGCCCCCAAAAACAAAGTCAGCAACTGTTTCCCCACCTATTTGCCATGAAGTCATGGGACCATATGCCATGATGTTAGTTTTCTAAATGCTGAGTTTTAAGCCAACTTTTCCACTCTCCTCTTTCACTTAAAAAAATTTTTTTTTTTTTTAATTTTTCAGTGGGTTTTGTCATACATTGATATGAATCAGCCATAGAGTTACAGGTATTCCCCATCCCGAACCCCCCTCCCACCTCCCTCTCCACCCGATTCCTCTGGGTCTTCCCAGCCCACCAGGCCCGAGCACTTGATTCATGCATCCCACCTGGGCTGGTGATCTGATTCACCATAGATAATATACATGCTGTTCTTTCAAAACATCCCACCCTCACCTTCTTCCACAGAGTTCAAAAGTCTGTTCTATACTTCTGTGTCTCTTTTTCTGTTTTGCATATAGGGTTATCGTTACCATCTTTCTAAATTCCATATATATGTGTTAGTATACTGTAATGTTCTTTATCTTTCTGGCTTACTTCACTCTGTACAATGGGCTCCAGTTTCATCCATCTCATTAGAACTGATTCAAATGAATTCTTTTTGACGGCTGAGTAATATTCCATGGTGTATATGTACCACAGCTTCCTTATCCATTCATCTGCTGATGGGCATCTAGGTTGCTTCCATGTCCTGGCTATTATAAACAGTGCTGCGATGAATATTGGGGTGCATGTGTCTCTTTCAGATCTGGATTCCTCAGTGTGTATGCCCAGAAGTGGTATTGCTGGGTCATATGGCAGTTCTATTTGCAGTTTTTTAAGAAATTTCCACACTGTTTTCCATAGTGGTTGTACTAGTTTGCATTCCCACCAACAGTGTAAGAGGGTTCCCTTTTCTCCACACTCTCTCCAGCATTTATTGCTTGTAGACTTTTGGATAGCAGCCATCCTGACTGGTGTGTAATGGTACATCATTGTGGTTTTGATTTGCATTTCTCTGATAATGAGTGATGTTGAGCATCTTTTCATGTGTTTGTTAGCCATCTGTATGTCTTCTTTGGAGAAATGTCTGTTTAGTTCTTTGGCCCATTTTTTGATTGAGTCATTTATTTTTCTAGAATTGAGCTTCAGGAGTTGCTTGTATATTTTTGAGATTAATCCTTTGTCTGTTTCCTCATTTGCTATTATTTTCTCCCAATCTGAGGGCTGTCTTTTCACCTTACTTATAGTTTCCTTTGTTGTGCAAAAGCTTTAAGTTTCATTAGGTCCCATTTGTTTATTTTTGCTTTTATTTCCAATATTCTGGGAGGTGGGTCATAGAAGATCTTGCTGTGATTTATGTCAGAGAGTGTTTTGCCTATGTTCTTCTCTAGGAGTTTTATCGTTTCTGGTCTTACATTTAGATCTTTAATCCATTGTGAGTTTATTTTTGTGTATGGTGTTAGAAAGTGTTCTAGTTTCATTCTTTTACAAGTGGTTGACTAATTTTCCCAGCACTACTTGTTAAAGAGATTGTCTTTTTTCCATTGTATATCCTTGCCTCCTTTGTCAAAGATAAGGTGTCCAGAGGTTCGTGAATTTATCTCTGGGCTTTCTATTCTGTTCCATTGATCTATATTTCTGTCTTTGTGCCAGTACCATACTGTCTTGATGACTGTGGCTTTGTAGTAGAGTCTGAAGTCAGGCAGGTTGAGTCCTCCAGCTCCATTCTTCTTTCTCAAGATTACTTTGGCTATTCGTGGTTTTTTGTATTTCCATACAAATTGTGAAATTATTTATTCTAGTTCTGTGAAAAATACCGTTAGAGGCTTGATAGGGATTGCATTGAATCTGTAGATTACTTTGGGTAGAATAGCCATTTGGACAATATTGATTCTTCCAATCCATGAACACGGTATGTTTCTCCATCTGTTTGTGTCCTCTTTGATTTCTTTCATCAGTGTTTTATAGTTTTCTATGTATAGGTCTTTTGTTTCTTTAGGTAGATATACTCCTAAGTATTTTATTCTTTTTGTTGCAATAGTGAATGGTATTGTTTCCTTAATTTCTCTTTCTGTTTTCTCATTGTTAGTATATAGGAATGCAAGGGATTTCTGTGTGTTAATTTTATATCCTGCAACTTTACTATATTCATTGATTAGCTCTAGTAATGTTCTGGAAGAGTCTTTAGGGTTTTCTATGTAGAGGATCATGTCATCTGTAAACAGCGAGAGTTTCACTTCTTCTTTTCCTATCTGGATTCCTTTTACGTCTTTTTCTGCTGATTGCTGTGGCCAAAACTTCCAACACTATGTTGAATAGTAGTGGTGAGGGTGGGCATCCTTGTCTTGTTCCTGATTTCAGAGGAAATGCTTTCAATTTTTCACCATTGAGGGTGATGCTTGCTGTGGGTTTGTCATATATAGCTTTTATTATGTTGAGGTACGTTCCTTCTAGTCCTGCTTTCTGGAGAGTTTTAATCATAAATGAGTGTTGAATTTTGTCAAAGGCTTTCTCTGCATCTATTGTGATAATCCTATGGTTTTTATCTTCCAATTTGTTAATGTGGTGTATTATGCTGATTGATTTGTGGATATTAAAGAATCCTTGCATTCCTGGGATAAAGCCCACTTGGTCATGGTGTATGATTTTTTTAATATGTTGTTGGATTCTGTTTGCTAGAATTTTGTTAAGGATTTTTGCATCTATGTCCATCAGTGATATTGGCCTGTAGTTTTCCTTTTTTGTGGCATCTTTGTCTGGTTTTGAAATTAGGGTGATGGTGGCCTCATAGAATGAGTTTGGAAGTTTACCTTCATCTGCAATTTTCTGGAAGAGTTTGAATAAGATAGGTGTTAGCTCTTCTCTAAATTTTTGGTAGAATTCAGCTGTGAAGCCATCTGGTCCTGGACTTTTGTTTGCTGGAAGATTTTTGATTACAGTTTTGATTTCCTTGCTTGTGATGGTTCTGTTAAGACTTCTATTTCTTCCTGGTTCAGTTTTGGAAAGTTATACTTTTCTAAGAGTTTGTCCATTTCATCCAAGTTGTCCATTTTATTGGCATAGAGCTGCTGGTAGTAGTCTCTTATGATCCTTTGTATTTCAGTGTTGTCTGTTGTGATCTCTCCATTTTCATGTCTAATTTTGTTGATTTGGTTCTTCTCTGTTTGTTTCTTAATGAGTCTTGCTAATGGTTTGTCAATTTTGTTTATTTTTTCAAAAAACCAGCTTTTAGCTTTGTTGATTTTTGCTATGGTCTCTTTAGTTTCTTTTGCATTTATTTCTGCCCTAAGTTTTAAGATTTCTTTCCTTCTGCTAACCCTAGGGTTCTTCATTTCTTCCTTCTCTAATTGCTTTAGGTGTAGAGTTAGGTTATTTATTTGGCTTTTTTCTTGTTTCTTGATGTAAGCCTGTAATGCTATGAACCTTCCCCTTAGCACTGCTTTTACAGTGTCCCATAGGTTTTGGGTTGTTGTGTTTTCATTTTTCTTCATTTCTATACATATTTTGATTTCTTTTTTGATTTCTTCTATGATTTGTTGGTTATTCAGAAGCGTGTTATTTAGCCTCCATATGTTGCAATTTTTAACAATTTTTTTTCCTGTAATTGAGATCTAATCTTACTGCACTGTGGTCAGAAAAGATGACTGGAATGATTTCAATTTTTTTGAATTTTCCAAGACCAGATTTATGGTCCAGGATGTGATCTATTCTGGAGAAGGTTCCGTGTGTACTTGAGAAAAAGGTGAAGTTGATTGTTTTGGGGTGAAATGTCCTATAGATATCAATTAGGTCTAGCTGGTCCATTGTGTCATTTAAGGTTTGTGTTTCCTTGTTAATTTTCTGTTTAGTTGATCTATCCATAGTTGTGAGTGGGGTATTAAAGCTTCCCACTATTATTGTGTTACTATTAATTTCCTCTTTCATACTCGTTAGTGTTTGCCATACATATTGTGGTGCTCCTATGTTGGGTGCATATATATTTATAATTGTTATATCTTCTTCTTGGATTGATCCTTTGATCATTATGTAGTGTCCTTCTTTGTCTCTTTTCACAACCTTTATTTGAAAGTCTATTTTATCTGATATGAGTATTGCGACTCCTCCTTTCTTTTGGTCTCTTTTTGAGTGAAATATTTTTTTCCAGCCCTTCACTTTTAGTCTGTATGTGTCTCTTGTTTTGAGCTGGGTCTCTTGTAGACAGCATATATAGGGGTCTTGTTTTTGTATCCATTCAGCCAACCTTTGTCTTTTGGTTGGGGCATTCAACCCATTTACATTTAAGGTAATTATTGATAGGTGTGGTCCCGTTGCCATTTACTTTGTTGTTTTGGGTTCACGTTTATACAACCTTTCTGCATTTCCTGTCTAGAGAAGATCCTTTAGCATTTGTTGAAGAGCTGGTTTGGTGGTGCTGAATTCTCTCAGCTTTTGCTTGTCTGTAAAGCTTTTGAATTCTCCTTCATATCTGAATGAAATCCTTGCTGGGTACAGTAATCTAGTTTGTACGTTATTCTGTTTCATTACTTTACTATGTCCTGCCATTCCCTTCTGGCCTGGAGGGTTTCTATTGATAGATCAGCTGTTATCCTTATGGGAATCCCTTTGTGTGTTATTTGTTGTTTCTCCCTTGCTGCTTTTAGTATTTGTTCTTTGTGTTTGATCTTTGTTAATTTGATTAATATGTGTCTTGGTGTGTTTTGCCTTGGGTTTATCCTGTTTGGGACTCTCTGGGTTTCTTGGACTTGGGTGGCTATTTCCTTCCCCATTTTAGGGAAGTTTTCAGCTATTATCTCCTCAAGTATTTTCTCATGGCCTTTCTTTTTGTCTTCTTCTGAGACTCCTATGTTTCAAATGTTGGGGCGTTTCATATTGTCCCAGAGGTCCCTGAGTTTGTCCTCATTTCTTTTGATTCTTTTTTCTTTTTTTCCTCTCTGTTTCATTTATTTCCACCAGTTTATCTTCTACCTTCCTTATCCTATCTTCTGTCTCCGTTATTCTACTCTTTGTTCCCTCCAGAGTGTTTTTGATCTCATTCATTGCATTTTTCATTTTTAATTGACTCTTTTTTATTTCTTCTAGGCCTTTATTAAACATTTCTTGCATCTTTTAAATCTTTATCTCCAGGCTATTGATCTGTAACTCCATTTTGCCTTCAAGATTTTGGATCATTTTTATTATCATTTTTCTAAATTCTTTTTCAGGTAGATTCCCTATCTCCTCCTCTTTTGTTTGACTTGGTGGGCTTTTTTTCATGTTCCTTTACCTGTTGTGTATTTCTCTGCCTTTTCATCTTGTTTAGATTGCTGTGTCTGGAGTGGGCTTTCGGTATTCTGGAGGTCTGTGGTTCCTTTTTATTTTGGAGGTTTTACCCAGTGTGTGGGGTTAGACGATTGGCTTGTCAAGGTTTCCTGATTAGCGAAGCTGGAGTCAGTGTTCTGGTGCGTGGATCTTGATTTCTTCTCTTTGGAGAGCAATGGAGTGCCCAGTAATGAATTTTGAGATGGATCTATGTGTTAGGTTTTACTTTGGGCAGTCTGTATACTGACGTTCAGGGCTATGTTCCTGCGTTGCTGGAGAATTTGCATGGTATGTCGTGCTCTAAAACTTATTGGCTCTTGGGTGGTGGTTGGTTTCAGTGTAGGTATGGAGGCTTTTGGACGGTCACTTATTACTTAAAGATCCATGTAGTCAGGAGTTTTCTGGTGTTCTCAGGTTTTGGGCTTAAGTCTCCTGCCTCTGGATTTCAGTTTTATTCTTCCTGTAGTCTCAGGACTTCTCCAACTATACAGCACTGATAATAAAACTTCTAGGTTAATGGTGAAAAGTTTCTCTCCCGTTAGGGACACCTAGAGAGGTTCACAGAGTTACATGAAGAAGAGGAGAGGGAGGTGGGAGATAGAGATGAGCAGGAGGAGAAAAAGGGGGACTCAAGAGGAGAGAGACAGATCTACAAAGTTGTCTGATCCCAGAGTGTTGTCCATAGCCCAGACACCCACAAAGATTCCCAGAATTGGATTGGGAAGAGAAGGGGAAAGGAGGAAATATAGGTGTTCTGAGGTAGAAAACAGAGAGTCAAGATTGGGAGAGAATAATCAACTCACTCCTGAATAAAAATGGGAGCTGAATATTGGATTCTTAAATGTTCACAGTTTATATCATATACTGAAAAACAAAAATTAAAAATCTAGAGTAGAGGTTAGACTCTTAAAAATACTATATTAAAAACAAAAACCAAAACACACGAAAAAATTTTTAGAAATATATATGGAGTTCGGTTTAAAAATAGGGCTTGTCTTCTTTTTTTTTTTTTTCTTTTCTCTGTAAGGTTATAGTGTATTGAAAATGAAAATTAAGGAGTAGTAAGAGGAGTACTAGAGGACTTTAAAAGAAATGAGAGAAAAAGAGAAATAGGAAATAGAAGAGAAGAAGAAAAAAGAAAAGAAAAAAAAGGAAGAAAAAGAAAAAAAATAAAAAAAGAAAGAAAAAAATTGTTTTACCTAATTAAAAAAATCGTAAAAATCTATGAAAATGAAAGTTAAGGAGTAATGGGGGAGTAATAGGGAATTTTAAAGGAAAATAAAAGAGAAAAAAGAAAAAAAAATTTTTTTTTCTTACTAAAAAAAAAAAAAAAGAAAAGAAAAAATATATCTAGAGCTGTTGCGGTCAGTGTGGGTTCGGCTCAGTTTCAGATAGCTCCTCGTTCCAGCTTACACTTCTTGATATCTACAGGCCCTTCCAGTATAGTCAGTGTTTTCTTCAGGGATTTTAATCTGTTGCACTGGTCCCTTCTGAAGCGGTTCCTTTTTTTTATTTGGCTTCTGTTGCCGGTCTCTTCCGCCCCTAATTTCCGCCCTGACACAGGCGGGTGGAGGTGGACTCTTATTCAGGTAGCTAGTTCCCTCGCACTGCGGGGAGGGGCTGGCGCTGCGGGTAGGGGCTGGCGCTATTTTCTCCGTCTGCACCCCTAGGCTCCCGGCTGCTCTGTATGGAGCGCTCCCCACGCTGTGCGCGGTTCCAGCACTCGGGTGATCCACAAAGCGCGGAACACAAAGCTGCGCCTGCGTTTTGTCCCTACGCCGCCCGAGTGGCTCAGGCAGCCAGGCGCTCGTCGGGCGCTCTCTCCCCGGGTGTGGCGCGTCTTCTGTCCTGCCCGATCCCAGCCTCAGTTTCCGCCGGCGCCAGTCGGGTGCGTGCGCCTTCTGCCCTCCGCGTCCCCAACCCCAATCCCCGTCCGCACCGGCTGGGCGCGTGTACCCTGTCTAGCCACGACCCTCCCGGCGGATGTCGACCATCCAGAATCTCGGGAGGTCTTTTATTAGAAGGTGGAGGCCTGTTTGCAGTGTGGTAGGGGATGCGATCCTTGGGGCAGAGCCTGCCCCCTTCCCCTCCCCCCTGCCTCCTGCCTCCGGCGGGGCTGGGCCGGTCCACAGCCTGCGAGCTCTTCTCAGGACTTTCTCCGTCCCTTTGTTCGACTTTCTCCGTCCCTTTGTTCTGCGAACTGCCGGCAGTGTGTTCGGGCCAGTTAATTATCTCTCTCTCTTTTGCTGTCCTACAGTTCAAGTCGGCAACTCACAAAAGCTCCCTCCGATTGTCCTCAGGGCACTCAGGCCCGGACCCTGCCCCAAGCAATGCCGCCCGCTCCTCTCCGTTCCGCCCCCACTTGCTGGTTGCGGATGCGGGCGTCTGGGGTACTTTTCTGCTGGGGGTTGCTTTTAGGCTCGTAATCTGTGGGTTTTATTTATTGTTTCTCTCCCAGTCAGGTTGCCCTCTGAGATTCCAACACTTCCCCCAGGCCCGCCAGTGCGGGGGTTTCCCGGTGTCTGGAAACGTCCTCTATTAAGACCCTTCCCGGGACGGATCTCCGTCCTTAGCTCTTTTGTCTCTCTTTTTATCTTTTATATTTTGTCCTACCTCCTTTCGAAGACAATGGGCTGCTTTTCTGGGCGCCTGATGACCTCAGCTAGTGATCAGAAGTTGTTTTGTGAAGTTTGCTCTGCGTTCAGTTATTCTTTTGATGAATTTGTAGGAGAGAAAGTGGTCTCCCCGTCCTACTCCTCCGCCATCTTGGCTCCTCCCTCTCCTCTTTCACTTTTATCAAGAGTCTCTTTAGTTCTTCTTCGCTTTCTGTCATAAGGGGGTGTCATCTGTGTATCTGAGGTTATTGATGTCTCTCCCAGCAATCTTGATTCCAGCTTGTGCTTCATCTGAAAGAATCTGAAAAACACCATGAAATTCCCTGGCCTGTGTAAATTTTCCACTTGCGCAGAATTTTCCGTTTGCAAAATAAGGATAGAGAAATGTAAACGGAACGTCTATAGGTTTCCCAATAACTGCACAAACAAGCCTGCTGTTTTCCGGAACCAACTGACGTCCAGCACCTGTACTCACAGATAAGATAACCCCATATGATACACATTATGTTACTTTTATGTTACTCATTCACTGTACTGGATGTGCTAACAATGTGGCTTCTGCCTATAAAAGTCAGCTTACACTGCTATACGGTGCGACTCTGCCTCCGAGGAGACTAGAGTCACCCGGCTTGTGCAAACCGACAATAAAGCCTCTTGCATATTGCATCTGCTGGACTGGTTTATTGAATAGCGGGAGCTCCTCTCCGGAACAGAGACCTGACGTTTGAGTCTTACACATCCAGTCCAGCATTTCTCATGATATACTCTGCATATAAGTTAAATAAACAGGGTGACAATATACAGCCTTGACGTACTCCTTTCCCAATTTGGAACCAGTCTGTTGTTCCACGTCCGGTTCTAACTGTTGCTTCTTGACCTGCCATACAGATTTCTCAGGAGGCAAGTCAGATGGTCTGGTATTCCCATCTCTTTAAGAAATTTCCACAGTTTGTTGTGATCCACACAGTTGAAGGCTTTGGCATAGTCAATAAAGCAGAAGTAGATGTCTTTCTGGAACTCCTTTGCTTTCTTGATGTTCCAACGGATGTTGGCACTTTGATCTCCAGTTCCTCTACCTTTTCTAAATCCAGCTTGAACATCTGGAAGTTCACAGTTTACTGTTGAAGCCTGGCTTGGAGAATTGTTGAGCATTACTCTGCTAGCTTGTGAGATGAGTGCAATTGTGCAGTAGTTCGAGCATTCTTTGGCATTGCCTTTCTTGGGGATTGGAATGAAAACTGACTTTTCCCAGTCCTGTGGCCACTGTTGAGTTTTCTAAATTTGCTGGCATATTGAGTGCAGCACTTTGCCAGCATCATCTTTTAGGATTTGAAATAGCTTAACTGGAATTCCATCACCTCCACTAACTTTGTTTGTAGTGATACTTCCTAAGGCCCACTTGACTTCACATTCCAGGATATCTGGCTTTAGGTGAGTGATTACACCATCGTGGTTATCTGGGTCATTAAGATCTCTTTTTTTTGGTATAGTTTTTCTGTATATTCTTATGCCACCTCTTCTTAATATCTTTTGCTTCTGTCAGGTTCATACAATTTCTGTCCTTTATTGTGCCCATCTTTGCACAAAAACTTCCCTTGGTATCTCTAATTTTCTTGAAGAGATCTATAGTCTTTCCTATTCTGTTGTTTTCCTCTATTTCTTTGCATTGATCATGAGAAAGGCTTTCTTATCTCTCATTGCTATTCTTTCAAACTCTGCATTCAAATGGGTACATCTTTCCTTTTCTCCTTTCTCTTTCACTTCTCTTCTTTTCACAGCTATTTGTATAGCCTCCTCAGACGAACATTTTGCCATTTTGCATTTCTTTTATTGGGTATGGTCTTGATCACTGCCTTCTATACTGTGTCACAAATCTCCACCCATAGTTCTTCACATACTCTGTCTAACAGATCTAATCCCTTGAATCTATTTGTCACTTCCATTGCATAATCATAAAGGATTTGATTTAGGTCATATCTGGATGGTCTGGTGGTTTTCCCTACTTTCTTCAATTTAAGTCTGAATTTGCCAATAAGGAGCTCATGATCTGAGCCAGGGTCTGATCCTGATCTTGTTTTTGCTTACTATAGGGCTTTTCCATCTTTGACTGCAAAAAATATAAGCAATCTGATTTCAGTATTGACCATCTGGTGATGTCCATGTGTAGAGTCTTCTCTTGTGTTGTTGGAAGAGGGTGTTTGCTATGACCAGTGTGTTCTCTTGCAAAACTCTATTAACCTTTGCCCTGCTTCATTTTGTATTCCCAAGACCATATTTGCCTGTTACTCCATGTATCTTTTGATTTCCTACTTTGCTTTCCAATCCCCTTTAATGAAAAGGACATCTTTTTTGGTTGTTAATTCTAGAAGGTCTTGTAGGTCTTCATAGAACCATTCAACTTCAGCTTCTTCAGCCTTACTGGTGGGGTTATAGACTTGGATTACTGTGATATTGAATGATTTGCCTTGGAAACGAACAGAGATATTCTGTCAGTTTTGAGATTGCATCCAAGTTCTGCATTTTGAACTCTTTTGTTAACTATGATGGCTACTCATTTCTTCTAAGGGATTCTTGCTCACAGTAGTAGATATAATGGTCATCTGAGTTAAATTCACACATTCCAGTCCTTTTTAGTTTACTGATTTTTATTTATTTATTTATTTTTTTGTTTTCAGTGTTACAACCACATTTATTCACAGCCTCGATGTGTGAGTATAAGATAGACATTTGACCTTCTTATAAAAGCAGTTTTGTGTTTGGGAAACTATGAGAATGAATTTACAATTACAAAGGGTTCTGATCCAGTTAAGTCAGGCTTACATTAGCATAATGATCAACTTGGATTCAAGACTGTTTCATCTAGCACCCTTAATAGAGGTCTTTCATGTTGGTTTCCATGTTTGTGTGGCGAAATGGGAGACATTATCAAGAAGAGGATACTCAGACACACGTTGGCAACAGTGTCCTGAGGTCTCGGAAATAGAAAGGGTGCCATGAGTTCAGTGATCCCAGAAGCCCCTGAGCTAGGAATCTTTTCATTCTTTGATTCTCCATGGATCAGCCACCGCTTACTTGACCCTCTGTTGGTCTCTTCCAGCTTCTTGCTCTCTCCCCATCTCATGAATTTGGAATAGCAGAGAGTTCAAGAAAGGGAGTGATCTTTTTTTTTTACCAAAAACTTAGTAACTTATTTTATTTTATTTTTCCCAGTGGGTTTTGTCATACATTGATATGAATCAGCCATAGAGTTACACGTATTCCCCATCCCGATCCCCCCTCCCACCTCCCTCTCCACCCGACTCCTCTGGGTCTTCCCAGTGCACCAGGCCCGATGGTGAAACAGATCACCAGCCCAGGTGGGATGCATGAGTCAAGTGCTCGGGCCTGGTGCACTGGGTAGTTTACTGATTTTTAAATTGTCGACATTCACTCTCGTCATCTCCTATTTGACCACTTCTAATTTGCTTTGATTCATGGATTTAACTTTCCAGGTTCCTATGCGTTGTTGTTCTTACAGCATCAGATTTACTTCCATCACAAGTCACATCCACAACTGGATGTTGTTTTTGCTTTGGCTCCATCTCTTCAGTCTTTCTGGAGTTATTTCTCCAATGATCTCCAGTAGCATATTGGGCATCTACCTACCTGGGGAGTTCATCTTTCAGTGTCCTATCTTTTGGTCTTTTCACACTGTTCATGGGGTTCTCAAGGCAAGAATACTGAAGTGGTTTGCTATTCCCTTCTCCAGTGGACCACATTTTGTCAGAACTCTCCACAATGACCTATCCATCTTGGGTGGCCCTACAAGGCATGGCTCATAGTTTCATTGAGTTAGACAAGACTGTGGTCCATGTGATCAGTTCCATTAGTTTTCTGTGATTGTGGTTTTCATTGTGTCTGCCCTCTGATGGAGAAGGATAAGAGGTTTATGGAAGCTTCCTGATGGGAGAGACCGACTGAGGGGGAAACTGGTTTTTTTTCTGATGGGCAGGGCCATGTTCAGTAAATATTTAATCAAATTTTCTGTTGATGGATGGGGCTGTGTTCCCTCCCTGTTGTTTGACCTGAGGCCAAACTATGGTGGATGTAATGAAGACCTCTTTCAACAGGTCCTGTGAGATTAGTAGAATCTCAAGATGGTGGATTAGAAGGATTATGCTCATCTTCTTCTGGGAGAACTAGAAGACTAGCATGGCCAGGTATTCAGCATTTGCTGAACAATGTTTGTGGTGTTCCGTCTTGGGGTGAGTTATCTCAACACCTTTGTTTTTAAATTGAGAAATTTATTTTAAATTTTATTTATTTTTTATTGAGGTATAGTTGGTGGTGTAGTGCTAAAGAATCTGCCTGCCAGTTCAGGAATCACAGGTGATATGGGTTTGATCCTGAGATGGGAAGGTCCCTTGGAGTAGGAAATGGCAACCCACTCCAGTATTTTTGTCTGGAAAACTCTATGGACAGATGAGCCTGGCAGGCTATAGTCCTTGGGGTCACAAAGAGTTGGACATGACTGAGTATGCATGCAAGATAGTTGATTTACAATAGAAATTTTAATTTTATTTATTTTTTTAAATTGAGGTATAATTGATTTACAGTATTGTGTTAATCACTGCTGTACAGCAGTGATTCAATTATATATATATATATATATATATATATATATATATATATGCATTCTTTTAAAAATATTCTTTTCCATTATGTTTTGTCATAGAATATTGAATATAGTTCTCTGTGCTGTACAGGACCTGGTTGTTTACCCATTCTATATATAAAAGCTTATATCTGCTAACCCCAGCTTCCCAGTCCACCTTTCTCCTAACTCATCTCTCTTGGCCACCACCTATCTGTTCCCCAAGTCCGTGATTCTGTTTCTATTTCATAGATAGGGTCATTTGTGTCATATTTTAGATTCCATGATAAGTGATATTATATGGTATTTGTCTTTCTTACATCACTTAGTATGATAATCTCTAGAGCATATATGTTGTTGCCAATGGCATTATTTTGATCTTTTTTATGGTTGAATAATATTCCATTGTACATATATACCACAGTTTCTTTACCCATTCATCTGTTGATGGACATTTAGGTTGCTTCCATGTCTTGGCTATTGTGTGAATAGTGTTGCTCTTTACATAGGTGGTGCATGTATCTTTTTAAATTATAAAAACTAGAACTTTAGAGATCTTTTACTCACTCTCTTTATAGGTGAGGAGATTTTGACCCTGAGAAGGGAAATGCTTGTTTCTACAAGTTGTTACCCCAGGTTACAAGAGGATGCAAGGGTCAGGCCTGGAACTCATGTTCTCTTATTCTAAAGTAGATGTTCCTTCCACACTAATCTAAAGGTTTCCATTCTCTGTGATATATACTGTATCATTTTGCTTCTGAACATGCCAAACAATTACATAAAATACTCCTTGACATAAATAGGTGTAATTCCCAGCGTCTGGCATCATACAAGTGATCGTATTTTAGGTAGCGTTTATAAGAAGTCTCCATTCTTACTTTGTTTAATTCAGTCATTTAATCTAGATCACTTTGAAAACATCTTAAGAACTTCACCTATAGCAGAAAACATCGAACTATCATTTTCTTTCCAGGATTTTTACAACCCAAGATGTTAAAAATTTAAATGCCGGCCACATACCTGCAGAGCACGAGGCCACCTTATTCTCATTCCTTCCTCTCTTGAATCCCTGGGAGGAAGGCGAGCAGCTGCTTGTGAGCTGGCGTAATACTGATTAACGGTGTCTACAGGAAATCCGCTCAAGACAATTAATTTTTACAGCACCAATACCATACTTCCAAGCATTCTATTAGAATTATTCATTGTTAATTGTTACTGCTGGGAATTAGGAGCAAAAACCAGCTTGCCAAAAAACCAAAGGAGGATACAGTTCTGTTGCATATTCATATTGACTTTCTACTTAATAATCTATTGAGGAGGGGAAACCAGAGCTGTGATTTATCAAACCTGTTACAGATGAGAAATTAACACCCTCTTTCCTTTTACTTTTAAGCCACAAACATTAGTGATTGTTGTCTCAGATAATGAATTATGACCTCTGCCCACAGACGTGGTGCATGCTTTGTCAGAGTTTCACTTGTGAGCCTCCAGGAGTGAATAAAACAGGCCCTGTGCTGCAGTATGCTTGCTGGTTGTGTTCTCTTTGGGTATCCATTAGCATCCCCAGGATACCCGAGAACACAGCATCACTACCAGCTTCCCTGAACAGTGTCCAGAGAGCAAAGCTTAAGGGAGATGTCCACAGCCCCTGTGCACATCTCTGAGGCACCAACCCAAATGTGGTACAGAAAGGATCACGTTGGATGTGGATCCTGGGAACATGAATTTCCTTGCCTTAGAGAAAACTCATCATTCTTTATTTTAAAGCCTTCATTTTAGTAGCTTCAGCAAACAAGGGAAAAATGATCTCTTAAAAATGGGGATGTGGGGACTTCCCTGGTGGTCCACTGGTTAAAACTCTGTGCTCCCAGTGCAGGGGACCTGGGTTCGATCCTTGATTGGGAAGCTAGATCCCAAATACCGCAACTAAGAGTTCTTATGCTACAACTACAAGATTCCCCATGCTGCAACTAAAAAAAAAAAAAAAAAAAAAAAAGAAGATCCCACATACCATAACGAAAATCTGGAGCAGCAAATAAAAAAGTTATTAAAAAACATAGATGAAATGGGTAAAAATCCTGGATATTATTGCTAAACTGAAATTTTTTTAATTCTGCATTGGACATTTCAGTTCTGTTTCAGATTCCAAGCTTTGCTTTTACATTTGAAAATTGTTAATGGCTCATCATTCATAGGTTCTTTATTTGAAAGGAGCCCCCTGGTCTCAGTGAGACTGAAAATATGGCTGAAGTTAGGTGAGAAGTGTAACTGGTGGGGGATCAGCTGACAATTTAGAATGTGTTTGCTCAGAAGATGTTCAGGTAGAATTAAGGCCTCAGGCCATGGAGACTAGTAGGGTCCCCACCCCTTGGGGTACTCTTGGGCATGAGGTATACTCTCTCTGTTTTTATTTATTTTTTAAAATAAATAAAAATTTTATTTAAAATAAAAATTTTTTTTTTAAATTTTAAAATTTTATTTAAAAATTTAAAATTTACTTTTAAAAGATTGGAGTATAGTTGCTTTACAATGCTGTGTTAAATACTGCTGTACAGCAATGTGAATCAGCTATAAATATGCATATATCCCCTCCCTCTTGAATCTCCCTCCCCTCACCCATCCCACCCCTCTAGGAGATCACAGAGCACTGAGCTGAGTTCCCTGTGTTACACAACAGCTTCCCACTAGCTATCTATTTTATATATGGTAGTGTATACATGTAAATACTACTCGCTCAATTTGTTCCACCCTCTCCATCCCCCTTTGTGTCCTTTAATCCGTTCTTTCCCTTTGCAAAGAAACTTAGTCTCTTTAAGTTCAGTTTCTTTATTTGTAAAATTCCCATCATCTTAGACTCTGTCTTAAATGGTTGTGGGGAAGATAAATGAGAAAATATATATGGAACTTCTGGTATGTTCTAAATGTCCAGTAAACACTAGGGACTGTTACTGTAGTTCTGGTTAAGTAAAAGTGCCTTTATCTCAGAGTAAAGCAACTGATGTCTGTGCACTGAAATAACTGTATATTTTTTACTTACAAGAGATATAGGGCTTTTGCCATTTTTCATTTTCTTAATTGAATTTGTTTTTTAGTACTTATATATATCTATTAGTCTTAAATGTGCACAGTAATTGAAAACAATAAATCTATATTTTAAAATCATATAAAATATGGCCTTCCATTGACTCCTTGGCTTTCCCATCTGCAAATTTCTGAGAATTTTTTTTTTTAAAGAGACTGTATTGTGATTCCATGTCCTCTGAGAATGATAGCCCAATATAATTGCAAAATAACGGTCAAGGCAGAATGTCACAAATTTGTTGTTGTCTGCAGGCTTCATACCTGCACAATACCATGACAACCAGTTAGAAGGAGAAAAATTTAGTTAATCAGGCAGTTGTTTTAGCTACATGAAACCAAACAACTGGGTTCAATCTTACTTTCTTCTGCTTTATTGCATTGATGAGATTCAACCCATAGTTCTGACATCATGTGTGTAACCTAAATCACATTCTTGTACATTCTTGAAAGGGCTTTAATTGAGTGTTTAAAGGAGTATTTGCTCCATTTGAAAGACCTTCCTCTGCACATGTATATGTGACTAGAATTGTAATCCAGTGATTATATGTGCTCGGAAAGGCTCTGCTTCAGTGTTGGGGCTTGAAAGTATTGAATGTTTTTCCTGTGGTTGGATGAGGGTAGGTAATTTTAGGTCAGACTCTCCCAGAGTAGTTTCATGACAGTGAAAGCCTGTTTTGATGATGGATGTTTGTGCGTATTTATTTCTTCTTCTAAGTTCTACCTAGATCTACTCATGACTGTTGGCTATAGATTGTGTTAGATAGGAGTGAGGGCTGTCAGCTAATATAGACTCTGCCAAGTCTAAGAGGACAGACTCTTAGCAAGTCATTTTCCTGAACTTCTGTTTCCTCATTAGAAGAGAAGGTTTTAGCTTAGAAGGGAATGAGTCAATGTAGTGGCTATTTGTATTTTTGTGCTTGTAGTGATGGCCTCAGTGTGTAGAACTCACACAGAAATCTTATTTTTTATTCATGCCTCCTACGAATCAAGAGCCTTAAAAAAAACCAAAAAAACTCTTGTTCAAAAGGAAATGGAAGCCACTGGTATTTTCAATTAAAGAAAGTCATCTTGTGCTAGAGACTTAGATTCCAAGAAGAATTCCACGTGGACTTTCTGATCTTGTGTGAAAGGACAAATTGGAAAAGTGCCTAGAGTAAGGCTGAGGCAGGACACCACAGTTTCCTCTCCCCAAGTCTCCAAGATTTGGTGGCAATGACAAATAGCAACTCCAAAGCAGTTTTCTTCAAAACAAGCCAAGCAGTTCTGTTTGATTTGGCTGTTCCTGTCATTCTTACATGCAAAGAAAGAAATGCTTGGCGAGAACAGACTTCAGAATGCTGTCAGAAGGGAGCTTCCAGGAGTCAGTGTGTCACTGGGCAGTCGTTCAATCCACCCGGGGAAACACCATTTCAGCTCAGCTTGAACGACCCCATTTCTCTGCAAACAGCGTTTCCCATAACAGCTATTCATATTCACACATGGGTCTTGGGTGAATTCACACCCTCACGACTGTTTTAACTTTTTATTTGGAAATAATTTCAGATTTACAAAAAAGTTAGCAGAAATATCATAGAGAGGTCCAATTACTCTTTTCCCACAATAATACTGTATGCATGCCTGCTAAGTCACTTGGGTCATGTTCGACCTTTTGCGACCCTGTGGACTGTATATCACCAGGCTCCTCTGTCCATGGGCTTCTCCTGGCACAGTTCCTGGAGTGGGTTGCTGTGCCCTACTCCAGGGGATCTTCCAGACCCAGGGATTGGACTCTCTTCTGTCTCCTGCATTGGCAGGTGAATTCTTTACTGCTGGCTCCACCTGGGAAGCCCAACACTGTGTAAAACCATGGACAACTGCATTCTTATGAATTCAGTTCCTGTTAGGAGTTCAGTTCTTATTATGCAATGCTCCTACTTGCAACATTGTTGATAATAATATTCTTTTCAGAATCTTATGAGTAGGTAGAATGAGTATTTTTTTTTTCATGTTTATGAATGAGAAATTGAAACACAGGTCAAAGAGCAGTGAGGGCTGAGTCATAACTGAACTTCTGTACTTGATTTCTGACCTGAGGTCTCTTCATGAAAATTCATTAATTTTTATTAAGAGGTAAAAATGAATAAGTGTTCAAAGTGAAAGAAATCATTTTATATATATGCTCTGTGTGTATCATTATTTTGATTGTTGGACTAACATGGGACCTTTTTCTTTCTTTTGGCTGCATATCATGTGGGATCTTAGTTCCCCCACCAGGTACTGAACCTGTGCCCTGTGAAGTGGAAGTGCAGAGCCTTAACCACTGGGCCTCCAGGGAAATCCCTAGTGGACTATTAAAGTGCTGAGTGTGTCTACAACTCCCCCCCCCCACCCCGTCCATGTTTAATCCACCTCTCTTCCTCCAAATATCTCTAGAAACTATTTTCTGTTTCAGACACCACAGTGCTACTTGGGGTTCACGTCTCTCCCTTCCTTTACCTGCATTTTTGCAAAATTTCCTTAATCGTGTCCCTGACTCCACATTGTTACCTGAGAAATCCTTCCAAACCTCAGATCCAGTCATGCCATTCTTCTGTCTAAACTCTTCTGAGGGCCCTTGTGTACTGTCCACTCTAATCACACAAGGCAGTAAGCATCTACCACTGTTGCCTTTATTAATCCTCACAGCTCTGTACAGCAGACATTGTGTTGTTATCTTGATAGGTTCCTGGGTTGAAATCATGCAGTAGTTAAATGACAGAGCCAAGATTTGAATTTAAGAGTCTGCAGTGCATCAGATTACCCAATCTTTCTATAGCTTTTAGGATTAAGTCTAGATTCCTGAGCCAGTCAGCTCAGATTCCGGCTTGACTTGAGGTCATCTTTACAGGAACTTAAAGAGGTCATGTTTACAGAGCTCAACTTCCTTGAACTCTGCTCAGCAACACCAAACTTCTTTGTCCTTCTCATCTTTTCATACCACTGTGCTTGCTGAAAGTAAGACAAAGAAGTTGGTGTTTAGACAGAATAATGGCATGACTGGATCTGTGGTTTGGAAGGATTTCTCTAACAAAGATTCTGTCTGAGATGACTTTCTCTGTCTTCTCTGTATGGCAAGACCTAGTTCACATTCACAGCATCCTACCAGGGTGGTGGTGGTGGTCCACCTAGGTGTAGACAGAAGCCAATACATTGTCTGTGGAGAGTTTAACACAAAAAGAAATCTGACTAAAAGCCATCTGCTTGTTATTAGTACCATGTTCCAGTAATTGCAAAGAATGACAGTGGACAAAAGACTTCCTTTTGTGGGATCAGTCAGTCAGTTCAGTCGCTCAGTCATGTCCGACTCTTTGCACCCCCATGGACTGCAACAAGCCAGGCATCCCTGTCCATCACCAACTCTCAGAGTTTACTCACACTCATGCCCATTGAGTCGGTGATGCCATCCAACCATCTCATCCTCTGTCATCCCCTTCTCTTCCTGCCTTCAATCTTTCCCAGCATCAGGGTCTATTCAAATGAGTCAGTTCTTCTCATCAGGTGGTCAAAGTATTGGAGTTTCAGCTTCAGCATCAGTCCTTCCAATGAATATTCAGGACTGATTTCCTTTAGGATGGACTGGTTGGATCTCCTTGCTGTCCAAGGCACTCTCAAGAATCTTCTCCAACATCACAGTTCAAAAGCATCAATTCTTTGGCACTCAGCTTTCTTTATAGTCCAACACTCATATCCATACATGACTACTGGAAAAACCATAACTTTGACTAGATGGACCTTTGTTAGCAAAGTAATGTCTCTGCTTTTTAATATGCTGTCTAGGTTGGTCATAACTTTTCTTCCAAGGAGCAAGTGTCTTTTAATTTCATGGCTGCAGTCACCATCTGCAGTGATTTTGGAGCCCCCCAAAATAGTCTCTCACTGTTTTCATTGTATCCCCATCTATTTGCCATGAACTGATGGGACAATATGCCATGATCTTAGTTTTCTGAATGTTGAGTTTTAAGCCAACTTTCTCACTGTCCTCTTTCACTTTCATCAAGAGGCGTTTTAGTTCTTTGCTTTCTGCCATAAGGGTGGTGTCATCTGCATATCTGAGGTTATCAATATTTCTCCCGGCAATCTTGATTCTGACTTTTGCTTCATCTAGTCCAGCATTTCTCATGATGTACTCTGCATAGAAGTTAAATAAGCAGAGTGACAATATATAGCCTTGATGTACTCCTTTCCCAATTTTGAACCAGTCTTTGGTTCCGTGCCCAGTTCTGTTTCTTCTTGACCTGCATACAGATTTCTCAGGAGGCAGGTCAGGTGGGTTGGTATTCCCATCTCTTTAAGAACTTTCCACAGTTTGTTGTGATCCACACAGTCAAAGGCTTTGGCGTAGTCAATAAAGCAGAGGTAGATGTTTTTCTGGAACTCTATTGCTTTTTTGATGATCCAGTGGATGTTGGCAATTTGATCTCAGGTTCCTCTGCCTTTTCTGAATCCAGCCTGAAAATCTGGAAGTTCACAGTTCATGTACTATTGAATCCTGGCTTGGAGAATTTGAAGCATTATTTTACTAGCGTGTGATATGAGTGCAAGTGTGCAGTAGTTTGAGCATTCTTTGGCATTGCCTTTCTTTCGGATTGGAATGAAAACTGACCTTTTCCAGTCCTGTGGCCATTGCTGAGTTTTCCAAATTTGCTGGCATATCGAGTGCAGCACTTTACTAGAATCATCTTTTAGGATTTGAAATAGCTCAACTGGAATTCCATCACCTCCACTAGCTTTGTTCGTAGTGAGGCTTCCTAAGGTCCACTTGACTTCACATTCCAGGATAACTGGCTCTAGGTGAGTGATCACACCATCGTGGTTATCTGGGTCATGAAGATCTTTTTTGTATAGTTCTTCTTGCCACTTCTTCTTAGTATCTTCTGCTTCTGTTTGGTCCATAAAATTTCGGTCCTTTATTGTGCCCATCTTTACATGAAATGTTCCCTTGGTATCTCTAATTTTCTTGAAGAGATCTCTAGTCTTTCCCATTCTGCTGTTTTCCTCTATTTCTTTCATTGGTCACTGAGGAAGGCTTTCTTATCTCTCCTGGCTATTCTTTGGAACTCTGCATTCAAATGAGTATACCTTTCCTTTTCTCCTTTGCCTTTCACTTCTCTTCTTTTCATAGCTATTTGTAAGGCCCCCTCAGACAACCATTTTGTCCTTTTGCATTTCTTTACTCTTGGGGATGGTCTTGATCCCTGCTTCATGTACAGTGTCACAAACCTCTGTCCATAGTTCTTCAGGCACTCTGTCTAACAGATCTAATTCCTTGAATCTATTTCTCACTTCCACTGTATAATCATAAGGGGTTTGATTTAGGTCATATCTGAATGGTCTAGTAGTTTTCCCTACTTTCTTCAGTTTAAGTCTGAATTTGCCAATAAGGAGTTCATGATCTGAGTCACAGTCCCCTCCTGGCCTTGTTTTTGCTGACTGTATAGATCTTCTCCATCTTTGGCTGCAAAGTATATAATCAATCTGAGTTTGGTGTTGACCATCTGGTGATGTCCATGTGTAGAGTCTTCTCTTGTGTTGTTGGAAAAGGGTGCTTATTATGACCAGTGTGTTCTCTTGGCAAAACTCTATTAGCCTTTACCCTGCTTCATTCTGTACTCCAAGGCCAAATTTGCCTGTTACTCCAGGTGTTTCTTGACTTCATACTTTTAAATTCCAGTCCCCTATAATGAAAAGAACATCGTTTTGGGGTGTTAGTTCTAGAAGGTCTTGTAAGTCTCCATAGAACCATTCAACATCAACTTCTTCAGGATTACTGATTGGGTCATAGACTTGGATTACTATGATATTGAATGATTTACCTTGGAAAAAAACAGAGATCATTCTGTTATTTTTGAGATTGCATTCAAATACTGCATTTCAGACTCTTTTGTTGACTGTGATGGCTACTCCATTTCTTCTAAGGGATTCTTGCCCACAGTAATAGATATAATGGTCATCTGAGTTAAATTCACACATTCCAGTCCATTTTATTTCACTGGTTGCTAAGATGTCAATGTTCACTCTTGCCATCTCCTGTTTGACCACTTTCAATTTGCCTTGATTCATGGACCTAACATTCCAGATTCCTATGCAATATTGCTCTTTCCAGCGCCAGACTTTACTTCCATCACCAGTCACATCCACAACTTGGTGTTGTTTTGCTTTAGCTCCATCCCTTCTTTCTTTCTGGAGTTATTTCTCCACACATCTCCAGAAGCTTATTGGGTACCTACCAACCTAGGGAGTTCATCTTTCAGTGTTCTATATTTTTGCCTTTTCATAGTGTTCATGGAGTTCTCAAGGCAAGAATACTTAAATGGTTTGCCATTCCCTTCTCCAGTGGACCACGTTTTGTCAGAACTCCCCACCATGACCCATCCATCTTGGGTGGCTCTACATGGCATAGCTCATAGTTTCATTGATTTAGACAGGGCTGTGGTCCATAAGATCAGATTGGTTAGTTTTCTTTGTGTTTTTCAGTCTGTTTGCCCTCTGATGGAGAAGGATAAGAGGTTTAAATAAGTTTCCTGATGGGGTAGACTGACTGAGGGGGAATGTGGGTCTTGTTCTGGTGGGCAGGGCCGTGCTCAGTAAATCTTTAATCGAATTTTCTGTTGAAGTGTGGGGCTGTGTTCCCTCCCTGTTGTTTGACCTGAAGCCAAACTATGGTGGAGGTAATGAAGATGATGGCGACCTCCTTCACAAGGCCCCATGCAGACACTGCTACTCTCAGTGCCCCCAATCCAGCAGCAGGCCACCACCGACCCACGCCTCCACTGAGACTTCCTGGACACTCACGAGCAAGTCTGGGTCAGTCTCTTGTGGGGTCACTGCTCCTTTCTCCTGGGTCCTGGTATGCACAAGGTTCTGTTTGTGCCCTCCAAGAGTCTGTTTCCCCTGTTCTGTGTAAGTTTGGTGGCTCTGTGGTGGGGTTAATGGTGACTTCCTCCAAGAGAGCTTATGCCATACCCAGAGGTATGTACCCAGAGCCCCTGCAGCAGTCGACTGCTGACCCATGCTTCCTCAGGGGACACTCAAACACAGTTCTGTCTCAGCCTCTGTGAGGTCTCTGGGTCCTGGTGCACACAAGGTATGTTTGAGCTCTCTGAGAATCTCCGGCAGGTATGGGGTTTCATACTAAACATGATTTTGCCCCTGCTACCATCTTGCTGGGTCTTCTCTGACCCTTGTACGTGGAGTATTTCCTCACAGTCACTTCAGCACCACACAGCTGCCACTAGAGTGCCACTGCAAATTCATTACCTCTGTGTTTTTTCTATCTTTATTGAGATGTAATTGATACCTCAATAAACCTTGTGCATCTCACTGTAACATTGTGTCAGTTCAAGGTTGTTGTCAAATCAACCTGTTGATTTAGTCGCTTACGTATTACATATCATAGGGTTAAACCACCATAACATCACATAATTACCAGTTCTTTTTTGTGGTGAGAACATCTATTAACAACTTTCATGTTGTTGTCTGTAATCACAATGATGTGCATTATATCCCCAGAATTGATCTCGTAATAGGAAGTTTATACTCTGTGATCAACCTCTCCTCATTCCCTTCACCCCACAGTCGCTGGTAGCCACCATTCTACTCTCTTGTTTCTATAAGTTAGATTTTTTTAGACTTCATATTTAAGTGATATCATACAGTATTTCTGTCTGACTTGTTGCACTTAACATAATGCCTTCAAGATCCAATTATATTGTTGAAAATAGCAGGATTTTGTTTTCCCTCATGGCTGAATAACATCCTCTGTGTGTGTGTGTATGTGTGTGCATGCACAAGTAACCCTTGAACAGCATCGGTTTGAACTGTGCAGGTCCATTATACAAAATTTTTTTTCAATAAATATAGTACCTTTATTTTCATTTTACAGATTTTTAAATAAGTATGGGGAAATGTTTGTATTCATTTAGTGATCACAGTGTATGGAACCAAAAGAACTTAAGTTTGAGTCCCGATCCTCTACAAACTGTTTCCTATTTTGACAGTAAACTGAATCATCTCTCAGTTTCTTTGCTTTTGAGGCAGAGATAGCAGTAAGTGAATTTTTACTGTGAGTGGTCAGTGCCCCTTACCCCCATGTTTTTCAGGGATCAAGCTTGTGTGTGTGTATCTCATATATTAGTAAACTCTTGTTGACACTGAGCTTACTTTCATGCCTTGACTATTGTGAGTAATGCATTAGTAAACATGGAGGGCAGCCATCTCTTTGATGTCCTGTATTCATTTGCTTTGGCTGTAAAGTCAGAAGTGGGGAATGCTGGATCATATGGTAGTTCTGTTTTAACTTCTTGAAGAACATTCCTGCTCTTTTCCACTGTGACTGTACCAATTTATATTCCCACAAACAGCATATAAGAATTCCCTTTTCATATGGCAAAAATCACTACAATATTGTAAAGTAATTAGCCTCCAACTAATAAAAACAAACGAAAAAAAAAAAATTCCCTTTTCTCTACACATCGTCAGCACTTGTTATTTGTTGTCTTCTGGATATTAGTCTTTCTAACAAGTATGAGGTGATACCTCATTGTGATTTTTTGATTTGCATTTCCCTGAGGTTTAGAGATGTTGAACATCCTTTCCTATTGCTGTTTACTTGCTCAGTCATGGCTATTTTGTGGCCTCATGGACTGTAGCCCCCCAGGCTCCTCTGTTCATGGGATTTTCCCAGGCAAGAATGCTGGAGTGGGTTGCCATTCCTTCCCTGGGAACTTCCCGACTCAGGAAGTGTCTCCTGCACTGGCAGGTGGATTCTTTACCACTGAGCCACCAGGGAAGCCCATCCTTTTATGTCCCTGTTGGCTGTTTGTATGCCTTCTTTGGAAAAATGTTTATTTAGTTCCTCTGCCCATTAAAAACTTTTTTTGGTTATTGATTTGGTAGTTTCCTTATAAAGTTTGAATATTAACTCATTATAATACATATGGTTTGCAGATATTTTATTCCATTCTGTAGGCTTCTTTTTCATTTGTTGATTGTTTCTTATGATGTGCAGAATCCTTTTAGTTTCATGTTGTTGTTCTTCTTCACTCGCTCAGTCGTGTCTGACTCTTTGCAACCCCAGGGACTGCAGCATGCCAAGCTTCCACCATCTCCCGGAGCTAATTCAAACTCATGCCCATTGAGTCAGTGATCCCATCCAACCATCTTATTCTCTGTCATCCCCTTTTCCTCCTGCCTTCAATTTTTTCCAGCATCAGGGTTTTTTCTAATGAGTTGGCTCTTCACATCAGGTGGCCAAAGTGTTGGAGCTTCAGCTTCAGCATCAGTCTTTCTAATGAATATTCAGGATTGATTTCCTTTAGGATTGACTGGTTTGATCTCCTTGAGTCTCCAAGGGACTCTCCAGAGTCTTCTCCAACACCAAAGTTCAGAAGGATCAATTCTTTGGTGCTCAAAATCTTTATGGTCCAACTCTCATATCTATACATGACTACTGAAAAATCATAGCTTTGACTAGATGGACCTTTGTCAGCAGAATAATGTCTCTGCTTTCTAATATGCTGTCTAGGTTTGTCATAGTTTTTCTTCCAAGGAGCAAGCATCTTTTAATTTCATGGTTACAATCACCATCCACAGTGATTTTGGAGCCTAAGGAAATAAAGTCTGTCATTATTTCCACTGCTTCCCCACCTATTCACCATGAAGTAATGGGACCAGATGCCATGATCTTATTTTTTTCAACGTTGAGTTTTAAGCCAGCTTTTTCAGTCTTCTCTTTGACTCTCATCAAGAGGCTCTTTAGTTCTTCTTTCCTTTCTGCCATGAGAGTGATGTTATCTGCATATCTGAGGTTATTGATAATTCTCCCAGCAATCTTGATTCCAGCTTGTGCTTCATCCAAGCTGGCATTTCACAAGTTGAAAAAGCAGGATGAAAATATACATCCTTGATGTACTCCTTTCCTGATTTGGAACCAGTCTGTTGTTCCATGTCTGGTTCTGTTGCTTCTTGACGTGGATACAGGTTTCTTAGGAGGCAGGTATGATATTCTTGTATTCCCACCTCTTTTAAGCATATTCCATAGTTTGTTGTGATCTACATACTCAAAGGCTTTAACATAGTTAATGAAGCAGATGTAGATGTTTATCTGGAACTCTGTTGCTTTTTCTATGATCCAACGGATGTTGGCAGTTTGATCTCTGGTTCCTCTGCCTTTTCTAAACCCAGCTTGAACATCTGGAAGTTCCTGGTTCACGTACTGTTGAAATCTGGTTTGAAGATTTTTGAGCATTACTTCGCTAGCATGTGAAATGAGTACAATTGTGCGGTAGTTTGAACATTGTTTGGCATTGCCTTTCTTTAGGATTGGAATGAAAACTGACCTTTTCCAGTTCTGTGGCCACTGCTGAGTTTTCCAAATTTGTTGACATATTGAGTGCAGCACTTAAACAGCATCATCTTTTAGGATTTGAAATAGCTGGAATTCCATCGCCTCCTCTAACTTTGTTCATGGTGATGCTCCCTAAGGCCCACTTGACTTCACACTCTAGAATGTCTGACTCTAGGTGAGTGATCACAATTTCACGGTTATACATTTAGTTTCATGTGGTATCACTTAAAAAATTTTTGCCTTTGTTGCTTGTGTTTTTGGCGTCGTATCCAAAATATCATTGCCAAGATTGATATCAAGGAACTTCCCTCAATGTTTTCTCCTAAAAGGTTAAAAATTTCATCCGTATGTTTAAGTCTTTAAGCCATTTTGAGTTAATTTATGTAAGTTGTATAAGAAGGGGTTCAATTTTGTTTTTCTGCAGGTGGTTATCCAGTTTTACCAACACCATTTATCCTTTCCCCATTGAGTATTCTTGAATCCTATGTCAAACATTAGTTGATTATGTATGCAGAGATTTATTTATGGGCTCTCAGGCCTATTCCATTGGTCTTGTGTCTATTTTTATGCCAGTATTAAACTGTTTTGATTTCTGTAGCTTTGGAGTATAGTTTGAAATCAGGAGATGTAATACCTCTGGCTTTTTTCTTGTTCTTCAGGATTGCTGTGACCATTCATGGTCTTTTGTGGTTTCATGCATGTTTTGGGATTGTTTATTCTTTTTTCATAGAAAAATGCCATTGGAGTTTTCTTTTTTTGCTGTTGGAATGTTGAGAGATTGTTTTGAATCTATAAGTAGCCTTGGACATTATGGGCATTTTAGCAATATTCCTTCTTCTTATCTATGAACAGAGAATATTTTTCTGCTTTTTTGTAGCTTCTTCAGTTTCTTTCATCAAAGCATATAGTTTTCAGGGTACATCCTCTTTTACCTCCTTAGTTACATTTATTCCTAAATATTTTATTGTTTTTGATGCTATTGTCAATTGGTTTCTTTATTTCTTTTTCAGATATTTCATTGTTAGTATGTAGAAGTACAACTAACTTCTCTATGTTGATTTTATATTCTGCAACGTAATTCACTGATTAGCTCTTTCTTCTGTTGAAATCTTCAGGATTTTCAATATGCAAGATTGCATCATCTGCAAGTATAGACTGTTTTCTTTACTGATGTGTAGTCCATTTATAGTGTTGCTTTAGTTTCTCCTGTGTAGCAAAGTGACTCAGTTATATGCATATATACATTTTTTTCAGATTCTTTTCTCATGTGGGTTATTACAGACTATTAAGTAGAATTTCCTGTGCTATATAGTACATTCTTGTTGATTGTTTATATATAGTTTTGTGTATATGTTAATTAAAAATTCCTGATTTCTCCCCCCACAACTTTCCCCTTTAGCAACCACAAGTTTGTTTTTAAAGTCTGTGAGAGTACTTCTGTTTTGTAAGCAAGTTCAATTGTATCATCTTTTTAGATTCCCCATACAAGTGATATCATATGATGTTTGTCTTTGACTTATTGTACTCAGTATGATAATCTCTATGTCCGTCTGTGTTGCTGCAAATGGCATCATTACATACTTTTTTGCATTCTCAGTGCTGAGCATAACCCAAAGCAGGTGTCTGTATGAATGAATTAAACATCTCAGAATTATTTCCATTATGCCCTTCCTTGGAAGCAGTATTTTCTTATTAGTAATGCAATCTGTATACATTTCTGTTCTAAAGAAATTTTATTAAGGAACATCTAATGTTTTTAAATTATATAGCTGTATATGATGACCAATGATTTTAAAAAGCATGGAGTAGTTTTAAAATATAAAGTCAAGGTAGTCTAAAGAATCTGGAGCCTTTAGTTGAGTAGCATTAAAGTAACATAGTCTATGGGACTCCTGGTAGCACTGTGAAGATGAGCACCATCTTTGGAATTTGAGAGACCAGAGGCCAAGTCTGGCTGTGTCCCTTACATCACAGACAGTGACTTGTGGGCAACTTATTTATTATCTCTAGCTCTCTTTCTCATGTGAAAAATGGGTGCTGTGAAAAGTAACTGTGTAAACATAGATGGGGTGTCTATGTTTATTAGTATTGTCCGGTACATAAATTTACTAATGATTATCAATTCTTAAAAATTTAATCTAATTATGACTATTTCAGAGATTTATATAGCATAATCCATTTTAGCTAATATAATTTGATAAGTTTATCTTAATTATGAAATCGACATGTAAATTTTCATGAGATCAGGAGAAAAAAGGCAACTTTGTAGTAGAGAATCTTCCATAGGTATTACCCTGATTTTAGTCCATTGAAATGTAAATTTTTCAGTTGATTGCCATGTCAGGATATTAGTCTGAGGAGGCCATTTCTATCTTGACAAGGGTTTAAAATGCAAAGACTGCAATTACCAAAAATTTTGGTTAAAATGTTGCCTTGTTCATATTGAACATAAAATTTATTTGAAGTGAGCATAGTAGAAGCCCTGTTATCTGATGTGATTGGTATTGCCCAATAAAATTTGTCAATAAGTTGAAAAAGGATTCATGAAAACAATATATATGTATTTTAACTTTTCATTTTGTCAGCCAATATTTTGAGAAGTCAAGACCTTTTCATTGAATGTAAATCTATTATTAGAATGCTGTCATCTTTTTTGCATAAACCATACAATGCATTGCCTACTATTTCTTCTAATTTCAATTTAGTTTAAAAAAAGAGATAGAATTTAACAAGTTGTGAAGCCATCTGACGCACAGTCTATCTAGATTTTTTTATGAATATTTCCCACTCTTTCACAGATATCTCACCCAAAGTAATTTTTTTTCTAGACTTGCTTTTAGCAGCTCTTTCCAATGTATTCAACTGGGTTTTCATAAAACCCCCAAACTCTCTTTCCATACTCTTGTTAGTTAGTTTGTGTAATATTTAATTAAATTGTGCATGTGTGCTCAGTTGTTTCTGACTTCTTTGTGACCCCATGGACTCAGTAGTCTGTCAGGCTCCTCTGTCCATGGAATTCTCCAGGCAAGAATACTGGAGCAAGTTACGGTTTCCTTCTCCAGGGGATCTTCCAACCCAGGGATTGAACCTGTGTCTCCTACATTGGCAGGTGGATTCTTTACCACTTGAACCACTGGCGAAGCCCAGTTTCACAGTTGCAATAGCAAGAAAACTGGCATAACCTGACTTGAGAACAATATAGGGAACTCATAGTAAACATAAAACTCAAGTATGGGCTTTCAAAAAAGTAACTTATGAGTATTAATCTAGTCAAAGCTATGGTTTTTCCAGCAGTCATTATGGATGTAAGAGTTGGACTATAAAGAAAGCTGAGTGTGAAAGAACTGATGTTTTTGAACTGTGGTGTTGGAGAAGACTCTTGAGATCTCTGGAGAGATCCAACCAGTCTAGCCTAAAGGAAATCAGTCCTGAATATTCATTGGAAGGACTGATGTTGAAGCTGAAACTCCAATACTTTGGCCACCTGATGCAAAGAACTGACTCATTTGAATAGACCCTGATGCTGGGAAAGATTGAAGGCAGGAAGAGAAGGGGATGACAGAGGATGAGATGGTTGGTTTGCATCACTGACTTGATGGACATGAGTTTGAGCAAGCTCTAGGAGTTGGTGATGGACAGGAAGGCCTGGCGTGCTGTGGTCCATGGGGTTGCAGAGAGTCAGACACAACTGAGTGATTGAACTGAACTGAACTGATTAATGGTCCAGTGTAATGTTGGTCAGATGTCTTACAGAGGAAAGGAGACTGTGGCTTAGTCAGGTTGACTAGGTAAGTGGAAGTAGCCAGGAGCGTTAGCTGGATTTAATCTTGAGAGCTTAGTGCCCTTCTGTGAACTGAGTTTTGCTAATTAGAAATGCTGTGGAATTCTGAACGTCTGACCCTTAAAATGTTTTAAACTCTTAAAAACCTCGCTGTTAGGTTATTTCAAGGCAATTCAATTTAAGATGTTGCTTGGTGTTTGAGTTTTATCTTCTGCCAACCCATTTCCCTTTTCATGATCTCCTCTAATCCTTATGCCCAATAAAATACTAGTTATTTTTAAAATTTGAGATAAATGAAGGACTGGACAATCACATCCTATGGAAACAGTGTCTGCCAAACACCTGCTGAGGAAAAACACAAATAATGCCTTAGTGCTCAGCTGCACAGTCAGACCCCTAAGCCTGCCTGAGCAGTTAAGCTTTTAAGAATGCTTGCTTACACTTTTACCTCATTTGACATCATAGTTTTGATGCAGGCCCCAGAAAATTGTCAATTCACATAAGTTTCTTTTTTTGACCTCCTATTAGTGTAAGTATTTTTTGAAATAGAAACAATTGAGTATTCTCTGTTTAGGCTAACATCCATCATTCAAAGGACTATGAAATAAAAGTGTTTGATATAGGAGAGAGAAAAAGAAGGTCTTTGAAAATCTTGCTATCGCTGATTTGATAAATTCTTAAATCTTGGTGACTTTGATGAGAGCAAAGTGTATGCAAAGAGCCAGAGGTCTTGTTTGAAGTATTTGAAACTTGGAATTTTCTTTCAGAGGGTTATCTACACCTTCCTGATAACACTGTCTTCTTCAAGAACAGTTTAATTGGAAAAGATAAAAATGTGCCTGACTTTTCATAATGTGATCAGTTAGGTTGGTTTAAATTTACAGAGTTTCTTTTTCCTTTCTAGTGTTTTACCTTTTAATTTTTAAAGTCTTTATTGAATCTGTTAGAATATTGCTTCTGTTTTATATTTTGTATTTTTGCCTGCCAGGCATGTGGGGTCTTAGCTCCCTGACCAGGAATGGAACCTGCATCTCTGCATCGGAAGGCAGAGTCTTAACCACTGGACCACCAGGAAAGTCCCTTTTCAGAGCTGAAAAATTTTGCAGCTCAGGACTGAAGCATAGAGTGGCAGTAGGCATGTACTGTCACATGAGAGCAGCTGCCCGGCAACAGGACCTACTCACCCTAGCCCCTGTTTCTTTACTCCTGGGCCTATGTGTGGCCATTCCTGTTTTCTCCTGACTCCTGTCAGCAGGAGAATTTGGAGTCCCTGTCAAGGGCTTCATTTTTAAAATTTTTTTGATATATTCTTGAACTTTTTATTTTATATTGGAGGACAGCAGATTAACAATGTCATGACAGTTTCAGGTGGACAGCAAAGCAACTCAGCTGGACAGCCACATGTCCATTGTCCCCCAGACTCTCTCCCATCCGAGCTGCCACATGACACTGAGCAGCGTTCCCTTTGCTGTACAGAACGTCCTTGTTGGTTATCCATTTTAAATATAGCAGTGCGTACATGTTGATCTCAAACTCCCTGACTATCCCTTCACCCCATCTTCCCCCCATGGCAATCATAAGTTTGTTTCTAAGTCTGTGCATCTGTATCTGTTTTGTAAATAAGTTCATTTATACCATTTCTTTTTAGATTTCGTGTATGATGGATAACATGATATTTCTCCTTCTCTGTCCATCTACTTCACTTAGTATGACAGTCTCTAGGTTCATCCATGTGGCGCAAATGGCACTATTTTGTTCCTTTTAACAGCTGAGTAATATTCCATCATATATATGTACCACATCTTCTTTATCCATTCCTCTGTTGACGGGATTTATGTGGCTTCCATGTCTTGGGTATTGTAAACAGTGCTGCAATGTGTGTAGGGATGCATGTATTTTTTCAGACCATGTATTTTCTCTGGGTGTATGATGGGCTTGATTTCTTGATATAAGCTTTGTGTGCAGAGATATATTGATCTAGAAGGATTAGGTTCTTTTAGTGTAATGAATTATTCTCTCTGCTTTTTTTGTATGAATACTTTCAAGCAGTTGAGCTTCCCTCGGTCTCCTATAAACATTCAGCACAAAGGGAGGTGTCTCCCTCAAGACATTAAGAGTCCTGGTTCAGCCAGATTTAAAAACATACACCTTTAATGTGAATGCAGCATGCAATCATACTTTCAGATGCAAGTGTCTCCAAGGCCAAGTCACATGTGGTCATTTGGTCACCTTTTGACTGCCCTACTCCTGGGTTTGCTGTTATTTCAGGTTTCATGTGATTTTGTGGAGACAGTACTGAAAGAGGTACAAGGGTAGACCCAGATTGGACTCTTGGTTTTTTTCCTGACTTCCTGAGGCATTGGAGCAGGTTGTCTTTGGTCAGCATCCTTGTCCCCAAGACTTGTCGATAGTGTTTCTCTAGTGATTTGGCATTAAGGAACAATGCGGGTTGGAATCGTCTCAGAAGGAGAAGGTGTCTAAGGACAAAGACATACCAAAGATGGCAGGGAGCTTGGAGAAAATGAGACAGGCAGGGTCAGGCCAGGTACCACAGGACCTGGCTAAGGGCAACAACTAGGGTGGAAGTAAAGTCAGAAATGAGAAACAAAGATAAGGGTTTCTGGGTCTCCTGTTTTCATATTCACTCTTAAAAATTATTATTATTATTATTTAAATATTTTGACAGAGTGATGTGGGATCTTGGGATCTTGGTTCCCTGACACGCATCGAACCCATGTCCCTTGCATTGGAACCTCAGAGTCTTAACCACTGGATTGCCAGGGAAGACCCTATACTCACTTTTTATGTTGGAAATTCACTTTTACCGAGCAAGGAATATGTGACTAGCATGGTCCCTACGATTATATGAAGATTGAAAAAAAATGATTTCTCAGGAAATACATGTTTATTCCTAGTTGTATAGAACCTCATCCATATTTAAGGTTTTGTTTTTGGTCATTAGCAAATTCAAGGAAAATTTGGCTAATGATAGTCTTATGCTTAAGTGGCTTAAATTTAAATCCTTAAATTCTCTTAGTTTGCAGACCAGTGGGCCTGTCTGTGAGAGATGCCAATGTTAATATTAGCAATGACATTTGTTGTCACCTGTTAACAGCTCACTCTCTGGGAATCAGGGTTAGTGCATGTGATAAAATCACCTAAAAAGAAATCTATGTATGAAACAGGGTGGAAAGTGGGTTGTGGTTTGACTGGAAGAAGCACAGCTTATTTGGCTCAATGGCCAACTTTAAAAATCCTGATACACATAAAATATTTTTCTAAATATTATTGTTTGGCTCCTTTTTCCCAGGAAAATGGATAGAACTTTCATCTTTGATGTTGGCTTTGAAATACGAGTTTTCATTTTTAAAGAGTTTGAGGTCGTAGGTTCATAGGTTGTTTGAGCTGGAAAGGATTTAGAGATCTGCTAGTCTACTCCTTTATTTTATGGATGAGAAAATTACTCCCAAACTCTGTCATTATCTAAATCATTTTTTTTCATTTGAAAATAATTAAAATGTTTCCCAGCTTTATTGGTATCTAGTTGATGTATAACATTGTATAAGTTTAAGGTGTATCTTGTGTTGATTCAGTCCACTTATATACTCCGAAATGATTAGCACCATAGTGTTAGCTAGTGCCTCATCATGTCACAGACGTACTATTTTGCTTCTATGGTGAGAATATATAAGATAAGAACATATAAGTTATGGTGAGAACATATAAACATATAAGAACATATAAGATCTTAGCAGCTTTCAAGTATAGGTGTGTTCAAGACTCAGGGATCAAGCCCATGTCTCTTCTGTCTCCTCCATTGACAGGCAAGTTCTTTACCACTAGCGCCACCTGGGAAGCCTACAGCTATCTATCTGTCTATTGGCAGGCCAGTTCTTTACCACCAGTGCTACCTGGGAGGCCCGTATCTCTCGATCGATCCATCGGTCCATTGATAGATTTAGTCAGAGTATAATTGCTTTACAATACTGTGTTAGTTCTGCTGTACTGCGAAGTGAATCAGCTGTTTGTTGTTGCTTAGTCTTTAAGTTGTGATGATTCTCTTGCGACTCCATGGACTGTAGCCTGCCAGGTTCCTCTGTCCAGGGGATTTCCTAGTCAAGGATACTGGAATGGGTTGCCATTTCCTTCTCCAGGGGATCGTCCAGACCCAGGGATCGGACCCATGCCCCTTGCACTGCAGGATTCTTTACCAAGGAGAATCAGCTATATGTATACATATGTCCCCTCCCTCTAGGACATCCCTCCCACCCCTACTACCCCACTCATCCCACCTCTCTAGGTCATCACAGAGCACTGAGCTGAGGTTTCTGTGCTTTATAGAATCTTCCCACTAGCTATCTATTTTATGCATGGTAGTGTATATATGTCACTCCTACGCTCAGTTCATCCCGCCCTCCCCTTCCCCCACTGCGTCTACACCTCCATTCTCTATGTCTGCATCTCTATTCCGGCCCTGGAACTAGGTTCATCTGTACCATTATTTTTTAGATTCCACGTACATACATTATCAAAGTAGTAACTATCATATTGAAGTAACTCTTAATACATTGAAAAGTATTAGATAATATGCCACTTTTAATTAATTCTCTTGAAGTAGAGATTTTGGGGAACACTGTTTGCTTCTGTGACCAACTGGGTTGGTGCTTTCTCATCCTAAAAACAGCAGTCATCAAGGGATGGCCCGTCTTTACCCTCCTACAACATTTTGCTTTGCTTTTTGTGGAATCTTGAGTTCCTTATTTTTCTATCCGTCTCTCTCTTGATTTACACTTTTATTTTGGTGGAGAACATTTTTTATCCTATATGTTCCAGAGTAAAGGGCAAAAGCAGGTAAGTATCTTGAGAACTTGCATACTTAAAAATTTTTGTCCGCACGTATAATTGATTATTAGTTGTTTCTTCCAGTTTTTGCTTTCATAATTTTAATTTTTAAGAGCTCGTCTTTCTCTCTAAACATTTCTCCTTTTTGTGACACCCTATTGTTTGATAGATCTCTGGTGCTATAATGATTTTGTAAGTTACTTTCTGATAGTATTTCTTTACTTTACATTTTTTTTTCATTTTAAAGATAATTCTCCACTTTCATGTTGGGAAATTTCTTTATGTTTCTGATAATCCAGGTTTTTCTCTCCCTATTAAGGACTGATGAATTGAAAACATAAAAATAGCTGTAAAATTTGGGTGCATAAGTGAAGCTGGTGAATTGCCGGGCTTGTGTGTTTTTAACTATTGTATTGATAAGTTTGGGGACAGTAAATGCATGCATTTCATTCACAATATTTAACCAGGTGTTCTGATTGATATGCTCTTAGACTAGGTACAGCATTGTTGTTTAGTCACTAAATCTTGTATAATTCTTTTGCGATCCCATTGACTGTAGCCTGCCAAGCTCTTCTGTCCATGGGATTTCCCAGACAAAATTACTGGAGTGGGTTGCCGTTTTCTTCTCCAGGGGATCTTCCCGACCCAGAGATCCAACCTGCATTTCCTGCATTGCCAGGTGGGTTCTTTACCATTGAGCCACTGGGGAAGCATCAGACACAGTGTTACTAGGACCACACAGAGCTTTGGTACTTGTCCCTCAACTTTCCTCTTCTCACCAATATCCTATCTCTACATCCTTCCTTATCTTTCTGTGTGCTTCCCTTCTGCCATATACATGTCATTTGCAGGGAATGCTTGTTCAGTAGATCTGTTTTACTTTAGCATTTTGAGCAGTTTGGAAAAAAATTCTTATGAAATTCAATCCTAAAAATAGTTAGGTCCATAACTGTCCATCTTTGAGACCGGAGCTTTAGGTTAGGATGATTTCAGCAAATATCAGGTACATTCCCCTTAATTGAGATATTTATTGAGCTCCAATTTTGAGAACTATATATGTTTGCCACTGAAAGAAAAGTAAGAAAACTTAGAATAAAATAATGCATCTGTCCCAAAAGGCTTACATGCTTTCTTCCTGAGCCATGACATTACACCTACTGCTGTTTATTCCCTTATTATTTTCTTTTTAAAATTGGCATGTAGTTGATGTATAATATCATATGTTACAAGTGAATAATAGAACAATTCACAATTCTTAAAGATTATACTCCATTTATATTTATTCTAAGATATTGGTTATATAGTCCCTGCTTTGTGCAATATATGTTGTTGTTGTTCAGTTGCTAAGTCATGTCTGACTCTTTGCAACCCCATGGACTGCATTACAATATATCCTTGTAGCTTATTTTATACATAATAGTTTATACCTCTTAATCCCCTGTGCCTGTATTTTCCCTCCCTCCTTCCCTATCCTCATTGGTAACCACTAATTTTTTTCCTCTGTATCTATGAGTCTCTTTCTTTTTTGTTATAATCTCTGATTTGTTTCAGTTTTTAGATTCCATATATAAGTGATATCATATAGTATTTGTCTCTCTCTGACTTATTTAGCATAGTACCCTCTGAGTCTATTTACATTGTTGCAAATGCAGCATTTGATTTTTTATGGCTGAGTGGTATTTCATTGAATATATGTACCATAACTTCTTTATTCAGTTGTTGATGGACACTTAGGTTGCTTCCATATCTTAGCACCTATAAATATGGCTGCTGTGAAAATTGAGGTGCATGTATCTTTTCCATTCTCCATTATTTTAATAGAAACCCTGAATTAGCTCATATAAATGTCAAATTAGTTAAAAGTCTCTGAAGTTTGAAGCTGGAATCTTATCTGAGTTTTTTTCTCTTATAATTGTAAGATTTTTGAAGATACCAACCTTATATCTAATAGTGTGAGTATATTGCCTCTCACCATCTTGCATCTTGCTTTACCTGCCAGGTATGCCATGTATATTTGTGGCTGGTGATACTGATAGTAAAACCGTGGTTGATAGGATTACAAACTATTAGATTTTGATAGAAAAATCAGTGTCTTGCTTAAATTTGGGAGGTTGGGAGCAGCCACTTGAAAGGTGTAACAATTGCCACCATAATTGCGACATGTGGTGAAGGAGATTTTGAGCTTAGAAAGCAAGCATGGAAGGACTTGAACTTTATTTTGCTGTTTCTCAGAGAAGCAGTTTCCATGGTTCCTGTGTGACTATCACTACTGGGACTCATGAGGGAGACAGTGATTAGCTGACTCGAAGTCAGATCTTTCATCTCTATGCCCCTTGAGAGATTGTCCCACACTGGGTACTTTATAATCTATTATCTACTGGAACTGGACAATGCAGCTCCATTTCTGAACCTCCATTTTGAATATAGGAAGGGCAACCCTTTGAATATAGGAAGTGTAACCCTTCTCCTAAAAATGCCCATTTGCATGAAGGTTTGTCTATATAGAGTGTCTATTAAATGTAGATGTGTCTATACAACATGCACATGGATATTTTATATGTTTGTGTAGTCAAGTTTCATTATTTACACTTGGCATGTTCTGTAAAGTCACTGAGTCATTGCTTTTAGGGACAATATAGGGTTAGATTTCTGTGAGCCTCTAGTCACCAACACTTTTGTCAACTAATCAACAAGTAACATCATTTTATGTGACAATTTATTTAATATATGATTTTGACTCATTAATTTTGAATTCAGAGCCAACAGCATAACTCATATCTGATTGAAGTTTACCTAAAACATGTAAGGGTTGACCATAAATTCATTTGGGTTTTTCTCTAAGATGGTATAGAAAAAACTGAACATTTTGGCCAACCCAATACCTTCTTCTAAGGGACATCACAGCCTTCTTGTGCTTGTAACCTTAGGCAGTACTTCAGCATGATCCCTGGGGGCCATTTGAATTAGTGGAATCACCACCAAAAAGTACAAAAATGTGAAAAATGAGCACCAAGGAAACTGTGAAAAGGACACACTTGTTGATGGGACAAGAGAGGAAATAAGAAGGCAGAGCATCACCTGGTTCACCCCAGCTGGGAACACACGTGAGCAGCTAAAATTTTTGGCCTGCTTTGCACAATTTGTGTGTGAATGTTCTCAAATCACTAGGGGTGTTAATTTGGGGGTAACAAAGAAATTTTAGCAAGTAGGTAAGTTTGCAAATACAGAATCTGTGAATAAAAGGATTGGCTGTGTTTGTGTGTCTATTATGGGCAAAATGGCAAGCAAAGCAGAATCAGTCCCCAAAGTCTGGTGACCTGTTCAGCTTCACCTGTGCTTGGGAGCTGACAAGCCTGACCTTGACCTTTTACCCAGGGAAGGGACACATTATGTTTTTATCAGCTCTGGCAGCTACTAGCCAACACTTGACATGAGCCGCCAGGTTTGTTTTTCTTTCTTCTTGGTTCATTGGATTTTGGTAAGTGGAAGAAGCCAGGTTGAGTACACGGTGACCAGTCTTCAGGGCTGACAATGGGTAGGTATTGTTAAAACAGCTGAAGGAAGCTTCCTCATGCCTGGAGCTGAGATCTTAAACTCTTTAACCACTGAGTGCCACATAGGCAGGTCTTGATCTCTTTGCTTTCTTTGTCCTAATTCATAACATTAAAAAAAATTTATTTTGCTAGAATAATTTCCAGTCTTAGCACATGATTCACCTGGATCCAGAAGGAGAGACCACATCATGTATTAACATGAGGGAAAAAACAGTATAAAGGAACATACATGATTATAATCACCTATAATCATGTGAAAGTCACTTAGTCATGTCCGACTCTGTGACCCCATGGACTATACAGTCCATGAAATTCTCCAGGCCAGAATACTGGAGTGGGTAGCTGTTCCTTCTCCAGGGAATCTTCCTGACCCCAGGAATCCAACTGCATTGCAGGTGGATTCTTTACCAGCTGAACTACCAGGGAAGCCCCCTCATACTGTGGATAAGTAAGGTTGTGAAAGCTGTGAATATTTGATGAACTTATTTGAACTGTATAAATTTGCAGCAATAAGAACTAAAAAGAAAAAAAGACAGGTTTATTAAAAAATTTTTTTCTGACTCTCCCTGAATGTTGCCACAGGGATATTGGAATTTTATGATGTTGTGATGAGGATGGGAGTAGAGGGAGAACTAGAATGGTCCCCAACACCTTCCCGAACTGAACTTATAGAAGTAAGAGAAAGAAGGTGGAAGGGACACTGACTCAGAACTGCTCCTGCTCCTGGGAGAACTCATTATATCATCTAAGATGGGTCATGGAACAACCTTAGTCCTCAGTGATATTAGACTCTTGATTAGTCAGGACTTTTTTTCTTTTTCAAATGGAGGAAACTTACAAATGACTTTTTTTCCCCATCTCCAGCTTTATTAAAGTATTATTGGAAAATAACATTACATAATTAGGTTGTGCAATGTGGTTTTTGATGTATCTGTACACTGAAATGCTTACCATAGAAAAGTTAACACATCCATCATTTCACATAATTACCATTGTGTGTTTGTGTGGTCAGAGCACTTAAGATTTACTGTTAGCAAATTTCAAATTTAGTGTTATTAACTATAATTTTGACATTGTACAAAGTAGCCCTAGAACTTTTACATCTTATAACTGAGGGTTTGTATCTTTAGGTCAACATCCCACCATTTCGCCCAACTCACTGTCCCTGGCAACTTTCTGATTCTGAGTCTGACTTTTTTAGACTCTACATATAAGTGATATCATAGAGTATTTGTCTTTATCTTACTTATTTTCCTCAGCATAATGTCCTTCAGGCTCATACACGTTGTTGCAAATGGAAGCAGTTAGTTTTTTTTTAATGACTGAGTAATATTCCATTGCATATATGACACGTTTTCTTTATCCATTCATCTGTCTATGGACACTTCGGTTGTTTCCATACCTGGGCTATTGTGAGTAATGTTCACTGTGCTGCAGTGAACATGGGTATGTAGTATGTCTTCAGTGTACTGATTTAGTTTCTTTTGGATATATACCCAGAAGCAGAATTGCTGGATAGTATAGTAGTTTTGGAGAAGAAAATGGCAACCCACTCCAGTATTCTTGCCTGGAAAATCCCATGGACGGAGGAACCTGGTAGGTTGCAGTCCATGGGGTCGAAGAGAATCGGACACGGCAGTTGTGTCCGACTCAGCAACCTCACTTTCACAGTCGTCTTATTTTTCATTTTTTGAAGAACTTCTATATTATTTTCCATAGTGGCTGTACCAATTTACATTCCCATCAACAGCGTACAAGGGTTCCCTTTTCTCCACACCCTTAGCAACACTTATTATTATATCTCTAGTTTTTTTTTGGTTTTTGATAATAACCACTGTAAAAGCTGTAAACTGTTACCTCATTGTAGTTTTGATTTGCATCTCCCTGACTATTAGTGATGTTGAGCACCTTTTCATGCACCTGTTGGCCACGGATATCTTCCTTGGAAAAATGTTTATTCATGTCCTTTGCCCATTTAAAAATTTTATTATCATTATTATTTTTATTTTTGCTCTTGAGTTGTTTGAGTTCCTTATATATTTTCCTTGGTGGCTCAGATGGTAAAGAATTTGCCTGCAATGCAGGAGACCTGGGTTTGATCCCTAGGTCAGGAAGATCCCCTGGAGAAGGAAATGGCTAACCATTCCAGTATTCTTGCCTGGAGAATTCCATGGACAGAAGAGCCTGGCGGACCACAATCCATGGGGTTGCAGAGACTGACACGTCTGAGCAACTAAACTTTCACTTTCACATTACCGTCTTAGCAGATGTATGGTTTGCAAATATTTTCTCCCAATCTGCTTCTTCATTTTGTTGCTTGTTTTCTTTGTACAAGTACAGAAGCTTTCTTATTGGTTTCACTTAACAGAAATGTTCTATGTAGACTTTAGGTATGACTGTATCCAGGGATTTAAATGATGTCCTTAAGAGTCATTTCCCTTAATTCTACTGTCCTCTATTTTGGTTCTCCCCTTGCAATGCCAAATTAGTTTACATCCCAATGTCTCAGCAACTCCATCAGAAATGAGTTATTTTATCTTTCCAACAATTTCACAAAAGTTCCAGAGTTTAGTACTTTTGTCCCTTTCTGGGCCAGCTGCTTATCCCTGAATCAGTCACCAGGATTCAGGGAACGTGGTGCTCTGACAGGCCAGGTATCCTCTCATGACCACTTGTGAGACCAGGGCTGGTCTTTGTGTCACCTGTAACACTTGGAGTAAAAGTAGCATGGGGATTCTTTGTCAGGGGGAATGAGAGTGCTCATATCAGATGAAAGTAAATGAATGGTGGTTAGATGAAATAATAACTGGCCATTTTGGGTTCATGTAAACCATTGGCTTGCTATATGTTTAAATTAAGACCATGGATATAAAAGTGCTTTGAAAGCAAGACTTATAAATGTAGTTAAGTTGTCTTCTTCATATTGTATATTAATTATACCAATTTAAGGGCTTCCCTACTGGTTCAGTGGGTAAAGAATCCACCTGTGATGCAGGAGACACCCGGCAAAGCAGAAGACTGAGTTTGATCCCTGGGTTGGGAAGATCCCTGGAGAAGGAAATGGCAACCCATTCTAGTATTCTTGCCTGGGAAATCCCGTGGAGAGGAGTCTGGTGGGCTACAGTCTGTGGGATTGTAAAAGAGTCAGACATGACTTAGCAACTGCACAACCACCACAACATGAATTTAATTAAGTAAACATATTTTTATGTATATACCACCAACATCTATGGATCACTAGACATTATGGAAGATATCAGGTGAATAAAAAAGAATCGTTGTTGTCAAGGAACTTAGAATTTCATGGAGATTTTGGCCAGTGAAAAATAATAAACAAAGACATGGGCAGAAGGATATAACTGCTAAAAAGCAATGTGTGTGGTCAGGCACAGAATGCTGGTTTTTTTTTTTTTTTTAGCAAAGGAAGCTTAGGTCATAAATGAGTGCCTTAGTGAAGCAGGAGATCTCAGAGTTCTTAAAGAGTACACCAGAGTACACTGCTAAGCTTTAAGGGCAGATGAAAAGGAAATAGGGGGAAGAATGAACTACAGAGTTGGAGATAAAAGAGAGGAGAGAAATACTAATATGAGGATGGAAAAAGAGTACCCAGAGGAGGGTCATAATGTGGACGGGTTATTCTTATGATTTTTAACCCTGGTTCAGAATTAATGAAAAATGTTTAAAAACAAAGAGAGGAAGACTTCCCTGGCGGCCCAATGGTTACGACTTCATGCTGCCAGTGTAGGGGGGTGCAGGTTTGATCGCTGGTGGGGGGAACTAAGATCCCATATGATGCCAGGTGCAACCAGAAAGAGATAAAACAACAACCAAAAAAAAAAAAAAAAACCACAGCCTGACAAACAAACAGAAGTACTGTTCCTCCCTTGACCTTCAGAAGTGGTCTGCAGCTGGAGCCTCCAGGTACTCTGGAACAAACATACAAGCCCCACATGAGATTTTGAGGTGTATCACTGGTATAATTCTTGGAAGATTCATTAGCAGATTATTCATTAATATGTTGCCTTTTATTTCTTTCTCCAAACATTTGTGATCCCTAATGAGTACTTTGCTCTTTTTGTGATAAATTTCTGCTTTATACTCAATAATATTTTATTTACATTGTGCAGCAAAGTTGTAAAATTTGGAAAGGAAAGTAGGTCAGTCTTCAAAGTTGAGTTGTTTCCTTACATATTCAATTTAAAAGAACTTCTATAATATCATGGTCCATTAATACTTCATTTCTCAGAATGTCACTTAACCAGCCACATCAACTATTGGGAGCTTAGCTAAGAACCAGGGAAAGAGAAATCAGAGAAGCTGAGAAGTCACTCTAGTTTCCAGTAACTAAAACTCCTGCACATTGCTTTTGGGAAGGGCTTGAAGCTGAAATTCCAATTCTTTGGCCACCTGATGTGAAGAACTGACTCATTGGAAAAGACCCTGATGCTGGGAAAGATTGAATGCTGGACGAGAAAGGGATGACAGAGGACGAGAGGTTGGATGGCATCACTGACTTGATGGACGTGAGTTTGAGTGAGCTCTGGGAGATGGTGATGAGCAGGAAGCCTGGTGTGCTGCAGTCCATGGGCTTGCGAAGAGTTGGACACGACTGAGCGACTGAACTGGACTGTTTTACAATGTGGTGTTGGTATCTGCTATACAGCAAGGTGACTCAGTCACACATGCACATCCCGTCTGTGTTGGACACACACACACACAGACACACATCCATATACCTCTTTTGGATTTCCTTCCCGTAGGGAGAGGCTTTAAAGGCTGGTTTACAATCATTTTTCTTTCTCTCTCTCTTACCCTCACTAAAAACTTAAGTCTATTTGTTCATAGGAAAGAAGATATTAGGAATCAGAGCAAGAGGGTTTTGGGGTAGCTGGAAAAATTATGAGAACCATAAGCCTGAAATGATACTGAACAGTTGAAAATGTGAATGAGGCTAAAAGAAACTATAAAAAGCCAAATCAAAATATATAGGAATATTAGCATACCCAGGTTACCACATATACACAGGCTTCTGATTAGGGAACTGTGATATGAAGAAGCACTCATGTTTAATACTTTCTGTTTTGAAAGGCAGAAAAATGAGTCATATACTTAAAATTTGCACATGTATAATTTTTGTAATTTATATGTTTGTATGGCATATAATCTCTGTATCTACCTGATTTGTTTTTGGGAAGTTGATGCTTCATGGGGTAATTTCCAGTTATCTGGGAAGTTCATTCACTTGTAACTGCTGTTCTCTGACTTCATTAAATGAGACATTATGGCATTTTTTGATTTAGTCTCCAAGATCTGATATTTCACATATGAAGGAGTATATCTAAGGAAGAGATGTTGTTGTTGTCTAGTTGCTAAGTTGAATCTGAGTCTTGCTACCCCATGGACTGTAGCCCACCAGGGTCCCCTGTTCACGGGATTTCCCAGGCAAGAATATTGGAGTAGGTTGCCATTTCTCCAGGGGATCTTCCTGATCCAGGGTTTGAACCTGTGTCTCCTATATTGGCAGGCAGATTCTTTACCACTGAGAAGTCCAAGGAAGAGATGATGGTACTTATATTTAAAAAAAATTTTTTTTAAACTTTGTCAGTTAAGATTGTTTTCTAGCAAAACACATATTGGGAAGTGGTTTAATTATCTTCTCTTCACAAGAGTCAGTACTGCTAATAAAATATGCTGAATATTTTGTCACAAATATTCCTTCCTGAGGATGAAAACATCTTTCTTCATAGGTTGAACCAGGGGTTCTGGGATTTGGGCCACAGTAGGGAACTGAACTGAGGCCAGAAGGTTTCTTGGGACCATAACCTGGTGAAGATCACAGGGTCTTATTCCAAGGGACTCCCGACTATTTCTTCCCTGTCTGCTGGAGTCCCCCTTTTTTCATGTTTGCTAAAAATGAAACAAATACCTAGCAACAAGCCTGTGGTTACTCCAGTGGGGTTATAATTTAAAGCTCTCTGCAAATTTCTGTAGTGATGAATGCAAACAGACATTCTCTATTCAGTGTAGAATGTTAAGGCAGCTGTAGACCGTCTGACATTACAGTAGCATGAAAGGGTTGAATTCTCTCCAGATTCTTATTCAGTGGCTTTTCAATGTACATTTAATTAGGGTCTCAAGTCAGGTATGTTAACATTCCGTATTCTTGTTGGAGGGTGACAGTTCATTGCTGGATTAAGCTCACCAGTCTTTCCCAGGTTCCAGCTAAACCTTGAAGAATAATGAATTGGATAAATGTATATATTCTATTTTACTGTTACTGTTAAACAATGAAAATATCTTGGGTAAAGGATGGATAGCACTGATGGCATTTAAACCTTGGCTGAACCTCTAATTAGACTTTGTGTTTGAAATTCCAATTTAGAGTTTTCTTGCAGAGAACTACATTGTTTTGACTAAGGGAAGGCAGTGGCATAGTTGATGCTTTTTCCTTCTGCCTTATTCAGTCCTGATCTGGTCTTTTTTGGGTCATGCTGCATGACATGTGGGATCTTAGTTCCCTGACCCAGGATTGAACCCATGCCCCCCACAGTGGAAGCATGGAGTCTTAACCACTGGACCACCAAAGTCCACAGGCCCAGTTGTGCACACAAAGGTGGGATATTTTTCATTCCCTTGAAATCAGTTCAATTCCAGGTCTGATATCTTGCCTTCAAGTGGTAAATTGGAAACATTTATTCCATCGTGAACAGAGAAGACTTTATCTTCCCACATGTGTTGGTTCACCAGAGATTAGGACCCATCTGATAGATATTAATGGCTCAGGTCAAAAACTTTCTGAAAATTAAGAGTAAAAGATAACAGTGTGCTTCTTCACATGTAATCTTAAAAAAACATTCATTATCAAAAACATTTCCTCTGTGGTTAAGCAAATTCCAAGAACCTCAGATTTTTAAGACTTGGGAGATTGAGATCTCCTTTGCAGACCCATCCAGTTATCCCTGTTGCCCTTGATTTATTCCAAGGCTCATTTAAAGGTGAGAAAGGGGCCAGTGTCAGCAGGCACTCAAAGCTGGTGCACTTTGCTCCCATCTCCAGTGGGAAATACCATGATGATTTGTGTGCTTCTTTCAGTGTTCCAGAACTTCCCCCCCACCCCTCCCACCAAATGAACAACATTTAATCAGTTCTGTAAACCAGGCAATTTCATAATTGAAGCTTGAGAATTTTAGTGTTCACATCAGCTCCTTCACTCTTGTGGCTTGTGTTTGGGCTTCGGGATAGTGATGTGGTGTCAGATATTCGTTCTGCAGAGGGAAAAAAAAAAATGGATTTTCCAAAATGGGTGTTTCTAAATTAGAAAAAGGAAGGTTTTCTGGAGAAATGAGGAAGTGTTTGATTTTCCTAGCTTTTATTCTTTGCCACAGATATACTGCTGAGGCAGATAAAATGCTCTGTTCCTCAGGCACCAGCATCACCCTTTAATGACAAGCCATTAACTTTATTTAAAAAGCAATGCTTGGGCGAGAATGCAGGAGATAGGATGGACATGATCTATAATCTCTTTTAAAGAACCCAGGAATCAGACCTTCAGAAGCAGGCACAGGCGAGAGAGGAAATTCAAAGTAACTCTTTTAGGACATGGTGTCAGGAACTTTAACTTCTTGGGGGCCTAAAATGAAAAAGGAATATAGCTGTCCAGGGTGGGTATCCAAGCAGGGACCTCCTGAGTGGTGAAGAATGTGAACTGTGGGTGACATACTGTGTCTCAGAGTGTCACCAGCTGCTCAATTCCAGCCAGTTTAGGCCTTGGGCACAGTGACACTCAACCCATGATGTGTTTTTCAAAAAAGATAAGGATTCAGATGTTATATAAAACTTCCCCACGTATAAATGCTTATCCAGATTTATGAAAACATTTTGAATCCAAGTAGAACATGATTGAGGTTGGAATGAGGCCCAGGGGCTGCTCTTTTGCATCTTCAAATTTTGGTTTTCAGTGTTCTGACAGCAAAATTCACTTTTTGTTCAAGTAAGCAGACTGTGGTCCCAAAGAATAAAAACTCATGTATGTATAATATGTTTTAACATATATACACATTATATATGTATATATACACACACATCTACATAATATATGTATATATGTGTGTGTGTGTATGAATATACATGCATATTTGGTGGTGGGGGGGTGTGGCTGAGGATGCAACTGGCCATCTCATCAACCTCATACATGACAGGAAAGAAATTGTCCCAGGTCTCATAAGGACAAGACCAAGATCCAGAAATCAGGAGCTGTGGTAACCCTGTGTCTTTTTGAGGACACACAGTCTTGTTTCTCTGCCTTTCCAGGCGCATCTCTCCACTTCTCCCTGTCAATTATTTGCTCTGTTTGTTTCCAGGTTTTGCTGTTCAACTTCTGAGGCCTGTAGGTGGCTCTGGTTGGCTAAGAAGCTGACTCTGGCCCTTAAGCTCCATGGCTTTTTAGCTCCAGAACCTACCTATTACTAGGAACAGTCTTGCTTATCAGTCTAGAAAACCTGATTGCTTGAGCCAAGTGCATGCCTTGGCTGTCTTTGGGGGAGGAACCCACTGCTGGTCAATCAGCAATGCTTGGGCAAGGGTTGGGGTATGTGGAGGCAGAATTGAGAGTCCATGAACAGCTTAGATGAAGACAAAAAGAGAGGTCAGGTGTGGAAGCGGACTGACTGACACTGTATATACTACACATATTAATCCTGACATTTTACATTTTAAATGCTGGCAAATTTAAATGAAGTAATATGTAATTGTTTAAGAAAGTTTGAGAAGTTCTGCAAAGGGTAAACATAATGAAATCACCCATATACATCTTGGTATATTTATTGCCAGTCTCTTTTCCTATGGAGGGATCTCAAACCTCTATTTAATAAGGGCAAATCCTGAAATGACGGGATTCAGCAGGTCCATCTCTCTACTATTTGTGGTTTAAAATGATTTTTAATGAACTAAAAATTGTAAGCAGTATATTTTAAGAGAAGCTTAAGTATATGCATGCCCTACAATCTAGTTTCTTATTTAAGGATTTTCCCTGAAGAAATTCTCAGAGCTGTATACTAAGATGTATGTACCAAGATACTCATCAATGGATTATTGATCACAGTCAGAAACATAATAAAAGATTGAGAAAGATCTTTTGGATAAATATTCAGAAAGATCTTTTTTGGAGAAATATATTTATATTGAAGTAAGAATATTCACAAAAGTTTTCTGAACAGGTTGTAAAATTGTACAGACTATGTAAGCTTAATTTTATATATAATATAGGCTTATTAAAAGAGATTTGAAGACATTCACCAAAATGTTGATGATGGTTGTCTCCAAGATGATTAATCCTTTTTGCTTCTGCTCTTCAATATTTTCTAATATTTCTATATCAAGCCAAGAGTATCTCTGTAATATGTAATAACCGGTTACACATGAGCAAAAAATGAATTTGGTGGCATTGAAGTGAGTGAAAATGAGGCAAATTATGACGAGAGATTTTTAATAATCTCTAAGCTTAATAAGGGCTTCCCTAGTGGCTCAAATGATAAAGAATATGCCTGCAATGCCAGAGACCCAGTTTCGAGCCCTGCGTTGGGAAGATCCCATGGAGAAGGGAATGACTACCCACTCTGGTATTCTTGCCTGGAGAATTCCATGGACAGAGGAGCCTGGCAAGTTATAGCCCGTGGGATCGCAAAGAGTGGGACACGACTGGGCAACTGCCACTACTACCACCAAGTTTAATGAAGGAAATGGCTGACACGTGCTTCTTGCCCAGAACCTCTTTTGGAAAGCTGACCTACCGAGTGAATAAAAATCTCATGTCCACACCTCGTTCCTTGTCTCGTAAGTGAATTATACAGAATTGAAACATATCTCTCTTTCTTTTGATAACAGAGGTCTTTCATGTTCTCATTCTTAGATTTTGTTCTCCCCAAGAGCTTTTGTTTCCTTTTCGTATGCTGGAAGTAATATGTTGACATTACGCAAGATCAGGGAAATATTAAAAGGTACAAAGAAAAAGAAGAAAAAGGCCTTGTAGTTCTACAAGATTACCTTTCTGCACATTATAAACCCCGGGAGACCGAAATGAGTCTGTCCTGGGCATGCTTGGTAACTTCATCTTTCCACTATATCGCAAATGGAGTGAGGTGTGCACTTGAGTACATGTGTGTTTCCTTTCTCCCCTGGGGTAAAATCAGCAAAACCACAAGAGCAGCAGCAGTTCTGGTGAAGGGTGTTACCTGAATAATAATCTAAAAAACATCATAGTTTCAAAGGCTGAATACTAAAATGTTTCCTAAGCCTATATGATTCTGCAGGTCAGATGAGGTTTTTTTCTGCTCATTTGTTTGTCACTTTAGTTTGGATAAATATTGCTCTGTCATACAACTAAATATGGCCTTTAAGGAGACTTGAAATGGCTGGAAAATGCTGAAATGCCAAGAATGTTGAGCATCTACCGGTGAAATGTAAATGGATTGAGATTGAGGTAGATGGAAGCTCTTTTTTGTTTTTTTTAATATTGCGTTAGAATGAATGTCCGTATTTAATGCTCGCGGTTTGAAAAGTCAAACACTATAGAAACAGAAGGAAAAGCAAAAGGCATCTGATAATTTCCTTGCTCCTTTCCCACTTCTCAAAGGTAACTACTTATCATTGTCTTTGCTTTTGTCTTTTCATGTGTTATTCTTCATGTCCTCAATATGCTGTTTCTTTTTCTCAATTTCCCAGTATTCTGTCTATTATAATATGCAAGAAATTAGCCTCCTCGTGCTGGCCTGTCTTCATCTCTTTCCAAAATCACCCTCATTTCCTCCGCAGGCCATCTTTGTAACTCCAAACAATAATAAGCCACCATTTCTTGTTGCATCCCAAGTGATGGCATCCACTGACTTCTGACATCATTGTTCCCATGCTTTCTTTCCTCCACCTCAACCCTCCCCTCACCCCGTTTTGTCCTTGGTTAGTTACAACTTATCTTTTAAAAAGGAAAGCAAGGTTGAGAATGCATGTGTTCTTTTTGTTTTTTTTGAACACTGCTTAGAATGCTCCTACTCACAGTTCTTTTTTTTTTTTTTTCAAATCACCTTATTTAATGTAAAAATTTATTTATTTTTGTCTGTTCTGGGTCTTTGTTGCTGCATGCAGTCTTTCACTAGTTGCAGCAAGTTGGGGCTGTTCTTCATTGTGGTGTGTGAGCTTCTTACTGTGGTGCCTTCTGTAGGTGTGATGCATGGGCTTAGTTGCACCACAGCATGTGGGATCTTCTCAGATCAGGGATCAAACCTATGCAGTTTCTCAACCACTGGACCACCAGGGAAGTCTGAGAATGCATACGTTCTGTTTGGAATTATAGCCAAGTAGTCCACAGTTTACAAATTGATTCTAAAAAATGAAAATGAAAATTTACATTATTTAGATAAGGTGTAACAGTATCTTCTATCTAGATATTCTTGTGCTCCTGTCTTGGGAGTTTAGCTTCATTTAATATTATAGTGTGTCTGCATTTTTAAAAAATGGACAGTTTTTAGATTTCAAAGAGTTCTTTGGTCTTTGTACTTTTTCCATATCATCCTCTTCTTGGTTTATGATTGCAATATAATCTCAGTCCTGTCTGTGGATACCAAGCAGAAGTACTCTTGTTCTCTTTTTCTCCTCCCCTCCATTCCTGAATTAACCCTGTTTCATCTTCAGTCATTCTTGTATGTTGTCTTGATTTTGCATGTTTCAACTTTTCTCAAATGCCATCATTGAGGCATTGGGACATCATGGCGTTAAAAACCTAACTGTGAGCTCTGTGTATGTAGGTGGAACTTGGTGAAGAGGAAGGAATCAGTTATAAGGAGACAGTAGAAAACTAAAGATGATGCCTTGGGACTTCTAAATACTAGAAGGATGAGGGATTTGCTCAGGGGCGCTAGTTTTGTACCCACTGCCCTCTTCTTCACAGATAAGTTGTTCAACATGTCCGGAGGATACTCCCTTTTTTCCTATGTAGGGTAAACATCTCACTTTAGTCTTCTGTGTGGGGTAGATGAGAGGCAGAGTGTTTTTGAAATAAATTTTATTGGAGTATAGTTGCTTTATAATATTGTCTTAGTTTCTGCTTTCTAGGTAGCTCAGCTGGTAAAGAGTCCACCAGCAATGCAGGAGACCCCAGCTCAGTTCCGGGGTTGGGAAAATCCCCAGGAGAAGAGAATAGCTACCCACTCCAGTATTCTGGCCTGAAGAATTTCATGGACTGTATTATAGTCCATGGGGTCACAAAGAGTTGGACATGACTTTCCCTTTCACTTTTCCTGTGTATAGCAAAGTGTATCAATTGTGTATAGTCCCTCTTTTTTGGATTTCTTTCCCATTTAGGTCACCAGAGAGTATTGAGTAGAGTTCCCTGTGCTGTACAATAGGTCCTCATTGGTTATTGTTTTATACATAGTAGTGTATGTATGTCAATCCTAATCTCCCAATTCATCCCACCCTTCCCCTTCTCCCCTTGGTGTCCGTACGTTTGTTCTCTGTGTCTGCATCTCTGTTTCTGCTTTGCAAACAGTTTCATTTGTACCATTTTTCTAGATTCCATGTATATGCATTAATACACAGCATTTGTTTTTCTTTCTAGAGTTTCAATTCTCTTTTCAAGCATGTTCTTGTAATCTGTCCTTTATCATACCTGGTGTCTCTGAGTCCTCCAGAGCAAATCTGTCTCTTATTGATTGCAGTTCACTTCATTAGTATGCTTGCTTGTGGCTTTCTCTGCTATTCTCCATCAGTCTTCAGACTCATCCATCTGTTTTTGTCTTACAGAAATTTTATGAGCTCTCTTGCTCTCTGGTGGCTCTATTCTCGTTCCCTTTGTTGTCGTGGGTTTATATCTACTCTTTTAGTATCAGTGTGATGATGACTCAAAAGGGAGAGGAGATGAACGCAGATGCCACCTTGAGATGTAAGCCACTGCTGTACTTTTAACTGAGTCATTTTCTGTTCTTTAAGTTCAGAAGGACCAAAGGCTACCATATCCAAAACAAGTTGAATACAAAACAAGAGTTAATAGGATACATAGGTTTCATGTGACATCAGGCTTCCAAGTATTGCCCTAGAAGAGGACAATATAATTTTTGACTGAAAGAGACAAGATATTTGTTGAATGTGAAAGGTTGAGGATTGTGATTTAGAAATTCACAGTCATGGATTCTGTTCAGTTGATGCATTGAGAAAAGCAGTAGCCGACAATTGTGATGTGCACTGTACAGGAAAAATAGGCAGCCATAGGTGGAGTGATGTTTTTAAGAACAGAATAACAGATTCAGGTGTTTTTGATAGGTTGGTGAAGCCTAGAGAATATTCTAATCTATACTGATAAAGACTGCAATGTTAAGAAACATCAGGGTTGCCTAAAAACAGAGAATGAAGGACTAAAAAATGTACACAACTGACATAAGTGGATTTTCTAATGACCATTTAAAAGTGAAATAGCCCTATATTGAAATAGAATGGTTTCTTCTAGAATGTAGCCTGCTACAGTTAACAAAAGGCAGACAATTTTGACTTTGTTTTGGCAAGGTGTGTTCCAGAACAGGCTGGCACTTCTCTAGTTCATCTTAACTGTATTCTTGTTTTCTACAGGACATTTACTAAACTGTCATTTTCTGATTGTCTACTTGATAGCACTCTATTAGACACTTGACATATATTACAAGCTGTCTAGTATAACATATGCCTTTCTGACATATCTTGATAATTATTAATACAAAATTAACGCTATATATTCATTCATAGAATTCACTGTAAATCCAATTTACAATCTTGTTTGTTCTGATGTACCACTTAAATCGAATGACCAGACTCTTGAGATAACAATACCTAGTTGTCCGCATGAAATGAAGGTGTATAAGGTACAAGCAGATAGTCAAATGTCTGTTCCTAGGAGCCCTCAGATGTACACAGAATTTCTACACAGACTTTTATGCACTGTATCATTTTCAAAATAGGGGATAACATTCTAGCATCACAGTTGTAGAATTATAAGGTTTAATTTTAAGAGAGAACTGTATTTAATATCCTGTGCTAAATCATAACAGAAAAGAATATGAAAAATATATATATATTTGTATAACTGAATCACTTTGCTGTCCACCTGAAACTAACACAACATTGTAAGTCAACTATATTTGAATACATTTCTAAAAATACATGATTTTAAAATTAAGTATAAATGAATGCCAAGAAAAAAATTATTATTAAAGCAGCCCTTCCTTTTCGTCTTTCCTGACACTGACTTAATAGGCACGGTTTTCACGAGATGTGTGTTTATAGCAGATTTGGCCGTGTGGTCTCCAGGTGAACCTTCTGGAAATAGTGAAAATCACACCCAGATATGTTTAGATTTAGAATCTCTCCCACCCCGTGCAAAATAGATAAAACTCTACTTGTTTTGTAGAGTGGGGTAGAGAAGCCCAGAGAAATCAGGCACTTTCCCAGGGACATCAATGCTAGTTCAGTGATGGAGTTAGAACTCACATCAGTGCTCATTCAGGATGGAGTCAGGGTTCAAACCCAGAGCAGGGACTGCAGAGCCTAGCTCTTTCCAGTACCCTGCTTGAATCTCCCAGACAAGAGGCTGTCTGAAGCCATCTGCCTCCTTGAGAGGCCCCTCAATTTATTTAACAAAATAAAGTTAAGAAAAAAATTTATTTTCATGATTGACCCTCCAAAGGTATTCTTTATATGCCTACCTGGTGGGTCAGACAGTGCACTTAAATATTAGCTTTTCTTTCCATAGAGTCGAGACCACTAAGAAAGACAAGCCAGTGAAACCCCGGTGATGTTCAGAGGAAACTCTTTATTGAAATATTGAATTATGATTGCTATAAAACCTGTGTGTCAGCATAGTATTTTAAAAGTCAACTCAATTGAGCAGAAGCAAAGACAGGATATAATTATTCACCATCAGCTCAGCCGAAGGGGTGGCCATATCCTTTTGAAATCTGAGTCTGAAAACCCAAAGTTTGAGCTGTCAGGGCCCATCATTGCTCTGCTGCAGAGATGTTCTTCCGTTTTGCTCTCGGTGAGCATCACTGCATGTCTCTGATCTCTGGTTTTCTTTCTTCCTGCACGTCCTTGACGACGTGAAGGTCTGAGCACACCAATCCAGGCAGAGTACCCCAGTTCTGCCTCAGCAGCGTTTGAGTCTCCTGGTAACACTGTTAATAGTGCTTATGGTCTGTCATCACATTGCCCACGTGGTCCTGAGTCTCTGTGGCTAGCGTGTAACATCTCGACATGTTCCTTGTGCTGTGATGCTGAATCCAGCCTCCCATTAGGAAACATTGCCCTCTTTACTCCCCTGCTTTTAAGTGACACCTTAATATAGAATTATTTCTTCTTAAAATACCTTAATTTCAGCAATTCTTCCCTTTTCATCCAGTTTTGGCCCCTGAGACCCAGCTCTTGACTTGAAAGAAAAATTTTTATATTTATATTAAATAGGTATGCATTTGTGTAAGGAACAATTTAAATCAGTGAAGGGCCTAAAGTTGTTCTTGACATAGAATTAAGCCCTCAACAAATACTAGTTTGCTTATTTCCTTCCAGCTTTGGATACTGTGCTGTGTATGTGTGTTATCGTTTAAACTTGTTCAGAACTCAGACTGAGTTATATAATGATGTACTATTTACCTTATGTATATGTGTGTATGTATGTATGTGTGTATGTTATATAGAAACTGAATTTATCTTGTTTGTAATAGACGACTGAGTAAATGCTCTTCAGGGGGCCTGATTTGAGTCTCAGGGTTTTCTTACAAAGTTTTTTGTGATAATCCTTACTAAGCATAGTTAAGCCAGTTCATCTCTGTAGAGGTGCCTGGCCTCCCTCATAGTACCAGTGATGGTTTGACCTGGAATATCTGTTTCATGCTTCAGGGCTCTTACACTAACTGCTGAATGTTAACTTGTCCTTACATATTTACCAGTTTAATCTGAGTATTTTTTTTTTTTTTGCATGAATACTTGTAAACTTCTAATTGATTTTATAAGAACACTCACATAATGAGGTGATTGTATTAAGTAAGTTACTGTATGTAAAATACCTGAAAGAGTTCCTGGCATCGTCTGAGAATGGCCCAGCCCTTTCTTAGTGATGCCATCTTAGTTGGGTTCTGGTGCCTCAGTTTCTGCATCTATAAAATGGGCATAACAATAGGACTCCCTCATAGATACTGTGAGGTTAAATGCAATGAAGAATGTGAAATGGATGAAATATCACACAGCACATAAAAAGCACAGCTGTTGTTGTTGTTCAGTCAGTAAGTCGTGTCTGACCCTTTGTGACCACATGGACTGCAGCATGCCAGGCCTCCCTGTCCCTCATCATCTCCCTGAGTTTGCTCAAACAAACTCTTGTCCATTGAGTTGGTGATGCCATCCAACCATCTCATCCTCTGTCGCCCCCTTCTGCTCTCAACCTTTCCCAGCATCAGGATCTTTTCCTATGAGTTGACTCTGCATGAGGTGGCCAAAGTATTGGAGCTTCAGCTTCAGCGTTAGCCCTACTAATGAGTATTCAGGGTTGATTTCCCTTAAGATTGACTGGTTTGATCTCCTTGCTGTCCAAGAGACTCTTTATATTTTATTAGCAGTTCTAGAATTACTATTATTACCAGACACATTACATTTGTCTGTGGAGTCTGAGTAACATTCCTCTCCCTGGTTTCTCCTTTCCGCCCTTAACTCTCTACTCCACTATGAAGCTGTGCTACCCTAACTCAGGTCAGCTCAGGAAATACTTTCCTACTCCACCTTCTTGGCCTGGCCTGGCCTGGACATCCACATTTCATGTCGTAGACCATCTCTTTGCCTTCACTTCTTCTCTGCCAACCCCAGAGATGTCACTTTCTAAACTTTTTCTTACTTGCCAGAAAAGCTTCTGGGAGAAGGACCCTGCAATCAGCAGCTTGAGAAGAGCCTGGGAGCAGTCATTTAAACACTTTCACTTATAGGCAGTTGCTAAAGCAAGTGATATTAATATCTGTCTTGTTCTCACAGTTACAGGGAGAGTTGGAAAATAGGTGAGAGGTGTTTTTCTCTTTTTTACCTTCTAGAGAGCAAGCAAGCTTAGAGCCCCAGAAGTTGGACAAGTCTTGCCCTCAGGGGGAAATTACCAGGTCATTATTTTTGAAAATCTAGACTCCCTGAAGAAATGGATCCTCTGAAAGGGAGAAAGTCTGCAAGGACTGGAGGAAAGAGATATGAATTGACCTGAAAGGAAAAGATATGGATATTCTTACTCCCATCCCAGGGTAGCTGTATCCCAGATGGAGATGACAGCATAAATGCCTGAAAGATCTATGCACTAGGTCCTAACCATGAGAAAAGATTCTGTGCCTGAGCTTGGCAAGAGCTAGGGAAATGATTCAGTTCAGATGGCCTGGATATATGTGTGTGTATATGTATATCTTGAATAATGAGTATCTCAAAGTCAGTCATGATAGACTGAAAACAGAGACCTCTTTACCCAGTGTTAAGGATTGGATGCAGTCTCTGGGACTATTGAATAACCCCTCAAGAGAGGGAGGGTCTCTCTAAATGTGTCTGAGATTCAGTTTATCAATGCTGATTCATGAGGGTCTTGGTGCCTAAGTTGCAGTGATTTACAACAAAGTAAGGTGACATTTCTTACTTCTGAATGTCAAGCACATTGATACCTTTAAGATATCTATCAATATAACCTGGCCACTGTCATTTGATTTTATTATTCTTTATATAGTCAAACTTAGCTCTGGAATAGAGGATATTGTAAAGGAAAGTACGTGGGAAAAAAGAAGGGAGAAAGAAGAGAGTGCATTTCAGAAGGACACGTAAGGGGTAAGAGTGAACCTGGTTCAGACTGAGTTTTGTGTAGACCTGCGTAGTGGGATGATAAAGTGTTGTATTTGTGGGAGTGACTAGAGGTGCTTACAGTGGGTGGGAGAAGAAGTAGGAAAGGCAATAAACTTGATACCATTTTCTAAATCTAGAGACAATGAATTCCCGTGGTTGTTTACGGTCACAATTTCTAGGTTGCTCTTGATCCTAGTTGTTGAGGGGCAGGACAGCTATGGATGTTCTTCAGCCAGCAATGCTGTGCCCTTGATGAATAAGAAGCAGGAGGCCAAAGATAATATCTTATTGTGAAGTTGGGTGGATCAGCTCTGGGGTGCCTGCCTCTTTCACTCTTTCTTCTTTTGGAACTCCCCTCCCCACTACATCACACTGTTTGCTGAAGGTGTGGCCTCTCTCAGTTCTCACTCCTGCCCCAACTTGTCGTACCAGAGATAGACCCAACCTGCCAGACACACATCATGTTCTCTGTCTAACGAGTCTTGTGTCAGAGTCACAGAGTGTGTGCTCAGAGGGTGCTGCATGTGTGAATGCAGCAGTAGTGCTGGGGGGGATATCTTTTCAGCCGCATGTCTTATAGATGGAGAATGCGGGCCCTCAAAGGGAAGTAGGTGAGGGAGGAGGTGAGGCAGAGAGAAGCAAGGAGGAGAGGCCTGTTGGCTTCAGAGGAAGGGCCTGAGGAGCAGAGTAGCTGCCTTGGTTATGGACAGCTGAGCTCCTGGGTCACGAAAAGATCTGTCCCAAATCCTTCCAATTGTCCTCCTTTGCTTGACCTGTTTTGAGTAGGCATCTGTTGCCTGCAATCTACAAACTCTGATGAAGCCCACTCTGATAAAGAGTGGGCTTTGTCAACAGTAGACTTAACCGAAAATGGCTGGTCCAGTCCTTGGCTAGTGCAGATATACAGAGAAATTGCACTTCTGAGGAGATGGTCTAACATTAGAGAAAATAAATATTTATAAAACCAGGCTTTGATGATGGTAGCTGTGCTAGAGGTTTTATAAAACTTTCATTTAAGCCTCACAATAACCCTGCAAGATATGTAGTTATTTAAAACTTTGAAATTTCTAATACAGATTTTATTTTTCTTATTAAAAAAAATTTTTAATTGGAGTATAGTTGCTTTACAATGTTGTGTTAGTTTTTACTGTACAGCAAAGTGAATCAGCTCTACGTATGTATAAAGTTATACATACCTATAAAGATATGTAGTTGTTATCCCCATTTTACAGATAACGACCTGGAAACCCAGAAAAGTAGAGCCATTTTTCACTTCATATTAAGGACCCAGGAACCGAAATCATATCCTTTTTCACTCTATCACACTCTCTCATCTGACTTCGTTTAAATTGGAATATTGCATATTTTCTTTCCCCATGGTACTGCTTTAAAATCTCACATAGTTTACTAGCCTTGATGAGTATGTAGGGTTATTTTTTGCACTTAGAAATGTTATTCATGATTCTCTGGGAACTTATGAAGAATTTTTATCTGTATTTCTAATCTGGGACCCTCAGACCCTGAACTGCTTGTGAAACCGTTAAGAAAGTACTGTTGACGCCAAGGAGATTCAGAGGACGCTAAAGGTATCTGAGTGAATTCGGGAAGAATGCAGAGTAATTATTCTGAAGGGGCCAATAATTCCTCCTGGTGGATTATCAGCTGAATAACTCCCCAGAGCCACTCGGTTTGCCATGATTGTATAACTGAAGAAATTACTCGGAGAATGTAACATATTACTTATGAGACTTAGAATTTAGAGGGGGAGAAACTATCTTGGAATTTGCCCTGAGGACATTCAGAATGGATTCCAGGCACACCATACTGTTCTCTACTGATTGATGTTCTGTTTAGTTAAATCCTGCTGTTTTGCAGTTTCAGTGCCATCCTATAACTTCATAGAAATTCCCGGAGGCAAAATTAGCATCTGTCCCCTATTCTCCGTCACCTCAATGGATTATTATTGAGGACAGTTAGAGAATGTTTTAGGAAATTATGAGATGCTTAAATCCATCCATCAGTCAGAACTTTCTCCAGTTCTTAAGAATATTTTAAAGGAAATTTCAAATGGGGCTTAAATTAGTTGGGATAAAATTACAGCACTTAAAAAAAAATCTATGTTGGATATGCTTGTATTCTCTGAAGGATGCTAAATATCTGTAGATTTAGAAGCATATTTTGCAAGGAAAGAATTTTGATAGGAGCTTCTTCACTTTGATTAGCAAACTTTCAATCTAAAGTCTGATTCCTATGATTTTTGATCACGCAACACTAGTAGGAAGACCTGCTTGGTAAATAGAGCTGTAAGTGATCCTGTTAAGGGAATGCTTGTGAAACGCAGGCTTTCAGTTTATTATAAATTGCTCAACAGTTTTTCAGCTGGAACAGCACCCCCACCCCCGACCCCCTGAGAGAGATCTGCTTTCCCATCAGATTTTCATTAAGATCTCTTTGCCCGAACCCCCGTCTGTTACACCGCTCTTGGAATGTCTTGAGAATCAATCATCCCATTTTATTTGCCTGAATGTCATGTGACTATAAAAACACATGGCCTAAGGTTTGTGATCAGTTAATCATAACAAGCACTCCGTGTATTTGTTTTCATATAGATGTGGCTTTCAGTTACTGAAGCAAAACCTGCTGGGGCTCATCTCAGTGGGAGATGTGAGGACTAAAAGCCGGCGTAATTTGTAATAGGTGAAGACTCTATTGCATAATGATTATTTTGTGCAGATTTCTTCTAGGATCAGAATCACTCCTATGTTGTAGTACTCCCCAGTGAGGTACATGTAGTACGTGACATGCTGTAGTACTAAGCTCTGGAAATTAGTGCCATGTAAGAATAGCCACAGACTGGTAACTGATACTGCTCTCTTATTCCTGACATTTCTCTGATTCTTCATTGGGATATAATTAAGCAGAAATGGGAACTCTGGAAAAGATTCAGACATTTCCATGAAATCTTTGAAAACTGCAACTGGCCTTCCTTTTGTGAGATTCCTCACGCTCTTTGGCTTCTAATTCTAAAGGTCAAGAATTTTATCCATTTTCCTTTTCCTGCCTTTATAACTGAAATTGATTCAAGCATTTGCCAAGTATAATTCAGACTTTCTGGTTACGAGCCAAGTTTTCACACTAAGCATTATGAATTTGCAATGAATTCATAACATTTAGTATTCATGGTAATAACACTGATCATTATGAAAAGATTTAATATTCATGAGGGTTACCCTGCTATTTTCTCAGGTGTCATCATAATTTTTAATAGTGTTTCAGCAATTTTTTTTCATGGGCAGTTCGCATAATAGAGTCAGATCCTGGAGTTTTGGTTAAAGGATATTAGAGGAAAGAAAGCGGGGGCATTAATACAAATTTTAAAACTTGATCTTGCATAAGGGCGATTGATCAGTATGATTCTGTGTTATTAAAACAAGCTGTCTCTGTTAACCAGTCCTGAAAAGTCAAACAAATCTCCCCATTGAGTATGCAAGCCAATGACGGGTAGAGTTTCTAGTTTTAAAAGGGGAGAGAAAAATGAAAATCTCTGCAAGTCCATTTTTTCCTGGGGAAAAAGTACTTTCCGTATTTGTGTCATCTTTGGCCTTTGTATCCTTAAATTTGCTTTTCACCAGCGCATACACTTCAGAGTATTTGTTTTTTTTTCTCTAGTACACCATCTGTTTCTTTGCAGTTGGGGATGGTTGAATAATTTCCTGAGGAATTGCTGACAAGATGTGGCCCAGGAACACTAATCCAGCAGGACCAGATTTCTCATTAAAATCGCTAAGCTCAGCTGTGTTGTAGTGAGCTCTTGATTTAAGATGTTCACCCTGGTCGGGCGAAGGTCAGTGGTCAGCAGCTACCTATTTTCTTTTCCCCCTAAAAATAAGATAGTAAAACTTGTGTGTACACAATGAGAACCGTCCACTTAGGTGGAAGTGTCACTTGTCCCCAAAGGCTTATTTATTTATTTTCTGGTTGCCTCAGTGATAGTGCCCATCGTTGTTTACCTTCACGCAGTGCTGGCTGTCACCCTCAGATGTGACTGAAGTTGGGGGGAACAGCTCACGTATCATACCTATGTTCCCTCAGACGGCTACACTTTTCTTCCCTAGCACACCCATGGATTGGGCTGTGTATTTGCTTTCCCCAAATTTTCCATGATTCTTTTTCAAGGGCCTGACCCTCTTCCCCAGTTGTTCTTGGCATTGCAAGGGGAGAACCAAAATAGAGGACAGTAGAATTAAGGGAAATGACTCTTAAGGGCATCATTTAAGTCCCTGGATACAGCCATACCTAAAGCCTACATAGAACATTTCTGTTAAGTGAAACCAATAAGAAAGCTCCTGTACTTGTACAAAGAAAACAAACAACAAAATGAAAAAAGCAGATTGGAAGAAAATACTTGCAAACCATACATCTGCTAAGAGGGTAATGTGAAAGTGAAAGTTTAGTTGCTCAGACGTGTCAGTCTCTGCAACCCCATGGATTGTGGTCTGCCAGGCTCTTCTGTCCATGGAATTCTCCAGGCAAGAATACTGGAGCGGGTAGCTAGTCCCTTTTCCGGGGGATCTTCCCTACCCAGGTATCAAACCAGGTCTCCTGCATTGAAGGTGGATTCTTTACCATCTGATTCTTTACCACCAGGGAAGCTCTGGAACTGGTGGCCAGTGGAACAGGAGGCCTCTGGAATCAGCAAGAGTCCCAGAGAGGGTAGAATGAGATATGAACTTGACCTATCACGTCCCCAGCAACCCTATGACTTAGGCGGTGTTGTTTTTCTCATTTTGCTGATGAGGCAAACTGAGGCACAGAGCATGTACTGACTTCCCCTAGATCACACAGCTAGTGAGTAATGAACCAGGAACTTGTACTTTGCCAGTTTTCTTTACCCTCTCCAGAGCGTGCAGTTGTCTAATCCCCTAGTCCCTCGAGTAGTGTGTCCCCAAATGCAGTCGGCCAGTCACCACAATCAGATGAAGCAGGACTGTTAAGAATAAAATTCCTGCTCCCCGTCTCAGACTTGCTGAACCGGGATCTCTGGGTTGGTGGGCGCCTGGAGTTTTTAACAAGCTCCCCTGGTAATTCTGATGCATAGGAAAAGATGAGAACCACTGTCCTTACAGCATAATAAATGTTATTTAATTAATTGGTTCATTAAATATTGAACAGTTAAAGTCATTATAAAGCTAAGAGTAGAGTTGGGTGAAATTAAAAGTAAAAAATCTAAAGCTGGATTGAACGTAGGGGTGGGGTAGAGGCCTAGCAAAACGAACAAGGTAGGGACCTTCTTTCTTTTTTTTTTAACTTTATTTTATCACTTTATTTATGTTTATCTGATTTTTTGTGTTGTGTTAGTTTCTGCTCAGGGATGCTCTTTCATGGAATAAATCACAGTGAGCTTTTGGTATTAAGTTTTGGTACAGTAGCAATGATGGCCTGAAATCTGAATGAGCCCTGTTCGACTCCCTTGTTTCACATTGTGATTGACCCTGTTGAAGGTGACCAAACTTTCTATATGCCTTTTTGCTATAGCCTCTTCTTTGGAAAAACCAGAAGATGCAGCAGCTCTCTGTTTATGTATGTACAGTGCTCTGAACCCAAGGGCTTAAAATAAGTTCAATTCAATATTCAGCAGGTTGTATTTCTGTGCCCTTTCTCTGTAAAAATTTGTCTGCATGTGGGATGAGCTCTTTCAAGATACATTGTCAATTTATTTTTCCTATCTGCTGTCTTTGAAATAAAAGGTCTATTTAGTTTTTAAATGGTGTAACATCCCACTGAACCTGGTCAAGTCTGAAAATAGAACCACTGTTCAACTCGTCAGTTTCTAATAACAGATTCAAACTGGGTGCCTTGAATCTTGCTTTCTCCCCTGGTGGAAGAGCCTGGAAGGATAGTAATAGAGCAAGGGATGCAGGGAACAGTTTAACCAAGGAAGTACCAGAATTAAATGGGTCCTCTAAAATCTGGTATTCAGTCCATGGGGTTCCAAAGAGTTGGACACAACTTATTTGGATCTCTTATTTGGGCTTCCCTTGAGGCTCAGCTGGTAAAGAATCTGCCTGCAACGTGAGAGACCTGCATTCTATCCCTGGGTTGGGCAGATACCCTGGAGAAGGGAAAGGCTTTTTCCAGGATTCTGGCCTGGAGAATTCCATGAACTTTGTCACAAAGAGTTGGACACGACTGAGCGACTTTTACTTTCACTAACATTTGATAGCACTTTTCTTTCTTCCTGCTAAGGCATTCTCTCTCAAGATTAAACCATCCTGGAGAAAGAACAAACAAAAGAAACAAAAACCATGATGAGCTATGAAGAGTTTTGGATTTATATGTAGTGCATCTTGCAATTAAATCTTAATGACATAATATGTGTATAACTTTTTATGCATGACTTAATGTCATCATCTTGAAATAATATTCATCAAGAGTATGGAAAGAGTAGGGATGTTTCCAATTTGACATTGAATCAGGGAGTGAAATCCATGCCTATTGCATCTATCATGACATCTGGACTAGGGCTCTTTATGAAGTATTTGTTTAACAGAGAAGGAATAATATTGGATGGCCAGTTCTCTCAGGCATGTCCATAAATCTTAGTGGTCAGTTCTCTCTTTAGAGTGAAGATAAACTTAATGTTGTACTGTTCTGACAATGCCAGCTGCTGGTCTGAAAATATCAGACCTTGTCTGGTGTTCTTCCCTCCATTGGAGTAGTGTATTTTGGGATAGCTTTGATGTCTTTATTCAGTAAGTATTTATAGCATATGCCACAGGTTCAACACTGTGACCTGTGGGCTGGAGTTATCCTGTAAGTGTATTTGCAGGTGTGTCTGTGTGTGGGTGGGAGATGGGGGAGTGTTATTCATATCTACAGAGAGGGTTGAAAGATGTTTAGTTTGTTGCTAACATTTAAAGTTTGAATTTCACATCAAAATTCAGAGTGCCGACTTTTCTTGAGAAATCAGGAGGTGTGTCAATATTAAGCTTATATATCTGCAAGATAATATTGGCTAGAATTCTGGAGATAGTGGAGGGGCCCCTTTAGAAGCACATGTTCCCCGGTCTGTCACACTGTTCACCACTCCTATCAATTGAACTTATCCAGTTTTAGCCATTTGCATCTGCCATGCTGGTTCCTGGTTCCATTTGCATTTTCAAACCTGTGTATTTCATATGAGGGCTTCCCTGGTAGCTCAGTGGTAAAGAATTCACATGCCAGTGCGGGAGACACAGGATGCACGGGTTCAATCCCTGGGCCGGGGAGATCTCCTAGAGGAGGAAATGGCAGTCCTCCCATATTCTTGCCTGGAGCCTGGTGGGCTACAGTCCATGGGGTCACAGAGAGTCAGACACAACTTAGAAGCATATTTCATACTACATGAAGATGATTTGTATGAGGTTGTCTCCTGAATCTTAAAGAAACAAACTTCCCAGTATAAAAAAGCTAAAGGCTTGACAAAACCATGGATCTGGCATCAAATGAGATGCAGCAGTCTTGTCATATGATTGATTCCAATGCCTGCTTTATCCTTATGCTGCGGCGTGTGGGTAAAGCAAGCATTGGATGTAGTCAAGTTAGCCACCTATTGAAGGCTAACCAATGATTCCAGGTGCCTTAGCACTTGGTCCATGATCCACAGAGCCAAATTACCTGTATTATTTAAGCTCATTAGTGTGACTCTTTTCCTAGACTTATCCCCTCTAAACAGGCGATGTTTTGGCAGGGAGTTGATTTGAGCCCAAAAGGTGGATAAAAATTTCTTTGAATCCTCTTCCTATTATTTTATTCTCACAAATAATTATCATGGAGTACATCTTTTTTCCTGCATATTCATAGCAGGGCAATGGAGGAAGTTTGTGGGAAGAGGTCCATGGACGGAGAGATGTTTGAATGTATCAGATTTTAAGATTTGGAAGTTTCAGCCACATGGTTCTCATATCTGCTCTGTCTGGACAAGCAAATTGCCCATTCTCTTGAAATTTGGCAAGTGCATCAGCTTAAAATTATAGGTCCCTAAATAACTTGCTCAGTCTACCCTGAGTCCCAGACTAATATAAGTCCTCCTTATATTATAAAGTATTGTGTGTTTTCATCAAAACGGATTTTATTCATTCTGTTATGCTTCTATTTCTTTTCTTTTTTTTTCTATCATACTCCGTACTTTACGAGCATTTCCCAAACTATTAGGAACTGAATGGTGTGTGTTTTATAAAGTATTGTGTGTTTTCATCAAAACGGATTTAATTCATTCTGTTATACTTCTATTTCTTTTCTTTTTTTTTTCTATTATACTCCGTACTTTAGGAGCATTTCCCAAACTATTAGGAACTGAATGGTGTGCCCCCACTCCCATTCATATGTTGAAGCCTTGGCTTCCAGTATGGCTGCATTTTGAGATAAGGCTTTTAGGAGGTGATTAAGGTTAAATGAGATCCTAGGGGTGGCGCCCTAATCTGATAAGATTGGTGGCCATAGAAGGAAGGGAAGAGATCTCCCTCCTGCTCCTGTCGTGCTCTCTTTCTCTCTCTCTGCCACGTGAGGGCACAGTGAGAGGGCAGCAGCCATGTCCAAGCCAGGAAGAAAGCCCTGATCAGAAACTGACCATGCTGGTACCCTGATCTCAGACTTCTAGCTTCCAGAACTGTGAGAAAATAAATTCTTGTTGGTTAGGCCACCCAGTCTATGGTGCTTTGTTGTGACAGCCCTAGCAGACTAAGACACAAACCATGTTCTGAAAGACTTAGAATGTTTGGATAGTCCTTTTAGGAGATGTTGAATTAAGTCAAATAAGATTATTTATCACATGATTCCTCAGAGCCTTTAATTTTTAATATGCACTATGAATATCCAAAGGGAGGTATTTTATGCAAGATTTTCTGAACTTATTTAACTGTGGAACACTTTTCTCAAGAAATACATTTTAATATCTTCAGTGAACCTAATGTTCTACATGGCACATTTAGAAGATGCATGCCTATTAATTTGACAATTATTTTAAAATTGCTTTGAGATCTCTTATTCAGTTGGATTGCATGCTTATACCTGTGCTTTGTTGCTCAGCCGTGTCCTACTCTGTGTGATCTCATGGCCTGGTAGCCCGCCAGACTCCTCTGTCCATGGGATTTTTCAGGCAAGAACACTGGAGTGGGTTGCCATTTCCTCCTTCAGGGAATCTTCCCAGGCCAGGGATCAAACCCACGTCTCTTGTGTCTCCTGCATTGGCAGGCAGATTCTTTATGACTGTACCACTTGGGATGCCCCTGTTGGATTGTATGCTTTATTTATTTATTTTTGGCTGTGTTGGGTCTTCATATCCTGTGGATTTTTTCTCTAGTTGCAGTGAGCAAGGGCTATCCTCTATTTGGGGTATGTGGCCTTCTCATTGTGGTGTCTTCTCTTGTTGCAGAGCACAGGCTCTAGGCACATGAGCTTCAGTAGTTGCAGCTCCCAGACTCTAGAGTACAGGCTCAGTAGTTGTGGCACATGGGCTTAGTTGCTCTGTAGCATGTGGGATGTGGGTTCTTCCTAGACCAGGAATTGAACCCATGTCTCCTGCATTGGCAGGCAATTTCTTTACCATTGAGCCACCAGGGAAGCCCTATTTATTTATTTAAGTTTTCAGCCCACAAAAAATTAACAAGGACAGTGTTAAGTTCTGTCCTAGTTGATTCCCAACTCTATGTCACTTAATCAGCCTAAGAACCCAAGATCACCATTTTATAGGTGATAAAACTAAGGCTAGGTCATAGGCTCAGAATAATGATTAGCAGAAAGAATGAGTTGGTCTTCTGTTAAAGTTTATACTTTTGCATTTTTTCCATCATCTCCCGCTTCCCGCTCAGCCCCATTCCCACAGTTAAAGATACTGGAACTCAGAGAGCACGTAGCTAAATTTAAGTGATGGTCTTGGTTTCAAAGCCTGATTTAGGTGACTGTAAAGCCTGTTCTGTTTGCACCAGAACTTGTATATTCTAGACCAGGGGATTTTCATGAGCAAAGCCATGGACGTGGAAAGGTAAGAGGGTACGTTTAAGGGCTAAAAATTTGTCTGAAACATATTTTGTGGAGGGAAGAAAGGTGGCAGGGAAAGATGGAAAGCTTATGTTTGAGACAGTTTGTGAAAAATTTGAGTATCACTCATATTAGTTAACTTTGGCTGCAGCAACAAACAGACCCCAAATTGCAGTGATGTACTGCTTGAGATATTCACTTATTGCTCATGTTATCATGAGGGTTGAAAATTATCTGCGGTTCTGCTGGGCTCACCTTGGTGTTACTTCTCTTATTTTGACTCCATTCCATGTGTCTTCTCATTTCCAGACCCAAGTTAAAGGAAGAGGGGTGTAGGGGCTTAAGGTAACAAGCGATGCCTCTTAAACTGTCACACTGTCTCTTCCACCCACATTCCAGGGGTCAAAGCAAGTCACCTGACCAAGTTGAAGGTAGAGCTGTGCATTTTGCTTATTCTATTTCTTGACACTGCAGAATCACATGGCAAAGGGTGTGGATAGGTAGGCTTTTTTTAAAAAAAAAATAGAGAACGAGGGAGAAATTGGAACAATAATCCACCCAATCACACAGTGTAGACCTCTTCAGAATTAAGACTTAATCTGAAATCTTAACTCTGTTGGTAGTAGACAACTCTTCACACACTTGCTGGGAAGCTGAAATAATTCTTCTTGGTCCAGAAGAGTGAGTGTGAGCTGTATGTAGAATAGAGTGACATGTTGTGTAGACAGATTGTTTCTCATCCGAGATGATGGTGGGAAGGCGAAGTTTTGTGGCAAGACGGGACTCCCTGCCCCTTCATCACCTTGTCATCTCCCCATTCTCATCCTGGTGTGAAAATAGGCTCTTTAGCATAAAAACCTATCAGACTTATACCATGATCTGCTCCCAGTGTTAGAGAGAAATTAGATTGTTTCATAGGAGCTCCAATCTGAAGAATGCACATGTGCAGCCTCACCTTACTGGGAAGGGTAGGTCAGGAACCTACCTTTCTGGGTTTGGACAGGATAGCAACAGAATGAAACAGGACTTTGGGTTTGAAGCTGGAGGTTGAAAAGGAAGGAGACCAAGAGAGGAGATTTCTGGATATCCATGTGAGATGGACATAATAAGAACAGAAAATAAAATGATTATGTCATCATATGGATTCTGAATTCACAAACCATCCAAGAATAGGATGGTTTCTTTCAGCATCACATGCCCTTTAAGACATCATGCTTTAAAATGTCAAGATTATGATATCTAGATTATTGACCGAGGACTCTTAGAGGGAAGAGACAAAGGGAAAGGTGCCTAGGTGCTCTGTTTTAGAGTGTTCAAGGTGGTGAAAATTTGCACCAGTCTGGACCAGTGATTAGGAATTTCTGAAACAGGCAGTCTCCAAGTTAACAAACCCTGCTTTTAAAGGGTTGACTGCCAGATTTTTAGCCTTTCGATGCCAATCCATTCCGTACTTCCACACATTTCCACTGACACCCCAAGAACTGAGGTTTAAATAGCCTTTTGTGTGTTAGTGTCTTCTGTTGCCTAAGGTCCCTGGGGACTCTTTCCCATTGTTAGTTAAAAGCTTCATAACTGTGTTCTGTTACAATATAATTAAATACTTGATTAATTGCTTCAGCTCTATTCCATAGAGTATGCAGTTTTCCTGAATCAAAGAGTTTGTCTCAGCACGGTGTCAAAAAGAACATGAAGATTTAAGGTTTATTCAAGCATCAACTCACAGCAAATGCAGGTGCCCTGCCTCTTGAGGCTGCTGAATGGTGGGATTAAGCAAACATTTAAAAGGTGTGTGTGTGGGGGTGGGGGGGGGGGACTGCTAATGCTGCTGAACAAGAATGTTCATAAAATGTGATAAATGTAGAAGAATACAGGGTTACATTTTTATATCTGTCATGTGTGCTCTGGCTTCTGTTTCTGATTTTCCATATTAATTGAGGAAAAAGGCTTCACCTGTACAAGAAAGGTCAAGGTGTTGAATGAACTTGGATGTGGAGAAAGTCTTTTCTCACTTACCAAGCGGTCACTAATTAATTGCTTTTTGAGAAACAGACACATAGAGGAGGAAGATTGTTTTTAAGGTGCTCATATTCTGCTAGCAACTATGGACCTTTGTAAAATATACCCCAATATAGATAAATACTAATAAAAACAAAAATAGAGGCAGTATGGTAGGACAAAGCAGAGTAGAAAAGGAAAGAGTAAGAAAAAAAATACTAAAAATCGATCTTTAAAGGAGAAATAAAAGAATGGGGAAAATTAGAAAAAGGAAAGGTGTGTATAATTCAAAGTCATCTGTATTAAAAAAAGTTTTTATTATTATTTTTTGACCACATGGCATGTGGGATCTTAGTTCCCTGACCAGCGATCAAACCTACAACCCTTGCAATGAAAGTGCAGAGTCTTAACCACTGAACCACCAGGGAAGTCCCCTCAATGTCAATCTTAAATGCATATCATTGTGACTGACTTTGGCATTAGTACTGAAGGAAAGCGCCACCTAAGAGAACACCTGGGTTGGAGTAGCTGTTCTGCTTTAATTTCTGCTCTATGTGAACTTCAATGTCTTCCTCCATAAAACTGTGACAGGGACAAATACAATGAATCTGTGATTTCTTCCATAGTGTGGATTTGCTTCCAGAAAGCAGCTGCTCAAGGGAGATGTCTTTCTCTTGCATCTTAGCCAAGACCATGTGACTAGTTCTGGCCAACAGAATATGAGTAGAATTGTAGTGCATCACTTCTGAAGAGGTGGAGTATCTGATGTACTTACCTTCCCAGGCTCTTTCCTATTTCTGTGTTGGTGTTGATGATGGTGACCTCACAAGGGTGTCTCTGAGAGCTGTTTAGTTTGCATTTGACTCAACATCAACCAAAAATAAATGGTTTTGAGTTTCTGAACTTTTTGAATTGCAGCAATTAGTCTACCATGAGTAGTACAAAAATGCAAATAGTCATGCTACCTTTCACATAGTTGTTGAGCTTCTCAAAACAGACAGTAGATGTAGAAAAACATTAGGGATTATTATTGGAAAGAAAGTAAAAACATGCCTATTGAAAATTAGTGAATTTTATAAGAAATGCAATTAACTCAGTTTCAGTTCAGTTCAGTCACTCAGTCATGTCCGACTCTTTGTGACCCCATGAATCGCAGCACGCCAGGCCTCCCTGTCATCACCAACTCCTGGAGTTTACTCAGACTCATGCCCATCGAGTTGGTGATGCCATCCAGCCATCTCATCCTCTGTCATCCCCTTCTCCTCCTGCCCCCAATCCCTCCCAGCATCAGGGTCTTTTCCAATGAGTCAACTCTTCACATGAGGTGGCCAAAGTACTGGAGTTTCAGCTTCAGCATCAATCCTTCCAATGAACTCAGTTTAGAGCATGTTTAAAATGATTACTGTGGTAGTACTATATGCCAGGTAAGAGCACCTTTATGTCTCAACTGAAGGCCTTTTGTTTTGAGTGCTACCCAATGCTGTAAGAGTTTAATGAAATACTCTGAACATAAACCTGAGGTTCATCATTATGACATCTGATCCATATTCTTTTGTTTGTTCTGTAACGAAATGTGAGTTAACTGTCTTAAGGGAGATAGGACTTGAGTTGGCAATAATTAAGAATAGGATTTAAAGGGGAAAATGATGACTTGGTCAGAAGTGTTTCAGTTACAAGTGATAGAAATTTAATTTGAGGTTGTTTGAGCCAAAGGAGGACTTTATTGATAGACACAGCTTCTGTACAACAAGGATGCAGTTGAGCCTCAGTGAGGTTTATTTTGCTGCTCAGCTTCTGCCTTTTCCTGTGTGCTGCTTCCTGTTCCTGCTGGGCATTGATTTTTCTTTTCATGACTTCCAACAACTCCCTGGTTCCCATCTAAACTGTCAGCCATCAAGGCAGGCACTACCTACAAGCTGTTTTGTTCCAGGTCCTAACATTTCAGGGTAGTGGGTGACTATGTTATTGAGTTATGTATTGGTGGGGTGAAGTCACTAACAGTCTATGCCTGAAGCAAGAATTTATAAGAAAGGAATCATATATACATTTAACAGCAAAGAAAAATTTTAATGCCAAAGTTATCAATTAAAATAATTACTGTAAAGATGCTCTTCTAGACTCTTAGTAAATACTGTAGTGAACAGACATGTACTCTGGTTTCTGGGAACTTACAATGAAATGTGAACATAAGACTAACAGGTTGAAAATTTTTTAATGTTTTAATGTCATTTGAATTGTGCAAGGCAGATTTTTATTTACCTTTCCTTAATGTACATGATTTCTCCTATGATGAAAAGTCTTGAGTCTTAGTGTGCAGACTGTGGCTTATATATTTTGGGAGTCTTAACAACTTTAAGATTCTAAAAAATGCTTCCCAGTTTAGTAATCTCATATTACCAATTTCAGCCACACTTTCTAAAAATCTATATGAGATTTCTTTTAAATTAAGTTTTTTTTTTAAATCTTCACTGCTGAAATCACAAAAAGGGAACCTGTGTCATGGCAACAGAAACTTATCATAAAAGATAATAATGTTTGACTTTGATTGTCTTCCTTAAAATGTTGATACAGATTTAACTGCATTTTCCCTAAAGGATTCTAAAGTCAACATTTGCATGGTCAGAATTTGAGTAAATTTGCCTATATTCTGAAATATTTGATTAATGAATCTTTAATCTCATCCTTTGTTGTCTTACTCTCATCATTCATTATTATTTTTATCAAAAATGTAAGACCACCTAGATTTGGGGTGAGATGAAGAGGGATTGTGTTTTAGAAGATAAGACTCATAAGAATTTGCTTTCAAGGAACACTGAAGAGAGCATCTCAGGTGATGATTGTGGGTATGCTTAGATTCAATCTGTCTAGGGCATAAACACAGATGATGCTTTGGAATGTTTCTCAAAGGTTCTTTCCATGAGTTGGGAATGATGCTACATTCCAGGATGATCTCTTAATCATTCCAAGTATAAGTGCTATTTTTTTTTCACCAAAGCTACCAATAGAAAGGAAATAGATGTAAGACAACCCTGAATATTCATTGGAAGGACTGATGCTGAAACTGAAGCTCCAATACTTTGGCTACCTGATGCGAAGATTTGACTCATGAGAAAAGACGTTGATGCTGGGAAAGATTGAGGGCAGGAGGAGGACAGCAGAAGATGAGATGGTTGACTGTCCTCACTGACTCAATGGACATGAGTTTGAATAAACTCAGGGAGATAGTGAAGAACAGGGAAGCATGGTATGCTGTAGTTCATGGGGTCACAAAGAGTCAGATACAACTTAGTGACTGAACAACAGCAACAAGACAAGAATCAATTCAGTTCAGTCTCTCAGTCGTGTCTGACTCTCTGCAAGCCTGTGGACTGCAGCACGCCACGCTTCCCTGTCCATCACCAACTCCCAGAGCTTACTTAAACTCATGTCCATCAAGTTGGTGATGCCATCCAACCATCTCATCCTCTGTTGTCCCCTTCTCCTCCAGACTTCAATCTTTCCGAGCATCAGGGTCTTTTCAAATGAGTGAGTTCTTCGTATCAGGTGGCCAAATATGTTGAACTTACTTCTCTCTCTGAGCACCTAAGCTGCACACTCTGGGGCTTCCTGGATATGTAATTAGAATTTGTGGGATGTGATTTGAGAGCCCTTGAAGGGATTTCCTGTCCCAGTGTGTGCCATGCCTTGTTATGCCCAGAGTCTTCACCATGGAACTCATGCTAGATGGTTATATCACTGTCTAGCTGGAACTCTTCCTTTATGCTGGGAGGCCAGTGGGGTTAAGCAAATCTAGAGAGGCATATAAATTGAGTCCAATACCTTATATTTATAATTTGTGCTGTTGTACAAAAGGTGGTATATGTCCTATTAAAATCTAGAAAAATGAAGTAATACTGTGCTTACTTATTTGTATTTTTTTATTAGAAATAGAATTAAAATGTATTTTACTATTTTAATAATTCTATTGTTGAATATTTAGGCTGTTTCTAAAATTTTACTCATTTATACTATATAGCTATATACATTTTTATAGCTAAATCTTTATTCATTTTTTTATTATAATTAAGGATTTTTCCTAAACATGTAACTAATGGGCCAAGGGACATGTCTTAACCTATTTTTTGGCCCCACTATGCAGCATGTGAGATCTTAGTTCTCCAACTAGGGACCAAACCTGCTTCCTCTGCAGTGGAAGTGCAGAGTTTTAACCATTAGACTGCTGCCTATGTGCTGCTCAGTTGCCTTCTAGGAAGAGTGCACAAATGTTTACACTCCTAAATCACCCTCCAGAAATGCACAGAGACTAATTATCAGCAGCTTTTCTGAAAAAAGTCAATGCTCAGTTGTGTCCAACTCTTTGTGACCACATGGCCTAAACAGTCCATGGAATTCTCCAGGCCAGAATACTAGAGTGGGTAGCCATTTACTTCTGCAGGGAATTGTTTCAACCCAAGGATCGAACCCAGGTCTCCTGCATTGCAGGCAGATTCTTTACCAGCTAAGCCACCACAGAAGCCCCAATATTAAATTTATTTTTAAAATATTGATCATTTCATAGCTTAAACTCTGTAATATTTTTGATTAATTTGTATTTTTACTATTAATGACATTAAAAATTCAAATTTATTAAACATTTTCATTTGTTTATTATGTATATATTCTTTGCCCATTTTAGGGTGCTTACAGTATTTTTTCTTATTGATTTGTAAAGACTACCTGTTAAGGATAATAGTTTACTATCTTGCATATTGAAAATATTATACTTTTTCCTCAGTTTGAAAATATCTTTCACATTTTATAGCACGAATTTTACCTAAAGCTTATATATTTTTAGTTTTTATATGGTCAGATATATTCCTCTTGGATTTCTTTCATGATTTCCCTCTTTGATGTGATGTTAAGAAAGATTTTTGAACTGCCAGATTTATGTCTGTATATATATATTTTTTTCCTTAGTGGATTTATAGTTCTAGTCCATTTTATCATTTTGAGGATATTTAATTTTTTTCTGACCTTTATGATTGTTGAGAAATCAGCTATAAATCTTATTAGGGATTTTTTTTAAGGTAATATATGTTACCTTCTCTGGATTCTCTGAAGATTTTCTCCTTGTTTTTAGGTTTTAGTCATTTTGCTATGATATGTCCAGCAGTTTACTGTGATAAATGTCTTTGTATTTATTTTCCTTGTGAATCTGTGTCTTGATATCTTTCATAGGAACAACTGATAATGTATTCACAGCCCAAGTCTCTTCTAGTCAAGCTTTTTCTTTGTGCATTAATATAGGGTAATCCTTTTCAGACTATCATGGGGCTGGATGAAAGGAAAAGACTTTTGAACTGGAGAACGAATGAGTTGGTTTGTGATTCTACAGTGAAGTGAAGTGAAAGTTGCTCAGTCGTGTCCAACTCTTTGCAACCCCATGGACTATACAGTTCATGGACTTCTCCAGGTCAGAATACTGGAGTGGGTAGCCTTTCCCTTCTCTGGGGGATCTTCCCAACCCAGGGATCGAACCCAGATCTCCCGCATTTCAGGCAGATTCTATACCAGCTGAGCCACAAGGGAAGCCTAAATGTGAGCCTGGACTCTATGTAAATGATGCCCTGTGTTTATGCTAGCATTGGGGGCAGTGTAAGGGAGAAAGGAAGAAACTGTTGTTTTAGCTGGAAGATGTTTCACTTAGAATTCTTTGAGTTACCAAGATCCACACTAACCTATAGAAAAGGGAATCTGTTGGCTCTTATAACTTAAAATTAAGTTGTAGTGTTAGCTTCAGGCTCAGCTCGATACAGGGACCCAAATTATGAAATCACGTCCTGGATTCTCTTTGGAAGTCTCCCAGCTACTACTCTTCTCTGAGTTAGTCTCAGGTTTTCTCTTACGTTGAAAATACTGGCTCTACCAATTCTGACCCATGTCTTTTCAGATTCAAGTCTCAGGAGAAAAAGCGCTTTGCCTGGTTTAAGAGTTGTAGCAGAACCATGTCTTACGTGCTCTGATTTGATCCTTGAGTGATTACTACAGCCTGGGAAAGGAAATGCCCCGAATGAGTGGACCAGTGTCAGGTGGCCCCTCCATCCTAGGCTGAGGAGAACAGTCAAGTCAATTTGACCTGCATTTGTTGATACTGGGGGAATGGGTTATTTGCCAGATGAAAATTGGGGTTCAGTGGTGACCCAGTATCCATTTCCTTTTCCTTTGACCAACTGAAACTGAAATTGGTTGATTCTAAATTTTCAGTCTCTTACAACTGAGATCATTATCTTTTAAGTTTTCTTAAGTAACTATCTTGGAGTGTTGTATGCTCCTGAGATGCCTATATGTACTCATGCCCTACATCAATTTTTGCAGTTTCTCATTCAAATAATCTGCAATCATCTTATAACTAAAGGGAACTTCAGGGGTTCTGGACCCTGGTGTATGTTAGAAATAACTGGAGAGCATTTAGGACAAGGGTCCTGGATTTTCCCTAGAGATTCTGATGTATCTCATCTGATGATTCCAGTGTGGAGCTAGGATGAGAATTGTAGGTTAGAAAATTCTGGAGCAGATAAACTATTAATTGTCTTAGGAGTTAAGTTTTAGGCTCTCAACTGTTTGAGAGTTAATTTCCTTTAGTCACCAAGTACTGACATTCTTTATTTCAACATTGATTTTGACTTAAATCTCATTGTAGAGGGAGTGATGGGAATAAAGGTGGGAAAGCCTGGAGAGTGAATATCTGCAAGTGAGGTGCTTTTTCTTGAAGATCTTTGTGAACCCACCCACACACAAAAATAACCCACTGAAAATCTACTTGGATTTCTAAAACACTTATGGGCTAGTATCTAAGCAAAGGGCACATGGGGGACATTTTTCCTTTGATGCTCAGCTGCCTGCCATTAACTGTATCTAGCTGGTGGACATCAAAAGATAATAGCACTTGTGTGTATATCCAGCTGCCCCATGTTATGGACATTAGTTTTAACTGGTTTCCTTGCAAGACCTATTTTTAATAATCTAAAAGTGGCTAAGAGAAGAGGTATTGAGCATTTCAAATAAACACACCCACTTAGAAAAATGATCACCCAGCCAAACCTGGCTAGTGTTTACTTTGCTGCCACACTGGGCATAGGCATGATAGGCTCTCAATATTTTTAAGCATTTGAACATGGTTTTCAAATGATAATAGATGCAAAATTTAAAAATTAAGTTCTCTCTATTTTTCCTCTGCCTTAGATTTATAGCCAGTACATAATAAGGGTGAGTCTTTCCATGAATTCTCAGATGCCAACATGTAGGAGGCTATGGCTGGCCCCAATAAGTTTGTTTTGGAAGAGTCATCCCCCTAATTTTTTTGCCTTTAAAATGTTTAATGGGCAAGAAATGGTATAAAATAACAGCCAGGTCACATAAATTAACATTGTTGTTAATGTTTGTGATCCCCTGGAAAGAGCTCTCTTTCGGGTTGATGCAAACTGCAGAAGAGTTTTCACTGCCTGTTGCCTGGAGTGTGACTTGGTTTGGACCATGAACTCATCTTCACATGGTCCAGAAAAAAGAGATGGCTGCCATGTTTGGCAGGCTTCAGATTGCCTTCTAAAGTGAAAGCAGTGACAGATTTCATTTTATTGGGCTCCAAAATCACTGTGGATGGTGACTGTAGCCATGAAATTGAAAGAGGCTTCCTTCTTGGAAGGAAAGCTATGACCAACCTAGACAGTATTAAAAAGCAAAGATGTCACTTTGCCTACAAAGGTCCGTCTAGTCAAAGCTATAATTTTTCCAGTAGTCATGTATGGATGTGAGAGTTGGACCATAAAGCAGACTGAGCATTAAAGAATTGATGCTCTCAAACTATGGTGGATAAAATTCTTGATAGTTTCTTGGACAGCAAGGAGAGTCAACCATTAAATCCTAAAAGAAATCAACCCTGAATAGTCATTGGAAGGACTGATGCTGAAACTCCAATACTTTGTCCACTTGATGAGAAGGGCCAACTCATTGGAAAAGACCCCATTGCTGGGAAGACTAAGGGCAAAAGGTGAAAGGGGCAGCAGAGGATGAGATGGTTAGATGGAATCACTGACTCAATGGACAGGAATCTGAGCAAACTCCAGGAGATAGTGAAGGACAGGGAAGCCTGCCATGCTTCAGTCCATGGGGTCGCAAAGAGTGGGACATGACTTAGTGACCGAAAAATAGCATCAGAAATTGCCTTCCATCTCAGGGTTGGGCTCTGGCCTTGGTCTTGAGTGATACGGATTCTCTGGTAAATTTCTATCTGTTTTCACTTTGGTGACCGTTGACAGCTCCCTAAGGTCAGCTCTCACCCAGCCCTGTTTGTCCAGTACTCACTCATGAAACTTTGCTTGCTCTTTATTGGCATGGAGCAGATACAAGGTGTTGGGAGCAAAAGCAGGGTACTGCGCAAGCCTGCTGCACTCAACACCACATAAAAGGTGGGCAAACCACTTAAACCACTTCTCTGGCCTGACCCCTGGACACACCCCTACCCTCACCCTGTGTAATGAACAAGTTTGCCCCCCACCTCAGTGTGTGAGCAAGCAAGGGAACTTGGTGTTTGTTCTCATCCCCTCTGGGCTGCAGCAGGAGCCCCAGTAAAGTTTTGCCTGGGGGGGGGGGAACAAAAAGGACTTGGTTGGGCACGTTGGTTGAGAAGCTTGCCTTCCTCTAAACACCGTCTTAGGTCCTTCTCCCAGCGGCAGAGCATCAGCTCCTTCTTGGGCTTACTGCATTAAGCTCTTTGGTGATGGGCCACAGCTCTTGGTACAGAATTCATTTTCACCTCCTGCACTTTAGATTCTTCAGAGTGATCAGTTCCACTGTCCCTGGCATGATGGTGGTAGTCCTAATGCTGAGGAGGTGCCTGCTGCTGCGTTGCCCTCATCTTCCCTTCTGCCTTAATTTTTGTGTCCAGACAATAGAAGATAGACTACCTGCAACCTGCCAGTCTTCATACATGGGGATTGAGATAGAGAGGGACTGATGGGAGCTCATCAGTTCTAGCATCCTTCATCCAGCTCCTCTGTTTTCAGCCCTGCTCATAGTCTTACTTCTGTCTCAGAAGTAAGACTGTCTTACTTTGTTCCAGAGTCTCTCTCATTCTGTATTATATTTGCAGTGATTTGCACTGTATCTCCTTATGGTAGATTCTGGACTGTGGATTATTCTACTGTTTTATTCATTCTCATGCTTCTAGAGGTTTACAGTTGCAGAAGTGTGAGGCACTGCCCTCTTCCTTCTCTCTGTTCATGTGGTTGTATTCCTTTGTACTGATAGACTCTTTCTGGGTAGGCTTTTGGATGGAAAGGGAAGTGAACCTCTGATTGGCCATCTTGTACCTGAAACTCTTCCACTTTTTTTTTTAAACTATATCATGTGTCATTTAATTGTTCCTCTTCCTGCTTAATGAAGCATACTTTAATAGTTGATTTGGGAAGTAAATTTATCCATATCTCTTAGGTTTATATACAAGGATATTGGATGAGCAAAGGCATCATTCTTGGAGAGAGAGAAAAAAGAAAACTTAACTTTTCTTCTATTGCCAAAGTCTCCTATGAGACCTTAGAAAATAATTTAAAAACCTAATAGGTGAAAGGTTTCACAGTGTATTTTATAACATTTTATTAGAATGATAAATGACTGTAGAATTAAAAGAACGAAGCTTTTTGGCAGACTGTAGGACATTTGCCTAAGAATAAATTACTTTGGAGCTGTGTTAACTCTCTTAATATTTGTTACTAGTTTTCACCTAGGACATGAAGCCAAGCAGTTCCAAAAGTATGACTTATTACCCACAGTTCATACCATTCTACCTTTTTTTGTTTAATTAAATATGTCTCTCATCTCTATACCAAGAGGAATAAAACTTGATTGCTATATATTTAGTCCATTCTAGCTTATTTTTCTGATACTTTAAAAAAATCAACTCTATGCCATATGCTATGCACCAGAATGGCTGTAAATAATCATAAAATTAAATGCCAGAATTTACCACTGCATGTGGTTTCTCATTAAGATTTGATGTGGCTTCTTTAAACTGAAAATGGGTGAAGGGTTGATTTCTCATCTTATCAAGCTGTTTTCTGAGCTTTCTTACTGGCCCACCTACCTGGATATATAATTAACTTCAACTCTCAAAGTCTTCTGGTAGACTTGGGCTGTATCTTTGGGAAAATAAGAAGTTATTCTCTGAAACACATATGTGCTGTAGGAATAGCAACTCCAAAGTATCTTCAGTGGCTGTTCCCTAATATGATGTTGACCATATGTTCCGGACACTCCCTAGCAATCCTGTGTCATGTATCCTGATTCAGGGCTTGGAAAATACAGCCAATACCATCTGTAACCCTTACTAAGTAGGGAGAATAGATCAGACTGCTACTGCTAATGAGCTAAATGTTATTTTAGGATGAATCCCAAACTAACCCAGACTGTATCAGTCATGACTTTAGATCATGCCTTTAATTTTCCTTTTAAAATATTATTGTATTCTAGAAAATTAGAAATTTCCATATAGAGACGACCATGGTCTTATGGCAACAAATCCATTTAGATGGGAGATTACATAGATTAAAATTAATGTGGATTAGACTGTATCTATTTTTGGATCTATTGCTTTGATGATCTTCTTTCAATATTGTCGCATTCTGGAGAATTAGGGATTTCTGTATAGAGAGAATGGTGGTCCTGTGTTCACAAATCCATTTAAAGATTAGATGAATTAAAATTAAGCTTTTCTGTGTATATTTTGTTCTGCTATCATGGTAACAAGTGAAGATCTGTTCCACTGAATAGTGTATTAATATTTCCACCTCCCAATGGATTTAGTTGCAATCTGTTACTCGTAAAAATAGGGATGGTCATTTCAAAGCAAGAATTTTTGAATCCCATTTGCTGTTCAATGTACTGTCCTGGGGATGGGGTGCCCAGAAATAACTGTCTTGGCTTTTGCTCCAAAGCAGATCAAATTCACGTGGTTTGAGAAGAGTGCAACTTATGGTTAAGAGCTCAGAGTTAGACAGATGTGGGCTTGACACTCCTTAGCTATGTGACTTGAACAAGTTCAGTAACTTCCCTTGAGTCTCAGTTTTCTCATTAGTAAACTGGGGGAAATGAAAAGTAAACTGCCTATAGGCAGTCATAGATAGGTTAAATGAAGTGGTAGTAGTGAAGTGCTGGGCACAGTTTCTGGCCCAGAGTAATTCAACAAGTGTTGACCAAAGTAACCACTATTGTCATAATAATGTAGTTCCTGTTAAAGTTGATCAGTGATGTTTTTCAGCATCAGGCAGTGTTTCCATTCAGTAGAAGCAATCAGTTCAGTTCAGTCACTCAGTTGTGTCCGATTCTTTTTGATCCCATGGACTATAGCATGCCAGGCCTCCCTGTCCATCACCAATTCCCAAAGTTTACTCAAACTCATGTCCATTGAGTCAGTGATGTCATCCAACCATCTCATTCTCTGTTGTCCCCTTCTCCTCTGGCCTTCAATCTTTCCCAGCATCAGCATCTTTTCAAATGAGTCAGTTCTTTGCATCAGGTGGCCAAAGTATTGGAGTTTCAGTTTCAGCATCGGTCCTTCCAATGAATATTCAGGATTGATTTCCTTTAGGATGGACTGGTTGGATCTCCTTGCTGTCCAAGGTACTCTCAAGAATCTTCTCCAACACCACAATTCAAAAGCATAAATTCTTTGGCGCTCAGCGTTCTTTATAGTCCAACTCTCATATCCATACATGACTACTGGAAAAATCATAGCTTTGACTGGATGGACCTTTGCTGGCAAAATAATGTCTCTGCTTTTTAATAAGCTGTCTAGGTTGGTTATAACTTTTCTTCCAAGGAGCAAACGTCTTTTAATTTCATGGCTGCAGTCACCATCTGCAATGATCTTAGAGCCCCACCCCCCAAATAAAATCTGTTCTGTTTCCACTGTTTCCCTATCTATTTGCCATGAACTGATAGATTGATCAGTGGTGTTTGTCAGCATCAGGCTGTGCTTCCATTCAGCAGAAGGAATAGGTTGTATTTGCCTTGGTTTTCTCAGTATTATGGTAGGATGGGAATAGAGTTGAGGGGTGACAAGAATATTGTGTATCTTTGTGTACAAGAATACACAATATTGTGTATCTTTGCTCTCTAGTGGTTGACATCACTAATTCTTTTTAAAAAAAGTTTACATATTTAGCTGTGCTGGATTTTAGTTGCAGCATGCAAGATCTTCAGTGTTCATTGCAGCATGCAAGGTCTTTAGTTGCAGTATGTGGGATCTAGTTCTCTGACCAGGGATTGAACCTGGGCCCCCTGCAGTGGGAGCGTGGAGTCTTAGCTACTGGGCTACTGGACTACCAGGGAAGTCCTGGCATCACTGATTTTTAGAAACTCTATTCCTATGCATTTCTTTCAGTCCTATTCACCCCACACTGAGAAGTCCCTACTCTCTTTAATAGTCTATGCAGCTTCCTAGAGTACAAATGAATTGCTCTGCTTGGTGATGGAGTTGGTCTTACCCCAGCACCAAACATTAATTCAGGGACCAGTGCCAAGAATAAGACAAAAGAACAGAAAAGAAAATTTTTTTATTGGTTTTTAAATTTATCTATATAAGGAGCTTTCCAATGTTGTACATTTTTATCATACTGAATGCATTGGCTTTATTGATACAGCTATACTTAAATGAAATAAGTACCCTACTGGAACATCTGGATTGCTTTGAGTGTGGACTGTCTAAGAACTATCACCACAGTGAACAATGAAGGAGAGATCTACAGGAAGTGCCAGGTGGATTAAGGATATCCAGTCTTCCTTAGAAACATTTTATTGCTTCATCAGCAGAATCTAAGACCCAGAGTGATGATCAGGAGAAAAGATGACTATGTACTCATTCTCTAGGTTTATTACTTCTGAGAGACTCACATGATTTTTGCTGGGGAAGATCTTATAGACTGTCCAGTCCAGTGTTTTTCAACATTTATGTGAAAAACTTTGGCAGCTTTTGTTGAGTGGTATCTTCCATAGGGCCCAAGTGTATGAGGTAGAGAATAGCTAAACTGAGTGGCAGTGGCTGTGGACTCCAGGAGTCTGCCTTCTTGGTTTCCCACTTCTCCTGCTGCATTTGCTCTCTTTGCTTTTACCACGTGTTTATTTGGGATTCCTTAACTTCTTAAGGACTTCCCTGGTAGCTCAGATGATAAAGAAAATCTGCCGGCAGTGCAGGAGACCCGCATTCAAACCCTGGGTTGGGAAGATCCCCTGGAGAAAGAGATTGGCTACCCACTCCAGTATTCCTGCCTGTAGAACTCCATGGTCAGAAGAGCCTGGTGGGCTACATCCCAGGGGGTTGCAAAGAGTCGGACATGACTGAGCAACTAACACTACACTACACTAAGTTCTTAAACACCATAAGCTGTGGTTAGCTCATTGAATCCCTTCTTTTCTAATCTATGAAAAAACTAGAAAAAGAAAATTGTACATTTATAGTCAGGCTAATTAATGTCAAAATAGGTCACAGAACATGGATCTCCTAGCCTCCAAGTCATTATTCTTCCCTTACAGTCTATTTCCACTCCATCCAGCTTGAGTCTTTTTCCTTTAGGTGTCTCAGTAGAGAGAAATCAGCTAAACACAATCTCTCATAAAGGATGCTATTGCTACTACTGCTGCTGCTTTTACAAAACAGGAAAAGAAAAACAAATGCATCAGTGACAAGAATGTTAATATAATCCATATGTATAACTGAATCCTATGTGCTTTGCACTGGGTCTTCTTTGTGCTGGGTCTTCACTGCAGTGTGCAGGACTCTCTAGTTGCAGCAGGTGGGCTTTTCTCTCTAGTTGTGAAGCATGGACTCTAGAGTTTGTGAGCTCAGTAGTTGCAGCACGCTGGCTTCTCTCATTGCCCTGTGGCACGTGGGATCTTAATTTTCTGACCAGGGATCAAAGCCTTGTCCCCTACATTGGAAGGTGATTCTTAACTGCTGGACCATCAAGGAAGTCCCCATAAACATACTTTAACAATTGATCAAATTCTATTTGTATTTGAGGAGATGCCAAATGTGTGTGTGTGTGTGTGTGTGTGTGTGTGTGTGTGTGTGTGTGTGTGTGTGTGTGTAGGAGAAACTTCTTAAGGTAATCAAAATGATTAGCTGCATATATTCTTTCAGTAGAACAGTGACATCGAATACCTTATTATAAGGGGATAATTCTGTGATTTTCTCTCTGAAGTTGATAACATGGTCCCCCAAAGAGGATGATAGAGGAAAAAATGAAAATATTTCTCTGGGTACTTATACTTAGTATTACTGTTACCAAATACAAGTTCGTGTGCCCAATGCACAGTGAGGCCAAGCAAACTGAATCATTGGAGTTTTAAGCAGAGAAATGTTTATTGCAAGGCCATGCAAAGAGATGATGGCTCAGGCCCCCCAAACCCTGAACTCCTTGAAGGGCTTCAACAAAGCACTTTTAAAGATCATTAACTCCAATACTTTGGCCACCTGATGCAAAGAGCTGACTCATTTGAAAAGACCCTGATGCTGGGAAAGATTGAAGGCAGGAGGAGAAGGGGACGACAGAGGATGAGATGGTTGGATGGCATCACCAACTCGATGGACATGAGTTTGGGTAAACTCTGGGAGTTCGTGATGGACAGGGAGGCCTGGTGTGCTGCAGTCCATGGGGTTGCAAAGAGTCAGACATGACTGAGCGACTGAACTGAACTGAAAAGTCAAGGAAGGGAGGGATGTAGTTAGTTGTTGCAATTTGTTGGTGTCAGAATCCTTTGTTATTTGTACCTGTCCGCATAGGTCAGGTCATGATGTTCCTGTAAATCTCCAGTAAAACAAATGTTATTCTCTGTTCTGCAGCTTTTAAGTCTCTGTATGAATGGACTCTTAATGGTCAGAGCCCTGAGAATGGGCTCTCATGTATATTTCAGGCTATAGGCAGCATGCTTTTACTGAAGGTGCAGAGCCAGCATGCCTAAGCCCAGGCAACAGAGCATAAAGGTTAAGGAGAAGGAACAGATCTAATATGGAGTCAGATGTGTTCTCCCCTATTACATTATAATTGAAGAAAGGAAAGAAGAAAGTAGTGAATGCAATGTCTAACCTGTGTTTTTGCTTCTAGGAGTATAAATTCATGCCATTTATGGTGTGGTCGGTTAAAAGATTAGGGTGACTAATGATACTTTTACATGTGTTCATCAATGTATTAGTTTTCTATTGCTGCATAGCAAATTACCAAAAATGCAGTGGCTTACACCAACATGAATTTATCATCTCAGTTTCCATGCCTTAACAGTCTGTATAAGAGAGTGAAGTAAGCCAGAAAGATAAAGAACATTACAGTATACTAACACATATATACGGAATTTAGAAAGATGGTAACGATGGCCCTATATGCAGGGCAGAAGAAGAGACGCAGAAGTACAGAACAGACTTTTGAACCCTGTGGGAGAAGGTGAGGGTGGGATGTTTCGAAAGAACAGCATGTATATTATCTGTGGTGAAACAGACCACCAGCCCAGGTGGGAGGCATGAGTCAAGTGCTCGGGCCTGGTGGGCTGGGAAGACCCAGAGGAATCGGGTGGAGAGGGAGGTGGGATGGGGGGCTGGGATGGGGAATACGTGTAACTCTATGGCTGATTCATATCAATGTATGACAAAACCCACTGAAAAATTAAAAAAAAAAAAAAAAGAGTCTGTATAAGAGATTTAGATGGGTCCTCTGTTTAGACTGAAATCAAGGTGTTGGTTATGACATGCAGTGTTCCTTGCAAGCTTTATTGTAAGATTTATTTTGGTGCAGTTATATGATTGAGGTGTCTGTTTTCTTGCTAGCGTAGGCTGGGGACAGCTCTCAACCCTAGACTGGCTACTCCCCTCTCATAAAATGGCAATTTTCTTCCTTTCAGGCCAGCAGAAGAATGTCCCTCTGACATTATTTTAAAATATTTTCTGATTAGGACAGGCCCACCAGAATAATCATCATTTTGGTTAGTTCAAAGTCAATTGATTAGTTACTTAGTCCTGGGCATAATATCCTATCATGTTCACAGGTTTTGTCCTGCCCATATTTAAGGGTAAGGAAGGAGTTCTTCAGGGCTTGTACAAAAGAGATCTGGAACCTTGGAGGCCAGCTTAGAATGCTGCTTATCACATCCAAGCTTTCTAATTATTGCTGGGTAAATGAGCAGTAGGCAAAATTTTAAATTAAAGCACATTTGTCTTCAGCATTGTCTTTTTACCATTAGGAGTATCTTGTTAACCCAAAAGAATAAATTGCCAAAAGGATTTTTTTTTTTTAAGTGAGGAAAGGTAGCTATGAGGAAGGAGAGAGGACAGGAAGGCCCCTTCTCAAAGTGTGAAAGACCTACTTAGAATATGAAGCTCATCCCTCAGCAGGTTTCTCAGAAACAGGCAACTCAGTACTTTAGCAGCAACCAGTATATTAGTGTTGAAGCTGTTCCTATTAATATTAGTTATAATTGTTACTATTAACATTTTTGAAAACAGAAAGAAAACCCTTCAGAGTCAAGTTTTACACTTTAACTTATATCTATGAACACAATTCATATCTAATTGCCAACTGACAGATAAAACCTGAAAGACAGTAACTTTATGACTAAACATTCTGTGTTAGAAACAGGGTAGTGTGTGTGGACTTTTTTTGCAAGAGTGAGCCATAAGTTGAGTAAAGAATAATTCACTGTATTAAAAGATAAGCTGAGGCATATTAAAATTTTTGAGTTTTTTTAAAAAAAATATTATTTATGTATTTGGCTGCACCAGATCTTAGTTGCAGCATATGGGAACTTTAGTTGTGGCATGTGAACTCTTAGTTTAGGCATGGAGGATCTAGGTCCTCAACCAGGGATAGAACTTGGGCCCCGTGCATTGTGAGTGTGAAGTCTTAGCCACTGGACCACCAGGGAAGTCCCTAAAAATGTCAAGTTCATTTGAGCAAAGATTGATTTGAATCAGGCAGCACTCAGTCTAGTAGATAGAAAGTATCTCTGAGGAGCTGTACAAGGGAAACTTTTATAGGAGAAAGGAGCAGGAACAAGGAAGTCACACAAGGCAAAACAAAACAAAACAAAACACTGGTTGATCAACGCAAAATTACTTCCCTATAGATCGTGGCAGGGGTCTGTTAGGCAGATTACTTAACTAACTAATGCTAATCAGTTGATTCCTGATTGACTGGTTAAAGATTCTATCTGTGGGAGAGCTGAACTGTAATTAAGTTAAGATTCAGTTTGGTGACATGGGTTTAGCATAAATGACTCCATTTTGGGCTTGTGGTTTTGTTTTTTAAATTTATTAATTTATTTTAGTTGGAGGATATTTACTTCACAATATTTTGGTGGCTTTTGCCATATATCAACATGAATCAGCCATGGATGCACATGCGTCCCCTCCTCCTGAAAGGTTATTGCTGAACCACGAAAAGACGCTGGGATTCTTGGCCTCCAGAGGAGAATTCAATCCGGGGCCAGAGATGAGGCTTGATCGCTCAGAGCTTTTGTGTAATAAAGTTTTATTAAAGTATAAAGTCGATAGAGAAAGTTTCTGACATAGGCATCAGAAAGAGGCAGAAAGAGTACCCCCTTGCTTGTGTTAGCAATGGAGTTATATACTCTCCAATTAGTTATTACAGTGAATCAAAAGAATGTCTGGAGGCTGTAAAGACCTCACTAGACCTACTCCCATAATTTACATTTTAAGATAACAGAATTAGCCAGAATGTTTTTTCCAGAGACTGTCCTTAAGCAGGATATCTTATTCTTATATAATCCTAAGGAATGTAGAGGGGGGAAAAAAGTTTGTCCTTTCTTCCTCATTGAGAATTCCAGATCCCTCTCTCCTTGGGGACCCCTGAACTTTTTATCAATCTGCCTAGGAATTGACTCTCTCAATCTTGAACCTCCCTCCCCCCACCCATCCCATCCCTCTGGGTTGTCCCAGAGCACTGGCTTTGAATGCCCTGCTTCATGCGTTGAACTTGGACTGGTCATCTATTTTACATACGGTGCTATACATGTTTCAATGCTCTTCTCTCAAATCACCCCACCTTCGCCTTCTCCCACATAGTCCAAAAGTTTGTTCTTTACATCTGTGTCTCTTTTGCTGCATTGCTTATAGAATCATCATTACTGTCTTTCTAAATTCCGTATATATGCATTAATATATTGTATTGGTGTTTCTCTTTCTGACTTAACTTTGCTATGTATAATAGGCTCCAGTTTCATCTATGTCATTAGAACTGACTCAAATGCATTATTTTTTTTATAGGTGAGTAATATTCCACTGTGTATATGAACCACAACTTCCTATCCACTCATCTGCCAATGGACTTCTAGGTTGCTTCCATATCCTAACTATTGTAAACAGTGCTGCAGTGAATATTGGGAGTACATGTGACTTTCAGTTCTGGTATCCTCAGTGTGTATGCCCAGCAGTGGGATTGCTTGGTTGTATGGTTGTTCTAATGCCAGTTTTTTGAGGAATCTCCTCACTGTTCTCCATAGTGACTATACCAGTTTGCATTCCTACCAACAGCTCCCTTTTCTCCACACCTTCTCCAGCATTTATTGTCTGTAGACTTTTTGGTGGTGGCCATTCCGATCAGTGTGAGATGATTCCTCATTGTGGTTTTGGTTTGCATTTCTCTAATAATGAGTAATGTTAAGCATCTTTTCATGTGTTTATTAGCCATCTGTATGTCTTCTTTGGAGAAATGTCTGTTTAGTTCTTTGGCCCCCTTTTTGATTGGGTTGATGGTTTTTCTAATATTGAGCTGCATGGGCTGCTTATATATTTTGGAGATTAATTCTTTGTTAGTTGTTTCATTTGCTGTTATTTTCTCCCATTCTGAAGGTGAAAGCTGCCTTTTCACCCTGTTTAATTTTTCCTTCATTGTGTAAAACCTTTTAAGTTTAATTAGATCCCACTTGCTTATTTTTGGTTTTATTTCCATTACTCTGGGAGGTGGGTCATAGAGGATCTTGCTGTGATTTATGTCAGAGAGTGTTTTGCCTATGTTTTCCTCTAGGAGTTTTATAGTTTCTGATCTTACATTTAGATCTTTAATCCATTTTGAGTTTATTTTTGCGTATGGTATTAGAAAGTGTTCATTTCATTCTTTTACAAGTGGTTGACCAGTTTTCCTAGCACCACTTGTTAAAGAGATTGTCTTTTCTGCATTGTATATTCTTGCCTCCTTTGTCAAAGATAAGGTGTCCATAAGTGTGTGGATTTATCTCTGGGCTTTCTGTTTTGTTCCATTGATCTATATTTCTGTCTTTGTGCCAGTACCATACTGTCTTGATGACTGTAACTTTGTAGTATAGTCTGAAGTCAGGAAGGTTGATTCTTCGAGTTCCATTCTTCTTTATCAAGATGGTTTTGGCTATTGGAGGTTTTCTGTGTTTCCATACAAACTGTGAAATTATTTGTTCTAGCTCTGTGAAAAATACCATTGGTAGATTGGTAGGGATTGCATTGAATTTATAGATTGCTTTGAGTAGTATACTCATTTCACTGTATTGATTCTTGCAATCCATGAACATGGTATATTTCTCCATCTATTTGTGTCATCTTTGATTTCTTTCATCAGTGCTTTATAGTTTTCTATATATAGGTCTTTTGTTTCTTAGGTAAATTTATTCTTAAGTATTTTATTCTTTTCATTGCCATGGTGAATGGGATTGTTACCTTAATTTCTCTTTCTGTTTTTTCATTGTTAGTGTATAGGAATACAAGGGATTTCTGTGTATTAATTTTATATCCTGCAACTTTACTATGTTCATTGATTAGTTCTAGTAATTTTCTGGTGATATCTTTAGAGTTTTCTATGTAGAGGATCATGTCATATGCAAACAGTGAGAGTTTTACTTCTTTTCCAATCTATTTCTTCTCTGATTGTTGTGGCTAGGACTTCCAAAACTATGTTGAATAGTAGTAATGAGGGTGGGCACTGTTGTCTTGTTCCTGAGTTTGGAGGAAATGTTTTCAATTTTTCACCATTGAGGAAAATGTTTGCTGTGGGTTTGTTGTATATGGCTTTTATTATGTTGAGGTATGTTCCTTCTATGCCTGCTTTCTGGAGAGTTTTTATCACAAATGGGTGTTGAATTTGTCAAAGGCTTTCTATGCATCTATTGAGATAATCATATGGTTTTCATCTTTCACTTTGTAAATATGGTGTACCACATTGATTGATTTGCAAATATTGAAGAATCCTTGCATCCCTGGAATAAAACCCACTTGGTCATGATATATGATCTATTTAATATGTTGTTGGATTCTGTTTGCTAGATTTTTTGTTGAGGATTTTTGCATCTATATTCATCAGTGGTATCATCTATCATCTATCATCAGTGATATTGGTTTGTAGTTTTCTTTTATTTGTGGCATCTTTGTCTGGTTTTAGTATTTGGGTCATGGTGGCCTCATAGAATGAGTTTGGGAGTTTATCTTCCTCTGTGGTTTTCTGGAAGAGTTTGAGTAGGAGAGGTGTTAGCTCTTCTCTAAATTTTTGGTTAAATTCACCTGTGAAGTCATCTGGCCCTGGGCTTTTGTTTTTTGGAAGATTTTTGATTATAGTTTCTATTTCTGTGCTTGCAATGAGTCTGTTAAGATTTTCTATTTCTTTCTGGTTCAGTTTTAGAAGGTTGTACTTTTCTAAGAATTTGTCCATTTCTTCCAAGTTGTTCATTTTATTGGCATATAATTGCTCATAGTCATTTTTTAAAATAATCTTTTATATTTCTGTGTTGTTGTGCTTTCTCCATTTTCATTTCTAATTTTGTTGATTTGATTCTTCTCCCTTTTTTTCTTGATGAGTCTGGCTAACAGTTTGTCTATTTTATTTATCTTCTCAAAGAACCAGCTTTTAGTTTTGTTGATCTTTGCTATATATAGTCTCCTTAATTTCTTTTTCATTTATTTCTGCTCTGATTTTTATGATTTCTTTCCTTCTACTTACTTTGGGGTTCTTCTCCTCTTCTTTTTCCAGTTCCTTCAGGTGTAAAGTTAGGTTGCTTATTCGATGTTTGTCTTGTTTCTTGAGGTAGGCTTGTATTGCTATGAACCTCCCTCTTAGCACTGCTTTTATTGAATCCCATAGGTTTTGGGTTGTCACATGTTAATTTTCATTTCTTTCAATGAATATGTTGATTTCCTTTTTGATTTCTTCTGTGATCTTTTGGTTATTCAGAAGTGTATTGTCTAGCCACCATATGTTTGTGTTTTTTATAGTTTTTTTTCCCCTGTAGCTGACATCTAATCTTATTGCATTGTGATCATAAAAGATGCTTGAAATGATTTCAATTTTTAAAAATTTACCAAGGCTAGAGTTGTGGCCCAGGATGTGATCTATCCTGGAGAATGTTTCGTGTGCACTTAAAAAAAAGGTGAAATCTGTTGTTTTTGTGTGAAATGCCCTGTAGATATCAATTAGATCTAACTGATCCATTGTATCATTTAAAGCTTGTATTTCCTTGCTAATTTTCTGTTTGGTTGATCTATCCATAGGTGTGAATGGGGTATTAAAGTCCCCCACTATTATTGTGTTACTGTTAATTTACCCTTCCATACTTGTTAGCATTTGCCTTACATATTGAGGTGTTCTTATGTTGGGTGCATATATATTTATAGTTGTTATATCTTCTTTTTGGATTGATCCTTTCATCATTATATACTGCCCTTCTTTGTCTCTTGTCACAGTCTTTATTTCAAAAGTTGTTTTATCTGATATGAGTATTGCTACTCTTGCTTTCTTTTGGTCTTCATTTACATGAAATATCTTTTCCCAGCCCCTAACTTTCAGTCTCTATGTGTCCCTAGGTTTGATGTAGGTCTCTTGTAGACAGCATGTATAGGGATCTTGTTTTTGTATCCATTCAGCTAGTCTTTGTCTTTTGGTTGGCACACTTAACCCATTTTCATTTAAGGTAATTATTGATAAGTATGATCCCATTTGCCATTTACTTTGTTGTTTTGGGTTCAAATTTATAAACATTTTCTGTGTTGTTTCCTGCCTAGAGAAGATCCTTTAGCATTTGTTGAAAGCTGATTTGGTGGTGCTGAATTCTCAGCTTTTGCTTATTTGTAAAGCATTTGGTTTATTCTTCATATCTGAATGAGATCCTTGCTGGGTGGAGTAATCTTGGTCGTAGGTTCTTCTTGTTCATCACTTTAAGTATGTCCTGCCATTCTCTTCTGGCCTTAAGAGCTTCTATTGAAAAATCAGCTGTTATCATTATGGGGATCTCATTGTGTGTTATTTGTTGCTTTTCCCTTGCAGCTTTTGATATTTGTTCTTTGTGTTTAACTTTTGCTAGTTTGATTAATATGTGTTTGGGGTGTTTTGCTTTGGGTTTATTATGTTTGGGACTCTGGTTTTCTTGAACTTGGGTGATTATTTTCTTCCCTATTTTAGAGATGTTTTCGACTGCTATCTCCTCAACTATTTTCTCATGCCCTTTCTTTTTGTCTTCTTCTTCTGGGACACCTATGATTCAAATGTTGGGGCATTTAGGATTGTCTCAGAGCTCTCTGAGGTTGTCCTCATTTCTTTTAATTCTTTTTTCCTCTCTGCTTCATTTATTTCCAGTATTCTACCTTCTACCTCACTTATACTCTCTTCTGCCTCAGTTATTCTACTTTTGGTTCCCCCCAGAGTGTTTTTAATCTCAGTTATCACATTGTTGATTATTGATTGACTCTTTAGGTCCTTGTTAAACATTTCTTGCATGTTCTCAGTCCTTGTCTCTAGTCTATTTATCTGTAGCTCCATTTTGTTTGGAAGATTTTAGATCATCTTTACTATCATTATTCTGAATTCTTTTTCAGGTAGACTACCTATCTCCTCTTTTGTTTGGTTTGGTGGGTTTTTATCATGTTCCTTCACCTGCTGAATATTTATCTGCCTTTTCATTTTGTTTAGATTGCTGTGTTTGGGGTGCCCTTTCTGTAGGCTGGAAGGTTGTGGTTCCTCTTAAATGTGGAGTCTGCTTCCTGTGGGTGGGGTTGGACCAGTGGCTTGTCAAGGGTTCCTGGTTGGGGGAACTTGTGTCTGTGTTCTGGTGGGTGGAGCTGGATCTCTTCTCTCTGGAGTGCAATAAAGTGTCCAGTAGTGAGTTTTTGGGTGTCTGTGTGTTTGGTATGGCTTTGGGCAGCCCATCTTTTAATGTTCAGGATTGTGTTCCTATTTGCTGGAGAGTTAGCATGCTGTGTCTTGCACTGGAACTTATTGGCTGCTGGGTGGAGCTTGGTTTCAGCGTAGGTATAGGCTTCTCTGATAGCTCAGTTGGTAAAGAATCTGCCTGCAATGCAGGAGACCACAGTTCGATTAATGGATCAAGAGGATCTGCTGGAGAAGGGATAGCCTACCCACTCCAGTGTTCTTGGGCTTCCCTTGTGGCTCAGCTGATAAAGAATCTGCCTGCAATGCAGGAGGCCCCAGTTCAATCCCTGGGTTGGGAAGATCCCCTGGAGAAGGGAAAGGCTACTCACTCCAGTATTCTGGCCTGGAGAGTCCCTTGGACTGTATAGTCTATGGGGTCACAAAGAGTTGGACACGAATGAGGGACTTTCACTTTCATGGAGACTTTTGGGCAGGTTCTTGTCTATTAATGTTCCCTGGAGCCAGAAGTTCTCTGATGTTCTAAAGTTCTGGAGTTGAGCCTCCCTTCTCTGGGTATTGGTCCTCCTCTTACAGTAGCCTCAAGACTTCTCCATCCATACAATACAGAAGATAAAACCCCTAGGTTAATGGTGAAACAACTCTCCACAGCCAGGAACACACAGAGAGATTCACAGAGTTATATAGAGAAGAGAAGAGGGAGGAAGGAGATAGAGGTGACCCGGAGGAGCAAAGGGAGCGTCAAAAGGGGAAAGAGAGAGCAATCAATCCAGTAATCAAATCCCTCTTTTTGAAGAGACGGGGCTGCCTTTCTAGGTGCCTGGTGTCCTCCGCCAGTGTTCAGAAATTGTTTTGTGGAAATTGGCCACATTCAGCTGTTTTTTGTTGAATTTGTGGGGGAGAAAGTGGTCTCCCCATTCTATTCCTCTGCCATCTTGGGACCCACTTGTGGTCTTGTTTTTAACAGTCATCAAAACAGCTTTGGCTTTCTCTCATTAAAAAAAAATCACAATTTCTGGCAATTTGCACTTTGATTTTATGAAGGATTACTTTCTACCCATTTCAAATTTCCCTTAGCATTTCAGGTGAATCCTTTATAAACTCTTTCAGCTTTTATTATAAGTCAAAAATATCTGAATGAGACTCCTGGATCTGACTCTCTTTCAGTAGAAAACATTACTGAGTTTCTGTGAATTGGGCTTAAGTTTCAGATCGGTTACAAATTCTGCAACTGTGTTTCTGGTTGTGGTTTCTGGTGGTAGTGCCAGTATTTGGTTGGGTTGTTGTCCAAAGGCTACTGGGTTCAAGGTTGCTGAAGCCAGTCTAGTATTTTTAAATGGTGTCCAGGCCTTGTACAGCAGGAATTTAATTCTATTCATCATTCTGCCATTTTTTTTTTTTTTTTTTGGTGTGTGTGACTCTCACCAAAGTACTCTCTGAGTACTTACTGCTTCTACTGGTTGTACAGCACATTGATCACCCCACATTCTGGTACTTTCAGTGCCCAGAGTCTCTTAGATAGATGAAAAAATGGAATATTTGATGTATAAATGAGAATTATGCCTCTCTGTTAATAACATTGCCCTTCCTCTACCTATTTTTTCCTCCTTTCTTCTCTCTCTCTTTCCTTTGGAAACAAGGACAAGAAATCAGACAAAGAAAGAGAAAGGAAAGGACTTATGCATTATTAAGAATCCAGGGTAGGAGAAAGTCACAGATGAAATTTGTGCTCCCCAAGTCCCTAGACTTTTGCTGAGACAAAAATCAATGACAACAGCTTACTGCAGCCTCCCAGAGGATCCAAAGGTCAGCTACATCATTAGGGATTCAGATTTTTCTAAACAAGACTTTCTGGTCTGAGGTCCTTAGAGTCAAAGGACCTTATGTCCTTTGACATAAGGTCAAAGGACATATATATCCAAAGATGTCCTTATGACATCTTTCTGAAGATGTCTTTTTCTCACTCACTCCTTCCTTTCCTCCCTGTTTCTCTTTCTTCCTCTCCCCATTTTGTCCTTCTCTATTAATTTTATTCATGGCAAACACTTTATAATGTGAAAATAACTTGGGTGATGAGTGAGGAATCTCATTCATTCTTATAATCATCTGTGGTGGTGGTTTAGTTGCTAAGTAGTCTCTGGACTATATCATCCCCCCTCCCCTCCAAACGCCGGCTCCCCTGTCCATGAGATTTTCCAGGCAAGAAAACTGGAGTGGTTTGCCATTTCCTTCTCCAGGGGATCTTCCCAACCCAGGAATTGAACTCACATCTCTTGCATTGCAGGTGAATTCTTTACCACTGAGCCACCTGGGAAGCCAATAATAATCTAGCCATGCTCAATTGTTTTAATAATGATGCCTTGTGATTAACTCATTTCAGTGTGTTTGACATTGCTCTCCATAGATGAAATACCTGTTTCCATAGGTGAACTATCTAGAATGAATTAGTTCTAATTGTACTGCTGTGTGGTACCAGTGAACTAACTTTTAAACTAACTTTTTAACAACACACCCAGGATATTCAGCCTGACAGTGAGCAGTGTGTTAAGTGACTCTGTCATGAGAGTGACATATGTTTTCCAGTTTGTCTTGGGCCTTGGAAAAATAGTGAGGGCATTTTCTGCAGCTGCTCTTGTATATTAAATAATTCTACTTTTCTCTGCCCTTTGATTAAAGTGGCCCCAGTTCAGAGGAAGTAGTATGAAAGGATTCTCACCATCAGCCAAGTGTGAATTTGAGAAAAAAGTACACAGTTCATTTATCATTGCCATTTAAAAATTTACAGTCAAATCACTTGTAGCACTTATATCTTAAAAAGCTTTGCTACCAGAAAGATTATAATTTTTTCTTCTAAAGTAGGCAAATTAGGCTCTTAAATAGAGACAGACCTTTTTTCTATCCCACTTGAAACCTTCTGAAGAGCTTCATGATGTCAATGGTGTTAGGAAATTTAACTGAGTTAGGTGCTTAATTTTAGAGTTAAGTTTTAAATTCCCATCAAAGTATGCTTTTTACAGAGTTCATGTAGTCATTTCAGATCTGTGACATTAGCAGAGAGTCTCAGGATCAGAGCAGAGAATGGAGAAATTGATAAGGCCCTCCTGACCAAGACAGTCTGTTTTTCTCTTAGCTGATTGTTTTTGTCTTAAAAAAAAAAAGTGATTATTCCCCAAAACATTACTTTCTGCTAAAACAATGCTTTCAAGCTTAAAATTTCCCATTCTTGCTACTTTTAAAACACAATGGTTGATGGTAATACAGATCATTTATTTCAAATAATGTATAATTTCTGTTTCAATGAACTTCTGGAATATAACTCTGGGTAGGAACTTAGACTAAGTGTAGAAATAGACAACAAATGGTTAAATCTGGACACAGGTCAAGTCTCATAATCATATTCCAGAACTTTCGGTCAGGTGTCAGAATCATGTGACAGAACTATGGGCCTCTCCTCTCTCACAGCTGCCAGTCACTCTAAGTCCTTCTATCCAAGAGGATAATCTCCTCAAACCACGGTGTTCTTCAGCCAGATGTGAAGTCTTATTTCCAGATCTACCAAACAAACAGTAATCCTGAAGCAAGAGTATTTGTTCTCTTAACTACAACAGTCATTCTAAGCAAAAGCAATGGAATAAGCACAACTACCACAGACAAACCATTTTGTGCTTCTTTTGTGCATGAAAAAGATCTTTATGCTGTACAAAAAATTGCTCTTGATTTAGTGTCACTGTGACTTGTATTTTTGGTCAACACACCTTAGTTCAGGTTATCTTTATGGCATAAGCATTTATGCAACCTTCTGAAAGCCTGGCACCATGATGAGTACTTAATGAATAGTTCTCACTCCTGGGAACTCACATCTAGTAGGTGAGCAACTGCACTTGCAGTTAGATATATTGTGATACTATGAATGCTTTGTAAGAGATATAGGTACAAATGATACAAACACTAAAGGAGGTGAATGAGTCAGAACTGCGTTCACATGCAAACAACAGAAAATTGAAGTTTATTTCTTTCTCATGTGAACAGTTTTAGAAGGTAGGCAGTCCAGGCTGTGTGGTGATTCAGATTCTTTCTACCTAGTTGTTCTGCCATCATTAACACTTGAATTCCACTTCATGGCCTCAAGGCTGCTCAAACATCAGCCATGACATCCATTCTAGCAAGTAGAGAAAGGGAAGGAGGAAAGAATGGTATGCACATTCTTTACAGAGTTGAAGTAGCACACAACACTTCTGCCTACTTCCTGTTCACTAAATTACAGTCACATGATTTGCCACACCCAGCTGCAAGGGGAGGTTGATATAATCTTTATTTTGGAAAGCCATGTGCCTGTAGAAAGAGAGGGTAGTGATTGGAGGAAAATGGGCATTTTCTACCTCAGTTGTTCATATGAAGTAGAGAGAGTTTTATCTGGAAAGGAAAAGCAAATCTGGAAGGCTTCCTGGAAGAGGTAACATTGAAGTAAGGTTCTCCAAGGAAGAGCAGGAAGATGTCAAATACAGAATCAGCATAAGCATTGCATAAGCAGAGGGAGCAGCATAAGAGTTTGCTTTCAGGAAGCAGCCAGTCAGAGGAAGGAATATAGATAGTCATCATAGACCAGGACTGGCTTTTTTCTATACAGTGCTGGCTGGAGATCTAAAGGAAATACCACAGAGTGTTTTCAGTATCTGAGCTACTTCATCTAATCACATGTGTCTAACTGCTAAAGATTGAACTAGCACATGCCCACAGAAGTGAAAAGTAATTTAAAAATATATCTATTGAAATGATTGCCCATGTGCACTAAAAAGGATAATCACTTGTTAAATTAGGAAGGATGTTCAGAAAGTTGATTAAATCTGGATTCTGATGATGACATGTAACAAGTGTAAATAATCATCTCTAAGACCATTTATTTACACATGTGTTCATTTACTAATAGACATCATAAGAGCATAATGTCTTGCTTAAAACACAGAATCAATTAGTCCTGAAACAGAGGAACAGACAACACAGGCTGGAAGTAGAGCCTAGGAATAATTATGCCAGCAGATACTTGGTGAGTGCTTGCCACATGCCAGGCATGCTTCTGAGCACCTGGCACATATTAACTGATGTAATCTTCACATCAATGCTATGAGCTAGGTTTCTATTACTATCTCAATTTTTATAAATAACACACTGAGACTCGGGTTAAGTAACTTGCTCAAAGTCCCATAGCTAATATGCAGGGAAGCAGAGGCATAAACCCACCCAGCCTGGCTCCTTAACCACTCTACCAGGAAGTAAAAGGGCATTGGGTGTGGGATGGACCCCAGCTCTATGGCTAACTAGCAGTGAAACTCTTAGGAAAGTCGTTTCATCCCTCTGTGTCTCAGTTTCTCACAGTTTCTGCTACTGAAGGAGGAGTTGTTTGTAAAAGACTGAGCCTGGGTCCTGGCACAAGGTACTTGCTCAGGAATTATGATCTGGGAGAGATAGTAGTGAGCCACCCTGGAGAAAGATCTTAGTTTCCTGCCCAGGAATTGAACCTGGGTAGCCTGGATGAAAACCAGGACTCCTAGCTGCCTAGTTCACCAGATGCTAGAGGCTAGAAGCAAAGTTGCCCTGGCTCTTGCCACTGGCACTTCCTTGCCCTGTTTGAAAGCAAGAATGTTTCAGAGAGCCAAAAAAGTGTGAAAATAGGTACAAAGTTTATTATTAGAGACATAGCACAACATGTGGTAGAGAACACAGGGAAACAGCTTATTTAAGCCAGAAGCAAGGCAGAGCTACATATCTGTAGAGAAAAGTTCTGGGTGTCCTCTCTAATGAGGAGTGCAGTAAAAAGGTGACTTCAATCACTTATTTAGGACAGTTCTTCCAGGTCTTCATTTGCCTTTGGCCAATGATTTGATTTCTTTTCCCACATCTGACCTGATCTAGGACCCTCCCCACCACGTGTACACATCTTTTTGCTAAGATAGCTCCCACAGCAGAAGCCTGTGGCTGTGTGTCCACACTTATTATGGGGTGGGGCCCCTCCCTTTTTGAGTCCCTAGAAGCCTTCCTGATCATGTGTAGACAGGGACATTTTCCTTGACCTCAGGAGTGGTTCACTTATCTCTTTATTTTAGTGGAGCTCAGCTTCTGCCACTAGCTTTGTCTTTGGAGTGTCTAGGTGAGAACAAAGCTTCAGTTTTACTCCACTTGACAGATACCAGTCGTCCAGTCCAGGGGTCCATCTACCTCCTACCTCAGTTAGAATGTTGAACAAGATTGAGTCATTCTTTGTAAATAGTACTTCATCTTTGGTCCTTAACCATATGAAGCAAAAGAGAGACCGAAAGCTGTTTCTGACGAAGCATTAAATTCTGTTTCAAAAGACCCACATTTCTCCCCTTTCCACTCGTTTACCCCAATCCCTTGAGGTTGGTCTGACTGCTAGTTTTGAGTTTGAGCTTCTTTTTATAGCCATCTGCTACAGTGCTGTGTTACAACAAACAATATCCTCCTAAAAATGTTTACAAATGCTTCTTACATTAGTGCTGTATATTTTTTCATTAAGCTGTGACATTGCCATTGAAAAATTATTTTAATCATCGCAAACTGAATTACACAAGGAGAAAGCAGAAAGAGATAGTACTTAAAAGGCTGAATGTACATTAATTGCTTCAGCTAATGAAAGAAACATGACTTAGCCGATGCACACAACATGAATCCTAAGATGCACGGACAATTGACTACGGTAATAAAACAAGTATTAGTGTGTTGCATTTGAAATCCTCATTATGCTTCACGCAGCAAAACCCACTGTGTACCTGCTGTTCAGTGTGTATTTCCTCCTCTTGACACCAAGCTAATTATAGCACCGGGCACAGGGTGAAAGCATGTGACCTACGTCTCCACGGTTTGGGGACCTTCAAAAGCCCTGCAAAGTTATGTCTGATAACTCTTTTTCTTTTTGTTTCTTTTTTAACTCTTTTTCTTTTTTTAAGCTGATGAAAGTAGGTATTGGTCAAAATTGTTTTGGAATATCCCAACGTTCCATAGGCAATTTTAATTAAAATATGAATTATTTAAATATGCATACAGTTTATTTCACTTACATTGGAATCTTTATCTCCCTTGGCTTTATAAACTAGTAAATTATTTAGCTCAAGGATAATTTATGTCACATATTCAAGAGGCTGTCCATTGAGCTTTTCCATCTGTCTTTTCATTTCACAAACTTTAAGGATGGTGATAAAGGCATGACATTTAAGAGATAGGGAGAGAAGCCTTATTTTTACCATTCATCTAGAATCACATTGATTGCAAAGAGGTTATTAATAGCTTACACACAGGCTGTATTAACCTACTACCTTCTGTTCATAGACTAAAAATATCACCTTATTAGGATCTGCAGTGAAATTTGACGCAACTACAAGTATCCTCAACGCCCTACCCTTTTTAAAACCTTGATGGCACCAGTAATACTTCAAGGGATATGTAATTATATGTAGCGGTTGGCTTAACCCAAAGTCATTGTTTTTCTAGAGGAAAACCTTTCTTTTCTGGTAGAAAGAAAGCTAGAAAGTAAATTTTTCTTTTTTGTATTTCAATCCTACATGCTGTCTTTTTGTTATTTTTTCAGTAAAACTTTGGTTATGGTCAAATGTATTTCCTTTGCATTTCCTCCCACATATATTATATAATTTGGCTTTGGCACCGATGAGCCTCACATTTTAGACAGACAGTGAGGCTTTCAGAGTCCTTTAAAGGCACTATTTGGAAGCTATCTGTGAGCCAAATCAGCAAAAGCCACACTTCAATAGGGAGAGTGTAAATTGAATAGAAGCTCCAGAATCTCAGCAAGTGTCAGTTTGAAGATTTTTATACTAGGGGGAAAATAGGGAAAAGGGAGAAATGAGGGGATGTGAATAATGAGAAATGGCTTCACTCTGCTTGATCTCTGATTCTAAAAGTTAATGCATGTTAACATTGTTTGAAGAAACTTTTTATAAAGTTGATATTCAGAAACTGTCCCCCAAAGATTCGTTACAGTCCAGGTGGGTCTGTGTAGCTTACATGCACCCCAAGTGGTTGTACAGCAGATTATCTGAAGATGGTTATAGAAACTAGCAAGAGGTGTTGACTTCCAAAAATTAAGCCATTTATACTTTAGTTATTCTATAAATATTTAGTGAGTCCCTATACCTTACCTCAAAACTCCATCTCGTCAAGGCTATGGTTTTTCCAGTGGTCATGTATGGATATGAGAGTTGGATTGTGAAGAAAGCTGAGCACCAAAAAATTGATGCTTTTGAACTATGGTGTTGGAGAAGACTCTTGAGAGTTCCTTGGACTGCAAGGAGACCCAACCAGTCCATCCTGAAGGAGATCAATCCTGGGTCTTCATTGGAAGGACTGATGCTGAAGCTGAAACTCCAATACTTTGGCCATCTCATGCAAAGAGTTTACTCATTGGAAAAAACCCTGATGCTGGGAGGGATTGGGGGCAGGAGGAGAAGGGGACGACAGAGAATGAGATGGCTGGATGGCATCACTGACTCGATGGGCATGAGTCTGGGTAAACTCCGGGAGTTGATGATGGACAGGGAGGACTGGCGTGCTGTGATTCATGGGGTCACAAACAGTTGGACATGGCTGAGTGATTGAACTGAACTGAACTGATACCTTACCTCGAATCTCAGCCCTCAAGGAACTTGAAGTTTGGTGAAGGAGATAAAAAGTAACCAATTTAGTTGAACAAGAGAAGTTTGCTAGTGCTGTGCAGAACTGTATATAAGTCATCTAACCCATTCTAGGGCATCATGAAGGACTGGGGGAGATTGTATCTAAGCTGAAGCATGAGGGATAAAGGATTAAGCAGGAAGAGTTAACCAGCTTGTGTCTAATAGGCCTCAGGTCATGGGGATGATGGTAGGAGAAAAGGCGGAAAATGTGAATAAGTGGTCAGCCAGTTACAGAATTTGGAAGATGTGTTTTTCAGGCCTTGAAGAGTTTACCACAGAACTGGGGAGATACATGATAAAGGAAGATTTTTGGTAATAGACCAGAGAAGTAGCTTTCTCAGAAGTCTTTTGATTTATTAAAAATTGAATAAAACAGGAACTTCCTTGGTGGTCAGGCAGTTAAGACTTCCAATGAAGGGGACACAAGTTTGATTCCTGGTTGGGGAACTAAGATCCCACTTGCTTCATGGTGTGGCCAAAATAATAAGTGAAATAAAATAAAAACAGCACAAACCCCCAAACAAAATAAACAAAAAACCCTGTTATTCTAAAAAAGTAACTCCAGCAGTGTCAAGTATGGTGTCTCATTAAAAGAGAGAAGGCATAAAAAAACAAACAAACAAACAAAAAAACTGAATAAAGTACACTGTCATAGAGAAATCCTATAGGATTTCTCCAGAGGAAGTAATAAAACTCTATGATCTTTGATGTTATTCTCTAGTGGTAAAAGAAGGTTTCATGGAAGATTTTAGGATTCAGTTGGGTCTTAAAAAAATGGATGCTGTTGTTGTTCAGTCACCCACTGTGTCTGACTCTTTGTGACCCCATGGACTGTAGTAAGCCAGGCCTCTCTGTCCCTCACCATCTCCTGGAGTTTGCCCAAGTTCATGTCCATTGCATTGGTGATGCCATCCAGCCATCTCATCCTCTGAAGCCCTCTTCTTCCGCCCTCAATCTTTCCCAGCATCCAGGGACTTTTCCAAAGAGTCAGCTGTTTACATCAGATGACCAAAGTACTGGAGTTTCAACTTCAGCATCAGTCCTTCAAATGAGAATTCAGGGTTGATTTCTCTTGAGATTGATTGATTTGAGCTCCTTGCTGTCCAAGGCACTCTCAGGAGTCTTCACCAGCACCACAGTTCGAAAGTCCTTATAAAAGCACACATACAAAAGAATGGATAGGATTTTGTAAATTATTATTTTGCTATAGCTTTAAACTGAGAAAAGTTGCAAGAATAGCATCAGAAATCACCTTATGCTTATCCAAGTCCACGAATGTTTACATCTTGCCCCAGGTACTCTGGTTCTCTCTGTCTCTCTCTGTCTCACACACACATATTCATACACTGATCGATTTTTTCTGAATGAATTGAAAGCAAGTTGTGGACATTTTGGTCCTTTACTCCTAAACACATCAGTGTATATTTCCCATGAAAAAGGATGGTCTTACATAACCACAGTGAAATAATCAAACATCAAACTTATGTACTATTGATATATTGTGGTCATCTAATTGACAGTCGATAATCAGTTTCTGTGAGTTGTCTCAATCATTCTTCATATGTTATATTTTACTCCCAGTGCAGGATCGAGTCCTGATTTATACATTGCACTTAGGTATCTCTGTAATTATCCTCTCATTTTATTTCTTTATTTATTTTTAATTTTTTTTCATTTATTTTTATTAGTTGGAGGCTAATTACTTTACAATACTGTAGTGGTTTTTGCCATACATTGACATGAATCAGCCATGGATTTACATGTGTTCCCCATCCCAATCCTCCCTCCCACCTCCCTCCCCATCCCATCCCTCTGGGTCTTCCCAGTGCACCAGCCCTGAGCACTTGTCTCATGCATCCAACCTGGGCTGGTGATCTGTTTCACTCTTAATAGTGTACTTGTTTCAATGCTATTCTCTCAGAACATCTGACCCTCACCTTCTCCCACAGAGTCCAAAATCTGTTCTATACATCTGTGTCTCTTTTTCTGTTTTGCATATAGGGTTATTGTTGCCATCTTTTAAAATTCCATATATATGCATTAGTACACTGTATTGGTGTTTATCTTTCTGGCTTACTTCACTCTGTATAATGGGCTCCAGTGTCATCCATCTCATTGGAACTGATTCAACTGTATTCTTTTTAATGGCTGAGTAATATTCCATTGTGTATATGTACCATAGTTTCCTTATCCATTCATCTGCTGATGGGCATCTAGGTTGCTTCCATGTCCTGGCTATTATAAACAGTGCTGCGATGAACATTGGGGTGCATGTGTCTCTTTCAGATCTGGTTTCCTCGGTGTGTATGCCCAGAAGTGGGATTGCTGGGTCATATGGCAGTTCTATTTCCAGTTTTTTAAGGAATCTCCATACTGTTCTCCATAGTGGCTGTACTAGATTGCATTCCCACCAACATGTAAGAGGGTTCCCTTTTCTCCACACCCTCTCCAGCATTTATTGCTTGTAGACTTTTGGATAGCAGCCATTCTGACTGGTGTGCGATGGTTCCTCATTGTGGTTTTGATTTGCATTTCTCTGATAACGAGTGATATTGAGCATCTTTTCATGTGTTTATTAGCCATCTGTATGTCTTCTTTGGAGAAATGTCTGCTTAGTTCTTTGGCCCATATTTTGATTGGGTCATTTATTTTACTGGAATTGAGCTGCAGGAGTTACTTGCATATTTTTGAGATTAATCCTTTGTCTGTTGCTTATTTGCTATTATTTTCTCCCATTCTGAAGGCTGTATAGTTTGCTTGCTTATATATAGCCTATAAATATATATATATATATATATATATAAAGCTTGCTTATAGTTTCCTTTGTTGTGCAAAAGCTTTTAAGTTTCATTAGGTCCCATTTGTTTATTTTTGCTTTTATTTCCAATATTCTGGGAGGTGGGCCATAGAGGATCCTGCTGTGGTTTGTGTCGGAGAGTGTTTTGCCTATGTTCCCTTCTAGGAGTTTTATAGTTTCTGGTCTTACATTTAGATCTTTAATCCATTTTGAGTTTGTTTTTGTGTATAGTGTTAGAAAGTGTTCTAGTTTCTTTCTTTTACAAGTGGTTTACCAATTTTCCCAGTACCACTTGTTAAAGAGGTTGTCTATTTTTCATTGTATATTCTTGTCTCCTTTGTTGAAGATAAGGTGTCCATAAGTGTATGGATTTATCTCTGGGCTTTCTATTCTGTTCCATTGATCTATATTTCTGTCTTTGTGCCGTACCATACTGTCTTGATGACTGTGGCTTTGTAGTAGAGTCTGAAGTCAGGCGGGTTGATTCCTCCAGTTCCATTCTTCTTTCTCAAGATTACTTTGGCTATTCGAGGTTTTTTGTATTTCCATACAAATTGTGAAATTATTTGTTCTAATTCTGTGAAAAATACCATTTGTAGCTTGATAGGGATTACATTGAATCTATAGATTGCTTTGGATAGTATACTCATTTTCACAATATTGATTCTTCCAATCCATGAACACGGTATATTTCTCCATCTATTTGTGTCATCTTTGATTTCTCTCATCAGTGTTTTATAGTTTCCTATGTATAGGTCTTTTGTTTCTTTAGGTAAATATACTCGTAAGTATTTTATTCTTTTTGTTGCAATAGTGAATGGTATTGTTTCCTTAATTTCTCTTTCTGTTTTCTCATTATTAGTGTGTAGGAATGCAAGGGATTTCTGTGTGTTAATTTTATGTCCTGCAACTTTACTATATTCATTGATTAACTCTAGTAATTTTCTTGGGGAGTTTTTAGGGTTTTCTATGTAGAGGATCATGTTGTCGGCAAACAGTGAGAGTTTTACTTCTTCTTTTCCTATCTGGATTCCTTTTATTTCTTTTTCTGCTCTGATTGCTGTGGCCAACACTTCCAAAACTATGTTGAATAGTAGTGGTGAGAGTGGGCACCCTTGACTTGTTCCTGAATTTAAGGGAAATGCTTTCAATTTTTCGCCATTGAGTATAATGTTTGCTGTGGGTTTGTCATGTATAGCTTTTATTATGTTGAGGTATGCTCCTTCTATGCCTGCTTTCCGGAGAGTTTTTATCATAAATGGATGTTGAATTTTGTCAAAGGCTTTTTCTGCATCTATTGAGATAATCATATGGTTTTTATCTTTCAATTCGTTAATGTGGTGTATTACATTGATTGATTTGCGGATATTAAAGAATCCTTGCATTCCTGGGATAAAGCCCACTTGGTCATGGTGTATGATTTTTTTTAATATGTTGTTGGATTCTGTTTGCTAAAATTGTGTTAAGGATTTTTGCATCTATGTTCATCAGTGATATTGGCCTGTAGTTTTCTTTTTTTGTGGCATCTTTGTCTGGTTTTGGAATTAGGGTGATGGTGTCCTCATAGAATGAGTTTGAGAGTTTGCCTTCTTCTGCTATTTTCTGGAAGAGTTTGAATAAGATAGGTGTTAGCTCTTCTCTAAAGTTTTGGTAGAATTCAGCTGTGAAGCCATCTGGTCCTGGGCTTTTGTTTGCTGGAAATTTCTGATTACAGTTTCGATTTCTGTGCTTGTGATGGTTCTCTTAAGATCTTCTATTTCTTCCTGGTTCAGTTTTGGAAAGTTATACTTTTCTAAGAATTTGTCCATTTCTTCCAAGTTGTCCATTTTATTGGCATAGAGCTGCTGGTAGTAGTCTCTTATGATCCTTTCTATTTAAGTGTTGTCTGTTGTGATCTCTCCATTTTCATTTCTAATTTTGTTGATTTGGTTCTTCTCCCTTTGTTTCTTGATGAATCTGGCTAACGGTTTGTCAATTTAATTTATCTTTTCAAAAAACCAGCTTTTAGCTTTGTTTATTTTTGCTATGGTCTCTTTAGTTTCTTTTGCATTTATTTCTGCCCTAAGTTTTAAGATTTCTTTCCTTCTACTAACCCTTCATTTCTTCCTTCTCTAGTTGCTTTAGGTGTAGAGTTAGGTTATTTATTTGACTTTTTTCTTGTTTCTTGAGGTAAGCCTGTAATGCTATGAACCTTCTCCTTAGCACTGCTTTTACAGTGTCCCATAGGTTTTGGGTTGTTGTGTTTTCATTTTCATTCATTTCTATGCATATTTTGGTTTCTTTTTTGATTTCTTCTATGATTTGTTGGTTATTCAGAAGTATGTTTTTTAGCCTCCATATGTTGCAGTTTTTAATAGTCTTTTTTCTATAATTGAGATCTAATCTTACTGCATTGTGGTCAGAAAAGATAACTGGATTGATTTCAATTCTTTTGAATTTACCAAGGCTAGATTTATGGCCCAGGATGTGATCTCTTCTGGAGAAGGCACCGTGTGTATTTGAGAAAAAGGTGAAGTTGATTGTTTTGGGGTGAAATGTTCTATAGATATCAGTTAGGTCTAGCTGGACCATTCTGTCATTTAAGGTTTATGTTTCCTTGTTAATTTTCTGTTTAGTTGATCTATCCATAGATGTGAGTGGGGTATTAAAGTCTCCCACTATTATTGTGTTATTGTTAATTTCCCCTTTCCTTCTTGTTAGCATTTGCCTTACATATTGTGGTGCTCCTATGTTGGGTGCATATATATTTATAATTGTTATATCTTCTTCTTGGATTGATCCTTTCATCATTATGTAGTGTCCTTCTTTGTCTCTTTTCACAGCCTTTATTTTAAAGTCTATTTTATCTGATATGAGTATTGCAACTCCTGCTTTCTTTTGGTCTCCGTTTGCGTGAAATATTTTTTTCCAGCCCTTCACTTTCAGTCTGTATGTTGCCCTTGTTTTGTGGTGGGTCTCTTGTCGACAGCATATACATGGGTATTGCTTTTGTATCCATTCAGATAGTCTTTGTCTTTTGGTTGGGGCATTGAACCCATTTACATTTAAGGTAATTATTGATAAGCATGATCCCGTTGCCATTTGCTTTGCTCTATTGGGTTCGCGTTCATACAACCTTTCTGTGTTTCCTGTCTAGAGAAGATCCTTTAGCATTTGTTGGAGAGCTGGTTTGGTGGTGCTGAATTCTCTCAGCTTTTGCTTGTCTGTAAAGCTTTTGAATTCTCCTTCGTATCTGAATGAGATCCTTGCTGGGTACAGTAATCTAGGTTGTAGGTTATTCTCTTTCATTACTTGAAATATGTTATGCCATTCCCTTCTGGCCTGAAGAGTTTCTTTTGGAAGATCAGCTGTTATCCTTATGGGAATCCTCTTGTGTGTTGTTTATTGTTTCTCCCTTGCTGCTTTTAATATTTGTTCTTTGTGTTTGATCTTTGTTAATTTGATTAATATGTGTCTTGGGGTGTTTCACCTTGGGTTTATCCTGTTTGGGACTCTCTGGGTTTCTTGGACTTGGGTGATTATTTCCTTCCTCATTTTAGGGAACTTTTCAGCTATTATCTCCTCGAGTATTTTCTCATGGCCTTTCTTTTTGTCTTCTTCTGGGACTCCTATGATTTGAATGTTGGGGCATTTCACGTTGTCCCAGCGGTCCCTGAGGTTGTCCTCATTTCTTTTGATTCTTTTTTCTTTCTTCCTCTCGGCTTCATTTATTTCCACAATTTTATCTTCTACCCCACTTATCCTATCTTCTGCCTCCGTTATTCTACTGTTGATTCCCTCCAGAGTGTTTTCTATCTCATTTCTTGCATTATTCATTTTTAATTGACTCTTTTATATTTCTTCTAGGTCCTTGTTAAACATTTCTTGCATCTTCTCAATCTTTGTCTCCAGGCTATTTATCTGTAACTCTACTTTGTTTTCAAGATTTTGGATCATTTTTATTATCATTATTCTAAATTCTTTTTCAAGTAGATTACCTATCTCTTCCTCTTTTGTTTGGCTTGGTGGGCATTTTTTATGTTCCTTTACCTGCTGGATATTTCTCTGCCTTTTCATCTTATTTAGATTGTTGTGTTTGGGGTGGCCTTTCTGTATTCTTGTAGTCTGTGTTTCCTTTTTATTGTGGAGGTTTCTCCCAGTGGGTGGGGTTGGACGATTGGCTTGTCAAGGTTTCCTGGTTAGGGAAGCTTGCGTCTGTGTTCTGGTGGATGGAGCTGGATTTCTTCTCTTGAGTGCAATGGAGTGCCCAGTAGTGAGTTTTGAGATGGGTCTATGGATTTGGTGTGACTTTGGGCAGCCTGTATATTGACGCTCAGGGCTATGTTCCTGCGTTGCTTGAGAATTTGTGTGGTATGTCTTGCTCTGGAACTTATTGGCTCTTGGGTGGTGGTTGGTTTCAGTGTAGGTATGGAGGCTTTTGGATGATCTCTTATTACTTAATGTTCCCTGTAGTCAGGAGTTCTCCGGTGTTCTCAGGTTTTGGGCTTAAGCCTCCTGCCTCTGGATTTCAGTCTTATTCTTCCAGTTGCCTCAAGACTTCTCCATCCATACAGCACTGATAATAAAACTTCTAGGTTAGTGGTGAAAAGATTCTCCACAGTGAGGGACACCCAGAGAGGTTCACAGAGTTACATTGAGAAGAGAAGGGGGAGGAAGGGAATAGACGTGATCTGGGGGAGAAAAAGGAGAGTCAAAGGGGGAGTGAGTAATCAAACCAGTAATCACACTCATGAGTAAAAATGGGCACTGAAGTTTTGATTCTTGAATGTCCAAAACTGATATCAAATACTGAAAAACAAAGATTAAAAATCTAGAGTAGAGGTTAGACTCTTAAAAATACAATATTGAAAAAAAATTAAGAAATATATGTGAAATTTGCTTTAAAAATAGAGTCTTTTTTTTGGGAAAGGTTATAGTGGGTTGTAAAAATGAAAATTAAGGAGTAATAGAGGAGTAATAGAAGACTTTAAAAAAGAGAAAAAAAATTTTTTTAATAAAAAATTAATTATAGTCAAAATATATCTAGGAATTTCTCTGGAGCTGTTGTGGGCAGTGTGGGTTCAGTTCAGTTTCAGACAGCTCCTTGTTCCAGCTTACACTTCTCAATATCTGTAGGCCCCTTCCAGTGTAGTCAGTGTTAACTATAGGGATTTTAATCTGTTGCACCTGTCACTTCTAAAGCGGTTCCCTTCGTTTATTTGGCTTCTGTTTGCAGGTCTCTACAGTGTCTAATTTCCGCCCTGACACAAGCGGGCGGAGGTGGTCTCTTGTTTAGGTTCGCTTGTTCAGTTGTGCTGTGGGGAGGGAGGGGCACTGCAGACAAATGTCACTGGAGTGTGTGGGGAGCACTCGCAGTGTTCCCGCCCCACTGGGTTTGCCCCCGCTGGCGGCGTGTGTACTTTCCCTGTCGACACTGCTCAGGATCCAGGTTGCTCTACAGGGAGCAGGCCCTGAGTTGCATGCATTTCCCAGGCCTAAGCCGCTCGGATTCAGGTTCTTTGGTACTCCACAAAGGCGCAGACTCGGTTGGGCCTGCGTTTTGTGCCTTCCCCCATCTGAGCAGCTCAGGCGACCAGGAGCTTGAGGAGCGCACTCTCCCTGGGTGCAGTGCACCTTATTCCCTCCACGGTCCCAGTCTCAGTTTCCGCACCGCAGGTTGGGTGCGCCTTGTGTCTCTTCTGGGAAGCTGATCTCTGGCTGCGACCCTCCCGGTGGATGTCAACCATCCAGAATCTCAGGAAGTCTTTGGTTAGAAACTGGAAGCCTGTTTGCAGTTTGGTAGGGGATACTGTCTCTGGGGCAGAGTTTGCCCCTTTCCCCTCCCCCCTGCTTCCTGCCTCCTGTGGGGGATGGGCCAGTCCGCAGCCGGCTAGCTCTTCTCTGGTATTCGGTCAGTCCTTTGTTCTGGGAATGGGCAGGTAGTGCCTTGGTTTACGGTTTTTAGCAGGTTAATTCTCTCTCTCTCTTGCTGTCCCACAGTGTAAGTTGCTATCTCAGGTTAGCTCCCTCCGGTTGCCCTCAGGGCATTCAGGCCCAGTCCTTATCCTAAGCAATGCTGCCTGCTCCTCTCTGTTCAGCCCACACTTGCTGGTAGTGGATGCGAACATCTGGGGGACTTTTCTGCTGGGAGTTGCTTTTAGGCATGTAATCTGTGGGTTTTATTTATTTTTCCTCCCGGTTAGGTTGCCCTCTGAGATTCAAAAACTTCTCCCAGACCCACCGGTGAGAGGGTTTCCTGGTGTTTGGAAACTTCCTCTATTAAGACTCCCTTCCCCGGATGGATCTCAATCCCTAACTCTTTTGTCTCTCTTTTTATCTTTTATATTTTGTCCTACCTCCTTTTGAAGACAATGGGCTGATTTTCTGGGTGCCTGATGTCCTCTGCGATCAGAAGTTGTTTTGTGGAGTTCGCTCAGCGTTCAAATGATCTTTTGATGAATTTGTGGGGGAGAAAGTGGTCTCCCTGTCCGATTCCTCTGCCACCTTAGCTCTCTATCCTCTCATTTTAAACAGTTTGCTTTTTTTTTTCAACTCTCTTTTTTTCCCCTTGATCATGGCATTTTGAAGGATACAAGCCATTTGTTTTGTGGAGTGTCCCTCAATTTGGATTTATCTATTGCTTTGTGACAATTAGGTTCAGGTTATACATTATTTTTGGAAAGAGAAAAGTTAGGTGGTAGCCTCCTTAGTGCCTGTTAGGAGGAGACACAGGATGTAGATTTGTCCCCATGTTGGTGATTGTAGCGTTGATAACATAATCTGGTATCCTCCAGACTTTTTCAGTGTAAAATTATGCATTTCCCCCTTTGTAATTAGCAAGAATTTTGTGGGGAGATACTGTGAGTCTGTGTGAATTTTATGTTCCTTATCGAACTTTCATCTGATGGTTTGAGCATCCATGGATGATTTTCCCGTGGTTGCTGCAGTATTTATACTGCTGTATCTATATTACTGTAAGGGAGATCCTTTTTGGCTCCCCAACTGTATTTTCATTTAAATTTATACTTGTATGGGCTCATAGATTTAAATAAGTTATTATCCACTACTCTATTTTGGTGCTTAAATTGTCCCTCATTTTACCTGTGGGAGTCACTTCAAAATGGTTCCCGTATCCTTTGGATAGTTTCTGTCATTTCTTTGAACTCTTAAACTTTTTGGAGCAGTACACCCCTCTGAGATTATTTTGTTCTTTCTCTGCCACATCCCTAGAATCTGCCTTTTATCCAAATAGCACTGGGTCACCAAAATCTGGGTATATTCATTAATATGGGGGTGTTATTGTTTCTAACTCCTTTGATGAACATAAATCAGGTATATTTTTTCTCTGTTTGTTTCTCTGTATTTAAAAAACCCTGAGTTCATACTGATTGTGATACATGCTAGTCTTTCTTGCCTCCATGTTTGTAACTCCAGTTTCCAACAGTGAGAAACCTAGCCTCAGAATGAATACATTTTTTTTTGAAGCCAGAGAGAAATAAAGTTTTTTTTTGATCTCAAAGAATCTGTGAGACATCCAGGTGGAGAAAGGTCTGGGTCTGAGTTATTTCTACCAAAGGAAAATTTGCCTTTAACTTACTGCAGTTTATTGAGTGGTAAAAATGTTAAAATGGTAAAAGTTGCAGAACCTGCATGGGATTAGGGGTTATATAGACATAGATACATCTAATTTCTTCACAAAGAAACCATCATCTCTGCCTTCATTGTTCAGGGTCAGGAGCTCCCTCTGTGTAAAATTCTTAAACTGATATCAGTAACTCTTTGTCTTCAACATTGAAGTATTCGAGACCAATCTCTTGTTGAAGTATTTGCAGTATCAGATTTCTGCTGGCAATGATTCCTATAAAACAAAACTTTCCTTAAAAGAGCTCATTTCCAGTTACTTTTGATACTGAGTTTATCTCCCAGGTTAAATAGTTAAAACGTCTTCAAAACAGAATTGCTGAGACTCTATTTAAGAAACTTCTTTTTGTGTCCTGTCTCCTTTTATAAGTCTTCTTATTATCAGTTCAGTTGCTCAGTCGTGTCTGATACTTTGCTGCCCCGCGGACTGTAACACACCAGGCTTCCCTGTCCATCACCAACTCCCGGAGCTTGCTCAGATTCATGTCCATCAAGTGGGTGATGCTATCCAACCATCTCATCCTCTGTCATCTCCTTCTCCTCCTGCCTTCAATCTCTGCCACATCAGTCTTTCCCAATGAGTCAACTTTTCGAATTGGGTGGGCAAAGTATTGGAGCTTCATCTTTAGCATCAGTCCTTCCAATGAATATTCAGGACTGATTTCCTTTAGGATTGACTGGTTGGATCTCCTTGCAGTCTAAGGGACTCTGAAGAATCTTCTCCAACACTGCAGTTCAAAAGCATAATTTCTTCAGCACTCAGCTTTCTTTATGGTCCAACTCTCACATCTATACATGATTACTGGAAAAAAATCATAGTTTTGACTAGAAGGACCTTTGTTGACAAAGTAATGTGTCTGCTTTTTAATATGCTGTCTAGGTTAGTCTTAGCTTTTCTTCCAAGGAACAAGTGTCTTGTAATTTCGTGGTTGCAGTCACCATCTGCAATGATTTTGGAGCCCAAGAAAATAAAGTCAGTCACTGTTTCCATTGTTTCCCATCTATTTGCCATGAAGTCACGGGACTGGACATTTATAAGGCTAGTCATTGTTGAGCAAGGCGGTGATGTGCTGTGCTGTGCTTAGTCGCTCAGTCCCGTACGACTCTTTGCGACCCCATGGACTGCAGGCTGCCAGCCTCCTCTGTCCTTGAGGATTCTCCAGGCAAGAATACTGGAGTGGGTTGCCATGCCCTCCTCCAGGGGATCTTCCCAACCCAGGGATCAAACCCAGGTCTCCTGCATTGCAGGCAGATTCTTTACCCTCTGAGCCACCAGGGAAGCCCCAAAATACTAGAGTGGGTAGCCTATCCCTTCTCCAGGGCATCTTCTCGACCCAGGAATTGAACCAGGGTCTCCTGCATTACAAATGGATTCTTTACCAGCTGAGCTACCAGGGAAGCCCAGATGGTGATGACGATGATGATTTTTGGTGATCCGTTGAAGATGATTCTGGAGTGCAAAAACGGATGCCATGTATTGGATAACTGCAATTTATTTTCTAGCATATGGTAAAAGCAAAGTCATTTCAGATCTTTGTACTAAGCTGTGTTTGTTGTATGGCTGGGCTGGGGAGTGCATAAACTGTTTCCAAATGAGGCCAGTGGCTATTTGCTTCATATTATTGGAAGAAGAACACAAAGTCCTAGATGAACAGATTGCTCAGCCTAGGAACATGATAATGTGTCAATCGAAAAGAAAGTTGTCACTCTTTCAAGTGAATATTAATTGCATAGTACAATACAATGCTTTTACTGAAACCTTGGCCCAAAGATAATCCAGGTTGTTTCTTAAGGAAGTATAGAACTTAACCTGGTCACATGAAAGGCCTTACAAACTGAGTCTTGAGTCTAAAACATATGTCTGAAGTGAGGAAGTTAAATGTTCACTTCAGAACTAACCCCGTTTTGCCTTTTGACAGAAAGGGCAAGACAGGTTGACACATGGCTGGCTCCAGAAACAAATATCTTGTCTATTCAGTGAAGCAACTTCCTGAGCTAATTTTTCCTTTAGACTGGAATTCGTTTTAGGGACTGGGGCCAGGCTAATCAGTGGGTGCAGGGCACTACTTCATGTCTGCTGTTCCCCTCTCCTGCGATCTCACTCACACGCTCCCCAAGGCCCAAACTCCATTAACAAAGGACCCCTTCTTTTGCTCCATAATGATTCTGTCATAAAAAGCCCAATTACTGTACATAAAGCACTTAACGTGGTGTATGGCACAGAGTACTTAACGTTTAGCAATACTGATGACTATTTTGCATTTATGAAGTTTTCCCACAAAACTGGACATTAAAAGTGTCACATCATTTCCTTTAGATTTGGTTAACTATACCCTAAAGTCTCCTTCATGCTGTCTGGCAGAATATCTGGTCTCAGTTATTAATAGACCACTCCCATCTCAGTCCTTCGGGCCTAATAGAAAAGAAATGAATTGTCTGAGCACTTATGGCTACTTGATGTTAAGGGACTGTGGGCATCTCTTGATGTTAAGGGATTGTCCCCTCTTGGGCTGAGGTCTCTGGAATGTGCCCTGAGGCCAAAGGTACAGCCTCCTGTGGTACAACTTAGGCCTTCTCCACTGAGCTCCTACACCCACTTGATTGCATGAGACATGGGTTCAGGCCCAGTTGCATGACGGCCCCTCAGAATCTGCCTTGGACTTGGGGGGTGGTCCCCCTTTCTCCTGCTGCTATGTTTGTAAAGTCTCTCTGCCTTCAGCCTGTGGTAGGGTAGCCAGATTTAGCCAAGACAAAAATAAAACAAGTTACCCAGATAACTGTGAATTTCAGACATACAATGCATAAAATTTTAATCTAAGTATATCCCCTGCAATGCTCAGGACACAATTACACTAAAAAACTGTTACTTGTCTGCAATTTTTTAATTTAACCAAACACCTGGTATTTTATCTTGCAGATCCACCCAGAAGAGTTCCTGCTTTTGAAAGACCCAAGAAGAGAAGTTGTGTGTAGTGTTCAGTCTTTCAGTATAAATCTTAAGTGGATAGAGAGTACTGCCTGGAGGGACTTTGCTGGTGGAAGAGGTTAAGACTTGGTGCTTCCAAGGCAGAGGGCACAGGTTCTATCCCATATGGCACATGGTATTGTCAAAAAAAAAAAAAGAAAGAAAGAAAAAAGACACAGGGAAAAACTGGGCATAGACAAACATAAAATAATACCCGTAAATCTGTTACTCTCATCATTGTGATTATCCTCCTCCTTATCAGCCATGGTGAATTGCTGCTGGAATCAGTCCCCCTGGGGAAGGTAATATTAATGGATCATTCCCTGAAACAGTTTAAAGATGAAGCAGGAGAAAGTAGGGGGCACTGGAAGTCTGCAAGCATATCAGGAAGCAAGGGGAAGAAATGCAGAGAAATCAAGGCCAGAAAGGCCACTCACCCTTCATAGCCTCACTGGTTGGCCTGATGTGGGCATTGTGGGGGACCCTTTTCTAGTTCACAGTGAGGCATATGGTAAAACAATAGGACAAGCAGGGTCATTAGTTATGTTTGAAAAATTGTTATTAATGTATTTCTGGGAAAAGGGAACCAAAAACCTCATCTTGATAATCCCAGAAAAATACAACTTAAGTTTTAGGAATCAATTGCTGGTGGTTTTGAATCATTCCAGTCCAGTCAAAGGGAAGATTCAAAGTGACCTGTAGCAGTGAGGTCAGTTTGCTACAAAATCATTGTAGGGAGAAACACACACACACTATACCACTGTACTTTATATATTTGTGTATATGAAGTGACATATTTAAAGTAAAATACAGTAAGTCCCCTACGTATGAACCTTCAAGTTTCAAACTTTCGAAGATGTGAGCGTGCATTTCATCAATATCAGGTGTGAGTGAAATTGCAGCTTGCCCTCTGTCTCCTATTGCTATTCAGATCTACCATCGTCTCATTTCTCCCTCCTCCAGTCAGTAACTCTTCTTGCTTGTCCACTTGTATGCCAGCTGTTGTACTGTGTTGTAAGGTTAAACTTGTTTTCTTTATTTTTTGTGTTTTTATGCATTATTTGTGTGAAAAGTATCATAAACCTATTACAGTACAATACTATTTAGCCAATTATGTTAGTTGGGTATCTGGGCTAATTTTGTTGGACTTACGAACAAATTGGACTTAAGAACAAACACTCAGTACAGAACTTGTTCCTATGTAGGATACTTACTGTATGTGTAGTACTGGCGATCAAAATGTAAAATTTTGACACTTACAAAATATTTGTGGGCTTCCCTGGTGGCTCAGATGGTAAAAAAAATCTGCCTAAAATGCAGGAGACCCAGGTTTGATCCCTGGGTTGGGAAGATCCCCTGGAGAAGGAAAGGGCAACCCACTTCAGTGTTCTTGCCTGGGAAATCTCATGGACAGAAGAAACTGGAGGGCTATATTCCATGTGGTTGTAAAAGATTCAGACATGACTTAGACACTAAGCAAATACAAATTAGATTCAGAGTTAAGTTTCCAATTTCAGTCAACTCTGCCAGTTCAGTTCAGTCACTCAGTCATGTCTGACATGTCCCATGGACTGCAGCACGCCAGGCTTTCCTGTCCATCAGTGCCTCCTGGAGTTTGCCCAAACTCATGTCCATTGAGTTGGTGATGCCATCCATCCATCTCATCTTCTGTCGGCCCCTTCTCCTCCTGCCCTCAATCTTTCCCAGCATCAGGGTCTTTTCCAGTGAGTCAGTTCTTCACATCAGGTGGCCAAAGTATTGGAGTTTCAACTTCAGCATCAGTCCCTCCAATGAATATTCAGGACTGATTTCCTTTAGGATGGACTGGTTGGATCTCCTTGCAGTCCAAGGGACTCTCAAGAGTCTTCTCCAACACCACAGTTCTAAAGCATTATTTCTTCAGTGCTCAGCTCTTTTTTATAGTGCAACTCACATCCATACATGACTACTGGAAAAACCATAGCCTTGACTAGATTGACTTTTGTTGGCAAAGTAATGTCTCTGCTTTTTAATATGATGTCTAGGTCAGTCATAGCTTTTCTTCCAAGGAGCAAGCGTCTTTTAATTTCATGGCTGCAATCACCATCTGCAGTGATTTTGGAACCTCTCAAAATAACGTCTTTCACCGTTTCCACTGTTTCCCCATCTATTTGCCATGAAGTGATGAGACTGAATGCCATGATCTTAGTTTTCTGAATGTTGAGTTTTAAGCCAAATTTTTCACTCTCCTCTTTCACCTTCATCAAGAGGCTCTTTAGTTCTTCACTTTCTGCCATAAGGGTGGTGTCATCTGCATATCTGAGGTTATTGACATTTCTCCTGGCTATCTTAATTCCAGCTTGTGCTTCATCCAGCCCGGCATTTTGCATAATATACTCTACATATAAGTTCAATAGGCAGGGTGACCATATACAACCTTGATGTACTCCTTTCTTGATTATTGAACCAGTATGCTGTTCCATGTCCAGTTCTAACTGTTGCTTTTTGACCTGTATACAGACTTTTCAGGAGGCAGGTCAGATGGTCTGGTATTCCCGTCTCTTTCAGAATTTTCCACAGTTTGTTGTGATCCACACAGTCAAAGGCTTTGGCGTAGTCAATAAAGCAGAAGTTGATGTTCTGCCAGGTAGCTGTTAAATGTGATATGATCTGAATAGAGAAGGAAGTGTTTTCTGTCTTTTGAGTTCTATAAGAATCCAGTCTGTGTGTGTGAGTTTGTGTGTATACAGGTTTGTGATTCTTTTTCTTTATAGTTTGCAGTCATCCCACTTAGCTTGTGACTCTCAGGTAGAGAGAGTCTAGGTAGACTTTAGGTAGAGCAGTCTGGAGTTGATAAATGCCATTCCAGTGGTGAGTCAATAACCAGAACTGGTCAGTGAGTTTAAGATATACCTTAAGAGACTGTTTACTGTTGAGTGTCCACTCAGTGCTAAGAAACTTCTTCACAGTCATCTGCTAGTTCAGAATTTTATCCATTTGACAAGTAAGAAATACAGTGAATTCACTTGCTCAGGGTCATGCTTGACCTTTGTGACTAAGCTGGCATTCTCTTCCATAGTGCTGAACTTGAAAGTCCGCTATCTTCCTATGGCTCATGGTAATTCCTATGAGTGTTTAGGAACCTAGATTCTAGCACCAGTCTGAGCTTGAATCCTGTTTCTGCTGCTTTCTAGCTTACTTACCTTGGGCAAATGACATAACCTCCATACTTCAGTTTCCTCATTCATGAAATGGAAATAATATTATTAAATTACTTAATAAGCTTTTTAAGAGGATGAAATCATACAGTATACATAAAGACTGTATATAAAGTTCTTACCCCATCCGCTGTAAGACCCTGATTGACATTGGTCATTGTCATTGTCGTTATTTTATACTTTGACAAGGGATTCAAGCCTTGGCTCTCTCGTGGAGAGATGCTAGTGCATGGAGATGCTAGTTATCACCAGCTTGCCCCCCCCACCCCCCCGGGGCTGGTTAGCTGCTAATCAGCAGCAATGATTCCAAGCCTAGTTGGTTTCTAGGTTCCAAATGGCCTGGGGTGGGAGTGGGGGGCGGGGTTCCTGGAATATGGCTACCCATCCAACTCAGAGAGTCAGAATTTCTTCCAAATATTTTCTTGGCTCCAGAGAACTGACAAGCCCATGTTTACTCTCTCAGATAATTTGAAAAAGCCTGTGAACCTGGTGATGCAGGGGATGGCTTTTCACTTAGAATCACCTCATCCAAAATCATAGGTATATTTTCCTTCAAGGAAATATGACTTATTTGATTCTTGTGTCAAAACACACCTTCTCTGAATACCTTCCACCATGGTGCCTGTGTAAGGGGCTTTCCACCTCTGAATGAGGTCATAAAGCTGCAATTATTCTTCTCCATGGAGTTGACTCTACCAGGCTCATTTGCAGAGTTACTCATCTGTGACTTGGTCACTTAAATAACCCTTTGCCTAAAGATATCCTTTGCTGCAGCCATTTACCCCTAAGAACCATGTTCATATTATAGAGAAATACAAATACAAGCGTGTCTTACAGCAGCAGTGTGACAGAGCTGTCAGCTATAAATTATATGTGGTGTTGGATGGGGGAGAAGTCAACAACTCTATAGTCTATGAAAGAATTTCATCAGAAATTCCAGACCCTCATAATTGGAAAGTCTCCTTTGCTAGTTTTATTTTGCTCAGGAAGATTTTCAAAGCAAACAATTTTCTGGATGCCTAAAAGTAATGCCTAGGTTTCTGTTTTTACATATTTAAGCTAGGCATTTAAATACAATTCAAGCATTCCAGGGTGTTAACGGTGTTTACAAAGGAGACTGCTAGAGGCAAACTCAGTCAGTTTCTTAAATTAATAATGCTTTTGTTCACCATCCAATTTTTCCTTCAGTTCTGTTTGAGCCAGTGTGCCTCTTCTCCATTTATTCATCTGATAATAATGACAATTTCCATTTACACATGGCATTTCAACTGGAAGGCTTTCTCTTTCTCTCTCACACACAGCATCACTCTCTGCCACCTTCTGCATGGCAACAGAAAATGCAAACTGCAGCACAGTCATTGGTCGGTGAGGAGAAGAGAAGCCTCAGAGTGAACACCAAAAGAAAACAAGGCTGAAAGAAAGGCAGGAGGAGCAGAAGGAAATTCAATACATTGCCGTGTTTATTTAGAAGAGGGACCTGGCCCAGGGAACGGAGGATTCTTCCAATAACCACCTAGCACCTCTATAGAAATAAGTAATAGAGAATAGAACAAGCAACTTGGAGCTAGACAGTTCCACATTTAAGTGTTTGACCTATCACTTCCTAGGAGGTGTCTTTAGGCAAGTCCCACAAGTTCTTTGAGACTGGGTTTTTTAATCCATTAAAGGGGTGTAATAATTCTTATTTTCCAAGGTTGTATGTGTTGGATATATAGAAGTAAAGTATGTTATAAGAGCTTAATATATAGTATTCACTATTTTTTATTATTACTAGTGTTGCTATAATGATCATTGTCAATACTGCCTATGCAATTGTGATAGGGACAGCATAAAGGGACAAAGTAGGTGATTAAATAGTTAATCTCACTAGGGATTGTAAATTAAAAAAAAATGGAAGACCCTGAAGAAGGGATTCATAGGGCCAGGACTCCCTCCATCTCAGGCCTACCTGTGCTGATCATGCTCGGCTGCCTCTCCAATGGACTCTGAACTCTCTGCTTAGTGCCTGTGGGAACGACAAAGGAAGGATAAGACCCCCTCTGGACAGAGGAATCTTGAAGATAACATCCAGGTTACTCATTGCCTAAGAGGAAACATACCGTAATCACCCCTGTCTCCGGACAGGTCATAAATTTTTCCGTATCTATCAGGATGTAATCACAGGCTTATCGATTATTAACTGGTTGGAACGTGACCACAAGCTTATTGATTATTAACTGTTTGGAATGTAACTGCAGGCTTATTGATTATTGACTGTTTGAACACATAACACGTGAATGATGGGGTTATTGTAGTTGTATTTTACCCTACCTTTGTTTATGTAAGTCTCAAGGGAATTGGGGTGGTGGGTTTGGACACGTACACATGGGGCATAAAGATTTTCACAAATGCTGGTCAGGGTCCTTGGGTAAGAGGAGACTCTGCCTTGGGCCCGCCGGTGTAATAAACTGCACTCCACTATCTGTATTGTCCTTCTGAGTGAGTTTGTTTCCCGTAAAGCATGGCTATAACAACCCCTGTAAATTAATGATCACTTAAGAAAACAGGTTTGCTTAACCACAAAACCGGGCAGGCTTGATTAGCAAAAAAACCATGCAGCAGAATCATGAGACATGTCCCCAGACCATGAAATAATGGTGGCATGATACCCACAGCCTGCTCAGGGGGCTCAATAAGTTAATGATTCCTATCACATGTTCTCTGCACACATGAAAAACAATTTATGGAAAGGTGACATTTCAAAGTAAAGACCCTTATTGTAGTGAGACCTGAGAGAATATTTCCATAGTGCCATGACAATTGTGGCTTGACCATGTAGGGACAAGAAAACTCCCCTGCCCAACCTGGAGGAGGAACTAATGAGAGGAGCGTGACATCTACTCAAGAATGAGAAGAAGGTAGTCTTTTTCTTTCTTACTTTTTCTTTGATTATAAAATTATAACCCATTAAGTTCTCTGGGTGGCACCCCTCGCCTGCCTGCTTGTAAGGCTCACAGGTGTCCTATTCTAATAAATTTCTTCTTGTCTATCACTTTGCCTCTTGCTGAATTCTTTTCTGTGCTAATACATAAAGCACTATGGTACTGGAGTTCTTTGGAGCCCCCCCACCCCCCACCCCCTCCCCCCCGCAAAATGCCACCAGTTTCAATTGCATGCATGGACCCTGAGGTCTTCCAAAGGGCTGCTCTCTGCCTGACCCCTGGCTGATCTTTTGTCTTCCCTTGAAAACAGCCTTGAGGTTTACGCTAAAGCAGGAGTATTATCGCCCAGAAGCCTAAATTGTCATGCCTCTTCATGCACCCAGGAGGACAGCTGGTGTTCCCTTTGCATGGGCTCTGACTCAACTACTTGAGATAGTCAGCCTCACGTTTCAGTGTACATAAAAGTTGTCTGGAGGATTTTTATAAAATGCAGATTGCATGAGCACTGTCCTAGAATTTTCCATCCAGTAAGTTCACCAGCCCAGTATTTTGCATCTCTAAGTGGTTTCCAGGTGCTGCTGATGCTGCCGGTCTGAGGACCACACTGTGAGAACCCCTGCGACATCGGGTAGTTAATGATCACTTGAAAGCCATCAGGAGCCTAATCTTCAGAGAATGTGTTGTATTTGGAGCCCAGACAGGTCAGATAGGCGGGTTGGGGGTTGGGGTACCAAAGGTGAAGTCAGGGATGGGCTGAACATCTGCAGAAGGTAAAGACTGAAGGGGAGGGCAGGTGTTGAGACCCCAGGCCACCGGGCTCACAGCTGGGGCTGGGACTTCTTTGGTTTCCAGTTTCTCAATTTCTTCCCCTTTCTCCTGACTTCTCTCGTTCACAACCCTAAGCCCTGTGGGTTTCCTTCTTTTTCCATGGAGTCATCTCCAGATTGGCCCCATGCAGAAAGAGAGAGATGCAGAGACAGAAAGAGTCATTCCAGTAGTGGAAATAATATCTGTAATGGCCTGGAAGTTGGATCTGAGGAGCTAAAAGCAATCCAACTTGGCTAGATCCTGGAAGGCCAAGGAGCTTCCAGCTCGGGAAAGTGCTGTGGCTCACACAGCAGAAGTTGGGTCACAAATTGGCCTTGATCCCCAATGCTGTGGGAAGCTCCTGGAGGGTGTTATTCAGAGGAGTCACACTAGTGGGTTTGTGACTTAAAAGGCTCCTTCTGCCTGCACTGTGAGAAACTGAAAGAGGAGCCTGAGCCTGCAGGTTGGGACCAGAGTTTGGCTGTTCTTGGTCCCAGGCATGAGGTGATAGGGGCTTGGATGAGGGGGGAGAATAAGGAAGGGAAAGACTCCTTGCGTCCATATTTAACTGTAATGAAGTTCTTGAACCATTTCTAGCATTTAGTCTAGTGGTTTCATCTAGTGATTCCCATACCTCAGTGTGTATCAGAATAACCTTGAGGGCTTATTAAAACACAGGTGGCTGTGTTTCAATAACGAATTTTGGATTCAGCGAGTAGGTGTGGGGCCTGATAATTTCCATTTCTAACAAGCTCCCAAGGGATGCTGATGCTGCTGGTCCTGGGACCAAACTTTGAGAACCACTGATTTATTTCTGCCTTTCTGCACAGAGGATTGTAGCCGTGGGCCTTCTCAGCCTTGATAATGGGTGCCCACTGTTTAAATAAAACATTGAATCTACTCGCTAAGATTCTCCTCCTCAGTATCTGGATCAACTCATGCAACTCTCTCAGGTTCAACTAGTTTGTCTTTGTGGACCCTCAGCCTTGCCCTGACTTTTCCCAAGTCTGCTTCCTTTAAGAATTCTCCCTTGGCTTTTCCAGCGAGTGTCACCTGTTTATGTCCAAGTGATTCTAACTAACTTTCTTGAGGTCACCTCCCTGAGTGTCTCAAAAAACTCAGCACAACTGTTATGTTTTATTTATTTAAAGATTCTGAATTCTTCTACTCCACAATCATGTGTTAAACAAAGACAAATCAAAAAGCAGTTGTGAGTTAAAAAATTGGTTCTTTATCCCTCTAGTTGTTCCTTTGTTCTTGAACTCTTTACATGTTTCTTTAACTCTCACAAGATGGCCAACCTTGCTTGATTTTAATTTTGGCACACCCCCTTCCCACCATGCAGGAACACATTAAACATGCTTTGATCAGTTGTGTCTGACTCTTTGCGACCCCATGACCTGCAGCCCGCCAGGCTCCTCTGTCCATGGAATTCTCCAGGCAAGAATACTGGAGTGGGTTGCCATTCCCTTCTCCAGGGGATCTGCCTGACCCAGGGATTGAACCCAGGTCTCCTGCATTGCAGGCAGATTCTTTACCGTCTGAGCCACCAGGGCAGCCCTAGAAAATAAAAGTCAACTGCAAGGTTTCCTTCCTGGTCTGTCATTAACAGGTTTTCCTTTCTTTGGAAGGATTAGCAGAGTATGCATCAGAGACCTTGTTTGTGTTTTCTTTTCTCTTTGTCCCCCTCTTGTTTATTTCTTAGACCCAATCTTCTCAGTCTTGGTTTTTTGCAGCTTGGAATTTCTTGCCACAAAATTGGTGCAGTTACCACATCTACTGCCATGAATACATGCTTCCCATGCACCCTCCAGAGCTGGGAAGGCTGTCACAGTCCCTGTTACCTTCACCCTGCTGTGTGATCTGGCAACTTGGCACCCTGGGAGTTTAGGACCTGAGAAGGGATTTCTCAAAGCACCTTTCAAGCATTGATTAGAAGGTGAAGGAGAGGGGAGAAGAGAGAGCAGCAGAGGAAAATAAAATGTCAGTGTTCTTTTAGGCTGTGCTGAGGTCAAAGCTGGCTCTCCCAGCATCACTGAAGGGCTGGGCGTCTTGAAGGATTCCAAAGAGGAGGGATCACTGAGCAGGAGATGTAGGGCAAGATGAGTTCAGAACTAAGCCTGAGAAAGCCTCATACCTCCCAGTATAATGCAGTCAAGTAAAAGCAAGGAAGTGAATGAGTGATCTGAAAGTGAAAATTTTACCAGGGAGCAACCTGAGTGCAAGAGATATTCTAGTTTCAGGTATCACTCATTTAGCAATATATTGGTGTATTCCCTCAAGTGGACTTTATAAAACATATCACTTGAAGTGAATTGGATTTTCCCATCGATTTCATTATTAAAATTATTTTACAAAATAGTTTTATTATATATATATATATATACATATTATATTATGGATAAGCTGCCCACTCCAGTATTCTTGGGCTTCCCTGGTGGCTCAGATGGTAAAGAATCCACCTCCAATGCAAGAGACCTGGGTTCGATGTCTGGGTTGGAAAGATACCCTGGAGGAGGGCATGGCAGCCCACTCCAGTATTCTCGCCTGGAGAATCCCTATGGACAGAGGAGCCTGGTGGGCTACAGCCCAATGAGTCACAAACAGTCAGATATGACTGACCAACTGATCACACACAGCACATATGATAATACTTAAATGTATATTATACCATAGAAATACATTTATACCATAATGGAAATATACAAGTAAATCTAAGTTATATAAGTTATTTGAATAAGTTATATGAATCATCCTCCTGAATGAAGTTAGAATTTTTGATGAGGGGTCTAGTTGATGACATATCCCATGGCATGTTGGACATTTTAGAGAATTGGATGGGATTTTACTTTTCACATTTCCATTATTTTTGTTCCTATAATCTGGTCCCTTAATGGGAAGCTTCAGTCTTCCCGTCTACATTTGATTGAGATAAGAAGTACTTAGAAGTATAAGTCCCCTCTTTCCATATTTACAGTGTTTAAATTTAATTTCCTAATCTTTTGCCTAATTTGAGTTTAGAATTTTTTAAATTAATTTAGATTCCACAAGTTTGGAACTTGTGAATTTTCAGAGAGGGTCACTTTAATTTATTAGCATTTTATTTTTTGGGTGCCCCGTGTATCTTGTGGGATCTTAGTTCTGCTTGACCAGGACTTGAACTTGGGCTACAGCAGTGGAAGTGGGAAGTGCAGAGTCCTAACCACTTTAGGACTTCCCCTAAGGAATTTCTCTAGGATCACTGTAAGAAAATAAAATTCAATTTAAAAAATTCATCATGAGAGGCTTATCATGTATGTCTACTCAGAAATAAAGTGATTTTAAGATCTTTAGAAACCCTGATTAAGGAAGAGTTAATTGCAGTTTAAGGCAATGTCACTATAGTGAAGGCTGAATATTTGTAGCACTAATCAGGAATACTTTCTGTAAGGATCTGGGAGCCTTCACTGTTAGTCTAGCTCGGATTGCCTACATTATTTGAAGGTGATAAAAGCATTTTTTTTAAAGTGTAATAAAGTGATTTTTCCTACCATGATTTTCTCCCAATTCAGTCTGGCTTTTTATCCCTATTGTGTCTGAGTTAAGGAGGCTTGACTGTATCACAAAATTCTGTAGTCCTGGTTGACAGCGTTACACTTCACCAATAGGTGGCACTGTCTAACACATGATATAGTCAACAAAAAAATTCCCTTGTATGGATTTCTAGGTTCTGTAATGCTAATTAATTCCATACTTTATCAGCATGGAAGGGTAGAAACTTTGAGCATTGTTTCCATTAAGCGAGGACTGCAGAGAGAAGTGGGGGCAGGGGAAGGAAGGGAATCGTGTGTGAAGTTCTAGTGCTTTAGCTGTTTTAAAGTCTGGGAGAAACGTCTGAGAGCGACAGCTCATCAGCAGCATTCAGATACCTGCACCAAACTTATGACATAAATACCTTTTTATGATTTATTGAGGCTAACTTTAAAGTTAGCTAGGACATTCAAATAATAGTGAAGAGTCAATCTATCAAATTCTGTTCCACGTGATGACTAAATTTTAGGGGGCAGAAAGGTTTTTGTCCGGCTATACATAACTGAGGCAGGATACCCCAACCCAGGGTTTTCATCTTTGTCACGCATCAGTGGTGAAGTGGACATGTGTTCTCTGAGGAATACAGGAGTTGGCCTTGAACACTTGACGAAACAGGCATTACTTAGGCATTGAAAAGAGAGAAGAAAATCGCTGTTGGTGCAGATTCTCTCCTTGAGGATTTGAAAGCCTAAGTAAAATTTCTTTTTGATAATATAAGAAAAAAGGTGCCTTTTTATAGTTGTAGTTTACCTCTTGGAAAGTTTATTTTTTGTTAGCCGTTTTTTTTTGAAAAAAAAAATTATAAAGGTTGTGCATGTACACGGAATTAGAGAAAATAGTATAATAAATCTACATCTGCCTGTCACCCTGATTCAACTATTATTAGCATATGGTTAGTTTTATTTCATTTATAACTTCTCTCCCAGGCCTTACTCCTACCAATTTGATTATTTTGAAGTAAATGCTAGACATGATATCACTTTACTCTTAAATATTTCAATATGTATCTCTAAGACACAAGGGCACTCTATTTTAAAACTTTTTAGTCAAGAAAATATTTATTTAATATCATCTAATATACTCTCAATATTCAGCTTTCTCTTATTATTCACAACATTTAAAAATTGGTTTATTTAAATCAGGATTCTGCATATTGCATTTAGTGTAGCAATTTTCCTTCTCTTTCTCTCTTCTTTTAAAATGACACTTGTTTGTTGTAGAAACTGGATCTCGTGTGCATAGAATATCCTACACTCTGAGGTTTAGTGATTATATCGCAGTGGGAACATTTGACATTTTCATGCATCCTCTGTGTATTTCCTGTAAACTGGAAGTTAAATCTAGATGATTGATCATGTCAAGTTCAATTTTTTGTCAAGAACATTTCATAGGTGATGCTGTATATTCAACATTATATCACATTAAAGACATGTGATGATGCTTTACCCACTCTTCTCTCTTCACTGTGTTTTTTATTTTACCTTATTGTATTTTATTTATTTTTTTTTGGTAATGCTAAGACTGACCAATCTTGGTTACTGACCAATCCCTGGTGGCTCAGATGGTAAAGAATCTGCCTTCTATATGGGAGACCCAAGTTCGATCCCTGGGTTGGAAAGAACCCTTGGAGAAGGGAAAGGCAACCCACTCCAGTATTCTTACCAGAAGAATCCCATGAACAGAGGAGCCTGGTGGGCTACAGTCCATAGAGATGCAAAGAGTGTGACAGGACCGAGTGACTAACATGCTTACTTTCTTTCAAAGGATTCAGATATTGTAGCCTGATTCATGTATCATTCCCCATATGGTTTTAGCAATCTTTGGTGGCCATTGGCTAGAACTATTATTTCATTAGCTACAAAATATAGATATTCTACTCCAGTCGTTTTTTCTGTAATTACTGAGTGGAATTCTTCGTAAAGAATCCTTCCTTGTCAATTATTTGATTACCCTGGGTAGGGTTAATAGAGGAATGGCAGGATTAATGCTTGATTTTCTCCTCTTTATCAAATTTCAGAATTAGAGGTTGGTGTCCCTAACAACTTTCAAATAAGACCAGTCAATTTTTGAAAAAAATATATCGTTGTGGCCTCATATATTAAAATATATATTTTATATGTTTTAATATATTCTAGTTACTGTACTTTTTGTGCACTGGCCAAATGCAAAATATTTTGTGCACAAAAAGTACAGTAGCTATAATATATTTTAGCTATTGTACTTTTTGTGCACAAAATATTTTGCATTTGGCCAGTGGGAGCCCCTTTAACTTGACTCCTATTATCTTTTGGCATGACTCCAATGAATACAGATAGCTTCTTTACTTTCTGGCATGACAAAATATTCCAGGTTTATATTGGAATTTCCTGTACCAGATCAGGAATCAGCCATCTCTCCCAGGCTGTCAGGTTCTTTTTTTGTGGAAATGGTATTTAGAAACCACAGTCTGGGCACTAGGGGTGCTTCTTGCCACTGAGTTGATTACTACTTCAAGAACTTCTGTGTGAGCAGAGCTAGGTAGTAATTTTTTAAAAAATAAAATACATTGCAAGTATATTAAATTTTTTATTCAGATGTATGTCTGCAGATCTCATTGACCTGTAGTTTCTTTAATCATACTTCAGACTTCTATAAGATCCAACTTGGGGAAAATTGAGTGCCTGATATTTAGTTTGGATTTAGTGAAATATATTTATGTGATTTTTCAGTTACTTTTATGTAGTTAAGTTATTGCTAGTCATCAGTGTATGAATTACTTCTGTGGTTTTTGGAAGCAGAAACAGGTGGATACTGGAGTAAAAGCTAGGTTTGCTGATCTCTGGAAAATTCTTTTAACCATGAGACATGTTTAATTGTGAGTGAAGAATTCAGTACTTATCAACACCTAGTCAAAATGTAAGTCATCTGCAGTCAGAATTAATATTGATAATACAGTGTATCCAAAATAAAAACTAGTTACATTTTTAAAATGTGTGGTAATCATGAAAAACAGAATTTATTAAAATTCCCATATATGTAGGGTGCAAACTTACAGCAGAGTTACAAACAATAAAAAGTTGCATATTTTATGCATCTTACATCTTAGTTATCAATAATAACAATGTTTTAATTTGTCACTTTAGAAAAGATTAAATTATGTTTCTATTCTCGTTACAGAAATTGATATTAGAAAGTTGTTCTTATATGAAAAGATATTGAAAATATTACAGCCAAAACTGTAGCAGAGGTAAATATTGCAAAGATACCTCAGGCAGTTAATTAATGAGAATGTAGTTATTTTTGGCTTCTATGATAGTTGATTATTTGTCAGCTGTTTAAAATGTATTTGTTGTGATTTTTCTTTTTAATCTAAGCAAATATGTACTTCCACACCTAATTTTGTGTTAAAATTTTTATTTTTTTAAAGTGCATGCATGCTTAGTCACTCAGTAGTGTCTGATTCTTTGTGACCCCATGGATTGCAGCCTGCCAGGTCACTCTGTCCATGGGGATACTCCAGGCAAGAATACTGGAGTGGGTAGCCATTGCCTTCTCCAGGGGATCTTCCTGATCCCAGGATCAAGCCCAGGTCTCCTGCATTACAGGCAGTTTCTTGACCATCTGAGCCAGCCCTTCAGATTCTAGAAACCTCATACCCCTACAAAATCTGAAGTTACTGGGTGCTGCTGAAGTTACTGGGTTCTTTATTTAACCCCTCTCAATTTTAGCCCTCTTCTGCCCTTGTCTGTGCCTTGAAACCTCTACAGATTGCCTTGGCTGGGCTTATAGGATGTTCGGCTTCTGGATGTGTTTAATCAAAGAGATATGCCAGCTGGAATTCAGAAGGAAAGGCTTCGGACAGTCATTCCTTTTGCTTCCTCTGGTCTTGGCTCTCACCATAGTTGAGGCTGTTGAATGTGCTTCTATAAGGCATCAGGACTTGGTGGAAGGCCCCTACTTTGTGGTTTCTGCTCTTTTGAGTCTACAGTGACACCATTTTCTCCCTTTCCCCTTTCAGGCCTCAGATGTAACAACATTCTCCAAGGTACCTCAGCATTCTTATCAATTTCCTTCATTCTGTTTGAGACTTATAGTTCCCTTGTTCAGTTCTCTTGGCTAGACTTTTTTGCATGTGCCATTTGTTTTCTGCTGGGATTGACACAGGTATTGAGGTTAAGCCTGAGTAGAGAAGGCTGAGATGGGGACTTAGCCAAAGCTGATTGGCTCCAGTTGATGCACACAGTACCTTGGCCTGCAGATCCTTTTACGTCTGAAAGCTGTGCCAAGTCTGGACCCAGTTTAGGACACGTGACTCTGGTGAGGCAGGAATCCCCTGTGCTTAGACTTTAGGCTTCACTGGGGTACCCCACACCTGCTCCTCTAAGGACCCTGGGTGTCAACATGGAGTAGCACATGAGTCTTTGATTTCCCAAGATATCAATATCTGTACCCTGTCCTCTATCTAGTTTTAGAATTATTCCCCTTTTTGCTGCCTGCTGTTCACATCTCTCCCTTCCTTTCTCCTCTATTACCTTTAGCATAATGTCTGCAACTAGTTTAGGCATTTGGGTTCTATAAGGAGAGCTCATGGTTTCAAGTAATTAATGTTTTATATCTTGCAAAAATTCCCAAGGCAAGATGCGGAGAATTGAAATGAAATAGGTGAAAGGAAAATATAACTCCTTATCACCTAAATTCAAGTTATGTTTTTATGCCCCCAGACCATCAGGATGTTCAGTAGTGTGATCCAAAGCACTTCCCAGAGTCTACATAGGGCAGATCTCAGCCTGCTTCTGTTCAAATGCATGTTCTTGTCTATTTTTGCTCTGTTCCCTGTTACAAGATACTTTGTTTCTCAGTCCTCTAGCATCTCTGTGACTTTGGCTGATGGGAAACACCCATGTGAAGAAAATGTTGAGGAGAGACGCCACAGTATGTCTCTTTTCCTCTCTGCTTTTGGTGGCATCTTGGCAGCATCTATGTGCCTCTTTGGGTCTATATCCTGTTGGAAAATGCCTCTCTTCATGGTCCCAGTATGGTTTCATCTTATACCTAGTGACCACAGCTCTCAATCTGGGGGCACAGTCCCCTCCCTGGGTTCCCCTAGCTGTAGGATAGCAGGGATTTCTTACTGTTGGCAATCTCTGGAATACCTCCAACAGCTCAGTTTTTTTTTTTTTTTTTAAATCATCTGAATAATCAGTTCCCTAGGTTCAATTCTATCTGTTTGAAATCCACAAATTTTTTCTGTTTTCAGAATAAATTTCAAATGACATATCATGTTTCTGCACAATGGGAGAATTTATTTTTCTTTTGGCCAGAAATTGTTTGTATTTAAAAAAAAAAAAGAGTAATCCAATCTATCTAGTTGAGGTAAAAGGAGATTTATTGCAAATATACAGAGCTAATGAAATTTGAGATTTGTTACAAATACACAGAAAAAGATGCTTGTTTTACTGTCTGCTCTGAGCAGGCTTAACCCTCAGATGACAATATGCATAAGCAGATTGAACTAAGCCACAGCTGACTATTTTACTGAAATCCTAGGTCAACTTACACAAGGCTGCTGGGAAAAACTCTTGCCTCTTTCCAGTCTTAGGTTAGTTTCAAGCAGTGTCTGGGCAAGAGGGGAAAATGTAGTTCTGTAACTACCTGATTTGTTACACACTTAGACTGGACCAGAGACAGTGGAAGATGTAACAATAGGTCAGTGGTACCCAGAAGACCCTCCATAATACAGACTTATGTTCACCCTCAAATGTCAACATCTTTTGTCTGCTGACTTAATTTTATTTCCTGGTGGCTCAGATGGTTAAGAATCTGCTTGAAATGCAGGAGACCCAGGTTCAATTCATGGGTCAGGAAGATCCCATGGAGAAGGGAATGACTACCCACTCTAGTCTGGAGAATTCCATGGATAGAGGAGCCTGGTGGGCTACAGTCCATGGGGTTGCCAAGAGTTGGACATGACTGAGTGACTAACACTTTCACTTTATTTTATTCTCTGTAGTTAACCCTTCCCATACCTCCTTTCAGGCCTTTTCTGTTTTATTTTCTTTTTACTTTATTTTCATGTTTTATTTTTTCTTTTAATAATATATTTGACATGGGGAAAGAACCCCGTGTCCAGGACAAAAAGAATGAGTAATGCACATACCCTCCAGTCCATTTGGTCAATCTCCAGCTGTAATTGTGAGGTCTCATTTCATCTCATGTAACATTGTTCAGTGTCCCCTTTATTAGTTCGACTGTTTCCATAAAGTGAAGTACTTGAAAATATTCCTCAATATCATGACTATATATATTTTATTTTTATCTGAACCTTCTTCATCTGACTATACTGCTTTCTCAGATTATGTTATAGGATGGGCAGAACCAGGGCGTCCTAGGGAACCTCAGAAGCGGAAGTCTGTGGTTTTCAAGTGGTACCCCACGAAGAATGTCTCAGCTCCCATCTGCCTCCTGTCCTGTTTCTTAATTTAGTAGATCTGATGGAGTCACAGTAGACAGACTGGTTTCAAAGTTGTGAGAAAGGGGCTGTCTATTTGATCAATCTCTCCTCATCTCTTAGTTTATTAATATGCCTGGTTCATAAGGGATTTGATCATGATCTTAGTATTTTACCTATTCCTTCCCCTCTAAGTTGTGGAGATTGACTTTTCCTCTCTATAAAAAGCAAAAATAAAGATACCAATGCCAGTCATTTCAACACTAGGAGTAATATTAGTTTTTTAAAAAATTATTTTTTATTTGGCTGCAGCAGGTCTTAGCTGCAGCATGTGGGATCTTTAGTTGTGGCAGGCAAACTCTTAGTTGCGGCAGGTAAACTCTTAGCTGTGACATGTGGGATCTAGTTCCCTGACCAGGGATTGAACCCAGGTACCCTGCATTGTGAGCCTGGAATCTTAACTACTGGACCACCAGGGAAATCCCTCAATAAGAGGAAATTACTACTTTTAATAAAAATGAGAGTTATTACAATACACTTCAGAAAATGTGAAATTTCAACTTGGTTAGCTGTCATAATCTTGCTGAGCACCTTTATTTTTCTTGGCCCTTCTGCACAGGTACTGTTGATCTAGGTATATCCTCCAAGATGCTGCCAAGAAAGGGACTAAAAGTGGTTGCCTCTAGTGGGGCTCATCTGTAGATTTAGAGTGCCTAAGCCCATAATGACCACAGTTTGTTTGGATCTGTTTTGAGGTTCTACAGAATTAGAAAGCCACTAATCAAGATTACTACTTTGGCTCCTTATTCATTGACCAGTCCATGTATGTTAAATAATTGCACAAACCATCACTGAAGACCAAGGTAAAGGCATTGAGGCCTACTAATGACTGAACCATAGGTAGCAGGAAAGGTCCTGACATTTCTGCAGTATTGAACTCTGATAGAGGTGACACATGGACCAGGGTCCCAGGTAATGAACAGGGATCTAGGGAAGGTACCCTCCATGATTTCAGCTTTTGTTGAGATGCTACCCTCATAAGTCTTTAGACAGAATGTGAGGTCACTTTCCAGGTTATAAAAGCCTAATAGGTATCAGGGCAAAATGACCAGGTAGACGTGCTAGCCTTAATATTTATAATGGTAACATCAAGCTTGTTCATGTGGCTAACATTTCAATAGACTTTGGTGAGAGAATATGTGATAATTAGGGAATGTATATATACGTTTGTATGATATGATTTTCTAAAAGGTATTTGAAAAGGCAGGAGGAATAGAAACACTTTCTACATCAAGCTGTACAGTGTAAGGTGCCTTCCTCACCTATCACTCCCACCCTCAATATTGGGGCTGGACTAGATGTGGCAGAATTTTGCCTGAAGATGAGGTATAGATCATTTTATATCAATCACAGTAGAAATGGATTGTGATCCACAGGAATTTTATGTGTAGAAATAAAGGGACAATTTCTAGATAACAAGATATCCCTTAAGCATATTGCTGCAAAGTATTTTGACTGAAAGAAAACCCCCCTTGAAAATCAACTGATCCCATGTGCTTACTAAAAATCAGCAATTAAAAGCAGGTTTTAGACAGGACCTGAGAATTTTTTTTACTGAGTAACCAAGAATGTAGTATGTAAGAAAATGGAAATCTAAAATCTTTGAGAATCTTCATGGAACATAGAAAAAGGAGTAAAGGATGAGAAAGCAAAAATCTGAATTGTGTCAAACCAGAGATATTTCACTTACCACATGACCAAAGGTGTTCACCAGCTTCTTATCAAGCTGCACTTCAATATTAGTAACAGACACCAGATGGCATAATATTGTTTGTGGTAGATAATGATGTGTACTTCTGCTTCTCCCTTTGTTTCCTGTGTGAGTTCAAATATTTGTGATTTATTAATTTTACTGTCTTTATAAAATTCTGAGTTAAGAAACCCATCCAAGTGTTGTTGAAAAGAGAGCTGGTGAGAGATCAGCACCAGGTGATCCTGTGCAATTTCAGTGAGAACTCTGATTTTCAGAGTGCTAAGACCAGATTGGGTGCACACCCCAGAGAATACTGCTGTATAGTGGCTGATTTCAGACTGGGTATTTCACAAGTCAGATATAGGAATCAAAGGAGAAGCAAGTTTCTTTTGGAACAAGTGGCTAGAAACCGCTGTAAATTATGGCCAAGGAGTCAATATTGGATGCTGTTTAAAGATGATCACACATAAACTTATCTGTGTGAAGTAGCCCAAACAACCTAGCTCAACCACTCAGTAACTTTATGACCTTAGACGGAGAGTTTAGTCATTCTGTGACTTGGTTTCCCTGTTCTGTAAATGGGATGGGTATAATATTTCTTTATGAGTTGGGAGGATTTGATGAGACATTTTAAGAAAAACAATTGGAAAATGAGCTCAATAAATATTTACTAGTGTTAATTATTAATGTTGACAATAATCACTTCAATAATCTAACTAAAATAAGGGCTGATAAGAAATTAAAGCTACTGAATATGAGTTTGAAAGCACGGCTTTTAGTCATGACTCTAACAATTATTGGAGAAGGAAATGGCAACCCGCTCCAGTATTATTGCCTGGAAAATCCCATGGACAGAGAGGAGCCTGGAAGGCTATAGTCAATGGGGTCACAAAAGAGTTGGACATGACTTAACAGCTAAACAACCACTGACATTATACCCCAAGCAAATTATAGAATTTTAGGGCTGGAATGTGGACGTGATTTTGAGATTACCTTATTCAGTTCCCTCAATTTATGTGAAGTAATTGAGGCCAGAAAATTTTTGCTCAAGGTCACTCAGTTAGTGGGTAGTAGCCTGAATTATAGTCTTTGGCCTCTCTTCAATAAACTTGGCCCTTTATTTCTCCATGTGAAGATCAAAATATTGAACTGTATTAATTTTACCCCACATTCAATGAAAATATAGATTGTTTTTAAAACTTGAAAGCTTCAGTTTTAATTAATTTTATTTAAAAAATTTTTTAATTTAATTTTTATTTTATATTAAAGTATAGTTGATTTACAGTGTTGTGTTGTAGTTTTGGGAATACAGCAAAGTGATTCAGTTATACATATATATATATCCATATATATCTATATCTATATATATATATATATATTCAGTTATACATACATATATATATATATATATCTCCATTCTTTTTTAGATTCTTTTCCCATATAGCTTATTTCAGAATATTGAGTAGAGCTCCTTGTGTTATTCAGTAGATCCTTGTTGATTATCAATTATATATAGTAGTGTGTATATGTTAATTGAGATTAACATATTGCTTATGTTAAATTATTAATGTATTCAACAGATATTTATATCTAAATCTGAACAAATGCATATTCTGTAACAGAATTCCTCTCATAGGTATGTATCCTACAGAAATGTGTAAAACAAAAGATGCTCATAAGAGCACTATTTCCATTAGCTCAAAACTGGAAACTACCTGAATGCCCTTTGGCCATTGAGAGAGGAAATAAACTGGTACCTTCACACGATGGCATGTGGTACAGCGAGGAGCATGAGTGACCTGCGGCCAAACACAATAGAGATGCATCTCGCCAGTGTAACATTGAATGAAAAATCATACACACAGCATTTCATGTTGTGTAATTCCATTTATAAAGAACCCAAACATAAGCAAAACTAGCCTATGCTGTTAGAATTGGGGATAGTGGTTACTCTTGGGAGGGGTAGTAAAAAGTGAATTAAAGGGTTTCTGAGGTCCTGGTAATGGTTTATCTCTTGCCCTGGGTTCTGCATAGATGTGCTCAGATTATGACAGTTTATAGTTTATATCTATGACATGTGTACTTCTCTGTATGTATGTTATACCTTAGTAAAAGATAAACAGTGAAAAAAAAATTTTGAGTGTCACGTGTTGTCAGTCACTAATCCAGGTACTGAGGAAAAATATGATGAACATACCTGACAATGGTCCTGCCCTCATGAAGGCTGTTTTTAGTGTGGAATGGAGGAGATGGATGAATGCAGAGAAGGAAAACTGATGTTATTATAGAACTGTAGCTGGTCAGTGATCACTGTATTAAGTGGCTCCTAGTAGCTGTCTTTGTTGTCTTCCAATTTCTGATTGACATCATCTTTCATTCTGTCGCTAAGTCCTTCTTTTAAATATTATTACCTTTTAAAATCTGTAATGCTTCTTCTTTTCTTGGCTGTCTGCTGATTTCCAAGTGGTTTTAGACTCATTTTTCATCAGTACATTAATGGACATACGCCAGCTACCACAGAGTATTCATTTCTGATAAAGGAATAGAAACACAGCAAGCTAGAAAAACTTGCTACGGCTGCCAGTGGTGTATGGGACCTATTACAGCCGTGTAAGTAACCTCAGCAGCGATCTGTTTACAAAGGAAAGGCTATTTGCTTTCTAAGATCTATTGCCTATTTAGTGACCTCACCGACAGATGTAACAATATTCAATATTATTGTCACATGTTTCCAAAGTTGTACTTTAATTGCCTTTCAGACAAAAAGATTGCTTTAATTATTATGCCTAATTGTGCAGAGAGAACAATTGCAAAAGCCAAGATATGCATTGATGTTCCAGTGTGCTTTTATGGAGTAAATGAAGTCCAAGAATCAAAAGAAAAATGCTGAGAAAACAGATGAGGAACTCTTTGGGAATGTGCAAAGGCTTTTATTGGGACCACATAGAAGGGCCCTAATAGAGGCAAAGATACTAATTAGAGGGGAGAATACAGCTATTTTTGTGTCAAAATGTCCCTGTGGACTGAGGGACTGCAGCTCTAGCTTGATTCTCTTTTTTTAAGTTGGAGTGTAGTCGCTTTACAATGCTGTGTTAGTTTCTGCTGTACAGCAAAGTGAATCAACTGTATGTATACATACACCCCCTCTTTTTTTGGATTTCCTTCCCATTCAGGTCACCACAGAGCTTTGAGTAGACTTTCCTGTGCTGTACAATAGGTTCTCATTAGTTATCTATTTTATACGCAGTGGTATATATATGCCAATAGCTTGGGTTTTTAATGAGGTTAATGGTATTACTTAAAGTTTTATGAGCACAGTACTACATAATAATGGTTCCTTTTGTGGGACTTATGGTGAACATGTTTTCAGCTGTTATCCCAACCCCTTGTTTTCTGGTAGTTTTCCCTGCCTCTCATCTCAGTCTGTAGTGGGTGTATTGTCCCTGTTAGCCATTTTTTCCACAGCGTGATTCTGTCCAGAGGTTACTCCTGATTAGAGGACGGGAAGAGCTCCCATTTCCATTAGAACATCTTTCTTTCATTATGGTCACAATTGGTTGATCAAGAAGTGAACCACTTTTTCAAGTATGATCAATTCCTTCTCCAGGAATCTTAGGTTGGATCCTAGAAAAGTTGGTTCCTCTTTGGATGGTATGTATATGTGTTTGTTGCTGCATGCATGGGCTAAGTCGCTTCAGTCATGTTCAACTCTTTGCAACCCCATAGACTGTAGTCTGCCAGGCTCCTCTGTTCATGGGATTCTCCAGGCAAGGATCCTGGGGTGGGTTGCCATTTCCTTTTCTGGAGGATCTTCCCGACCCAGGGATTGAACCCACATCTCTTACATCTCCTGCATTGGCAGGTGATTGCTGTTAGTAGTCATCTTTTTCTGTGATGGGCCTTTCTTGAAAATGGAAATAAATGACGTAGACGCACAGTGGGAAGCAAAGTTGGGAGGTGAGTGTGCTTGTGGTCATTCTAGTCCCTGAGTCCTGTCCACTCATGGGGCCAAGGGGGCATTTCTGTTATTGGATTTCATGAGAATATTAATTACCCTGGAATGGCAGAGTGGGTTTTTGCACTTGCAAACAACAGCCCTGCCTACTACAGTCTCCTTACTTTCTTTACAATGACCCTTTTCTGCAGACAATAGCCTGTGGGTTATTACTATACAATTCAGTAAGTCAACTCAACTCCCTTTTGGATTAAAATAAGTTTTAAATAAATACACTAATAAACAAAGGAATACATAAATGCCTGTTTTAGAAATCCTAAGCAGGGCTTCAATTTCATTTCACATTTGAAATTATATTTTACTGAATGATGACTAATTTTAGAAACCATTCCATTTTAAAGCTGAAAGGGATCTCTACTCTAGATTTTTTTTTGGTGGGGCGGGGTGCTTGGGAAAACTAGAGCTCAGGGAAGTCAGCAGAGCTACCTAGATTTTGTGGTTCATCAGTCCTAGTAGGACTTTTCTATTTGGGATAGTAAACAGATTGTACATAGATCACTGGAGATTCTGAGCCTAAAGGTAGAGAGCTAAATTCCAGAGTAAATGGAAGCCTGGGAGTATGGGAGCACTAGGAAGAGTGCCTGGAGAGTAGAGCTGTGAATTCAATGCTGGTCCCTGAACACCAAACTTCATGCCATGCCTTCTGTGGCCTGACCCATCAAACTTCTGCGTTTTAGCAAAGACCTCAGAAATTTGCATTTTGCAGTTGCTGTCTCCTTCTTTCTTTCTTTTTTTTTTTTTTTTGTCTCCTTCTTTCTATCTTCGAAACTCAGAACTCTTACTTCACTCCAGCCTCCTTGGAGGAACCCATAGGTTAGGACGATATGGAAGACCATTTTGAGAAGATATCTTTGTTACCAGCTGTCAGAGAACAGAGAAAGACATAGTTTGTTGAGGCTACAGACAGGATGTGGACCAGGATGCACTTTGGGAGAATATGGTCTTTTTCAAAAGATATATAAATCAAGGAACTCTGAATAATGAACTCATCTAGTCAGAGGTGAAGGAGAACTAACTAGATATTTGTACATTTTCTGGGTAGCAGAGGACACCTGTCTGAATTTCAGTCCATTGCTTAGGTGGGCAAATAAGTTGTCGTCTCCATACCTCAATCAGTTCATCTTTTTAAAGGGGAAATTGGCTAATATACACAGTTGTATGGTTTAAGTGAGAGAAACACACACATAAAATTTAGCCCAGGAAGTCCGCATTGTAAGTTAGCTATTAAAACTGGAAGAGAATAATTTTTAAAAAGGTAAGATCATGAGTCTCACGGAGATATGAAAAGAATGCATGTTTAAGATTTTGCTCAACTCATTTTTAAATAAGAATAACTGTTTCAAAGTGGAGAAACCATAGAACAGATTCATTGCTAGACCAGGAATATTGAAGTTAACTGCTCTAAATAGGGCATACATAGTTTTCCACTAGAGGTGCCCAGTAATCTTTTTTGCTTATTCCAAATTTCCTGGCATTGCTATAATTATTATTAATTCATCTTAGCTGAGTTGCCCTATTCATGCCCACTTATCAGGAATGACTCTACTTCTGACATATCATAAATCTCATGTGCCTAAAACCCACATTTACAGTGTAAATAGTCCTGCCCATTCCAGGTAGATTGTGCAATAGAGTTCCACTATTACAACCCCTATTATCAAGGCTTCAAGTCTTGGCCATAACTTACCAGCTTGGCTTAAAGTCAAAGGATGAAAAATATGTCGAGGCTTAAATAAGAAATAAAAGCGGAAGTGGTCATGCTGGCAATTTACCACTTTAGAAAATGTCTAGGGCTATGAAAACTAAATCCACTGTTGGCAGTGCACGCTCAAGCTAGAAAGTCTATTTGGTGTGGGAAATAGTACTCAACCTTTCATTTTCAGCAATTTAATCAAATCGCTCCTGCTCTCTCAAATATTTATTTAGCCTCCTATAATTTATGGTAACCATGGCACTTAGTATTACCCAGGTGTTAAATCTAATACAAAAAAGGTAAAAAGAATAGTAAAGAAGTATCAAGTGATGCCCAGGGGAACTTATTAAGTGTATTTCATTTAAATAATCCAATTCCACGAATTGAGGCAGAATTCTTAGAAAAAAGTACAACTTGAAAGAACTTGGCTTAAATTGGAGCAGGCATTTCACCTGCAAGCTGCTCAGATCATTAATTTTAATAATTTCTGTGGCATACTCCGTGGGTAGACTGCTTTATAGTTATTTCGGTGGTTGTTACCTACTGCTGTTCTGTGATATAATCAGATGAATATTAGGATCACCATTTGAAAGAGTCACAAAGGAGCCAGTGACTTGTGCCAGGCCATGGGCAAGACCAGAGACATGCTGTTTTAATTCAGCTAATTCTTATCTCTCTTCTACAAAATCCTGAGGTTTCTTCTGCTTAGAAACAGATCATTCTGGAGGTGAGAATGTCACCTGGAGGTCCGCCACTTCTCCAGTCTCTCCTGCTCAGAAATCACAGAGTTTCAAACTGTCTTCTCCAACAGCCCCCAATTCCATGTCTCTTCCTGGGCTCAACTTGTGAACTTCTTTCATGGTTGCCATTTCATCACACCTCCTAACCTGTTTAGAAGAGGAGGATTCATCCAGAAGCACACCAGGTCTGCCGATGTGGACTCATGCTTCGGGCTATGCAAAGAAATAGAAGGATCCAGGAGACTGGACTCTAGGTCTGACTTTGCCACTGTGTAATTGCATGCCTTTGGACTAATTTAAAAATTTTATCCTGAGCACTTTTACACCATGTGAGCTAATTTAGTAGGAGAAAAATGACTGTAAGGAATGTTCTAATACTGATATGCTAATATTACAGCATAGAGAGCATAAGCTTTGGTGGTTCAGAACTTGCCTGTGTCCTTTAGTAACTACTACTTCGTGAATTTAAAGAATCACTTAATGTCTCTGAGCCTCAGTTTCTACACCTGTAAAATGATGATACTACATCATGGGGGTTGCTATAAGGACGTTGTTGTTGTTTAATTGCTAAGTTGTGTCTGACTCTTTTGCATCTCCATGGACTAGAGCCTACCAGGCTCCTCTGTCCATGGGATTTTCCAGGCAAGAATACTGGAATGGGTTGTTATTTCCTTCTCTAAGTGATCTTCCTGACCTAAGGATTGAACCCGTGTCTCCTGCATTGCAGGTGGATTTTTTTTTTTTTACCACTGAGCCACCTGGAAAGCCTATAAAGATAGTCTGCAATATGTTTAATGTGTTGGAACCAAATATATGTGCATTAAATGATAACTATTATTTTTACATATTATATCAGGACAGAGTCCTCCCCCAATTAAGTGTTCTTCTTTTTCCTTCTAATTTTACATCCAAATATTGGAAAAAGGAGAATGGGAAAGTTCAGATATATTAAATGGCATGCTACTTTTCTTTTTTTAACCATACAAACTAGGTTATTTATTCATTCAGGTGACATTTATCCATATATTAGGTAAGCATATATTGGTGACCCATGGCACATATTCTGTCTCAGGGTAGGGTTTATAATATATCTCCTGTTTACGTGAAATTCCCTTTCTCGAGTGGTGTTTGTGCAGAGAGTGCGAAATGATTTTGTTGGTGTCTTCAGCAAAATCTGGACCATTCGCTCAGATTCAATCGTGCAGAGAAATATTATTTTCAAGATAGATAAGAAGTAGCAGCTTGCACTAGAAAGAAAGATGAGATGGTCTTTCTGCGTTCACCTTTCACACTGATTGTGAGTGAGTCCCAGAATGGCCACTGAACTTGCTCGGGGCTCTGTTCCGCTTCTGCTGTGACTTGTCAAACCAGATAGATCCTGATGGTAGTTCCGTAGAGGCATTGCTGAGTCTATGCTAATTAGAAATCAGTTATTAAAACTTGAGGAATTCTTTTTTTTTTTTTTTAGGATAAAGACAGATTTATTTATTCCTTTTCAATCTTTATGGTTTAATTTTTTAAAAATTTTTATTCTGATGATCTGTGTTTTGGATTCTACTGTTTCCCTTCATTAAGACAGAAACCAAGAATATTTACAAAGTACTGCTGACAATAGCACTGGTGTGTCTGTATTTTAAACCCATTGGTTCACTTAGACTCAAAGCAACACATGAGATAAGTGTTCCTATTCTCTTCCTTTGATGATCAAGGATTGTGTGTGTGTGTGTGTGTGTGTGTGTGTAAGAACAGTCTGGGTCTTGTTCCAGTGTGTTCATACTCCTGCAACTTTGCTGTTCCAGCCATGCTCCACCTGCTTCTATTTATCCCAAGTTCATTAATGCCACAATAACATCAGGAGCTCTGCCTGGATGAAGCCTACAAATATGCCTCAGGATAATTCAAATCATTGATGCTTAATTAATAAGCCAAAGAATTACTGACTTTTAACACATAGAAATGGAAAATCTTTCACTGGTCCCAAAAATGACTTTTTCTGAACAGGCCACAAAGAAGGTAATTATTTCCCCTAAGCTTTGGGATAATGTATGGAAAAATGGTCAAATCAATTTTTCCAATTAAAAATATTAAAATAGTTTCAATCTTATTACAAAAACAAAATATATTTACTATGGAAAATTAGAAAACAAGTCTAATTCTGCCAACTTGATAAGACCTTTGGTGATATTTAATGCATACCAGGATGCATTGTGTTTGGCCACCTGAGATTGTGGCAGAATTTTCATCTCTTAAGGCTTTCCCTCCCCCTTAATCTGAATTTGGCCTCAGAAGCTTTCTCAACATAGTGCTTTGTGTGATCCATAATCTTTGATCAGAGTTGGTCAGTTGGTTGATACCTGTTGTCCATCTCTTGTTCCTTTCCAAAGCCTTTGCTCTTGCCCAGCTATTCATATATACATGTATTTTGATAAAACTTAACTTATTTTATGGAGCTTCCATGATGGCTCAGACAGTAAAGAATCTGCCTGCAATGCTGGAGACCTGGATTCAGTCCTTGGATCAGGAATATCCCCTGGAGAAGGAAATGTCTGCCCGCTCCAGTACTCTTGCTTGGAGAATTCCATGGACAGAGGAGCTATGGCTACAGTCCATGGTGTCGCAAAGTGTCAGACACGACTGAGCAACTAACACTTACTGGCTTCAAAACAATCAACTGCTTTATGAATGTGATACCATCCATCCTGTTTTCTGTAAAAGGTGCAACTCTTGCACACCAAGTCAAAGAATTTTCTCCACAGCTTCAGGGAACAGTGAGATAATGGTAGGAAGTTACAAAGACTTAAACAGACAATCACAGAAACCAGCTCTGCAAATGAGCTTTAATTTGAACAGTTTAAATGCAAAATTGTCAAAAGGAGACTATTGTGGTAAAAATACTTAATACCCAATATTTCGTGTTAAGCCTGTGTGCTTTCCAAATAAGGTGTCCCCTGTCCTTCTAAATTACTGAGTGTAAAAGCTGTAATGTTATATGTTCCCGAGGGGCAGAGAGTAATTCAGACATGAAGTAATTTTAATAGAAATCATTCCTCTTTTCTTGGCAAGAGAAGAATTTCAGTAGGAATTTTTCAAAATTACAAAATATCCTTCCCTGGGGAATTCATGCCGCCACTTAGCAGATTTCTCATTTCATTTAACACAAATATTTTGATCCTCAAGGGGAAGTCTGCTCAGTTACAGTTTCTGCATTACTGTCTCCCAAAGATAAACGAGGTGCTTTTCTCCAAAATGGACACAGGAGAGGTAAGGTGGGAGGAAAATGATAGAAATCCCAGGAAGAAATTTCTAACAAAACAAATCATTTACCTTAAAAATGGAAGCATCCTCTGATTCCTATGTCATTTTCTTCTCAGAATGTTTTCAAAGAGGGAAGATACTATTTTTCTTGAGAAAGCTAGCCTGAAGGAAAATGAGATGAAGAAAATCTTGTGAAACAACTGAGAGTTTCTTCTCTCTTATCAGTTCAGGTGGATTGCAGTGGTCTCCTGAATGGGAAGATGCGTGGAGAAGGGATTTTGAAGTTTCCTCTGGGTTTAACTAGAAAGAGCTCTCTGACTGACTATTGGAGTCTGTTGTCAGTGAGGATGCTTTCCATTTGGCCCTGGGTACATTATGACTCTAGCAGTGTCAGCCCACCTATGAGGAAGGTATGACCTGTTCTTAGTGTCTCTTCCCAAATGTCTTCTGCCCTCAAGATCTTCTGAAACTTAGTACTTACTAAACCTGCTTTTCCTAACCAGCATGAAAAATTCTAGTTTGTCCAATGGATAATTCCATTGAGATTCCACTCTTTGCCAGATAAGAAGAAAAGGAATTTCTCAGATTGGATGATAAGTTGCATCATCAGTGAGTTGTACCATGTATGTCAGTCATCACGTAGAAAAATTTGAGTTTGAATTTGGTGATTATAATGTCAGGCAGCATGAGGTGGCTAGGAAAAATATTTGGAAGTGTGTAGCAGTTTCTGTCTTCATCCAAGTTGGCATCTTCCTATTCTCTTTCCCTAAGAGATTGACATTGCTCTTAAGATCAATTTAAATATCACATTTTGGTGATGAAACCATTACTTTCTTCGAGGGTAAGTGGTTGCAAGGCTTTCAGTGAGTGTATTAGTCACTCAGTTGTGTTCAACTCTCTGTGAGCCCATGGACTGTTGCCCACCAGGCTCCTCTGGAGTTGGCAAAAATACTGAGGTGGGTTGCCGTTGAAGAAGGCACTTAATGAGTTTTCAAGTAAACATAGATGTTTACAAATAAACTTAAGTAGCACTTCTGTGGTCCTTCAATACCAGGCTTATGTCAGGTCTTAGGAAGTTCATTTAGCTGTAGTTCAGTGAAAAACTTAAATCCTAAAATCCTGAGAACATGGCCCATGTACATCTTTTCGTTATTTTATCCAGGATGATCACAGTGGTTGGATACACAGTTGGTGATCAATGAATGTTTTTGCTCCAGCAGTCCTAAAATGTTAGCAAGACTAAGGGCAGCTGTTTAAATGGTTTGTCAAAAGCTCTGCTTCATGACATGTTTATCATGGATTCATGCTTGTTACAAAAATTCAGGGTCAGGAATAGTTCTAAGATACAGTTGGTCAGATGTCACAGTGATCTTTATTTCCTAATAGAATACTAGAAGTTTTGTTGCCTGAGGGATTGACATCAGTGTCCAGGGTAATTGCCAGATGTTTTGACATTAGGTTTCAAGCCCTTTTGGAGGAGAGGATAAGCAGCTCTCTAAAACCACAAGCTGATGTTAAAAAAATACAATTATTTTTTGAAATGGAGTTTTTATGACCACTTAAGCTCTAAGAATTGTTTAAAGCTATATAAAAAACACACCATAGTATCACTATTTTAAATTAGCCTTCAAGTCAGCCTCTTTGTAAGGAAACAGTTTTTATTAGGCCAATAACCTTTCCCTTCTTCTTTATCTTTTGTTTTGACTATGTTAGGTCTAGCAGAAGTCACTCCAAAGTCAAGTACATCATTTGATCCCTGTACTAATGAGACCAGTGTTAAATTTCCTGGGGCCAATTTCAGGGTAACCAAGGGCTCACCTAACTGATCGTTCTTTGTAAATATGTTCCATGTGACAGGTGTCCTTGAGACATGGGCCATGAGAATATAGCTAGATTAGTATAAACCCATCTCAACTACTAAAGAACTAATATTTGCATTATTAGTTAGTTATTGATATTAATGTTTATACTAAGAGCTAGCATATTCTGAGTGCCTACTATGAGACAAACTCTGTGCTAAGCATTTTACATGTAATCCTCACAACAGTCTTATAACATAAGCAATTCCACTCTATGGAGGAAAAAATTAGGCTCAGAGGTGTTAGGTGACTTCCCTAAGATCAGATTGCTATTAAATGAAAGACAAAATATTTGAAATCAGGTTTGTCTAACTTCAAACTCACCCTCTTTCCTTTGTGCCAGACTGCTTCCAGGAATATCATTTGTATAGTAATTCGTAACTGATAAAAGACTTCTTCATTTATTTTTAGTCTCATTGAGTCTGAGGATTACTCATTAGGGATGTGATCTTTGTCATTGCCTAATGAAACAGGAAACTTGTTCAGGTTCATGCAACTGGGGAAAGAGCAAGCTGGACATGGACCCCAGGTGCTCTAACTTTTTATTTTGTGCTATTACCGTAACATCAGAGATACCCAAGGCTTCAGGGGCAGTGTGTGTCCAGTGGCCACAACTGACCTTTTCCTTTGAGGTGTGATTTGCCCTGAGCATCAGAAGACTTACCCCAGTTTAGGAAGAGTTTATCAGATGTGCTGCTTGAGGCTTTTCTTCCACAATCCCTACCTTCCTAGAGTTTACACAAATATAACACCTAAGCATATTTATAAAGCAATCTCATGGAAATGAGTAAGCAATTCATATATGTGAACCCAGTGATAAATAGATGAGTAAACATATACAGAGTTACAAAAATTATTAAGTATAAAAAGGACTCAATGATACTTTATTCTCAATGCCTAAGCTGACAATTTTGATTCCCTGTAAACTATAGTTATTTCTAAGATAGATAAAACTGTTCTTTATACTTGGCATGAGGGAAAGATCCAGAAGATTGTAGTATAATTAGACAAAAGCTGAAAAATTTTGAGTGGGCCTAAGAAAAATGATTGGTTCTTTGATCAGTGACTTTTATTAAAGTGAGCTGTTCTAGGGCAGAGGACAGGTTTTGTTTTAAATGTCTTCTTACCACTCCACCTCCATTGTCTAGCAGTGTATAAAAACAGAGTTCATAACCAAGCAGTCATGGATGATCTTGACATCATTTGTGTACTTCCTGATTTAAAAACAGAATAAAAGATATATGTACATTTCTCCAGAGAGTCCCTAGATTTCACTGGATCCCTGGAGTATATAACTCTGCAAAACATACTGCCTATCCTGAAAGCAAAAGAAAGTGAAAGTCACTCAGTTGTGTCCGACTCTTCGCAACTCCATGGACTAAAGCATGCCAGGCTTTCCTGTCCTTCAATATCTCCTGGAGTTTGCTCAAACTCATGTCCATTGAGTCGATGATGCTATCTAACCACCTCATTCCTTCTCCCTCTTGCCTTCAATTTTTCCCAGCATCAGGAAGAGAGCAGATGATGCTAGTAAGGATGGCTGGTGTTTACATCAGGTTGGTGAGGTTCACATCACCTTGTCTGTCCACAGTAGTAGGTGGCTGAAGAGTGGACTTACCTGGGGACAGAGAGCCTAACCATATCCAGGGGCCATAAGCTAAAGGAGGAAGCCAGGTTGTGTGAGCATCTCCCACAGGCAGCGACCCTCAGGGATTCTCTGAAGAAGTAACAATATACCCACAAGAAAGAACCAGGAGTTGGAAACTGGATGCATGATGATACCTAAATGCTGCTCAGAGGAACAAGCAGCAGAAATAAGACAGAATTTCTTACCATGGACGTGTGGATGGTCCAGTTATATGAATAAGGGTTTATGGCCTCAACAGAACCAAATAAAGACTAACCAATGAAAAATAATAGGGCTCCTGTTCTAAGGATCCTTAAATTCCCTCTAACTGGGAATTGTCAGGATTGGTCTCTCAAGTCTAGAACGAGACTGAGCTCAAAGTGGGTGGGGATGGTAGGGCTGCAGCGCAACGGGGTGGACAGGTCCTTATCCCATCTGCAGATGTTCTGTGCTTGCATTGTGTGCTCACTGGTCTTGCAAAGAAACCCTGGACAAGATAAAAGGGTCTCACCTCACATTCTATCAATAGCACCAGAGGGAGCCTTCATTTCCAAAGGTAATTGCCGCAAACGTGTTACACAATATCATTCATTACTTGCTAGGACTGAGTGTTGAAAGTCCATTTCACAAGATAATGAAGTTGTTTCCCAGGACTAAAATAACTGGTTATCTGACTCTTAGGTTCATCCCACATTAGATGTATTACACACACAACTGTCAAAATAAATAACTTACTTGGGATGTGTCAGAGCTCACAACAAGCTGATGAGAAATGTGTAGGGTTGTGGAAAGCAAATCAGAGAGGCTGAGTGAGTGAGGAGAAAATAATGGTCCGTGTCAGCAAAGGGATGGCCCAGCATGAGAGATGAAAGCCTGGTGAGATTTTAAACTGCCCACATGCCCATTCCTGCAGGTTTCCGTGAACAAATAGGGCCACATGTGGTCACACCAAAAATATCAGCATGAAATGAATTCCTGGCTGCAGTGGTGTCTCATGAAACTGGGTCTGTAATTTACAAAGGTGACAGCCAAAGCTGTAAAAATAAAATGGGAGTTTTCAATCAGGTAGCATGAGACAAGTGGGGGGAATCATGTACTCACTGGCAAGATACATTTTTTATCAGGCAACAGGTGTCATTAAAAAAAAAAAAAGTGATTGGACAGCCAACTCCAAACAGAAAAAGTTGCAGAGGATTTGATGTCTTCCACACTGAATGGGAAATTAACTTTTAAGGAAGTTTAGGGAATATTCAGAGTAGCTTTCACATAGAAATGATGAGCCTAGGGAGGCATGGGAAAACCAGATGAGGATGATGGTGATGATGATGATGGTGATGATAAGAGAAGAGGAAGAGGAGGAAAAGAAGAAAATCTTGCCCAAGCCAGCTAATTAAAAAGTGAAACATGACATATACACAATATTCACATAAAAGTAAGCTCAATTAAAGAAGGTGATAAGGATGGGGAAATGAACATGAGTAAATATTCCGGATTTGGCAGTGTTCTTTCAATGGCAGCAGTCATCTGTCTCCTGTGTTATCCAACGATGGTTGGATAATATTGTGTAATGAAACACCCTGAGTGGCACTAGTAGTTTGCAACTGTTCCTGGTGTGCATTTAAGAGCTCCCTTTTGATGGAGTATCATTCAAGCCAGTGGCCATGTGGAGTGCCCCTGTTCTGTCCATCTTTGGACTGACAGGATCTGAGAATTCATTGAGCATAGGCAGTTGGTATAAACATTTGAGGCCCAGGTCCCCTTCCTAAATTCTGCCACTTTCCCTTCTCTCAGCCAGGCCAAACCCAGTCTTGGCAGTTTTGTGATTCAGCTATCAGAATCTTCACTTCATCAAAGGGAGAGAAGATAATTTCTGGAATAGAAAGCTAAAGGAGGGCTAATGAGTCCATGCTAGGATTTGTTGTTTCACCTTCAACAGCAGGGTTTTCATGAGCAGTGCTATTACACTGAGTAAATAGAGTCATAGGAGTGAAGAAAGAATCATGGGCTTTGTGGGCAGTGGACTGTGAAGTCCATTCCTGCCTACTTTGAACAGATTGGCTAATCTTGCTTAAACCTGTGTCCTGTTGAAGAACACTTTATGAAGATTAAATTAATGATCACATTTACTGAGAATGCTTCCCAGGTAGCTCAGTGGTAAAGAACCCACCTGCCAATGCAGGAGATGTGGGTTTGAGCCCTAGGTCAAGAGGATCCCCTGGAAAAGGAAATGGCAACCGATTCCAGTATTCTTGCCTAGGAAATCCCATGGACACAGGAGCATGGTGGGTTGTAGTCCATGGGGTCACAAAGAGTTGGACATGATTGAGCAACTGAGCACACACAGATTACTGAATACGTTGTAAATTAAAACTTGCCTTTATTGAGTACCTTCTACTTGTTAGGCCTTGTGTTAAAGCATCTATAGTATCTCAATTAAACCTTTGTTGTTGTTTAGTTACTAAGTCGTGTCCAACTCTTTTGTGACCCCTTAGACTGTAGCCCTCCAGGCTCCTCTGTCCATGGGATTTCCCAGGCAAGAATACTAGAGTGGGTTGCAGTTTTCTTCTCCAGAGGATCTTCCTGACCCAGGGATCAAACCTGTGTCTCCTGAATTAGGTGGGTTCTTTATCACTGAGCCACCTGGCAAGCACCAGTTAAACCTTACATAATCTTAAGAGAAGGTAACCATAATTCTCCTTATTTTTCAGATGAAGAGGCTAAGAGAGTAGGACCTTGTGGGAGATCACAGAATTAGTAAGTGGTAGAACTGGGATTTGATCTAGGTGTGGCGTCAGACTCCATGCTTTTAACATCCACATAAAATGCCCAGTTCACTGCTGAAAAATGGTGATTACTTAATAAATAGCACTTCTGTTATTACAGCTACCTTAAATCCATTCTGGGACAAGGAGGATGTAAATAAATGACTTTATTTATAGTCTATAAATAAATAATATCTGCTATTGTTGTTTGGTGTCTCTTTGATCAAACAAAGGAAGTGTCAAATGTTCTTTTAGCTCTCATAGACATTTTGCCAAGAGAATCATGAAGACTTTGACTTTACAGGGAACAAAATCAAATGGTAAGAATGATAGGGAAAATTCTTTTATCTAAAATGGCACAGAGAAATCTGTAGCTCTGGCTGCTACTCAAACTTCAGGTTCCTTGAGGAGGCTGATATTTTCTGCTCTGATACTAGAACATGTGTAAGGCCAGGCACTGTTGGAAAAATGAAGTGCTTGATTAGATTTGCCAAGGACTCTCTTTAACAAACTCAATAGTATTATGATAGTTCAAATAACATCACATTTGATCCCCAGTGAAAAGCTTCTGTTTGTTGGCAAAATTGAGACATACAAGATTTCAGAGAGAACATTGAGTTGCCTGCTGCACTCCAAGTTTTCTGGGACTCGATTTGCTTAGATATTTATTTCCTTCTGTAATTGTCCTTTCTGGCATGAAAAATCAGAAACACATTTAAAGGAGACAGTTTATCAGAGAAAGCTCCTATTAAAATTGTATGCTTAATTTGTTAATTAGGTGGATAAGAATGACTGAGGTCTGGCCAAAAAAGATTTTTATTTTCTTCTTTTCAAAGAACAGTAGGAAAATAGGCCAGGTGATTAGCAATCTATTTTTAGGACTTGACAGGTCAGTTTTATTCCTAGGAAGAAAAAGGGCTTAATCTATTTGTAGAACTTGATCCTAGCCCAGAGCCATTTGTCACTGCAAGTTAAAAACCTCCGTGTTAACTTCCTGCTTTAAACAGCCTGGACTAATCCCTCTGGAAATCCAATCTTTCTACCTCATCACCAGATGGCACCAAACATCTTTGGGGGAGGGGAGAGAGGTGAATGGTAATGTTTACTTTCTGACGTGTCATCTAAAAAATAAATTCACTTAACATGCTAAATGCTGAGGGAATAAAATGTACAGAGAAATTGAATCAATTTCCATGTTAAGCAGTTCTGCTGCATTCCTTGTCCCGGCCCTAGATCAATTTCATAGTTTCTAGAAGATTGAATCTGATAATCCTAGGAAAAAAGAGTCCTTCTAGAGTCACTTTTTATCGTGGTAAAATGTACATCACATAAAACTGATTATTTTAACCATTTTCAGCATACAGTTCGATGGTGTGTGCATTCTATTGTAGTGTTTACATCTGCAGTGTTGTACAACCATGGTCACTATTTTCAGGGCAATTTAATCATCTCAGATAAAAACTGTGTACCTATTTAGAGTCATTACTAAATGAAGTCAGATTGAGAAAGACAAATATCACATGATATTGCTTCTACACAGAATGTAAAAAAATTATACAAATGAACTTATTTGCAGAACAGAAACAGACTCACAGACATAGAAAACAAACTCATGGTTACCAAAGGGGAAAGGGGAGGGATAAATTGGGAGTTTGAGATTGATATATACACACATTAGTATATTTCCAATAACGACCTACTGTATAGCACAGGGAACTGTGCTCAATATTCTGTAAATAACCTAAATGGGAAAAGAATTTGAAAAAGAATAGACATATATACATGTGTAATAGAATCATTTTGCTCGTAATCACTGGAACTGAGTTGAGGGTATGTGGGACCTCTCTGTATTATCTTTGTAAGTTTTGTAAGTTTCAAGAATCCCTTGAAACAAATACAACATTTTAAATCAACTATAGTCCAATATGAAATAAAAGTTTAAAAAAAACTATAAAAGTTAAAAAACTTATTTTTTAAAAATAATAATAAATTTTTTCCAAGCCTCATTCTTATTTCCACTTATGGCCACACTGATGTTAACATTCTGTATCCAGCATGTACATTTTGAGGGCATTCTTAAATCTTTAAAGTTTGGTTATAAAGTAGCTCCTGGCCATCAAACTCAGCAAAACAAGAGTCTGTAATTTTCCTCTCTTCCCATGGAACATCCAATAAAATAATTGATCATGTGTTCATTCAACATTCCTGTGCTTCTTCTGTGTTGTGTACCATAAGTATTGCCACTTTAGTGATAAACATGTGCAAGATAAGATTTTTACCCTCCAGCAGTTGATATGGTGGAAAAGACTTAGCTAAGTTATTATTTTGAATATTATAGGAAGACAACACTGCAACATATTAATTTACTGAATGCCAGTTAACTGTGCTTGATACTGCACACAGTATGTGACTTGAGTTCTTATAAGAATGACCAGGGAGGTGTAGGAAATGGCACTTCATGTGGGTGATATTCAAGAGACAGAAACAGAAGTAATCTTTAGAAAATTTGAAGAAGGATGGATTGGAATTGGGAGATCAGTTAGAAAGCAATGGCCACAGTTCTTGCAAAGGATAATACAGAAACTTACAAAGATAATACAGAGAGGTCCCATGTACCCTCACTCAGTTTCCTCCAATAATTACAAGTTATGTAACTATAGTGCAATAGCAAAAGAAGGAAATTGAAGTTGATATTGGTACAATGTGTGTGTAGTTCTTCCCCCCACCCTCAGTTTAGTTCAGAAATAATTGGCATATAACATTGTGTAAATTTTGGTTGTTCAATGTTGTTTTGATATATGTGTATGATGTGAATATGGTGTGAAATGATTATCACAATAAGGTTAGTTAACACATTAGTCACCTCACTTAGTTACCTTGTGTTTGCATGTTTGTGAGATGAGAACATTCAAGATCTCCTCTTTTAGCAACTTCTAAGTACAATACAGTATTGTTAACTGGAGCCACCATGTATTAGATCTTCAGAACTTACTCACTTATAACTGGATGTTTCTATCCTTTGAGCAGCATCTTCCCATTTCTCCCAACCTCGATCCCTTGGCAACCACCAGTACACTCTGTTTCGACGAGGTCTTCTGGATTCTATATGTGAGTGATATCACATGGCATCTGTCATTCTCTGACATATTTTGCTTAACATAATGCCTTCAAGGTTCATTTATGTTCCTACAGATGGTAGGATTTCTTTCTTTATTATGACTGAGTAGTATTCCATATTTTGTGTGTGTGCATGTGTGTGTGTACACTACGTTTTCTTCATTAATTCATTGACAAACTTGATTCATTCATTGACAAACTTTAGGTGTTTCTATATCATGGCTATTGTCAGTAATGCTGCAGTGTAGATATCTCTTTGAGACAGTGATTTCATTTCCAGAAGTGGGTTTACTGGATCTTAGGGTATTTCTATTTTTATTCTGTTTTTGATTTTTGAGGCATCTCTACTGTTTTCCATAGTGGCTGTACCAACGTATTTTCCCACCAATGTACAAGTGTTCCCTTGTCTCCATATTCTTTCCAGCTCTTGTTATTTCTTGTGTTTTTGATATGTGCTTCTGTGCTGTGCTTAGTCACTCAGTTGTGTCCGACTCTTTGAGGCCCCATGGACTGCAGCCCACCAGGTTCTTCTGCCCGTGGGGATTCTCCAGGTAAGAATACTGGAATGAATTGTCATGCCCTCCTCCAGGGGATCCTTCCCAACCGAGGGATTGAACCCAGATGTCCCACATTGCAGATGAATACTGTCTAAGCCACCAGGGAAGCCCAAGAATACTGCAGTAGGTAGCCTATCCCTTTTCCAGGAGATCCTCCCAACCCAGGAATTGAACTGGGGTCTCCTGCACCACAGATAGATTCTTTACCAGCTGAGCTCCCAGGAAAGCCCATTTTTGATGTGTATCATATCATATAGTTCTGTGTCATTTTATCATATGTATAAATTTGTATAACTGCCACTGTTATCAAGATTCTGACCCATTTGAGTGAAGTGTACAAATCTTACTTCTCTTGAAGTCCTTTACACTCCTCTCTTCATAATAACCTTACATATTTATAACATGCATGTAGATACATTAAGAATCAAATCACACAAGTTAAAATTTTGACTTCAACTGTCCAGTGTAATTTAGAAAACCCAAGAAGAGAAGAATGTATTGTATTTATTCATGTTTATGTTCTTTCTGTTCTTTCTTCCTTCCCGAAGTCCGAAAGTTCTTCTTCTAATCATTTCCCTTCTGTTTCAAGAACTCCCTGAATAGAAAGTTTACCTGTGACAAGTTCTCTTAGTTCTCCTTCATCTGAAAATGTCTTTGTGTGCATGCATGCTTGGTCTCTCGGTCATGTCCAACTCTGTGCGCCCCCATGGGCTGTAGTCTACCAGGCTCCTCTGTCCGTGGAATTCTCCAGGCAAGAATACTGGAGTGGGTTGCCATTCCCTTCCCCAGGGAATCTTCCTGACCCAGGGAGTGAACCCAGGTCTCCTGCCTTGCAGATAGATACTTTATTATCTAAACCAGGGAAGCCCTGAAAATGTCTTTATTTTCCCTTTATTCTGGAAAGGTAATTTTCCTGAATATAGAATTTAAAGTTGACAGTTCTTTTCTTTCAGCACAGGAAAAATGTGTTGCTTACTTCTGGCCTCCATGGTTTCTGATGGAAAATCCACAATATTTGAATTGTCTTAATCTTATAGGTGAATTGTCTTTCTGCTGTTGCTGATCTCAATATTTTTTCCTTCATTTTTCTGAGGTTGATTTTAATGCATCTTGGTATGGATTTCTTGGGGTTTATTCTGATTGAGGATCATTGTGCTTCTTGGACCTATTGTCTATATGTTTTTTAGCAAATTTGGGAATAATTTTACAGCTCTATCCTATTTCTCCTATCCTGGAATTCCAGTGACACAAATATTAGATCTTTGGCTGTAGTTCCATGGGACCTTCAAAATGTTATTCAGTCTGTGTTCTTTCTATTCACCATATTGGGTCATTTCTGTTGTTCTGTTTTCAAGGTCACTGGTTTTTGTCTTCTGTTTTCCCATTCTACCATTGAACTCACCCACTGAGTTTTCTATTTTGGCTTTTGTATAGTTCTAATGTGTTTATTTGGTTCTTCAATATTTTCTTTTCTTTTTTTTTTTTTGCTGAATCTATTTTTAAATTAGTTTCAAGTGTGACTGTACTTGTTTATAGATGATTTAAAATTTTTGTTGGATAAGCTTTCCAAATGTACATCAACACAATAATTGTGTTGGTGTTGGCATCTGTTGGTTATCTTTTCTTGTATAAGTTTAGATTTTCCTGGTTCTTGGTATGTTGATTGAGTTTCAGTTGTACCCTGGACATCTTAAGTATTTTGACATGAATTCTGGATGTGACTTAAATCTTCTAACAGGCTCCTTTGACACCAGACCAGCAGTGTGGAGGCGTCTTGCATATTAGTGCCAGGTAGAAGTGGACATCCTGGTTTCCCACCGGGTCTCCATTGACTCCACTATGTCATTCCTTGGGTCCCAAGGTTCCTGGCTGGTCCACCTTCTTTCTCCACCCTTCAGTATTTAATTATGTTTACTTTCTATCTAATGTGCACAATTTCTAGCTGACCATATTGGGAGGAATAAGGAGAAGTGTATTATGAGATCTTGGACTTGAACAGATAATGTTAGAGTCATTTTATTTCATTTGACTATATAGTTCATGAAGCACAAAGTCCAAGTACAAACAATAGCAATGATGATGTTTTTGGACAAAAATTTGGGGTGTTTGTAGACCTCACCAGTTTAATTTCTTTCTGAATTGTACACTTTGAGAGAAAGCCAACATCCTTTCATTAATAACTGTTTCTATCATATCAAGTACTGGTAGGTTTTCTGTTTTTGTAAAAAAAAAAAAAAGTATAAGAAAGGAATTTAATTTTTTTTCTTAAAAATATCAATTGGCTTCTTCTTAGAAAAATATTTAGGAGTATCTTCAAATGCACCTGAAGACTTAGGAATTATATCCTTATTCTAAGCTTTGTGCTCTTGACAAGGCAGAGTCATGCTCTAAAGTGGCACACTGTCATTGAATTTTAAATGGAGGTGACTTGGAATAGGGTGGGAAGCATAGCCTGCAGTGTTTTTAGTCTTCCTTTTGACTAGAATAAAACTGCTGAGTTATAGGCTTTAACTATCATGTCATAGGGAAAGCACTTAGGGTTTATTGCACCTGCTAATTACAGACCAAGCTCAACAGGAAAATTTGACTGCTACTAGAAAATTCAGAGAAACCACAGCCTTTACCTTAAGATGCAAATGTCAACTATGTGGCCCCAAAGTTAGCAAATAATTGTAAGAGCCTTAATTTTAAATTATTGTAATTCTAAAAAAAAAATTACTGTAATTCTTAGCTTTAGTGTAGGAGTCAGCAAAAGTTTTCTGTAAAGGGGCCAGATAATAAGTATTTTAGTCTTTGTGGCCAGGCAGTCTGTTATAACTACTCAATTCCTACATTGTAGCATGAGAGAAGCCACAGACAATGCATTAACAATATAAGTGTGACTGTGTTCTGATAAAACTTTATTTACAAAGGCCAGACAGCAGATAACATTATAGCCCATGGACCGTAGGTTGCTGACTTCTGATATACACACCGTGTGGTAGGTACTTTACTAAAATATCAATTTGTATTTTTCTCCCTGTAGATTCTCATTTCTTCATTACTCATGTGTAGATAGATTCTTTCATAGTTCTTGGCTTAGGGATTTTGAAGGAGCAGAAGTCAGAAGCAGCCTCAAATCAGCTTTTCTTCCTACCTATACTGAAATCCAAGACAGACATGTAGAAACCTGAATATGACCAGTGACATATTTTGCTTGGCCCAAATGTGTATTTGAAGGCATTTGAATAAGTAGTTAGCATTTAACAATTAGTACTTCCCAGGCTGTGCAGTGGTAAAGCATCTGCCTGCCAATACAGGAGATGCAAGAGATGCAGGTTCAATTCCTGGGTTGGAAAGATGCCAGTGGAGAAGATAATGGCAACCCACTCCAGTATTCTTGCCTGGAATATCCCTGACAGAGGAGCCTGGAGGGCTACAGTCAATGGAGTTGCAAAAGAGTCGGACACATACAGACACACACATTTAACGATCAGGATGTTTCACATAAAATTTGAGATTTCTGACTTTTCTAGAAAGCCTGTTATCCTTCATGACAACAACTGGTTAAAGCAGAATGGAAACTAGCCCTTTTTGGATAGGTTTCCCCAGTCCCTAGCATCCTCCGTGGTCTTCAGAAATGAAGTCCAATGTTAGTTACTACTTGTCTTTTTCTTTAACTGTAAAGAGACATATTAATTTTACATATTAATGTAAAAAAGGAAACCCTTGAAGCATTATTTCTTTTTTAAAATATTAGTCAAGATTTATTAATCACAGCAATGGTCTAAACACTTTTTTTCTTTTTTTTTTGGTCTAAGCACTTTATATGTTGGAAATATTAAGGCCCCACCTGATGAAGCAGTCCTGTTATTATCTATACTTCACAGATGAGAAACCTGGAGCAGAGGGCTTAAGTAACATGTCTCACAGCCTATAACTGGTAGGAAGTGGAGCCATGGTTTACACCTATGCTAATCTCAGAGCCAACATCTTTAACCATTGACCACATTCAATGTGAATAGTGTAGGTGAAGCATTATTTCTTTATTCTAGTCTTTATACCATGCCTATACTTATAAATATTTGGAATCCTTTTTTCTTATCTGCCATCCTTGGCCTGAGGCCATTGTAGAAATGATGGTAGGTGCCTCAGATGACAATGGAAGAAGAAAACCACTTTAGAAGAAAAAGGAGAAAGGTGAGATTTCTCTAAACTGGAGTTGGTGTTGAGATGACAGTAGTACCTCAGAGAAATAGGGCCCATATTGTGTTCTCTGGGTCTGGTGGTTTTAAAACAAATCCTTTTAAAAGTGTAAATCCATTGACACTCTTCACTTTCACTCGAAACTGGGCTGACATTTGTGACTGCCTTATGGAGCAGAATGTGACGGAGGTGAACCTGGGTGACTTCTAAGGCAAGAAACCAGGCCACCTCTGCTGGTTTCGCTTGGAGTATCTCCTATGGGAGCTTTCACAAACCATGTATGAAGTCTGACTACTGTAAGGAGGGAAAGATTGTATAGAGAAACCACGGTGAGAAGTAGAGATACCTGAGAAACGCCAGCTGTTCTGGCTCCCAGTTTTTTGAACAGTCACAATCCAGATCCCAGTCACCATCTGATGCAACTTCATGAAAGACTCTAAGAACCACCTGGCTGAGCCCAGTTACTCTCTAGAGAAAGATAAGTGAGTGTCATTGCTTTAAGTCACTCTTCTGGGGCAGTTTTTAATGCAGTAACAGTAACCAGAACAGTGAAAGTGCCAGACGGGAGTGGAAAGTCTGCAGAGGGACAGCTCCATGATTCAAGTTGTCCTTCTTGTCTTGCCAGAGCATCCTGTAAACGGTAAGCAAATGGACTTCAAGAAGCTGCTGTGCGCTGCACTGGAGGACACAGATGGTACCCAGTGGAGGTTGGGAGAGAACACTAGTGGTTCCATTTTCCTAGCATGGCACTGTCACGGGACAACTTTTGGAAGAAGAGTCAGAAGAAAAGGGAAAGAGGAGAGGACTCTTTTTAATATTTATGTGTATTTATTTATTTGGCAATGCCAGGTTTTGTTTGTGACATGTGGGGTCTTTAGATGCGGCATGCAAACTCTTGGTTGTGACATGTGGGATCTACTTCCCTGACCTGAGATAGAACCCGGGCTCCCTGCATTGGGAGAGTGGGATCTTAGCCACTGGACCATCAGGGTAGTACCAGGACTCTATCTTTTGAGCTTGAATTTCTTGCCAGTGCAGGAGATAGTATCTTGAAGTCAATATTTATTAAATTTAAAGATAATTTAAAAAACAGTGTTTTTAAAGTATTCTAATTTGAGGACTGTGATTCATATTAGAATAAAAAAAGGAAACCGTTAATTTGCTGAGTATCTGAACATCTCTTTTTCTCCCCTCAGTCAGTTGTAAGTTTGCTGATGCACTGGATGCTGTTAGTGAAAAATATGAAATTGGTAAACACATGTCATCTATTAGCTCTAACAGCTACAGTGAAGAAAATGTAAGTGAATAAAAATCATTTTATAGGAAAGGGTCTTGGAGAAAGAAGAGTTAAGATTGTGAAATTAATGATCATTGATTCTGTCCTCCTTCCCTTCTGCTTATCTCTCTTAATGACATTTAACCTGAACTTGGATATGGGGCAAATACCTCAGTAATCTACTTTACAGACAATGTTGATTTATTTTGCAAAGCCAATTAGACAGTTTGTATACATTAATAACAAACCATCAGAAAGAGAAATTAAGAAAACAACCTTGTTTACAGTTGCCTCAAAAAGGATAAAATACATAGGAATAAATTTAACTAAGCAGGTAAAAGACCTATACCTGAAAACTTTAAGACATTGATGAATGGAATTTCATGTGACACAATTAAATGGAAAGTATACTATGGTTTCTTTTATATAATATAATAATCAGGATAATTCTTCCATAGGTTTTAAAGATTAATATTGTTAGACTGTGCATACTACCTAAAGCAATCTATAGATTCAGTGCAATGCCTATCAAAATTCTCATGGCATTTTTTGTAGAACAAGAACAAATAATCCTAAAATTTGTGTGGAACCACAAAAGACCCTGAATAGTCAAAGTAATTTTGAGAAAGAAGAATATAGTTGGAAGAATTTCAAATTCCTGATTTCAAACTATACTATAAAGCTGCAGTAATCAAAAAATGTTGGTACTGGCACAAAAATGGACAAATTGGTCAGTGGAACAAAATATAGTCCAGAAATAAACCAATGAACTTAAGGTCACTTAATCTATGACAAAGGAGATAAGAACATACAATGGAGCAAAGACACTCTTTTTAATAAATGGTGCTGAGGCAATGGCATAGCTATGGAAAAATAATTAGACAAACAACTTATTACACTATATACAAATATAAACTCAAAATGAATTAAAGACTTAAATGGAAGCCCTGACACCATAAAAGTCCTAGAAGAGAACATAGGCAGTAAACTCTTTTCATTAGTCTCAGCAATATTTATTTGGATCTATCTCCCAGGCAAGAGCAAAAAATAAACAAATGGAACTACATCAAATTAAAAAGCTTCTGCACAGTGAAGGACTACATCAACAAAACTTTTAAAAACAACCTATTGAATGGTAGAAGATATTTGCAAATGATATGTCCAATAAGGGCTTAATATCAAAAAAATATAAAGAACTTGTATAACTCAATATCCAAAACGCAATCTGGAAAGTGGGCAGAGGACTTGAATAGATATTTCTATAAAGTAGTCAAATAGATAACCAACAGACACATGAAAATATGTTGGTGAGGATGGGAAAATAGAACCCTTGTACACTGTTCAGTTCAGATCAGTCTCAGTTGTGTCCGACTCTATGCGACCCCATGAATCGCAGCATCCTGTGATGGCCTCCCTGTCCATCACAAGCTCGCAGAGTATACTCATACTCATGCCCATCGAGTTGGTAATGCCATCCATCCATCTCACCCTCTGTTATCCCCTTGTTCTCCTGCCCCCAATCACTCCCAGCATCAGGGTCTTTTCCAATAAGTCAACTCTTTGCATGAGGTGGCCAAAGTATTGGAGTTCCAGCTTCCGCATCAGTCCTTCCGATGAACACCTAGGACTGATCTCCTTCGGGATGGACTGGTTGAATCTCCTTACAGTCCAAGGAACTCTCAAGAGTCTTCTCCAACACATCAATTCAAAAGCATCATTTTTTCGGCGCTCAGCTTTCTTCACAATCCAGCTCTCACATCCATACATGCATGACTACTGAAAAAACCATAGCCTTGACCAGACGGACCTTTGTTGGCAAAGTAATGTCTCTGCTTTTTAATATGCTGTCTAGGTTGGTCATAACTTTCCTTTCAAGGAGTAAGCATCTTTTAATTTCATGGCTGCAATCACCATCTGCAGTGATTTTGGAGCCCCCCAAAATAAAGTCTGTCACTGTTTCCACTGTCTCCCCATCTATTTCCCATGAGGTGATGGGACTAGATGCCATGATCTTAATTTTCTGAATGTTGAGCTTTAAGCCAACTTTTTCACTCTCCTGTTTCACTTTCATCAAGAGGCTTTTTAGTTTCTCTTCACTTTCTGCCATAAGGGTGGTGTCATCTGCATACCTGAGTTTATTGATATTTCTCCCAGCAATCTTGATTCCAGCTTGTGCTTCTTCCAGCCCAGCGTTTCTCACAATGTACTCTGCATATAAGTTAAATAAGCAGGGTGATGATATACAGCCTTGATGTACTCCTTTTCCTATTTGGAACCAGTCTGTTGTTCCATATCCAGTTCTAACTGTTGCTTCCTGACCTGCATATAGGTTTCTCAAGAGGCAGGTCAGGTCGTCTGGTATTCCCATCTCTTTCAGAATTTTCTACAGTATTTTGTGATCCACACAGTCAAAGGCTTTGGCATAGTCAATAAAGCAGAAATAGATGTTTTTCTGGAACTCTCTTGCTTTTTTGATGATCCCACGGATGTTGGCAATTTGATCTCTGGTTCCTCTGCCTTTTCTAAAACCAGCTTGAACATCTGGAATTTCACGGTTCACGTATTGCTGAAGCCTGACTTGGAGAATTTTGAGCATTACCTAACTAGCATGTGAGATGAGTGCAACTGTGCGGTAGTTTGAGCATTCTTTGGCATTGGCTTTCTTTGGGATTGGAATGAAAACTGACCTTTTCCAGTCCTGTGGCCACTGCTGAGTTTTCCAAATTTGCTGACATATTGAGTGCAGCACTTTCACAGCATCATCTTTCAGGATTTGAAATAGCTCAACTGGAATTCCATCACCTCTGCTAGCTTTATTCATAGTGATGCTTTCTAAGGCCCACTTACTTGACTTCACATTCCAGGATGTCTGGCTCTAGGTGAGTGATTGCACCATCGTGATTATCTGGGTCATGAAGATCTTTTTTGTACAGTTCTTCTGTGTATTCTTGCCACCTCTTCTAAATATCTTCTGCTTCTGTTAGGTCCATACCATTTCTGTCCTTTATTGAGCCCATTTTTGGCATGAAATGTTCCCTTGGTATCTCTAATTTTCCTGAAGAGACCTCTAGTCTTTCCAATTCTGTTGTTTTCCTCTATTTCTTTGCACTGATCGTTGAGGCAGGCCTTCTTATCTCTCCTGGCTATTCTTTGGGACTCTGCATTCAAATGGGAATATCTTTCCTTTTCTCCTTTGCTTTTTGCTTCTCTTCATTTCACAGCTATTTGTAAGGCCTCCTCAGACAACCGTTTTGCCTTTTTGGATTTCTTTTCCATGGGCATGGTCTTGATCCCTGTCTCGTGTACAATGTCACAAACCTCCGTCCATAGTTCATGAGGATCTCTGTCTATCAGATCTAGTCCCTTAAATCTATTTCTCACTTCTACTGTATATTCATAAGGGATTTGATTTAGGTCATACCTGAATGGTCTAGTGGTTATCCCTACTTTCTTCAGTTTAAATCTGAATTTGGCAATAAGGAGTTCATGATCTGAGCCACAGTCAGCTCCTGGTCTTTTTTTGCTGACTGTATAGAGCTTCTCCATCTTTGGCTGCAAAGAATATAATCAATCTGATTTCAGTGTTGACCATCTGGTGGTGTCCATGTGTACACTGTTAGTGGGATGTAAATTGGTGCAGCCGCTGGAAAACTGTATGGAAGGCTTCTGTAAAAAATTAAAAAATGCTGTAGATCTACCTACAGTCCAGCAATTCCTCTTCTGGGTACTTCACTTCAGTCACTCAGTTGTGTCCAACTCTTTACGATCCCATGGACTGCAGCAAGCCAGGATTCCCAGTCCATTACCAACTCCCAGATCTTGCTCAAACTCATGTCCATTGAGTTGGTAATGCCATCCAACCATCTCATCCTCTGTAGTTCCCTTCTCCTCCTGCCTTTAATCTTTCTCAGTATCTGGGTATAGTTAGAACTGGACATGAAACAACAGACTGGTTCCAAATAGGAAAAGGAGTACGTCAAGTCTATATATTGTCACCCTGCTTATTTAACTTATATGCAGAGTACATCATGAGAAATGCTGGACTGGATGAAGCACAAGCTGGAATCAAGATTGTTGGGAGAAATATCAGTAACCTCAGATATGCAGATGACACCACCCTTATGGCAGAAAGTGAAGAAGAACTACAGAATCTCTTGATGAAAGTTAAAGAGGAGAGTGAAAAAGTTTGCTTGAAACTCTACATTCAGAAAACTAAGATCATGGCATCTGGTCCCATCACTTCATGGAAAATAGATGGGGAAACAGTGGAAACAGTGACAGACTGTTTTTTGGGGGGCTCCAAATTCACTGCAGATAGTGACTACAGCCATGAAATTAAGACACTTGCTCCTTGGAAGAAAATTTATGACCAACCTAGACAGCATATTAAAAAGCAGAGACATTACTTCACTGACAAAGATCCATCTAGTCAAAGCTATGGTTTTTCCAGTGGTCGTGTATGGATGTGAGAGTTGGACTATAAAGAAAGCTGAGCACTGAAGAACTGATGCTTTTGAACTGTGGTGTTGGAGAAGACTCTTGAGAGTCCCTTGGACTGCAAGGAGATCCAACCAGTCCATCCTAAAGTACATGTGTCCTGAATTTTCATTGGAAGGACTAATGCTGAAGCTGGAACTCCAGTACTTTGGCCACCTGATGTGAAGAGCCAACTCATTTGAAAAGACCCTGATGCTGGGAAAGATTGAAGGCTGAAGGAGAAGGGGACGACAGAGGATGAGATGGATGGATTGCTCACTGACTCAATGGATATGAGTTTGAGCAAGCTCTGGGAGTTCGTGATGGACAGAGAAGCCTGGCGTGCTGTAGTTCATGGGGTTGCAAAGTGTTGGACACAACTGAGCTACTAAACTGAACTGACCTGGGTACTTAGCTGAAGAAAATGAAAACTAATTTGAAAAGATATATGTGCCCCTATGCTCATTACAGCATTATTTGTAATAGTCAAGATATGGAAACATTTCCTATTAAAAAAGAATGAAATCTTGCCATTCGCAATAACATGAATGTTCACTACATGAAATAGGTCAGAGAGCGAAAGACAAATGAGGTATGATCTCACTTATACATGGAGTCTAAAAACTGAAACAGACTTACAAATATAGAGAACAATTCGATGGTTATTAGAGGGGACAGGGGTGGGAGGATGGTCAAAACAAGTGAAGGGGCTCAAGAGGTACAAAGTTGCAGGTATAAAATAAATAAGTCATGGGGACGAAATGTATAGCATAAGGAATATGACCAATTATGCTGTAGTTAACTTTGGGAACAGATAGTATTAATAAGAAGATTTATTATGGTTATCAATGTACACCACCATATTGCACAGCAGAATCCAAAAAATATTGTAAGTAAATTATGGTTCAGTTTTTTAAGAAGAAGCCATTTTTCACTGATTTATGTTGTCTGGGTTTCATGAATAAAGTAGAAAAGCCTATCTCCCCCCTACCCCTCTCGGCTTTGTGTTACTGAAATTTCCTAAAAATGAGAAAAAGGAAAATACAGGTTGGTTGGCCAAGTCTAATATTTGTGAATATTTTCTTTAGTGAATGAATGAAAAAGTTAATTTGAAAATTAGCATCAGCTTGCTGGTGGGTGTTTCCAAGGATTTTTATTAGATGCCAGACTTGTGTGTTTATGTAAGTGTGTACATGTGTCTATGTGTCTATATGAGTGTATTTGTGTATATGCACATGTGTTTGTGTATGTGTAAACACTTCACTCTTTGTTTTCCAGTCCAGTGCTCTGGATGAGGAGTTTGGAAAGTTCTCAGCAAATTCTCTGAACTTTTTTGTACTTTGTGGAGTTGCATTTTAAACAAATGCATAAATACAACAAAGAATTATGTCTCTAAAGCGCCTCCAACTTGTTCAGGCTTCTAAATACAATTTCTTGAAATCACAACAATTTGGATATGGAAATGGGTTTGAGATTGTTATAGGAAAGAAAGGTGGCAAGTTCAGAGTCTCTCTGAAAGCAAAGGATTTTTAAAAGCAATCAAGAAAGAAACCTGCAGGGAGACTTAAAGTAAGAGAAGAGGGATTTGATGAGGCCCCAGAAAGCTCTCCTGCAAATGAAGAACAGCTAAATGAGCCATTTATAAGCAAATAACAGGAGAACTGAAGAAAAATGAGGCAGGGACTGTTTTTCCATTCAGGCCAAGTAACATGGGTAGTGCTAAGTTTGGCGGTAGCAGAAATGAGCAAACAGTATGACTCTTAATTGCTATCTCTAAGCCTTCTGGTTGAGAACAAGAGCAGGAGCCCAGGAGAATGCCTTCCCAAAATAAAATGTCTTGTGTCCCTCCTTGGCTCCAGAATTTTTTTATAACTTAAAAAACTTTTTATTTATTTGGCTACATCAGGTCTTAGTTGTGGCACACAGGATTTTCAGTCTTTGTTGCAACATGCAGAATCTTCATTGCAACATGTGGGATCTAGTTCCCCAGTCGAGTCTCAAACAAACCTGGGTCCCCTGCACTGGTAGTGCACGGTCTTAACCACTAGACCACCAGGGAATTCCCTCTGTAATTACTATGATCTCAACTTTATCAGCTTTGGGAAGAAAACCAAGGGTTGTAGGATTAGCTCAAAATAAATCCCCCTGAAATCAATAACCCGTTATATGAAGCAGTCAAGTATGTGTCTCCAGAGACTGCTCTATGCAAAAATGCAACCAGAGAGAAAAATGTGCAGCTGAAACTAAGACGTACTCTTTTCTGTAACAAATAGTACTTTGGGCAGAGTTGGCCTCATAGTTTCACATATTAAGGTGATACAGTGGCTTAAGCAGAGAGAGACAAGTCTGGAAGGAGCAGAAAGAAAATTGGAGGCAGAATGTCTTAGTCTCCTAAAAAGGCATCATTATTTCATCTGTGGTAATGAGACCTGGACTGCCTGCCCCTGAGTCACCCAAGACTCCTCTTGAACATTTCTAATTACAGGGGATGGCCAGAATTCTGTTTAAGGTCAGAAGAGAGATGAAGGCAGTCTGACTCCCTCACCTGATTATGGCAAGGAAAGCATTCTGGGTTCTTGCGAGTTCATTCTTGTCATAGAATGTAGAGAATATTGCCTTCAAATTGTGCCCTGGGCCTCCTAGGAGCCATAAATCCAGGATAGGAGATGATTCTGGAAGGCAGGGGATTCTTTCTACATTATAATTTGTATCTCATAAGACAGCCTACAATGAAGTGGTTGTTAGCAGCAAGAGCAATGGTTCCAGAAATTCACATGAATGGAAATCATGGGTTTACTCTTTGGTTTAAAGCAACTATAAGCAGACAAAGTACGAATTATCAGAAAAAAAAAGTACAAATGGAACATAATACACACACACACACACACACACACACACACACACACACACGGAAAAAGAAAAAGAAGAAAGAAATCTGAGGATTATATTAGACACCCAGGTTGAAAAATAATCTCAAAGGACCCATCAAACCTAACCAAGATAAAATCAGCAATCTTATTCATAGCCTTCAATTAAAATAGTAGCATTTCTAATTACCATACAGTACAGTGACCCAGTTCTCACAAACAATCTGAGTGTAGCTTTTAAAGATAGTGGTGTCAGAAAGAAATGAATTCTGCACAAATCAGTCAAGATTCATTGCACCATTTCTATAGCAACTAGAAGCAAAAGAGTTACAAGACTTGTTGACAGGAGAGTCTAAGTGGAAAAAAAAAGCAAACACATTCAGGTTATTTATCAAGTTCAGTAAAATAATAAAAGCTGTTAATCTCATTGGACTTCCTAAATGAGACTTTTTAAAGTCCTTCATGATTTTATCAACGTCTAAGCAATACGTTTCCAACCTGGCACCTTGAACATCTCAGAATGCTTGGAGGTAAAGATGGGACCCTCAAGTTATTTGCAGTATTTCAAAAAGCCTAATACAAACGGTACATTTATCTGTATAACCCTGAGTTCTGAAATCACATAATTTAATATTTGCACAGAACCACATTTTTTTTTTAAAGTATAGTACTAAAAAGTAATTTAAAAAAAGGAGTTTCTTTTTTTTTAACCCAAGACACTTAACCAATATTACTTCATAATCCAAGCAACACTTATTTTATCTCTGTTTCTCTCCTTCCCAGAGTTTTTCTGCCCTTCACCACACTATAAACTCACTCATGAAAATCTCCTCAAGTCCTCTGACTACTGGTTGCTCTCTGGCATTTTTCTCCTTCACTCTCACCCTCTTCTCTGTCTTGTCCACTTCCCCACCCTCAGCTATTTACTGCAGAGCTTTCTTTCACTTCTTTTGTGACTTTTCCCATGTCTTTCTGCTGCTCAGCTCTTGTCTTGTGTGGCTGTTTCTGCCTCCTTGAAACATAGGAAGATGCCTTCTCCACAGCAGTGGAAACATGTGCAGATGAACATAGCAACAATTCCTTTTACTTATTGAGTAGAAATGTACACATTTATAATTTTGGCATTTACTGATTATTCTGCTAAAGTGAAAAACAGGAACTAATCCAATCTTCTTCAAAAGGGGGAAATAGATCATGAGCAAAAGGGTGGAAGCCTTGCTTGAATTCACATTAAAATTATGTCTGCAGTGACTCTTGGAAGGGAAAAGATAGAATGGACTGGAAAGAGGAAACACATAGATGTGAAATTTATCTGTAATATTTCAATTCTTTAGAGCTGCTGTATTTAAATAAACAACAAAGAAAAAAATTCAAAAAAGCAAAATAAATAAAAAATGCTTACAGACCAAAAAAAGAGAATAGTTCAAAATGAAGAAATAAGAAAAATAATTTTGGCACATATTATTATCCTACAACAACAGGATCTTGTCTCCAAGTGGTTCGTATTTGCTGATTCATGGCTAGAGAACTTAACCCTTCCTGGCTGACTTTCTCCCTAACCATCCCTCCCTAAGCAGTGGCCTATGGCATCTTTGGGGAATCTCTGTGACTCCTCCACACATAGTTTGAAAAACATTATGTAGCTGTTTTCTTCTGGCCACTGGTTTGGCCCTGAACCACTGAATAAACCTTCAGGTGAGCGTGCTGCACATCCTTTGGAGATCAGTGACCAAGGACTCTGGAGTCTTCCACATCCTATTGCATGATGCTAGGCAGTCAGAGGGTATTTTAGAAATACCATGTTATCAATGATACCAAAGATCATGGCACCTAATTTTCCAGCAAATTTATGTTTCCCAGCCAGTGGCATTTCCTGAAGTATATGCCAAAGGTCAGTTGTTTTAGAAAATATTCTGTAATAAAAGTATTCTGTGTAGTTATGGGGAAAGGTTCAGTCTATACACAGCCCTTTAGATACTTATGATACTTTGTTAGCCTGTTGTTTAACGTGTTTAACCCAACACATCTCAAGCTTACTTGGTGGAAGAAACACTTCATTCCTCTTCCAAAACACCCTTCAACACCCCATAGTATAAATTTGGATCTTCCTTTGGTAAATTGGCCTAGGATCACATAATAAGCCAGAAGATGTCTCAAATAAAATCCTTTTATTGTGGCTTTTCTGTTTCCTATTCTATCATCTTTTCTTAACAAAACATTAACTCTTTCATCAGGAATGAAGAGCAACAATGGAAGCATTAGGGGTAAAAAAATTATTACTTCAGAAATTTCCTTTTGTACCATCTGCAATGTGTTTAATGCTGGCAGCCTGTGTTCGGTCCATTTTTTGCCGTGTGCAGGTCAAGCTTGAAGTGATACATGCTTTTTGTTTTCTCTGGACACCAATCAGAGAGTTTCTTTCACTCAACATCTGGTACTGCTTAAAAGCTGGAAAAAAAGAAATAAAAGAAAAAAGGAAAAAAATGCGGGCGGAGACACTTCATGAAAAAGCTATTAGTAGGCAGGGAAATGAGGACTTGGTGTTCTCACAAAGGAAGGAACACTTAAGGAAAACTGAAAAAAAAACCTAGAAATATGAATGTAGCTAATATTTCTTTTCATTAACAGTTTATTATCTGTGGTGTGTGTGTGTGTGTGTGTGTGTGTGTGTGTGTGTGTGTGTATGTAAAATGACCCACAACAAAACACTGTGCTTTCCTCAAAAACTTTCAGACATGCACCAGAAAAGGACAGCCCTGGGGGAAATATATGAATGCTGCATTGAATTATGTTAAATGGGTCATGGCCAGCCACTAAGAGGACATTTCCTAAGAAGGCAAATGATCACCCATTCAAGGGTAGTCCCAGAAAGTAGGGAGGATGGTAAGGAACAGACTTGCAGCCATGATCAGAGCCAGGCATCCTGCTCCAGGAAATGCTTCATTTCTGGAGAAAACTGTGGCTGAACATTCAAAGGCAGGCTGGCATTTCACTGAGACCATGAAAGGTTCAAAATCAAACAAACAAACAAACAAAAAAAACAACATGATATTATTCACTCATGCAGGAAACCTTTTTTTAGCACTTATCGTACATCAAGGAACAAATACTAATAGAAGCATTGAAAAAGGCATGGTCTCTACCCTCCAGGAGTTTAAATCCTAAGAGGGAATAAAGACACATGCATGGATAACTCTGTACCAGGTAGGATGTGATTGAAGGCTGGAAGAGTTATAGGTCACTCTGAAAGTTCAGAGGAGGAACTTAAAAAAATTCTTAAAAAATCTTACAGTGTACTTTTTAGAATTTGTGTGCAAAGTACTGTTTGGGATGGAGGTAAGTAAACTGAACCACACCCCTCCCCTGCCCCCACTGGCTCACCATTGTAATGATCTCTTTGGTACCCAGCTATTCATTTTTTAAGACAGAAGTTAACAAACTACAGCCCTGGGGCATATTTGGTCCATTACTTGTTTTTAAAAATTAAGTTTTATTGGAACACAGGCACTTCTGTAGTATACGTGTTGTTTGTGGCCTTTTTGGTGCTGTACCAGCAGGGTTAAATAGTTCTAATGCAGACAGGCAGACAGCATGGCATGCACAACCTAAAATAGTTACCATCTGGCTCTCTACAGAGTTTACTAACCCCCGTATTACATGACAATCAGAAATACTGTTTGTGTGATAAAGACTTTCTTCCCCCTACTATTCACATGGTAAACAATCCCTGACATAGACATGGCTGGTTGCTCTCATTCTATTAATATGATGTTGGGAAGTATACCCATACCTCCAGAGTCTTAGAGGTTGGAACCTTCTTTTTAAGTTTTTTTTTTTTTATTAGAGTATAGTTGATAAGCAATGTGTTAATTTCCTGGTGTACAGTGAAATGAATCAGTGATACATTTACATATATCTGCTCAGTCCATCCTAAAGGAGATCAGTCCTGGGTGTTCATTGGAAGGACTGATGCTGTAGCTGAAACTCCAGTACTTTGGCCACCTCATGCGAAGAGTTGACTCATTGGAAAAGACTCTGATGCTGGGAGGGATTGGGGGCAGGAGGAGAAGGGGACAGCAGAGGATGAGATGGCTGGATGGCATCACCGACTTGATGGGCATGGGTTTGAGTAGACTTCGGGAGTTGGTGATGGACAGGGAGGCCTGGCATGCTGTGATTCATGGGGTCACAAAAAGTCAGACATGATTGAGCGACTGAACTGAACTGAATTCTTTTCTTAAATATTAATTTACCATACAGGCCATTACAGATCATTGAGTAGGGTTCCCTGTGCTATACAGTAGGTCCTTGTTGATTATCTATTTGTGTATAGTAGTGTGTACATGTCAATCCCCATCTGCTAATTTATTCCTTTCCCCCAAGAAACTGTAAATTTATGTTTTACATCTGTGACTCTATTTCTGTTTTGTAAATAATGTTCATTTGTACCACTTTTTGTATATTCTGCACATAAGCAATATCATATGAAATTTGTCTTTCTCTTACTTCAATCAGTGTGACAATCTCTGGGTTCATCCATGTTGCTGCAAATGCCGTTATTTTGTTCTTTTTAATGACTAAATAATATTCTATTGTCTATATGTACCACATCCTATTTTCTCTCTGTACCACTGTGCTAACCCTGGTGGTTAAGAATCCACTTACCAATGTAGGAGATGCAAGAGACTTGCATTCAAACCCTGGGTTAGGAAGATCTCCTGGAGAAGAAAATGACAACTCCAGTATTCTTACTTGGAGAATCCCATAGACAGAGGAGCCTGGCCAGCTACAGTCAGTGGGGTCGCAAAAATCATATGTGACTTAGCAACTGAGCATGCACACACCACATCCTCTTTATCCATTCCTCTGTTGATGGAAATTTAGGTTGCTCATGTCTTGGCTATTGTGAATAATGCTGCAGCGAACACTGGGGTGCATGTATCTTTTGGAATTATGGTTTTCACTAGATATATGCCCAGGAGTGGGATTGCTGGGTCATGTGTCTGTGTATGTTAATCATTCAGTCATATCCAACTCTTTGTGATCCCATGGGCTATAGCCTGCCAGGCTCCTCTGTCCATGGAAGTCTCTAAGCAAGAATGCTGGAGTGAGTTGCCATTCCCTTCTCCAGGGAATCTTCCCAACCCAGGGATCAAACCCCAGTCTCCTGCATTACAGGCAGATTCTTCACTGTCTGAGCCACCAGGAAAGCCCTTGCTGGATCACATGGTAGCTCTATTTTTAGATTTTAAGGAACCTCCAGAGTGTTCTCCATAATGGATGTATCAATTTCTATTCCCACCAACAGTGTAGGAGGGTTCCCTTTTCTCCACACCCTCTCCAGCATTCATTGTTTATAGTTTGATGATGGCCATTCTGACTGGTGTGAGACATACCTCGTTATAGTTTTGACTTGCATTTCTCTTAATAATTAACAATGTTGAGCATCTTTTCATGTGCCTAGTGGCCATCTGTATGTCTTCTTTGGAGAAATTGGAATCCCCTTTTGGGTGCTATCTCCTTATTATCCAGATAATCAGTATTCCAAAATCTAAGTTTCAGGTCTGTTTTTCTTCACTATTAGTATCCCTGGGTGACTCATTGTGACCCCATGGACTGCAGCATGCCAGTCCTCCCTGTCTCTCACCAACTCCCAAAGTTTGCTCAAGTTCGTGTCCATTGCATCGGTGATGCCATCCAGTCATCTTTCTTCTGACGCCCACTTCTCCTTCTGCCCTGAATCTTTCCCAGTATCAGGGGCTTTTCCAGAGTTCGCTGTTTGCATCAGGTGACCAAAATACTGGAGCTTCAGCTTCTTCTTCTTCTTTAATACATGCCAGGTATTAAAAAAGTATTTCTGGGATTAGGCCCAGAGATTTAGTTCTGAAGAAATGTTGCCATAGAAACCAGATTTCAGGATCTCTCCTTTCTTTCTTCTTTTCTTTCTAGTAGTTTCTCTCCTGGGTTCTCTTCTCTGAGACTATACTTTTCCCTAAAAAATCATCATTAACGCATTACTAGAAAAATTTCTCTGGAGCTCTTCTAAAAATCTCAAGTAGTTTACCACTATGGAAATCTTACCTACTTTGTAAGACTTAGTTCAACTCTTCTTCCTCTGTGAAAACTTCTGAAATCTCTCACCCACCACGAGAATGAAATGTATCCTTCTGTGTGCCTTCAGAATGTCTATTTGTTGTAGGAAAAAAATGTGTGTTACAGTAGAAATCTAAGCACTGTTTAGAGTGTCTTCTGAGTTCTCTGATTTTAGCCTTCCATTGCCTTTGAGATATTTTCTAGCTCAAAGCTGTAGATAACTAAGAGCAATTCAAAATAAATCTTGTCTATAAATATGCCAAAAAATCTGTCAAGTGAAGATTCACTTGAATTTCTTCTATGCTATGTGAAAACTAGTTTTGCCTTAGTTGGCACATTAATTACCATACTCTAGATCTATAAGTGGATCCTATATATTTATTCTTTTAGTTCTCCTTTGAATTGGTTTAACAACTGCCTGATTCTCTCATTAATAACATCTTAAAATCTTTCACAGTTTTCTTTTTATATCATATGAGAACGATGATTTGACCTTTTTTTGGGGGGTGGGGAGATTACCCTTTAACATGTTTCTATAATGTTTATGGTAGAACTACTATAGGCCAACCATAGTGCTGGTAACTTAGTATATAATGATGACCAAAATAGTCATGGTCTCTGACTTCAAGGCGTTTATATCTGGTAGGGAGATAGGTTTTTTAATCATAGAAGTAAATATGGTTATGAAAGGAAATTATAGATTATCCTAAGAGAAAGTCACAGATGAATTGGTTTGGAGTGGTGGTGGGCAGTGAGGAAGTTAAGAAAGCCCTCCTCAGACAGTAATGTCACAACTGAGACCAGACAAAGAATTGGAATTAACTAGACAAAACAAAGGAAGAGAAACAGTTCAGACAAGTGACAACGCAGAGTCAGAGGCCCCTGTAGAGAAGGGAAAGCAGAGTGGGGAGGCTTGCAATGACAGAGGGACAGAGTGACCAATGGGTTTTCTAGGTACTAGACTAGGCAGAGCCTAGTAGTAGCTCAGGGTACGTAGTTGGGTTTTATTGTAAACTCAATAGGAAGACAGTGAAAGGTTTTACAAAGATCCTTCTACTTCTAGAGAACAGATTAGAACGCAGGTCGGAATGAAAGAAAGAACCTTTAAGAAGATATTATAGCTTAACATTAAAAAAAAATTTAATGGAATATAGTTGCTTTACAGTGTTGTGTTAGTATCTACTGTATAGCAAAGTGAACCACTTATACATATATGTATATTCCTTCCTTTTTGGATTTCCTTCCCATGAAGGTCACCACAGAGCACTGAGTAGAGTTCCCTGTGCTGTACAGTAGGTTCTCATGGTTATCTATTTTATAATTTGCCTTTTTAAAAATTTTAAGTAAATATTCAAAAAATTTTTTCACCACCTTTCATAACCTTAGACAATTACAGTTTAAATAGAATTCTCAAGACTAGTACATTAATCAGAAAAAAAGTCATTTGAAACTCGTGTGAAAAAAAAAAGATACTGTAGTCATAGGTGGCAAATATCTCAGTGTACCTTCTAAGATGGTGAGCACCAGGTTAACTCTGTTAAACTGAGGACAGGGATAATGTGTTAATTTTCTTTGAATCTATCTAGTTTCCTGTGTTCATAGAAGGCCCTGAGTAAATGTTTGTTGTATTCACTACTCATCAGCTTTCAAATAATTGCCATAGGCTATACATTAGCCGGGCTTCCCTGGTGGTTCAGTGGTTAAGAATCTGCCTGCCAATCCCCTGGAGAAGGAAATGGCAATACACTTGAATATTCTTGGCTGGGAAATCCCACAGTCAGGGAATCCTGGTGGTCTACTGTCCCTGGGCCTGTGAAGAGTTGGACACAATTTAGCAACTAAACACACACACACACACGTTCCTTATAATGAGGACTCTGTACCTAGAGCTTTGAATGGATTATGTGATTTAAAACTCAGACAATTCTATCACGCAGATTTGATCTTTGTTTTCACAGCTAGATAACTGAGACCTGGAGGTATGAAACAATTGCCTAAGGAAATGCAGTCAGTAAGCAAGATACAGGGAGTTTTGCCTAAGAATCTGAACTCTTAATCAGAAACTAGATTCCTGCCCATTCAGGTCTTTTATTTTGAAAAATACCAAACAGATGCTGGCTCATTGCACCCTTTTTAACCCTTCAAAAGATTCACAATTTGACGCATTTTTACCAGATTGTATTCAAGCTCTAAGTCAACACTGTGGAAATCACAGCCTCCTTCAAACACTGCCATTTTCACTTTCTTTTATCCCTTCAAAGAAGTTTGTTATTAGAATTCAACACACAATCTGTCTTGGGTTAGTGATTTACATCATCTTCAAAATAATTTTACACCTAGCAACATCACCTATATTATTTGACAGCAGGAGTCAAGCCATGAGAATAATAGACCCATTCACTGCAGCTCCAACTGAAACATAGATTAAAGAATAAATATTTGCCCAATATAAAGAAACCAAACTCAATAGGGAAAGGAACATTGTGTTCCAAATTCCATGGGGATCTCAAACAATGTAGGAAGGGAAGAAAAAATAAATTCTAATTGAATATTTGACTTCATTACATTAATACATCTTCACTGTATTCATCTAATCAGACAGTTACAAGTGACAAGATATAATAGTACCAAATTCCCTCCACATGAATAAAAAGCAATCTTGGATTATCTTACTATATTGACTTCTCATCACAATGCATTCAGTTTCCTTCTCTTGCATGTTAGCTGGGGAAAGCTGTAATTGCTCTAACTGGTTTTGATTGACCAACTGTTTAAACAGGACTATAAATATAGACGTCAAGACAGCAAACATTAAATGTTTATTTCTGTGATTCTTCTCAAGATATTGACAATCTGACCCGTGAACCCACCAGCAGGTAATCTCATAGATCATTTTCTCCACAGGAGATCCTTGTAGTTGGGCAGGTTTGTCAATATCCCTTGCAGAGGGTTTTGATCAAGGACTGCTTTGTAATTGTCTGGAAGACACATTAAACACCTCACTTTTCCCAGTGTTCTAAAGACAGAACAGTCACTTCAAGTGTAAATTGCTCGCACCAAGATTTCTCTATCTGGTTATTTTAAAAAGCAGTTTCAGATCCTTGCTACTTAGAAAATTTACAGTTGTATAAATATGACTTTCTCATACATTTCTCTGAAGCTATTCCCTTGCTCATCAGATTGTAGTGTTTAAAAAAAATCCCTAGTTGACAAGGCTTCTTTTTAAATTTACGGAATACAACTGCTTGTCTATCTAGCCAGCTTATTCTTGCTTTAGAAATGTCTTTAGTAGTTCATTATGTTTCCTTTTTAACTGACACAGTTATACATTAATTGATAGCTACTGACCGTGCAAAACAGAAAACCGAATGGGTGACTCACAGCCTTGACTCTCTTTTTTTTGAAAAATATTTAGCCAAGGGTGGTGAAATTTTGGGGGGAGGTGTGTGGAACCTGCGATGTTAGTATGAGACACTTGAAAAGGGAATGGAGCTAGGAAATTGAGGCAGACGCAAAGGTAGGACATTGAAAGTGTATGAGAAATGCAGGGGTCAGTGGTATGGTATCCTTTCTTTTGACCACTATATTGTCAATTCTTTCTCTTCTCAAAAATTCTTATCAATATTCCTTTTTCACGTCAGTGATGCCCAAATCTCTTTCTATCAGGTGTGTGAGAAAATGAAGTGGAGAACATCTGTTCTGATTTGTTTCTCTCCGAGTGTGAATTAGCAGAAGGGGAGATGATTGGATACTTTTAAATTACCGAAGTTATGAACTTTCAAACACATCAGTAGACTCTATATTTGGGAGGTAGGGGGGACTGGGTATTGCAGCGTGTGTGTAAGAAAACATCTATACATTGTGTTCCTAGCCTGACAGAGATGCCAAGCAAGCTGGGCTAGGTTGTTACAGGTCATAAGTAGGAAACAGGCTTAGTGGATGATGAAGTAAGCATTGTGGAGGGGGAGATGAGATCACTTCTCACTTGAGCATAACCATCCATTTCATTGCATTGGGAGACCGTAACTCTGCTACCCAAGAATAGATCTGTGAGTTAATTGCCCAGGTGACACCCATTTTCTTTCTGAAAAGTGAAAGTGAAGAGATCTGTGAATTGATTGCCCAGATGATAGCCATTTCCTCTCTAGCTAAGTTTTTTTGTTGAAAATCAGAAATTCACTGAGTCTTGCTATAAGCAGTAAGCTCAGGTACAGTCAGCTTATAGTAGCCTTAAAATAAGATCAGTTTTAGTATTTATTGGCCAAGAAAGTGATGATAGGTGACAAGGAGGAGCCTCTTTCTTTTTTTTTTTTTTTGAGGAGCCTCTTTCTAACACAGCCTACTCTAGACATAATTCAGTTAAAACAAGGATTCCGTTTGAGAAAAACTCAGAGACTGCAGAACAAATGGACAGGAAGGAGCCTAAAAATTTGATGGGGAGGGAGATGGGAGAACTGCCGACCACTATTCTGAACTCAATCTCCTGACATTTAAAAATTGCAAATTAAAGAGAAAATGAGACAAAGTCAGTTCCTCTCTATTTTATTCTCTTGCTCTAGGAACTGATAAAACAGCTCTTCAACACACAGGTGGAAGTGTGAATCTGAGAGCTAATGAATACTGGAAATGTTCCCAAAAATTCACAGTTTGAGAACAAGTTGTCATGAATTAATTTTGTCTTGGCATCCTGCTCAAATGGATTATAAAATAGACTTAAAATTTCAAACTTCCCATAGGCATTCTTATCTGGTCTTTGGGGTCCATTCCAAAATGAGGGTCACAGTATTTACTGCGGCAGGTGATACCTTCTACATTAAACTATCCAGACACTATCCCCCCTCAGCCCACCTAGATGTGAATTGTGGAGAGAGCTGTGACTAAATCCATAATCGGAACTGCACCATGACCAGAACACCCCACATAGTCCCTCTTCTGGTCTTTCCACATCAGGGTAGGTCTACATCATGCTAAGAGCTTTGGTTTTTCAAAGAGATTAATCTGGGTTGGAGTCTCAACTCTTCTGCTTAACATTTATGTGACCTAGGGCAAATTACCTGATATTGCTGAGTCTCAGTTTCCTCATCTGTAAAATGGGAATAGTAATATATGTACTTGCAGACTTGTGAGGATAAAATGATATAATGTAAAGGGATTTGCCCGGACCCTGTACTCAGTAAAAAACAGCTGCTACCATTTATGCCATAGATTTGATTTGCTACTTGGTACACCTTGGCAATTCATTGCATTTTCTTTGCAACTAATTAACAGCCCCAGATATCATTAAGTAAGTGTCTGGGCGGGTTGTCTCTCTAGTGGGCTAACAGAAGGAGAAGAGCAATATTAATACGCTTTTGTTGTTCAGTTGCTGAGTCACATCTGACTCTTTGCAACCCCTGCAGCACACCAGGCTCCTCTGTTCTCTGCTATCTCCCGGAGTTTGCTCAGATTCACATCCATTCAGTTGGTGATGCTATCTAACCATTTCATCTTCTGTTGCCTACTTCTTCTCCAGCCCTCAATCTGTCCCAGCATCGGGGTCTTTTCCAATGAGTTGGCTCTTTGCATTAGGTGCCAATGTATTGGAGCTTCAGCTTCAGCATCAGTCTTTCCAATGAATATTCAGGGCTAATTTCCTTTAGTATTGACTGGTTTGATCTTCTTGCAGTCCAAGGTATTATATGCTTTGGTATTTCCAAATATCTTATACTTATTACCTGCTTTGATCCCTCCATCGCTGTGAAGCAGTGTGCTTGTTCTTATACCATTCTGCAGCTGAGGAGACTGTGGTTCAGAGGGGTGAAGGAACTTCATCTGTTATGTTGTCTGTGGTAGACCAGGTAAAGTTAGCAGCTATTTGTACTCTTGTGTGTAACAAACAAAAGAAATTTTATTTCTGTGCAGCCTTCTGATAGCCTTCTGCTTACAGATGTCTTGATCAGATGCTCATATTTCACCCAGATCTGTTTCAACCTTACCTGGACTCAACTAACTTAAGAAGCGTGTGGGCCAATCCTTCTATATGCCCTTCAGGTATATCCCAGAAATAAGCTCCCACATTCTTCAGTGTAGTTTTTATCAAAAGGCTAACTGGGGAAACAATACTAATGGAAAATTAGCTGAAGAATAATCTTCCACTTCTCTCTGGTCTAAATAATTTTGTTAGAACAAGTGAAATCATCAAAGAGAGAGATTCATAAAGACACATTTCTTGCCTGCTTGTGAATTTGGTTTTTTTGAATGTCTCTCAGGCCTTATCATCCTCAGTTTAATTGATTCTTGTTATTTTCAAATTTTGTGTTTTTTTTAAATTATTTATTTATTTTGCTACACTGGGTCTTTGTTGTGGCATGTAGGATCTTTAGTTGCAGATGGAAATTCTTAGCTGTGCGATGTTGTTCCCCCACCAGGGATCAAACCTGGGCCCCCTGCATTGGGAGTGTAGAGTCTTAGCCACTGAACCACCAGGGAAGTCGCTAATTCATGTTATAATAAAAGTAGCCCTAGGGAACAAGTGGGCAGTTCGTATATCAATATAAGGGCATTGTCCATTAAATTCATTCTACCAGTGTTTGAATGCCTGCATTTTCCCAGGAATTGGGTTCTAGAGATCTAACCATGAATAAGGCCAGCCCCTATTCTCAGACAGATAAATAGACAGACACTACATAGGGTGTTACGTGCACTCAGTAAACCAGAGTGCCCGAATGGGCCACTGGAAAGTCTGAGAATCCTTAAAACTACCCTGACTTCTAACACCAGTTGCAATATCCTCAAGCCCATCTCAGTTCCAATAATTCACTAGAAAGGCTCACAGAACTCACTGAAAGTGGTTATACTCATAATGATGGCTCATGGCAGCAAAGGATGCAAATGAAAATCTGCCAAGGAAAGTATAGATGAGGCAGAGCCCAGAGAGTTCCCAGTGTGAAGCTTCCAGTTGTCCTCTTCCAGTGGAGTTGTGGACGGTGTGACCTTCTCACAACAATAATGTATCACAATACTTACAGAATACAGTCCTGAGAGCAGCCTTGGTGTGCAGTGTTTTTATTGGGGCTCAATTTCATAGATATGATTATCCACTCATGTGGCTACCTTCTTTCCCAGGCCACCTAGAAGTCAAACTGATACCCTGTGGCCCAAAACCTTTCACCATAAATTGTACTGTTAGTATACACTCTTGAGTGTGGCCCAAGTCCTCCAAATAAATAAGAGTATGTTTCTTTTTTTTAATTTTTACATTGGAGTATTTTTATTGGAATATAGTTGATTTGCAATGTTGTATTAGTTTCAGGTATAAGCAAAGTGGTTCAGTTATACATATACATGGGTCTATGTGTCTTCTTTTTCAAATTCTTTTCTCATATAAGTTATTACAGAATATTGGATAGAGTTCTCTGTGCTATACAGTAAGTCTTTGTTTGTCATCTATTTTATATATAGTAGTGTGTTTATGTTAATCCCAAACTCCTAATTTATTCTCCCACCATGTTTGCCTTTGGTAACCATAGTTTGTTTTTAAAATCTGTGAGTCTGTAAATAAGTTCATTTATATCATTTTAAAATTATATTCTATGTGAGTATTATCATATGATATTTGTCCTTCTCTGACTCTACTTTGTATGATAATCTCTAGGTCCATCCATGTTGCTTGCTGCAAATGGCATTATTTTGTTCTTTTTTGTGGCTGATTAATATTCCATTGGCTATATGTACCATATCTTCTTTTTCCTCTGTTGATGGACATTTAGGTTGCTTCCATGTCTTGGATATTGTAAATAGTATTGCAGTGAATATTGGGGTGGATGTATCCTTTAGAATTTTACTTTTCTTTGGATATATGCCCAAGAGTAGGCTAGCTGGATCATATGGTAGCTCTGTTTTTCATTTTTCAAGGAATCTCCATGCTGTTCTCTATTGTGGCTGTACCAATTCACATTCCCACCAACAATGTAGGAGGGTTCCCTTTGTATCCTCTTCAACATTTATTGTTAATAGACCTTTTGATGATGTCCATTCTGATTGGTGTGAGGTGATACCTCATTGTAGTTTTGATTTGCATTTCTCTGATAATTAGTGATGTCGAGCATGTTTTCATGTGCCTCTTGGCCATCTGTATGTCTTCTTTGGTGAAATGTCTGTTCTGCCCCTCTTTTTTTGGATTTTATTGAAGTATTGTTGATTTACAAAGTTGTGTTAATTTCTTCTGCAGAGGAAAATGACCCCAGTTTTATATATATATATATTCTTTTTCACATTCTTTTCCATTATGGTTTGTAACAGGATATTGAATATAGTTCCCTGTGATATACAGTAGATTCTTGTTGTCTATCCATTCCATGTATAATAGTTTGTCTCCTGATTCTGGACTCCTATTTCTTCCCTCCCCTCCCCCCTTCCTACTTGTTCTGTCCATTTTTTTAATTGGGCTTTTTTTTTTGGACATAGATCTGCATGAGCCGTTTGTGTATTTTGGAGATTCAGACAGGACATTCCAAGGTTTGGAGATTACCACCAAGGAGTCAAGGAGAAAGGCCAGGTTCAGACTAACTTCATTCTGTACAGCACAGCTCCCATATCAGTTTACAATATCAGAGAAAACTTCTTAGAGGGGAGAATGTGTAAATGGAGATCCAGGACAAGTAAGGGTTAGCCAAGGTCTTCCAGTCAAGGGAACAGCATAACAGGGGCTCAGAAACAAGAGAAAGCAGAGATTGTTTGAAGTGCTTGAGGATGTCTGGGACAGAGAGTGTGAGAGAACAAGAGGTCAGGGAAGAGCCTGGAGGAAACAGTCTGGAGGGTGGATCTTAGGATGGCTCAGAAGCAGAGGTGTATTAGAGCCAGCCTATGGGGTTGGGAGAGTCATCTGCTAAATACTCCAGAATCTTGCAAACTATTCTTCAATACAGTTGTCATTAAATTTTTAATTATATAAACTTATAACTAAGTAAGTGTGTTAGTTGCTGTTATGTCTGACTCTTTGCAACCCCATGGACTGTGGCCCACTAGGCTCCTCTGTCCATGGAATTCTCCAGGCAAGAATACTGGAGTGGGTAGCCACTCCCCTCTCTATAAATCATATTTTTAAAAGATGGTACTCAATAAATAGGTGGGAAAAAAAAAAGATGGTACCCAAGACTCATCACTGGTGGATTACTTTTCTTTCTTTCTTTCTTTTTTGTTGTTGCTATTCTTAGCTTTTTTGAGGTATCTATATGGTAGAAATTCTATACAATAGTGTATTCATGTAAGTCTCTTCCCAGTTTGCTTTCAGTGACAGCACTTTGGTGGCTTGAAATCAGTTGTGGTAGAAGTATATTTACACCACAATGATTAGCAAATGCTTCAACTCAGGGCCTTTGCTTCCTGCCAAGAGCTGATGGTTAAACATTTACCAACATAACAAGAATCATATTTCCCTGAGGACCAAAAGACACTGAGAGATATATTAAGCTGGGAAATGATATAATAAACTGTTCATTGGGAAGATCAGTTTGGTTTTTGAGAGCAGGAGAGATTTATAGGACAAGAATGGATTCAGGAAGGCTAATTGGAAGCTTTGACACTGTCCTCCTTTATAAGGGCTCATGGGCAAAGTCCATCTTCAGTCACAATACTAGGAACAACTACATTTCATCAGAATATCTGGCTTTTCATCTTATGCAGGCTGTAAATCTCATAGCTGATAATTTTTCTTTTCCATTTGGAAGCAGGAAACCAAATTTTTGGTCCACCTCAAACAATTTTTGCTAAACCTTTCTAATGCCCTTACTTCAATTTCTTTTAATTTTCCTACTTCTGCTTTTCTCTTTGCTGCAATGGTCTCATTTAAAAACTTTCCTAAATGGAATCTTCATATCCTAATACCAAATAGGCAATAACTAAACAAATAAAGATTTAAAAGGCAGCCTATGACCTTCAAAACTCACATTTATTTAAAACAAAAACTATCAACAAATACTCCCAACTTTTTCATTGTCATTGAATGTCTCTTTTACTTGTTTTAGCTTCAGCATGAGGTTTCTTCTTAAAATCAGGGGAAAGCCAAGATACTTGCCATCTCTCTTAAATCTGAAAGGGCTTCATTGAAAAAAATGAACCACACAGAAGAGTCTCAGAGGAGGAGCGAGCTAGTGGTGCAGATGATTGGTGTTCAGGACATCAACCTGACCTGGTTCCTGCTCTGTACATGCTCACTCCACCCTGGGACAGGATGTGCAGTAGACACACCTACTCATCTTTAGATGTTAAATATCACTGTGCCCTGATAGGAACTTAGCAAGCCTCAGGGGTCATGAAGGATGGATTATTTTGAATTTACAACTTGCGTCCTTAGAGGTCACCTTGACTGGAAAGAAGCATACCATTTCCTTCCATAATAATATTTTGCATTTGCTTTACATTTATTCTTTCATTCAATCTAATAACCACAACAACCCTATCATAGGTGGATATTTTTGTCCCTGCTTTAGAGCGGAGGCAGTAAGGCTTTGGAGCTTTTAAAGAATTTGTTCAAGTGGAAGAGATAGGATTTGGGTTCACATCACCTGCCTTCTGTCCAGCTTTGTTCCCTTCCTCAGCAAGTCCTCTGCACAAAGTTCAGGTTCATTTTTGACCCACTCAGGAGAGGAATGGATGAGGGGGAGAGCCATGATTGTCTGTGAAGCTAAAAGGACTGGACATTTCAAAGCAATACATGTCAGACACCAACCAGTCTTGAGTAAAAGGATCCATGGTACTAAACTGTGTCTTTGAGAAACATAACTTTTCCTCTATCTTCATTATCATTTTGTTTCTGGCCAACAAAAATAGTTATGTTAATAATTAAGATCATAATAACAGCTAACATTTATTGAGTGTTTTGTGTATGCCTGGCTGTGCCAAGGGCTTTACTTAAATTGTTAACTAAGGTGGATCTGAGTGTTCAGTTTCCTCGCTTGGCTATCTGGTGAATAAATCTCTTTGCTGCAAACCTCGGCATCTTGGTAGTTTGGCTCGCTGCACATCGGGCAAAACAAATCTACTTTGTTGTTGGTGATGAGGATGGTGATGAGGTCTATGGGATGAGGAGATGTGTGGGTAAGGTGACCATTGAAACTTTGTGCTGTGTTCCTCTTGTCATTCCCACCGACTGTGGAGATCAAGCCCTGAGCCTTTGGAGTACGAGCACTGACTCCAAGACTCTAAACTACCAGAGAACTAACCCTAGGGAGTACCAAATTAGTGAGAACTCACACAGAGGAAACCATTTGAATACAAGATCTGGCATCACCCAACCACCCTGTTCTGGACACCACATCTAAACAACAAACAAAACAAAAATACAAACCCAATCATCAGCAGACAGGATTACCACCTCACTCAGCCTTGTCCATCAGAGAAAAAACAAACAAACAAACAAACAAAACTCAGCACAAATATCACCCTATATGAAGCTCACAAAAACCACTGGACCAATCTTAGGAGGGAAGAAACCAAAAGGAGGAAAGAATTCAACCTTCTTCAAAGAAAGAATTCAACTTTCCTTGAAGCCTAGGAAAAGGAGACCTCAAACACAATAAGTTAAAAAAATAATGAAAAGGCAGAGAAATACTACACAAATGAAGGAACAAGCTAGAAACACAGAAGTCCAAATAAATGAAGAGGAAAGAGGCAAACTACCTGAGAAAGAATTCAGAATAATGATAGTAAAGATGATCAAAAACCTTGAAAAAAAAAAATGGAGGAAATGCAGGGATCAATTAACAAAGACCAAGAAAAATTAAAGAATAAACATACAGAGACAAACAATGCAATTACTGAAATTAAAAATACTCTATAAAGGAATCAATAGTAGAATATCTGAAGCTGAAGAAAGAATCAATGAGATAGAAGATAAAATGGTGGAAATAACTTCTGAAGAGAATAAAGTCAAAAGAATGAAAAGAAGTGAGGATAGTCTCAGAGACCTCTGGGAAAATATCAAACACACTAACATTTGAATCAAAGGGGTCCCAGAAGAAGAAGAGAAAAAGAAAGGTTATGAGGAATTTTTTGAAGAGATTATAGTTGAAAATTTTCCCAACATGGAAAAGAAAATAGTCAATCAAGTCCAAGAGGCACAAAAAGACCCATACAGGATAAACCCATGGAGAAACATGCTAAGATGCATACTAATCAAACTAACAAAGACTAAACACAAAGAAAGAATATTAAAAGCAGCAAGGGAGAATCAACAAGTAACATACAAGGGAAACCCCATATGCTTAACAGCTGATCTCTCGGCTAAAACTCTGTAGGCCAGAAGGGAATGGCAGGATATATATAAAGTACTGAAATGGAACAATCTACAACCAAGATTGCCAAACCTGGCAAGGATCTCATTTAAAATTGTTGGAGAAATAAAAAACCAGCTTCACAACAAACGTTAAAGGGGCTTACATAGTCAAGAAATACAAGAGAAGAAAAAAGATCTACAAAATAAACCCCAAACAATTAAGAAAATGGCAGTAGGAACATATATATCAATAATTACTTTAAATGGATTAAATGCTCCAAACAAAAGACACAGACTGGCTGAATGGATATAAAAACAAGACCCATATATATGCTGTCTACAAGAAATCCACTTCAGACCTCAAGACACATATAGACTGAAAGTGAGAGGATGGAAAAATATATTCCATGCAAATGTGAAGCAAAGGAAAGCTGGAGTAGCAATCCTCATATCAGACAAAACAGACCTTAAAGATTACAAGAGATAAGGAAGGACACTACATAATGATCAAGGGATCAATCTAAGAGGAAGACATAACAGTTGTAAATATCTGTGCACCCAACATAAGACCTCCTCAGTACATAAGACAAACACTAACAGACATAAAAGGAGAAACTGACAGTAACACAATATTATTAGGAGACTTTAATACCCCACTCACACCAATGGACAAATCATCAGAACAGAAAATGAATAAGGAAACACAAGTCTTAAATGATACATTAGATGAGGTGGATCTCATTGATATATTCAGGACATTCCATCCAAATACAGAAGAACATACCTTCTTCTCAAGTTCTCATGAAACATTCTCCAGGATAGATCACATCTTGGGTCACAAATCAAACCTCAGTAAGTTTAAGAAAATTGAAATCAAATCAAGCATCTTTTCTGACCACAATGCTATGAGACTAGATATCAGTTACATGAAAAAAAAAAAAAAAAAAAAACTGTAAGAAACACAAACACATGGAGATTAAGCAACACGTTTCTAAATAGCCAACAGGCTACTGAAGAAATCTAGAAATCAAAAAATTTCTAGAAATAAATGACAGTGAAAACACAACTACTCAAAACCTACAGGATGCAGCAAAAGCAGTTCTAAGAGAGATGTTTATAGCAATACAATCCTACCTCAAGAAACAAGAAAAACATCAAATAGACAGCCTAACTTTACACCTAAAACAACTGGAAAGAGAAGAACAAAAAACCCCCAAATTAGTAGACAGAAAGAAATCAAGATCCGAGCAGAAATAAACGAAAAAGAAATGAAAGAATCAATAGTAAAGATTAATAAAACTAAAACCTGGTTCTTTGAGAAGATAGACAAAATTGACAAACCTTTAGCCAGACTCATCAAGAAAAAAAGAGAGAAGAATCAAATCAACAAAATTAGAAATGAAAAAGGAGAGGTTACAACAGACTGCAGAAATACAAAGGATTATAAGAGACTATTATGAACAACTATATGGCAATATAATGGATAACCTGGAAGAAATGGACAGATTCTTAGAAAAGTTTAATCTTCTGAGATTGAACCAGGAAGAAATAGAAATTATGAACAACCCAATTGCAAGCACTGAAATGGAAGCTGTGATCAAAAATCCCCCTCCCCCCAAAAATGCCCAGGACCAGATGGCTTCACAGGAGAATTCTATCAAACATTTAGAGAAGAGCTAATGCCTATCCTTCTAAAACTCTTTAAAAAAATTGCATAGGAAAGAAAACTTCCAAACTCATTCTACGAGGCCACCATCACCTGATACCAAAACCAGACATAGGCAACACACAAAAAGAAAACTACAGGCCAATATCACTGGGGAACATAGATGCAAAAGTCCTCAAAAAAAGTTTAGCAAACAGAATTCAGCAACACATCAAAAAGCTCATACAGTATCATCAAGATGGGTTTATTCCAGGAATGCAAAGATTCTTCAGTATATGCAAATCAAACAATGTGATACACCATATTAGCAAATTGAAAGAATAAAAACCATATGATCATCTCAATAGATGCAGAAAAAGCCTTTGTAAAAATTAAGCACTCATTTATGATTAAAACTCTTTAAAAAATGGGCATAGGAGGAACCTACCTCAATATAGTAAAGACCATATATCATAAGCCTATAGCAAACATTGTTCTCAATGGTGAAAAACTGAAAGATTTTTCCCTTCCCCTAAGATCAGGAACAGGACAAGGGTGTCCACTTTCACCACTATTATTCAACGTATTTGCAGAAGTCCTAGCTACAGCAATCAGAGAAGAAAAAGAAATAAAAGGAATCCAGATAGGAAAAGAAGAAGTAAATCTCTCATGACATGAGAGATGACATGATACTGTACATAGAAAACCCTAAAGATAGTATCAGAAAATTACTAATCAGTGAATTTAGCAAAGTTGCAGGATACAGAATCAATACACAGAAATCATTTGCATTTATATATACTAACAGTGAAAAATCAGAAAGAGAAATTATGGAATCAATCCCATTCACCATTGCAACAAAAAGAATTAAATATCTAGGAATAAACTTACCTAAGGAGACAAAAGAACTGTACACAGAAAATTATATGACACTGATGAAAGAAATCAAAGATGACATAAACAGATGGAGAGATATTCCATGTTCCTGGGTAGGAAAAATCAATATTGTGAAAATGACTATACTACTAAATGCAATCTATAGATTCAATGGCATCCCTATCAAATTACCAATGGTATTTTTCACAGAACTAGAAGAAAAAATTTCATAATTCATATGGAAACATAAAAGACCCTGAATAGCCAAAGCAGTCTTGAGAAAGAAGAATGGAACTGGAGGAATCAACCTTCCTGACTTCAGATTGTACTACAAAGCTACAGTCATCAAGACAGTATGGTCCTCGCACAAAAACAGAAATATAGACCAATGGTACAAGATAGAAAACCTAGAGAAAAACTCATGCACCTATGGGTATCTTATTTTTGACAAAGGAGGCAAGAATATACAATGGGCCAAAGACAGCCTCTTCAATAAATGGTGCTGGGAAAACTGGACAACTACATGGAAAAGAATGAAATTAGAACACTTCCTAACACCATACACAAAGGTAAATTCAAAATGGATTAAAGACTTAAATGTAAGACTGGAAACTATAAAACTATTAGAGGAAAATATAGGCAGAACACTCGATGACATAAATCAAAGCAAGATTGTCTATGACCCACCTCCTAGAGTAATGGAAATAAAAACAAAAATAAACAACTGGAACCTGATTAAACTTAAAAGCTTTTTCACAGCAAAGGAAACTATAAGCAAGGTGAAAAGACAACCCTCAGAATGGGAGAAAATAATAGCAGGTGAAACAGCTGACAAAGGATTAATTTCCAAAATATATAAGCAGCTCATACAACTCAATACCAGAAAAACAAACAACCCAATCAAAATGTGGGAAAAGACTAAACAGACATTTTCCCAAAGAAGACATACAAATGGCTAAGAAACACATAAAAAGATACTCAACATTGCTCATTATTAGAGAAATGCAAATTAAAACTACAATGAGGTATCGCTTTACACCGGTCAGAATGGCTGTCATCAAAAACTCTACAAACAATAAATCCTGGAGATGGTGTGGAGAAAAGGGAACACTCTTGCATTGTTGGTAGGAATGTAAATTGATAAAGCCCCTGTGGAAGACAGTATGGAGCGTCCTTAAAAAACTAGGAATAAAACCACTGTATGACTTGGCAATCCCACTCTTAGGCATATACCCTGAGGAAATCAAAATTGAAAAAGACACATGTATCCCATTGTTCATTGCAGCACAATTTACAGTAGCTAGAACATGGAAGCAACCTAGACGTTCATCAACAGATGAATGGATAAAGAAGTTTTGGTACATATACACAATGGAATATTACTCAGCCATAAGAAAGAACACATGTGAGTCAGTTCTAATACGGTGGATGAACCTAGAGCCTAATACAGAGTGAAGTAATTCAGAAAGAGAAAGATAAATATTGTTTTCTAACACATATATACAAAATCTAGAAAAATGGTACTGAAGAATTTATTTACAGGGCAACGATGGAGAAACAGACATAGTGAACAGACTTATCGATGTGGGGAGAGGGTGGGAAAGGGTGAGATATATGGAAAGAGTAACATGGAAACTTACAATACCGTATGTAAAATAGATAGCCAATAGGAATATGCTGTATGGATCAGGAAACTCAAACGGGCTCTGTATCAACCTAGAGGGGTGTGATGAGGAGGGAGATGGGAGGGAGTTTCAAAAAGGGAGGGGATATATGTATACCTATGGAATTAAAAAAATTTTTTTATTTTTAAAAAATTTTTAAAAATTAAAAAAAAAAAAAACAAAAAACTAGCCCTCACTACTATCCTATGACAATGATGTAGATACTATTATAATACCTGGTTTATGCTCAAAGAAACTGGCACTCAGAGAGCAAGTTAAGGAAGTTGTATAAGGTCACAGAGTTTATAAGTCCTGAAACCAGGAGATACCAAATCCCAGAGCTGTCTTGCAAATGCTATCGTGTGTTAAGGCCCTGGGATGGGAATACCAAACCACCTTACCTGTCTCCTGAGAAACCTGTATTTAAGTAAAGAAGCAAAAGTTAGAACTGGACATATAATGATGGACTGTTTCAAAATTGGAAAATAAATACATCAAGGCTGTATATTGCTACCCTGTTTATTTAACTTCTATGCAGAGTACATCATGAAAAATGCGAGGCTGGATGAATTCAAAACTGGAATCAAGATTGCTAGGAGAAGTACCAACAACCTCAGATATGCAGATAATACCACTCTAATGGCAGACAGTGAAGAGGAACTAAAAAGCCTCTTGATGAAGGTGAAAGAGAAGAGTGAAAAATCTGACTGGAAACTCAGCATTCAAAAAACTAAGATCAGTCTGCCTTCTTAGCGCAGTAGGCAGTGCATCAGTCTCATAATCAAAAAACTAAGATCATAGCATCTGGTCCCATCACTTCATGTCAAATAAAAGGGGGAAAAGTGGAAGCAGTTGCAGATTTTACCTTTTTGGGCTCCAAAATCACTGCAGACAGTGAGTGAAGCCATGATATTAAAAGAGGCTTGCATCCCACTGCTGCCAGACCAGTGTTTGGACTTTCCTGGTGGTTTAGATGGTTAAGAGTCCACCTGCAATGCAGGAGACCCAGGTTCAGTCCCTGGGTTGGGAAGATCCCCTGGAGGAGAGAATGGCTACCCACTCCAGTGTTCTTGCCTGGAGAATTCCATGGTCAGAGGAGCCTGGCGGGCTACAGACTATGGGGTTGTAAAGAGTTGGACATGACTGAACAACTTTCACTTCCTTTCTTTTGCTCCTTGGAAGGAAAGTTATGACAAACCTAGATTGTGTATTGGAAAGCAAAGACATCACTTTGTTGACAAAGATCCACATAGTCAAAGCTATGGTTCATTCAGTAGTCATGTACAGATGTGTGAGTTGGACCATGAAGAAGGCTGAACGCCAAAGAATTGATGCTATCGAATTGTGGTGTTGGAGAAGGCTCTTGAGAGGCCCTTGGAAATCAAACCAGTCAATCCTAAAAGAGATCAACCCTTAATATTCATTGAAAGGACTGATGCTGAAGCTCCAGTGGTCTGGCCATCTGATGCAAAGAGCTCTTTTCATTGGAAGTGACCCTGATCTTAGTTATGGCATGTGGGATCTAGTTCCCTGACCAGGGATCAAACCTGGGCCCTCTACACTGAGAGCACACAGTCTTGCCACTGGACCACCAGGGAAGTCCTTCCAGCTCATTATTCTTGAGAAAATAATTCCTGCTCTTGGACTTGGTGGGCTTCAGAATGAAGCCAGAACCCCTTCTCTCTAGCCCCCAAAGATGAACTCAAATGTTAAATACAGTGTTGAAAATGATTTCTGTGTGTGTGTGTGTGTGTGTGTGTGTGTGTGTGTGTGTGTGTGTATAGGCAGGGAGCAAGGATGAAACATGGGCTGAAGGAGGGGAGTAAAGGTTTGAGACAGTAGGGGCCCTGATTAGACTGATTCATTTGGTTTGCTGTACAGGACTTGTGGGACAGATAAGATCTTTTGTCTTAATTCCAAGACTTGTACAGAGTTTTGCTTGCATCCTGTAAATCAGACATTTCTATGGAAATTTCATTCCATCCTCCCCACTCCCAACTATAATTAGAATAAGCACAGACAAAAAAAGATATGGGTAGTCACATACTGGGCATATATATTTATTGAGTTTCTTAACTAGTTGTGGACAATCGAAACATTTCACTCTTCCTCTTGATCTTGTTTGGGCAGCCCACATTCAAACAGTGAGCTCAGAGATGGCATCTGGCAAATCAGGAACTCTGAGTCCACTTCAGTGTGGCCCAAATATAAAGCCATTGGGACCTTCTGATTTTTCCTAAACAGTGACCCTTAACATCATTAATCTCCTCGTTGGCACACTGATTTGGGTACATCATACCTTCTTGTATAAAAGACAATTCACTTTGGTTCTGTACTATCATGGTTAACGCAGGGTTTTATTTGGGGTTTATCATAAATAAAGAGATTTTCCATTCTGGGGTATAGCTTGAGGATGAAAGGCAATTAGTAATATTGTTTACTATTAATAACTAGTAATATTAGCAACTAGTAATATTGTTACAATATTGCAATAATAATATTGTTAGAAATTCAAACTTCCCTGATTTTATGACGTATTTCTTAAGGTCTTGAAATACAGAACATTTTCCCCATTGTCATATACTTTGTGGACCGGTGACTTAAAAACAAACAAAAAAACACCTCTTCACAGACTTTGTGTGTTAGGAAGGCTCAATTCATTCCATTCATAGTGTAAATGTCTGTGCTCTCAGGGCTAGGAGAATGCTGTCTCCCATTTTCTAAACCCAATGCTTTGTTGTTTAGTCACTAAGTTGTGTTCCACTCTTTTGTGATCCTATGGACTGTAGCTCCCCATATTCCTCTATCCATGGGATTTCCTAGGCCAAAAAGCTGAAATGGGTTGCCATTTCCTTCTCCAGGGGATCTTCCTGACCCAGGGATCAAACTCATGTCTCCTGCATTGACAAGTGGATTCTCTACCACTGAGTCTTCAGGGAAACCCAAAACTCAACTCTACCCAGGCCTCTATCATTAATCCCCTGGATTTGGGCCACAGCCCTTCCCCTACTCAGGGCCCGTTTTGTCTACTTCCTATCTCCTCTTCCATCTTCCTGCACAGTATTTTCTCTCTGTGATTTCTGTAAAATGCAGATTTGATCTTGTCTTTCCCCTTGACAAAGCACTTTAATTACTTGGTTGCCTGAAATGTAGTCTCACCTTCTTAGCATAGCATAGAAGACTTTCCATGATATGATCTTTGCCCTTTCTGGAACTTCTTTCCAGGAGACCTTGTTCTTTATTAGAGCTAGACTTGCTCACCGTTTGTATGTACGTTAATTTTTGTGGTTGTCCTATAAGGTTTGGGTCATAATTCCCATCTTATAAATGGAAATAGTAGACTTTAGAGGAAGTCCATTAATAGTCCTAATGAGGGCACTGGGATTCAATACTTCCTGGCACTAAGATTTTAAACATTTTTTTAATACTGCCTAATAGTTCTATATTTTGAAACTATATAACTTAACAAACAAACCCAGTATAAGAAAAACTACCCATTACTCTACCTTTGTTGGTTGATTCTTAAGCAAAAAGAGAAGCAATTCATGGAGCCCTGGAACTTGTATTCAGGAAGGGCCTGGGACCAGGAAAGGAAAATCACCAGAACTAGGGAGGACTCCATCTCAGCCTCTCCTGTGGCTACCTAGGGGCCATCTTTATGAGTCACCTAAAAACTGTCCCTTAAAAGTTAAGCATTTAAACTTTCCTCTATAAGTCAGTAAAATGTAATTATTGAGTTTGGTTCAGCTTAGAGTTCAAGTTGTTGGTGTAGTTCATTCTAGATTGGGCGGGGGCTGGGAGGGTTTGATGGTATCAAGGCTTTGTGGCTTGGATGGTAAAGAATCTGCCTAAGGGGCAGGAGACCGGGGTTCAATCCCTGCGTTGGGAAGATCCCCTGGAGAAGGAAATAGCTATCCACTCCAGTATTCTTGCCTGGAGAATTCCACAGACAGAGGAGCCTGGCTGGCTCCAGTCCATGAGATTGCAAAGAGTTGGACATGACTCAGTAACTAAGAACAGCACAGTAGCATACATTCAAGGCAGCATCATTAATGACAAACATAGGAAATAGAATCTCACGGTGCCTGGATCTGCCTCCCCCATTGGAGGAGCAGCATGGTTATGTTCCCTTCACGCCCAGTGTGGAATTCTGGGAGTCTGAGATGGCTCGCTTGGACTTCTAAGAATTTGTATGTTGGAGTTTTAGTCCTTTCCCCTAAATATTTTCCTGAAAAGAATAGCTTTTCTAGCTCCTTGCAGATATTTTGCACTTCGATGCGAATGAGAGTAGAACCTTTTTGGAAAAAGCTTAAAGGAGACCAAATCTTGCATGAAGCCTCTGGTACCTAAAGGGACTGAGAGGGACATATAACCAGAAGGTAGACTTGCACCTTCACAGTTGTGTCCAGTTACAGAACCATGCTGTGGACACTTGCTCTGATCATGCTGAAGCGTAGTGTAGTTTTCAGGCTATGGCCAGGTTGGGAAGGCTGTCTTGTCTCCTTCTGGTCTTCTTGCAGGAATTCAGGAACCATGGAGGCAACAACCCCACCTGCTTGCAACAGTTCTGTTCTCCTGTGGGCAGGAGGAAGTTCTTACGACTCCCACCTGAGATCAGTGAGAGAGTCCAGTCCAGCATGAATGCAGAATCATGTATGGTGCCAAGACTCAAACACATGTCAGTTACATCTACCTCAAAGCAAGTGAGTTTATTTTTCCTGGGTCTTAGTTTTTTCATATGTAATCTGGGGAGAATCATACCTTCCTTACCAGGTTAAGTGAGAAAAAATATCATGTAGATTGCATTGCAATGCATATAGTAAACAGTAGAAATGCAACTCTTTATTTGTTTTGGCTCCACTTTGCTTTATAAATATTAAAAAATAATGATTTGTAAAGCCTCAGAAAAACATGCTTATCAATGTTTCTGTGGTTGGTACCTTAACTCTAAGTTTGTTAGGAGAATTGTCTGCTTCAGTAAGGAAACAGTCATTCTTCACTTGTTTCTGCTTATTTGTAAGCATGGTGTATTGCCCTCAGGAAGGTAGGCGGGCAAGAGAGGGATGGGTTCTAGTTGTAGGTCTGTCATTAAACCCAGCAGCTGTGCATGAAGAGTGGTGAAACTTCTCTTTGCCTGAGCTTTCTAATCAAACATCTGGCCTATATCACAGGGTTGTTACAACCAATAGAAATCATAGCTGGGAAAGTACTTCAAAAAAAAGTTTAAATCCTATAAAAATTTGTACCTACAGCATACACAGCAGAAACCATGCTACTGAAGTGCTCAGACTAACCCCCTTTAAATAGACACCACCCTGGGAGAAGTTCAGAAGGATAAGCACTGATTTCTGCTGGAAACCTAGCTGTCTTCTATGGGATAAATCTACATTTTTACCCTTATTGGAATTAATTCAGTTGTCCCTCTGATGAGTACAAACAATTTTATAAGGATCCCTGAGTGTAATTCTACAAACATAAATGGAGCTTGTCATTGTGTAGTTGATAGGGTTTGCACATTTGCAGAAATGAGTCCTCTCAGATCTAAATTGCATCCCCTGTTAATTAACCAGGAAGTCTCCCTTCATCACTCCTCAACTGGGAACATTTCCTCATGGGCAGTTATGACCACCACATTGGTGGTACCTTGAACAGAAGGCAGGGAGGGGACCACCATCCTCATTCTGTTGGTGGTTCTTTTTTTTCTCCTTCCTTAGAAGGCTGGAAGTTGGACTGGGCTAATTTCTCTCCACGAGACACTCATCATTGTCACCATTATCATCCTGATGAATAATGATGGTAATAACAAACAAAAGGAATTACTCCCTAAAGCTAGGGTGAAGTAGGGTCACATTCACTTTTCAACTAAATCCTGCTTCAGTTTGGTCAGAATAGCATGAAGTTTTGCATGTCTTCCTTCAAGGTCTCCCATCTCTTGACATTTCTAACAACCACAAATTAGATTGTACGAACACAAAAGAATCTGAAGGTCATTCAGACTTCCATACATAAGAGAGGGGACATTCTTATTTTTACTTATTGCTGCCACACGGGGTTGTTGTTGACAGCTGGTTCTAAATGTGCTGGAAGAACCAGATCTTGGTTCCTTCGAGAGAGCTGAAGGTAGTTTCTTGGTGTCTGATTTTTCAGAGTGTTTCTTGCTCCACTTAGGCTCCCATGGTCGTTGTTCTCGGTTCTTTGCAATTTCATTCATCCTAAGTCTTCTTCAGGTTTCCCCATGAAAACCTTCAAAATCATGATATCTGTTTGACTTTAACATCATCATTCCTCCCTTATCTCCCCCATATCATCTTCTTCCTGACATGTCAACTTGATAATCATATTTTCTTAGTCACAGAGGTGAGGAACCTAATTTATATGGGACTTATGTCCTTGTCCAATCAGTGATCAGTTCTGCTAACTTTCCTCCAAAGTTTTCTTACTACCCCATCAAATCTAGATCCTCATCGCTTCTCATCCAGACTCTCTTGAGGACCTTCAGTCTCTGGGATAATAATCTGAAAAGCAGTGCTTCAGTCATTTCTGGTGACTCTTTTTCATAGAAAGCCTCTGACTCTCCTACAGTTGAGACCATAACATGGTATTCATGTGCCCTCAATTCAATACACATGGTATTCACGTGCCTGGGTCCCAGCCTCCCTGTTTATGGACATATTCCTGACTTGCCCACACATGTTCTGCTTTCCAACCAAATTCAGTAATCTCGGATTCACAAACATCGAATGTTTATCACATGCATGAATAAATGAATAAATGAATAATCCATGGTCCTTCATTTGTTCCTATTTCTATTTATTCCTTCAGTCAGCTTTCTCCAGTTACTTCCAACTCTCAAAACTCTACAGATATTTCAAAACCAATATAAAATATACCCCCCACCACCTTCTCAAAGCTTTCCCTGATCATATCAACCAACAATCACTCTCCCTCTGAGATGAGAGAGTGCTTTGATAATAATGTGGCACTCATTATAATCCCTTGTATTCCTGTGTGATTTTCCTTCCCCACTCTTAGACTTAATGTTCACTTAAAGGTGAAGCCATGCCTTCTTCATCCCATAATCCACAGTCCCTAGCCTACTGCCTTAGTATGGATTTGAATTAGAATGAATGATATTGCTTGAAATAGTATCTCAATTTCAACTGATTAAAAATCAGCTCTTAAAACTATTGACTTAAAAACATGTGAGCATAATCACCTCTTTCTTCAACTGCCTTCCTTGGGTCTATCTTACTTGTATGTGTGTGTTAGTCACTCAGTCGTGTCCGGCTCTTTATGACCCCATGGACTGGAGCCAGCCAGGCTCCTCTCTCCATGGAATTCTCCAGGCAAGAATACTGAAGTGGGTTGCCATTCCCTTCTCCAGGGGATCTTCCCAATCCAGGGATTGAACCCAGGTCTCCTGCATTACAGGCAGATTCTTTGCCATCTGAGCTACACCAGGGACTTAATTTGACTTTGTTGCATAAGTCATAGCAAGTGTTTATTAAGGATCACATATAATCCTCATAGAGACCTTTTAAGGTAGGTATAATATTATCCCCACTTTATAGATGGAAACAAGCTTAGAGAGGTTAAGTAAAATGCAAAGATCACATAGCTAATAAATGACATAGTTGAAATGACCTATGAAGGATGTGGTCCTAGCCTCAGTTATGTGATCAATCTTAAAGCCAGAGATTTTATCTGGTACATCCTCCCTTTTCTCCCTAACTCAGCCAGCTTGTTTATCCCTGTTTCTTAATTTAGCATCTTGAAAATTAATTTCTATTTTTAACTTGTTTTAACACTTGTACACATGAGTTGAGTCTTGTCCTAATCTCCTTTGGCTTGGATGTGACCCTTGGGAAAGTGCTGCTATATCTTAATGTTCTTAGCTGTTCACTAAAGGAGATAAAGCCATAGATGCTTCCAGGGGCAGATGTCTGCAAACTCTGCCATATTTAAAAACAAACTTAGAAAACTAGGCTCCTGGGGCTAGAATACCATGTGTAATTTATGTAAGATGGAAAATACTCTGGGAAGGCCAAGTAGGAGAAGAAATCCTTTAACTTGCTAGAGCTCCAAATTTCCAGCTTTATATTTTTCCAGCTACAAAGGCAGATTTTTTTCTACTGAAACACACAAAAGAATTTGTGGTAACTATGGGTAGAATAGCCATTTTGACAATATTGATTCTTCCAATCCATGAACACGGTATGTTTCTCCATCTGTTTGTGTCCTCTTTGATTTCTTTCATCAGTGTTTTATAGTTTTCTATGTATAGGTCTTTTGTTTCTTTAGGTAGATATACTCCTAAGTATTTTATTCTTTTTGTTGCAATGGTGAATGGTATTGTTTCCTTAATTTCTCTTTCTGTTTTTTCATTGTTAGTGTATAGGAATGCAAGGGATTTCTGTGTGTTAATTTTATATCCTGCAACTTTACTATATTCATTAATTAGCTCTAGTAATTTTCTGGAAGAGTCTTTAGTGTTTTCTATGTAGAGGATCATGTCATCTGCAAACAGCGAGAGTTTCACTTCTTCTTTTCCTATCTGGATTCCTTTTATGTCTTTTTCTGCTCTGATTGCTGTGGCCAAAACTTCCAACACTATGTTGAATAGTAGTGGTGAGAGTGGGCATCCTTGTCTTGTTCCTGATTTCAGAGGAAATGCTTTCAATTTTTCACCATTGAGGGTGATGCTTGCTGTGGGTTTGTCATATATAGCTTTTATTATGTTGAGGTATGTTCCTTTTATTCCTGCTTTCTGGAGAGTTTTAATCATAAACGACTGTTGAATTTTGTCAAAGGCTTTCTCTGCATCTATTGAGATAATCATATGGTTTTTATCTTTCAATTTGTTAATGTGGTGTATTACGTTGATCGATTTGCGGATATTAAAGAAAAGCAATCTATAGATTCAATGCAATCCCTATCAAGCTACCAACGGTATTTTTCACAGAACTAGAACAAATAATTTCACAATTTGTATGGAAATACAAAAAACCTCGAATAGCCAAAGTAATCTTGAGAAAGAAGAATGGAACTGGAGGAATCAACCTGCCTGACTTCAGACTCTACTACAAAGCCACAGTCATCAAGACAGTATGGTACTGGCACAAAGACAGAAATATAGATCAATGGAACAGAATAGAAAGCCCAGAGATAAATCCACGAACCTATGGACACCTTATCTTTGACAAAGGAGGCAAGGATATACAAAGGAAAAAAGACAATCTCTTTAACAAGTGGTGCTGGGAAAACTGGTCAACCACTTGTAAAAGAATGAAACTAGAACACTTCCTAACACCATACACAAAAATAAACTCAAAATGGATTAAAGATCTAAATGTAAGACCAGAAACGATAAAACTCCTAGAGGAGAACATAGGCAAAACACTCTGTGACATAAATCACAGCAAGATCTTCTATGACCCACCTCCCAGAATATTGGAAATAAAAGCAAAAATAAACAAATGGGACCTAATGAAAATTAAAAGCTTTTGCACAACAAAGGAAACTATAAGTAAGGTGAAAAGACAGCCCTCAGATTGGGAGAAAATAATAACAAATGAGGAAACAGACAAAGGATTAATCTCAAAAATATACAAGCAACTCCTGAAGCTCAATTCCAGAAAAATAAACGACCCGATCAAAAAATGGGCCAAAGAACTAAACAGACATTTCTCCAAAGAAGACATACAGATGGCTAACAAACACATGAAAAGATGCTCAACATCACTCATCATCAGAGAAATGCAAATCAAAACCACAATGAGGTACCATTACACGCCAGTCAGGATCGCTGCTATCCAAAAATCTACAAGCAATAAATGCTGGAGAGGGTGTGGAGAAAAGGGAACCCTCTTACACTGTTGGTGGGAATGCAAACTAGTACAGCCACTATGGAAAACAGTGTGGAGATTTCTTAAAAAACTGGAAATAGAACTGCCATATGACCCAGCAATACCACTTCTGGGCATACACACTGAGGAATCCAGATCTGAAAGAGACGTGTGCACCCCAATGTTCATCGCAGCACTGTTTATAATAGCCAGGACATGGAAGCAACCCAGATGCCCATCAGCAGATGAATGGATAAGGAAGCTGTGGTACATATACACAATGGAATATTACTCAGCCGTTAAAAAGAATTCATTTGAATCAGTTCTAATGAGATGGATGAAACTGGAGCCCATTATACAGAGTGAAGTAAGCCAGAAAGATAAAGAACATTACAGTATACTAACACATATATACGGAATTAAGATAGATGGTAGCGATAAACCTATATGCAAAACAGGAAAAGAGACACAGAAGTACAGAACAGACTTTTGAACTCTGGGGGAGAACGTGAGGGTGGGATGTTTTGAAAGAACAGCATGTATATTATCTATGGTGAAACAGACCACCAGCCCAGGTGGGATGCATGAGTCAAGTGCTCGGGCCTGGTGCACTGGGAGGACCCTGAGGAGTCGGGTGGAGAGGGAGGTGGGAGGGGGGATCGGGATGGGGAATACGTGTAACTATATGGCTGATTCATGTCAATGTATGACAAAACCCACTGAAATGTTCTGAAGTGATTGGCCTCCAACTAATAAAATAATATCAAAAAAAAAAAAAAAAAGAAAAAAAAAAAGAATTTGTGGTAACTATGAATTGATGCAAAATCACATTCAAATAATTTTCATGATCATAGTTCTTGCTTTCCATTAATTTAATGTGCAGTGACCCCTAGCAATGACATTATTATTTCAAAATAATTGATCAGATTGATTGAATAAACATTTATCAAGCTGCTGCTTTTTGCCTATATTGGATTATGGTTGGAGCACACTCTGGATTCCTTAGCATCAGAATATCAAACACATGGCAAGTTCTCAGTAAATATAGGTTAAGTTGAATCAGTATGGTCTTGAAGTGCTTTCTCTTAAACAGCCTTTATACTTTTGCATGAAAAGTGAGAAGGATAGAGTAGATAATCCTAAAGTCCCTTTCAATTAACAACACACACACAAAAATACTTTCAAAATTTATTTTATGCATTGGTGACCTAATCAAGTGGACCATATGGAATCCATAATCTATGAAATACATATGTACACACACACACACACACACACACACACACACACACACATATATGTTGCTGGATGATGAATTAGCCATGAAGGTGATTCCACTGTGTTAAACAGTACCGTATACAGGTTCTAGTTCAAAATACATACATTAAGCAACCAGTGAGAATAAGCGATGGAATATATCATTTAGTATGGTAAGAAAAATAATAAACTCAGGAGTAAATTAAAATGAAGTGTGAAGAATCTATATTGAGAAAGCTATAAAGTTTTATTGTAGAATATAAATAAAGTGAATAAGTAGAAAGATCCTTGGATAATAAATCTCAATTTAGTTAAATAATTCTTCATGTTGAAACGGAATGGACTCATTTTGGTAATATGACTGCAGTTAAAGGTGACTTGTAAGAATATTTGAGACTATTTAGATATTTTTGAAAAAATGAGTAATGAAAATATATGTCACCCCAACAAACATCTTACTGTTTTATAAAGTTATAAAAAAAAAATCTAAAGAGTTCAGTATTGGTATTAGAAAGGACAAACATCAATAAAATGGAACAGGAGTCCTAAAACCCAAATATTATAGTAGTTTAGTATATAACTTCAAATCAGAAGGTGTATTAGGTTAGGCTAGACACAGTAAAAAATTATTCCCAAATCTCAATAGATTAATACAAGAAAAAATTGTATAATGCAGTTTGGTGCAGATCACAGGATGGGGAAAGGAAAGGACTGCTCCATAGAATCATTCATGAATCTAGACTGACAGAGTCTTCACTATCTTGTAGGTGAAATATTTAAAATATATGGGCTCCATGGTCACAGAGCAAGAGCACTAATGGATATGTCATTCAGTTCAGTTCAGTTGCTCAGTTGTGACCAACTATTTGTGACCCCATGGACTGCAGCACATAGGCTTCCATGTCCAACACCAACTCCCGAAGCTTGCTCAAACTCATGTCCTTTGAGTCGGTGATGCCATTCAACCATCTCATCCTTTGTCATCCTCTGCTCTTCCCACCTTCAATCTTTCCCAGTGTCAGGATCTTTTCCAATGAGTCAGTTCTTTGCATCAGGTGGCCAAAGTATTGGAGTTTCAGCATCAATCCTTCCAAAGATTATTCAGGACTGATTTCCTTTACGACTGACTGGTTGGATCTCCTCACAGTTCAAGGGACTCACAAGAGTCTTCTCCAACACCACAGTTCAAAAGCATCAATTCTTTGGCACTCAGCTTTCCTTATAGTCCAACTCTCACATCCATACATGACTACTAGAAAAACCATAGCTTTGACTAGTTGGATCTCTGTTGGCAAAGTAATGTCTCTGCTTTTTAATATGCTATCTAGCTTGCTCATAGCTTTTCTTCCAAGGAGCAAACATCTTTTAATTTCATGGCTTCAGTCACCATCTGCAGTGATTTTGACACCACCATGGGGTGGTGTCATCAGCATATCTAGGGTTATTGATATTTCTCCTGGCAATCTTGATTCCAGCTTGTGCTTCTTCCAGCGCAGCATTTCTCATGATGTACTCTGCATATAAGTTAAATAAGCAGGGTGATGATATACAGCCTTGATGTACTCCTTTTCCTATTTGGAACCAGTCTGTTTTTCCATGTCCAGTTCTAACTGTTGCTTCCTGACCTGCATATAGGTTTCTCAAGAGGCAGGTCAGGTGGTCTGGTATTCCTGTCTCTTGAAGAATTTTCCAGTTTGTTGTGATTCACACAGTCAGAGGCTTTGGCATAGTCAATAAAGCAGAAGTAGATGTTTTTCTGGAACTCTCTTGCTTTTCTGATGATCCAGTGGATGTTGGCAATGTGATCTCTTGTTCCTGTGCCTTTTCTAAATCCAGCTTGAACATCAGGAAGTTCATGATTCATGTACTATTGAAGCCTGACTTGGAGAATATTGAGCACTACTTTGCTAGTGTGTGAGATGAGTGCAATTGTGTGGTCGTTTGAACATTCTTTGGCATTGCCTTTCTTTGGAATTGGAAGGAAAACTGAACTTTTCCGGTTCTGTGGCCACTGCTGAGTTTTCCAAATTTGCTGGCATATGAAAAGGATACATCATAGCTGCTCTTAAATGTTTTGTGCTGAATTTACAGACCTTACTACCTGCCTAATTGCAAAGGGCTGAGAAATTGAGTAGGTTATGGATATTTTGTGAGGAATAGATATTTCTGCTACTATTAAGAATATATGGATTATTTTTAATGGTATATGGGCAGATAGACTCAGTATTTTGATTGACATTTTCAGATAAACTAAAGCCAAGATATTGTGTTACTAGCAAATGTATTATAAGAATGGCTAAAATAAGTTATACAGGCTAAAAGGACATGAGAGCTGATGAAACTTGAATCTGAAGGAATAAAAATATTAAAAAAAAAATGGTAACTATGTTGGCGTTCTTTTTTCCCTCTTCATTTCTTTGAAAGGCAGCTGTTAGTTTAAAAATGTGAACATTGCATTGTGAGGTGTATAACACAAGTAAATGTAAAATATAGATAACAATAGGCAAAGGAAGAGGACTGGAAGGATTTACGTTGTTACAAGCTTATTGTAGTTTATGTGAAATGATACAGTGTTTAGTATAAGTAGACTATGATAAATAAAGAATGGATTTTATAAACCTTGAGTAACTACCAAAAAATACTAAAAGATATTAATTTGAAAAGGATTACTAAAATCAGTTCAATTAACCAATAAGAAAGCATAAAATGAATAACAAAGGAAGATCTGCAGCAAAGAGATATGACAAATAGAAAACATAGCAAAATCATAGGCTTATATCCAACTATGTTAATGATTATATTTAATGTAAGTGTTAAATAGAAACAAGAGATGATCAAACTGGGTAAAGTATGCAAGACCCAACTATATGCTTTTGACAAGACATGCATATTAAATACAAAAATGCAGAGAGCTTGAACATAAAAAATGGAAAAAGATATACTATGCATAAGAAAGCTGGTATGACTATGTTATTATTGGACAAGGTAGTCTTGAAGATAAGGAATATTATCAGAAATAAATAAGGATATTTTAAGTTAATAAGCTATCCAACTTGTGAGGGATATTTAATGATCCTAACTGTGTGTGAACCTAATAATAGAAACTAAAAGTACATGAAACAGAGACAATTATATCTAAAGGGCAAAAGACAGGTACAGTTTATATATGGAGAATTTAAAATACCTCTCTCAGCAAGTTGTATAGCAAGAAAAAAATTAACAAACTATCATCAACTTTAGATGAAATTTAAAACACCTTAAAATACAAAAGTTACCAACATTTACACATAAATAAATGGAAAATGTGAAGCTCTGTATCTTTTGATAAAGATAAATCTAGCCTTGGTAACGGAGAAGGCAATGGCACCCCACTCCAGTACTCTTGCCTGGAAAATTCCATGGAGGGAGGAGCCTGGCAGGCTGCAGTCCATGGGGTCGCTGAGTCGGACATGACTGAGCAACTTCACTCTCACTTTTCACTTTCATGCACTGGAGAAGAAAATGGCAACCCACTCTAGTGTTCTTGCTTGGAGAATCCCAGGGATGGGGGAGGCTGGTGGGCTCCCATCTAGGGGGACGCACAGAGTCAGACATGACTGAAGTGACTCAACAGCAGCAGCAGCAGCAGCAGCAGCAGCAGCAGGCTTGGTAAATTAAAAAAAAAATTGAAATCATTGCAAGCATCTTTTCTGATCACAATGCAGTAAGATTAGATGTCAACTACAGGAAAAAAAACTATTAAAAATACAAACATATGGAGGCTGAACAACACACTTCCGAATAACCAACAAATCACAGAAGAAATAAAAAAAAGAAATTAAAACATCCATAGAAATGAATGAAAATGAAAACACAACAATCCAAAGCCTATGGGATTCAAAAAAAGAAGTGCTAAAGGAAGGTTCATAGCAGTACAAGCTTACCTCAAGAAACAATGGAAAATCAAATAAATAACCTAACTTTACACCTAAAGCAACTAGAAAAAGAAGACATGAAGAACCCCAGGGTTGGTAGGAGGAAAGAAATCATAAAAATTAGGACAGAAATAAATGAAAGATAAACAAAGGAGACTATAGCAAAAATCAACAAAACTAAAAGCTGGGTCTTTGATAAGATATATAAAATAGAAAAGCCAATAGCCCGACTCGTCAAATAAAAATGGGAGAAGAATCAAATCAACAGAATTAGAAATGAAAATGGAGAAATCACAACAGACAACACAGAAATACAAAGGATCATAAAAACTACTCTCAGCAACTATATGCCAATAAAATGGACAACTTGGAAGAAATTGACAAATTCTTAGAAAAGTATAACCTTCAAAAACCGAACCAGGAAGAAATAGAAAATCTTAACAGACCCATCACAAGCACGGAAATTGAAACTGTAATAAAAAATCTTCCAACAAACAAAAGCCTAGGACCAGAGGCTTCACAGGTGAATTCTACCAAAAATTTAGAGAAGAGCTAACACCTATCCTACTCAAACTCTTCCAGAAAATTGCAGAGAAAGGTAAACTGCCAAACTCATTCTGTGAGTCCACCATCACCCTAATACCAAAACCAGACAAAGATGCCACAAAAAAAGATAACTACAGGCCAATATCACTGATGAACATAGATGCAAAAATCCTCAACAAAATTCTAGCAAACAGAATCCGACAACATATTAAAAACATCATATATCATGGCTAAGTATGCTTTATCCCAGGAAAGCAAAGATTCTTAAATATCCACAAATCAATCAATGTGATTAGCAAATTGAAAGATAAAAACCATATGATTATCTCAGTAGATGCAGAGAAAGACTTTGACAAAATTCAATATCCATTTATGATAAAAACACTCCAGAAAGCAGGCATAGAAGGAACATACCTCAACATAATAAAAGCCATATATGATAACCCCACAGCAAACATTATGCTCAATGGTGAAAAATTGAAAGCATTTCCCCTCAAGTCAGGAACAAGACAAGGGTCTCCATTCTCATCACTAGTATTCAGCATAGTTTTGGAAGTTTTAGCCACAGCAATCAGAGAAGAAAAAGGAATAAAGGGAATCCATATTGGAAAAGAAGGAGTAAAACTTGCCCTGTTTGCAGATGACATGATCCTCTGCATAGAAAACCCTAAAGACACCACCAGAAAATTACTAGAGCTAATCAATGAATATAGTAAAGTTGCAGGATATAAAATTAACACAGAGAAACCCTTGTATTCCTATACAATAACAATGAGAAAACAAAGAGAAATTAAGGAAAAAATTCCATTCACTATTACAACGAAAAGAATAAAATACTTAGGAATAAATCTACCTAAAGAAACAAAAGACCTATATATAGAAAACTATAAAACACTGATGAAATAAATCAAAGATGACACCAATAGATGGAGAAACATACCATGTTCATGGATTGCAAGAATCAATATCGTGAAAATGAGTATACTACTCAAAGAATCTATAGATTCAATGCAATCTTATCAATTCTTATCAAGCTACCAACTGTACTTTTCAGAGAACTAGAACAAATAATTTCACAATTTGTATGGAAATACAAAAATCCTTGAATAGCCAAAGCAATCTTGAGAAAGAAGAATGGAACTGGAGGAATCTACCTGACTGACTTCTGGCTATACTTCAAAGCTACAGTCATCAAGACAGTGTGGTACTGGCACAAAGACAGAAATATAGATCAATGGAACAAAACAGAAAGCCCAGAGATAAATCCACACACTTATGGACAACTTATCTTTGACAAAGGAGGCAAGAATATACAATGGAGAAAAGACAATCTCTTTAACAAGTGGTGCTGGGAAAACTGGTTAACCACTTGTAAAAGAATGAAACTAGAACACTTTCTAACACCATACACAAAAATAAACTCAAAATGAATTAAAGATCTAAATGTAAGATCAGAAACTATAAAACTCCTAGAGGAACACATAGGCAAAACACTTTCTGACTTAAATCACAGTGGGATCCTCTATGACCCACCTCTCAGAGTAATGGAAATAAAAGCAAAAACAAGCAAATGGGACCTAATTAAACTTAAAAGCTTCTGCACAACGAAGGAAACAATAAACAAAGTGAAAAGACAGTCTTCAGAATGGGAGAATATAATAGCAAGTGAAGCAACTGACAATTAATCTGAAAAATATACAAGCAACTCCTGCAGCTCAATACCAGAAAAATAAACGACCAAATAAAAAAATGGGCCAAAGAACTAAACAGACATTTCTCCAAAGAAGACATACAGATGGCTAACAAACACATGAAAAGTTGCTCAACATCACTCATTATCAGAGAAGTGTAAATCAAAACCACAGTTATGTACCATCTCACACCAGTCAGAATGGCTGCTATCAAAGTCTACAAGCAATAAATCCTGGAGAGGGTGTGGAGAAAAGGGAATCCTCTTATACTGTTGATGGGAATGCAAACTAGTACAGCCACTATGGAAAACCATGTGGAGAGTCCTTAAAAACTGGAAATAGAACTGCCATATGACCCAACAATCCCGCTGCTGGGTATGTACCCTGAGGAAACCAGAATTGAAAGAGATATGTGTACCCCAATATTCATCACAGCACTGTTTCCAATAGCTAGGACATGGAAGAAACCTAGATGTCCATCAACAGATGAATGGATAAGAAAGCTGTGGTACATATACACAATGGAATATTACTCAGCCATTAAAAAGAATGCATTTGAATCAGTTCTAATGAGGTGAATGAAACTTGAGCCTATTATACAGAGTGAAGTAGGCCAGGAAGACAAACACCAATACAGTATGCTAATGCATATATATGGAATTTAGAAAGATGGTAATGATTACCCTATATGTGAGACAGCAGAAGAGACACAGATGTAAAGAACAGACTTTTGAACTCTGTGGGAGAAGTCAAGGGTGGGATGATTTGAGAGAATAGCATTGAAACATGTATATTACCATATGTGAAATTGATCACCAGTCCAGGTTTGATGTGTGAGACAGGGCACTCAGGTCCAGTGCACTGGGACCACCCTGAAGGATGGGATGGGGAGGGAGGTGGGGGGGGGTTCAGGATTTGGGACACATGTACACCTATGGCTGACTCATGTGAATGTATTGCAAAACCACTACAATATTGTAAGGTAATTAGCCTCCAATTAAAATAAATAAATTACAAAAAAAAAAAAGATAATTCATTTGAAAACTTGCCAAAAGAATATCTCAAGTTCAGATGGTTCAGTGTTAAGTTCTATCAAATATTTCAGGAAGTAATAGTATTATTCTTGTATAAACTCATTTAGGAAAATCATAAAGAACAATTTCCTATTTATTTTTAAGGCAGCATAACCCCAGTAATAAAACCTGACAAAGATAATATAAGAAATGAAATAATAGAATAATATCTCATTAATATAGATATGAAAATCCTTGATGAAATATTGGCAGTTGAATACAAAAATATATGAAAAGGATAAGCTCCCACTAAGTGAGCTTTAGCCCATGAATGCACAACTGAGCTCGCACTTACAAATCTATCAATTTAATATACAGCATTAATAGAAAAATAGAGCAAACCATAGGATGGTATTGGTAGATGCAAGAAAATCATTAGTTAAAGTGCAACATTTATTTATGAAAAAAAATTCTCCGTATAGGAGTAAAATGGAATTTTTCTCAATCTAATGAAGGGATCTACAACAAAAGAAAAAAACAGCCATCATTATACTTTATGGTGAATAATTGAATGCTTCTCCCTAAGATCAGGAACTAGACAGGATATCTGCTCTCATGATTTCTACTTAATTTGGCACTAGAGGTCCTAGCCAAAGCAATAAAGTAAGATAAAAAGTAAAACCATAAAGATTACAAAGGTTGAAGTATTTAAAACTGTCTTTACTTTAAGGGAACAAGATTGTTTATATAGGAAACTAAAAATAAAATGAAGAACTAATCAGATAATATAGTAAGTTTGTAGGACTCAAGAAAAATACATAAAAATCAAATGAATTTCCATATATTAGTAGCAAAATTAAAAGGTGAAATTAAGAAAAATCCATCAAAACATCAAAAGCATCAAAACATAAAACATTTAGAAATAATTACAGCAAAAGAAACATTAACTCTCTCTGTAGAGGACTACAAAATACTGCTGAGAAAAATAAAAGACCTAAAGAAATGAATGTTTTGAATTAGGAGACTACATACTTTTAAGAAGTCTGTTTTCTCTAGATTGATCCATAGAGTTTATAAAATCAAAATGAAAATCCCAACAGACTTTTTAGTAGAAGTTGACAAGTTGATTCAAAACTGTAGATAGAAATTCACAGGATATAGAACAGTTAGAGAAATCTTTAAATAAAAGAATATTTCAAAAAATCAAGTGTACCTGATTTCAAGACTTAAATACAAAGAGTACTATAATCAAGATGGCATGGTATTGACATAAGAAGAGAAAAATTAAACAAAAGAACATAACAGAGAGTCAAGAAATAAACACACAAATAAATGGTCTTGATTTTCAGCAAACGTACCAAGACAAATCAATGTAGAAAGGAAGAGCCTTTTAGTAAATGATGCCAGAATAACTGGGTAATCATGCTGAAACAAAAAGTAACCTCAATCCCTACCTGACACCATACTTGAAAGTTAATTTGAGATGAATTACAGATATAGTTCAAAAGCTATAATTCTAAAGTAAAGAAGAAGTGAGTGGTACTCATGACCATTAACATGGGCATGTTTTTTAGATACTGAAAGTAAACTAGAATCAATTGTGTCCACATTATAGCTGAGAAAATTGACTCAGAGAGGCAACTGTTTGCGCAACATAGTGTGTCTCAATTCCACATTAGTATTTTCATTTCATTTCTTCTTACATTTTAGGATTTTTCCAGAAAGCTAATCTTAACAGTTGTTAGGGTAACCTGACAATATCCCAAGTTCAGTTGTGACAGTTTTTTGTCTGCATTCAAATCTAAGGCTACAACACATCAATCAAAATATAGAGTCAGATGTAAATTAAATTTTCTTGTCTGATATACAGAAAAAAAGGGCTTCTTAGGAGGCACTAGAGAACCAACCTGCCAATGCAGGAGACATAAAAAACTTGGGTTAGATCGCTGGGTCAGGAAGATCCCCTGGAGAAGGGAATGGCAACCCACTCCAGTATTCTTGCCTGGAGAATCCCATGGACAGAGGAGCCTGATGGGCTACTGTCCATAGGGTCGCAGAGTCAGACACGACTGAAGCAACTTAGTACACATTCAGAGAAAAGGGAGTTGAGTGATGATGCCTCATATCTGATCTATGAGACATCTGTCAGTTAAAGGACCATTCAGCAAATACACACTGAACATCCCCTTCATGTCAGGGAGTCACTGAGATGAAACAAATGATAAAACTATTCAATTTAGAATCTATAGCTGTATCTTTAAAAGTTATTAGGTGATGGCTTTATGAAAAACCCTTTATGTACATGTAATTAGTCCATACAAAATTCCGATTGGCAGGGATTGTTTCCTCTATTTTATAGGAGAAAAATGATGCACAGAATGGTTACATGGTTTTGTCTATGGCTATAAGAACATTAGCTAGTGTGGTCAGGATTTAAAATCAGGTTTGTTTCATTTCAGAACTCAAACTATTAATCTCTACAATACTGCCTTATATTACTACTACTAGTGACTACTACTTATTGAATTCGACTTATGCCAGGCATGTTAAACTGTCTTCTATATATCTTATAAATATAAGTATGTGTATACATGTGTTTATATATATATATATAATCATTTATCTAACATATATTCTAGCCATACATATATTTTAGTTTGCCCAACATCTCTGTTCCATGTAGAATAGGTTTACTACTCCTAAAGCAAAGATGAAACTGAAGTTCAAAGAGGTTACAAAGTTTTCCCATACTTAAATAGCTAATAAATTGCATACCCAGGATTTGAAACTGGGTATGTTTAGAAAGAAATTGACTGTCATTGCAATGACAATTGTCTTCCCAGTATATGAATCTACCATCTCTGGTGGTATTGAACATAGTGCTTGATAGAACCTGACCAACTGAAGAAAACCAGATCAAGGCACAATTTCCTGAATTTCAGAGAAACACACTCCAATGCAGCCACCTGGCTTTTAAGATTCAGCTTTCTCTGGAGAACAAGCAAAGTGTTCTCATCACCTTACAATGCCAGACACATAGGCGCAATAAGAAATATTCGTCTAATGTGATAACACATTTATGTGTATATGGTAGTCTAAGGAGTTAAGATTACCAAAAGGCTCACTCTATTTAGTTTTATCTAGCTATTAAGCAGACAAAAGTAAATGAGTGCAGCATGCCTAGGCTATCAAACCAATCTCTTAATTCCAAAGCACCCAAATGTGTGTTATTTTTCTCCTTTTCCTTTTCAATACAGGTCAGTGGCTCCAATAATGCTGCCTGATAAGGAATTCAGGTCTTTTTAAAATTAATGTTCACATGCCCTCAGAAATCCAGTTCTCATTTTAATTTAAAACAGAAGTTCTTTTCTGTCTCTCTCCCTCTTTTTTCTCTTTCAGGGCCTTTTCCTATTTGAAAGCAGTCAAGTGTGTGTTCTCATTATACTGGCAGTTTCTGAATGATTTTTGGAAAAGATCAAAGTCCACTATTAATTGCTAAGTGTAAGATGTTTAATCATTTTATTGTGATATATTGAATGAAAATAGAATATGACAGCCTCCTTCAAAATTAATGTAATGGTAATAAGCAGATGAAATAACAAAACATAATAAGATTTCCAAATGTTAAATCAGCATAGATTGTGTAAGAGCTCCTTAATCTCAGAACTTACTTGCCTTTTCATTCTTGAGATTGTGAAATTTGTTCAGTTGACCCTGAGAAAGAGAATGTGCAAATACATACCTCTTTGTTGGATCAATTATGTTGCAATAGAAAGAGGATGTTATTTTGCTCTTCACAGAATAAAGAGTTATTTTGTTGAACAAACAAAAAGTTATTTCACTAGGAGTCCTTTCCCTCCTACTGTCAGCAGTCAGGAAACAGTTGGCTGGGAATGTTTTGCACGTCCTCTGCTTTCTTGTATTTTTAGGTTTGATATTTTCATCTATGTAAGTGAAAGCACACTCACCATGGTATACTAAATCCCAAGGGGATTTCCATTTTTCTTCAGCGGCAACTTTTTATGAAAGCTTGGATTGTCTTAAAAATGGATTTTGATCCACTTAGTTTTGTGGTTTAATGGGCCAATGGTTGTCGAATTATAACATCTATAGGAAATTATCTAGATGAAGTAGTGGTTGGTTCTTTGTATTATATTTCTCCCATTGGAATGATCTTGGAGCACTGAAGGGCTTCCCCAATGGCTCAGTGGGTAAAGAATTTGCCTGCAATATAGGAGTCACTGGAGAGGTGGGTTCAATCCCTGGATGAGGATGTAGAGAAATAGACATACAGTAATAAACTGACCATTCATTCCAATAGCCTTGTGTCCAAGATTCAGAGACTCTCAAGTCTTTAATTTTAATCCCAGCATTCTTTATGGTGATAATAATAGTATTTATCTCAGAGGGTGGCTTTGAGGATTAAATAAGATATTGTATATAAAACAGTTAGCTCGATACTTGGAACTTCTTAAATACCCAGTAATGGTTAAGTATTAGTTTTAATAATATTTTGAACAATATCTTTGTGGTTTTGCCATTATTATACTTTTCTAGGTATTTTCACATCTATTATTCCAGATACTTCAAGTTCAAGAAAAAAATTTTGTTCCCTGCTGGAATTATTTGATTGGTTTAGACTAGAATGTAGAAAAATGAGTTAAATATTGTAAGGCATTAATTAATGGAAATGAAGAAAAAGCTAGCATTTCAATTTAAATGGCGTTCTCTGCTTTTAGCTTGTAGGAGAAAGAAAAAAAATGAGGAAATATGCTCAGATAAAGTTACTTAAAGAATAAATTTTATAGAAATGCACTAAAGGCAAGATAACCATTCAGCACTGCTCTATTTCATATCTATTCAAAACACTAGTCAGTCCAAATGATTGTTTACAGTTAATGTTGGAAAATTAATCCACTTACTTTTTCATTCAACCATCACTCTTGAATGCTTACTATGTGCCCAATGTCAGAGGGCCCTAAATGATCAAATATAACGTATAATGATGTCCATTTTCCACAACGATTAAGTTAGAAAGGTAGAATAATATATTTCTTCAAATGTTTCAATAGAAAAACTTAATCCAAAAGTATTTTTAAGATAGCAGTATTTAATGAGAAATGAAATTAACAAGAACTTACCTCTATCTTGAAAATTCTAAATGAGGTTTTGTTATAACTAGGGGATGGAATAAGGTTTTCGTTAAGTGAATGTCATTTAGATTTCTTTTAGAACAATCTCATCTAAATTAAGAAGCAGTTTTTTAACACTGTAGGATCATTTGGTGAGGCCATCTTACTTAAAATAACAGTAGCTCAAGCAATCAACAAACACTGAAATAGAGATATAGTGGTTTTTGTGTATATTAAGCAGACAGATTTGTGTAAACTATTTTGAAATTAATTTTTAAAATAGCATTACTGATATTTATACATTTGAATAATGGCTTTCTCTTTCAAAGTAATCATCTTAAAACACATTGAGTCCCAGTGATACATATATTATTTCAAATTGTATTTGAAAATCTTTCAAAGAATTGAGCATATTACATTTTAAAAAATTCTCATTGGTGGCAAATTTTCACTCTTTGAGCTCAAAGTAATCTGCAACTAACATTTAAAAATAAAATATGACTAATATATATGCTGTTATACTTGAGAAATTACTATACAGTAATGCCATAAATCTACAACTAGCATTTTAAAATAATATATAATTAATATATGTGTAATACTTGAGGAATAATTAAAAGGCTTTAGAAATAGAGTAATATTACACATATTCATCTCTTTTATACTTGTATTTTAAAATATTATTTACATTTAATCTTTAATGTCTCTGTGATTTTTGTTGCATGGCAAGGCTTTATTATCTTCCTCCTAAATTGTTATTTCCACTCCCAGAGAGTTTATTTAGTTACCCTTTTCTTATTGGTTTAAAATACTATGTATAGTTGAGATTTTAGAAGGAAACTGTCCAGCTCATTATGGTCACATTTCTTTGAAAATGGCTCCCCACACCATAGAAATGATCTACTGTGTCCCTGTGGCCCACGCCAATCCCGTTTCTTCTGAAAATGTGGAATTAGGACTGGGCGTTAGGTGATTGATTCCTTTGTGTATGTGGAACTGAGAACCTCTAAATGAGACCTGAGGGCACTTGAGTGCGTGGAGAAGGAGATAATGTAGAAAGGAAGAAAGAGTCCAGATGTGCACCGTGAAACAGTGGCGAGAGGCCATGTGGGAATTAGAGGAGCGAGATAAAGTCAGACAGACAAAGACAAATGTCATATGATATCATTAATAAGTGGAATCTGGGGGAAAAAAGGTACAAATGAACTTATTTACAAAACAGAAATAGGGTCTCAGATGTAGAAAACAAACTTATGGTTGAGTGCATGCTAAGTCGCTTCAGTAATGTCCAACTGTTTGCGACCCTGCAGACGGTAGCCCATTAGGCTCCTCTGTTCATGGGATTCTCCAGGCAAGAATACTGGAGTGGGTTGCCATGCCCTCCTCCAGGGGATCTTCCCGACCCAGGGATCAAACCCACGTCTCTTATGTCTCCTGCATTGGCAGGTGGATTCTTTACCACTAGTGCCACCTAGGAAGCCAGGTGGGAGAAAAAGGGGAGGTCAAGTTTGACATTTACACCTTATCATATATAAAATACACAACTAAGAAGGAGCTGTTCTAGGACTTAAGGACCCTGCATAGCACAGGGCACTCTACTTAGTGCTCTTTAATGACATATATGGGAAAAGAACCTAAAAAACAATGGATACATGTGTGTGTATATACATATATATATATATATAAAACTAATTCACTTCGTGTACACCTGAAATGAACACAACAAAGTTTTTTTTAAAAACAATCACTCAGCTTTGGTCACTGTGAAGTCTTTGCCTTTGCATGTCAGAAGAGTTGGCTAATGGTAAAATTGCTCTTGCTTATTCAAGTTAACTAGAGTTAAGTTTTCTTTATCTGTATTCAACAAGTGTATTGACTAAGTGTAGTGGTTGAATTATACTGCCTCACAAATTTCCTGCCATCTGAAACTTGTGCACATGACCACTTTTGGAAATAGGGTGCTGAGTAGATGTCTTCAAGTCAAGAAGAGGTTGTACTGGATGGAGCAGGGTGGACCCTAATCCAGTGTCTAATGTCCTTAAAAGAGGAGGGAAACTTTGACACAGACACACAGGGAGAATGCCATGTGACTTTGGAGGCAGAGATTAGTGATGCGTTTACCAAGGATTGCCAAAACTCACCAGAAGCTAGGAAGAGGTGAGGAAGTCTCCTTTCCTACAGCTTTTAGAAATAAAATGTTCCTACTGACACCTTGGTTTCATATTTCTGTTCTCCAGAGCAGTGAGACGGTACATTTCTGTTGTTTTAGCCACTCAGTTCACGACAATTTGTTACAGCAGACCTGGGAAACTAATAAACTAATAAAATACCTTTAGCACACACTAAAGTCTTGTTAGTTCTGTTTAATTGGTATGTCTGCTTCTTCCTATGAGAACATCACCTTGCTTTGTTTTCATATCTTAATATTTTATTATATGGTTGGGTAACTTTCTCTCAGTGTTCTACAGCATTTTCTTGACTATTATCACTAGCTTATTATTTTACAGTGTTAGACTCACTTTGACAGTATCCAGGGAGCTTTTAAAAAACTTTAAGTGGTTTGATGAGTTTTTCTTAACTTCTTACTCTTAATTTTGAAGATTATTTCAGTGTTATCCAAGAGAATGATACCTACAATTCCTACATTAGGCAATTTGTTAAGCTTTCCTTATGGCCTGATATTTGACAGTTTTGGCTTATGTTTTTCAGGTATTTGAAAAGAGCATATATCCTCTCTTGAAGGACACAAACCAGACTCATTACTGATAAGCACATGGTTTATTCAAATCCTACTTTGTATCTTTATTTCTTATTTCCCCAGTCTAAAAGAAACAATAAAATGGGTAAATATCTCACAGTATGACTGATTTTTGCCAAGTATTCAAGTTTTGATTTATGTATTTAGATGCTTTTTATTTAGTGTATAATATTTATGGCATTTATTTTGGATTTTGCTTTTTAATGACTAAGAGACATTTATCTTTGCTTAATGGAAAGCTCCTTGGCTTGAATTTTACTTTGTTTTCTATTAATATCATCAGCATCCTTTTTTTTTTTGGTTAACATTTGTTACCCTTTCTCCATTGTTTTATATAGACTTTCCATTTTACATTGCTTTATTTACTAAAGAAATGTAAACTTATTTTGAAAATTCAAACAATGTGGGCATATGTAGAGAAAAATCTGAAAATTCCCAATTCATCAACCATCTACTGCACCCTCCAATGCAATGCTAATTGTCTCCCCTAAATAACTAATATTACTAATTTGATGCATATCTTTCAGATAATTTCCTATTTATTTACTATTATATATCACTTTTTCTAGACAATTATAAAATAAAATCAATAAAGTATTGTATATGAACAATAAATTTACAAGTTTGTATTATACATAATAAACACACGAGTTTTACATGACTAAGTCATTCTGCTCCCACTTCCATGTGGTATGACGGAGCTAGAGGCAGACCAGTTCTCACCAAATACAACTCTCACAGCCGCATAAAATACAGGAATTATTTTTTAGAAATTAAAGGAAAGTAGTTTAGACAATATGAACTGCAGGGCCCATTTCTTCAGAGAAGAGGGAACCTCTAGGAAATGAACAAACCTCTATAGCTTTTCCTCTTTGAACACTTGCTAATTTGAGGTATAAACAGCAAGCTGAGAATGTGGACTTCTCACCTACAAAGAACCGATCTGGGAAGTGAAGTCTTTATATAGACTTGGTGGGGTCTTAAGCACGTTATGAACTGAGGGGTGTAGACTTGTGATTGGGGCTTCCCTGGTGGCTCAGATGGTAAAGCGTCTGCCTGCAAACGCGAGAGACCCAGGTTTGATCCCTGGGTTGGGAAGATCCCCTGGAGAAGGAAATGGCAACCCACTCCAGTACTCTTGCCTGGAAAATTCCATGGTTGGAGGAGCATGGTAGGCTACAGTGCAAAGAGTCAGCCACAACTGAGCAAATTCACTTTTCAAATGCATGGGTAATTTCCCTGTTTTTCAATTCTTTAGAATATATTTACCAAGGAATGGGATTGATGGACTGTATAATAAATTCTATTTTAATTTTTTTGTCACCCTGCTTATTTAACTTATATGCAGAGTACATCATGAGAAACGCTGGGCTGGATGAAGAACAAGCTGGAATCAAGATTGCTGGGAGAAATATCAATAACTTCAGATATGCAGATAACACCACCTTTATGGCAGAAAGCAAGAAAGAACTAAAGAGCCTCTTGATGAAAGTGAAAGTGGAGAGTGGAAAAATTTGGCTTAAAACTCAACATTCAGAAAACTAAGATCATGGCATCTGGGCGCATCACTTCATGGCAAATAGATGGGGAAACAATGGAAACAGTGAGAGACTTTATTTTTGGGGGTTCCAAAATCACTGCAGATGGTGATGGCAACCATTAAATTAAAAGATTCTTGTTCTTGGAAGAAAAGCTATGACCAAGCTAGATAGCATATTTAAAAGCAGAGACATCATTTTGCTGACCAAGATCTGTCTAGTCAAAGCTATGGTTTCTCCAGTAATCATATATGGATGTGAAAGTTGGACTACAAAGAAAGCTGAGCGCCAAAGAATTGATGCTTTTGAACTGTGGTGTTGGAGAAGACTCTTGAGAGTCCCTTGGACTTCAAGGAGATCTAACCAGTTCATCCTAAAGGAGATCAGTCCTGAATATTCATTGGAAGGACTGATGCTGCAGCTGAAACCAATACTTTGGCCACCTGATGCGAAGAACTGACTCATTTGAAAAGACTCTGATGCTGGGAAAGATCGAGGTTGGGAGGAGAAGGGGACGACAGAGGATGAGATGGTTGGATGGCATCACCAACTTGATGGGCTTGAGTCTGAGCAAGCTCCAGGAGTTGGTGATGGACAGGGAAGCCTGCTGTGCTGCAGTCCACTGGGTCACAAATAGTTTGACATGACTGAGTGACTGAATTGAACTGAACTGATAATCTTTTCCTAAGTGGTTGCACCAATTTACATCCCCATCAACATTCGTAAGTGTTCCAGTTTCTCCACATCTTGCTAGCATTGTTATTTTCTGTTTTCTTGAGACTGGTCATCCTCATTGTGTATGAGTGATATCTCATTGTGGTTTTGATTTGTCTTGCTCTTATGATTAGTAATATTGAACATCTTTCATTTTTGTAACTTATTTGGAGAAATGCCTATGCAAATATTTTGCTCATTTTTAAATTGGGTTATTTGTTTGTTTTTGTCATTCAATTCAGTTCAGTCACTCAGTCGTGTCCCACTCTTTGCAACCCTATCGACTGCAGCACACCAGGCCTCCCTGTCCATCACCAACTCCTAGAGTTTACCCAAACTCATGTCCATTGCGTGGGTGATACCATGCAACCATCTCATCCTCTGTCGTCCCCTTCTCCTCCCGCCCTCAATCTTTCCCAGCACCAGAGTCTTTTCCAATGAGTCAGCTCTTCTCATCAGGTGGCCAAAGTATTGGAGTTTCAGCTTCAACATCAATCCTTCAAATGAATACCCAGGACTAATCTCCTTTAGGATGAACTAGTTGGATCTCCTTGCCATCCAAGGGACTCTCAAGAGTCTTCTCCAACACCACAATTCAAAAACATCAATTCTTCGGTGCTCAGCTTTCTTTATAGTCCAACTCTCACATTCATACATGACTACTGGAAAAACCATAGCCTTGACTAGACAGACCTTTGTTGGCAAAGTAATGTCTCTGCTTTTTAATATGCTGTCTAGGCTGGTCATAACTTTCCTTCCAAGGAGTAAGCATCTTTTAATTTCATGGCTGCAGTCACCATCTGCAGTGATTTTGGAGCCCCCCCAAGAATAAAGTCAGTCACTGTTTCCACTGCTTCCCCATCTATTTGCTGTGGAGTGATGGGACCAGTTGCCATGATCTTAGTTTTTTGAATGTTGAGCTTTAAGCCAGGTTTTTCACTCTCCTCTTTCACTTTTATCAAGAAGCTCTTCAGTTCTTCACTTTCTGCCATAAGGGTTATGTCATCTGCATATCTGAGGTTATTGATATTTCTCCCAGCAGTCTTGATTCCAGCTTGTGCTTCATTCAGCTCTGTGTACTGTGCATATAAGTTAAATAAGTGGGGTGACAATGTACAGCCTTGACGTACTTCTTTTCCTATTTGGAACCAGTCTATTGTTTCATGTCCAGTTCTAACTGTTGCTTCCTGATCTGCATACAGACTTAATGAAGTCTAGTTTATCAATTATTTCTCCTTGGAGTTCTATCTAAAAAGTGACCAACAAATCCAAGGTTACCTAGGTTTTCTATTGCATTGATTCATCCTATTTAAAATAAGACATATGTAAAAAATAAAAAAAATAAAAAATAAAAAAAAATTAAAAAAAAAATAAGACATATGATATAATTTTATATCTTCCTTAGTTTCTAATTCTTCTAACTTTTTTGTGATATTAGAATATGTTATATTTAAAAAAATACTTTCTTCTCTTTGAAGTTAATTTCCTGCAGTATATATTACCTCAATTATTTAGAAGTTAATACCATATTTAATCATTTAGAAGATGCATTTTTTTGCATTATAACATCTTTGAAATCAGGATACATTTTGGAGTCATTAACTCTGGAAATCCATGTCATAGTCATAACATACCTGAATGAGTACTTTCATGATATTTTGGTAAAATCTAGAAAACATTAAATTTAAATATATTTAAATATTCACTGATTAGATTTCTCTCTTTCATTTTTAAAAATTTATTTATATTTATTTTTGGCTGTGCTGGGTCTTTGCTGCTACCTACAGGCTTTCTCTAGTTGTGGTGAGTGGGAGCTACTCTTTAGTTGCCACGCGTGGACTTCTCATTGCCTGGCTTCTCTTGTTGTGGAGCACAGGCTCTTGGGGGCACTATCTTCAGTGTTGGTGGTATGTGGGTTTAGCTGCCCCGCAGTATGTGGGATCTTCCCAGACCAGGGGCTGAACCTATGTCCCTTATATTGGCAGGCAGATTTTTAACCACTGGACCACCAGGGAAGTCCTCTCTTTTCTTTTTACTATTTTTTTTCTTATAACTGCTCACTAAAGTCATTTTATTTTTAATTAATTGTTTACTAAAGTTTGTGAGGCTTTCTCCTCCCTTTTTAAGGGAATGTATATGTATGGAATACTGAGAAATGCTTGTACATCTGTAAAGGTTCTGCTGTTCTCATATATAAATAGCTTGACTGAGTGCGGAACTCTTAGGGCATAATACTCATTCTCAAAATTTTATAGATTTCACCTGTCATTTTATATGGAGATTTTGGTGTCAATAAGGGGTCCCCCAACATGTAGAATATTTCTTCTCTCTAGTTCCCCATAATTTTCTTTATACAGGAAATATTTAGAGCCTGATCAATGTATATTTTCTTAATTTTCCCCATACTTGGAACAAACCCTTTGGTCTAAAGAATTAGTCCTTCCTTCAGACCAGGAACCTTTTCTTCTGTTTCTTCTTTGATTGTTGCCTTCATCCACTTAATTTATTCTTATTTGTCATATGTGTTGTATCTCTCCTGATATGTCATTTATTCCTTTTTTCCTTTTGCTCATTTTCTCGTTATCTGTAATTCTTCTGGGTCAGTGGGAAAAATGTTTATCTTCTAATTCAATCCTCTAAAACTTATAATTTTCTGTTATTTTCATCACTGTAATTTTAATGACTATAGCCATGTATTTAAATTTTTTTTAATTGAAGAACAGTTGATTTACAATATTGTTTCAGGTGTACAGCAAGGTGATTCAGTTGTATATATACTTTTTTCCAGATTATTTTCCATTATAGATTATTATAAAATATTGAATATAGTTCCCTGTGCTATACAGTTCAGTTCAGTCACTCAGTCGTGTTCAACTCTTTTTGACCCCATGGAATCAGCATGCCAGCCTTACCTGTCCATCACTCCAGAAGCTTGTTCAAATTCATATGCATCTAGTCAGTGATGCCATCCAGCCATCTCATCCTTCGTTGAATACAATATATCCTTATTGCTTATCTACATTTAATAATTGTGTTTAATAATACCATACTGCTAATATTTCCCTCCTCCCTCTCCCTTTCTCCTTTGGTAACCATAAGTTTGTTTTCTATGTATGTAAATCTGTTTTCTGTTTTGTGTATAGGTTTATTTGTGTTAGTTTTTAGATTCCACTTGTAAATGAGCTCATGTAACATTTATCTTTCTCTCTCTGACTTACTTCATTTAGTATAATATCCTCTAGGCTCATCCATGTTGCTATAAATGGCAATATTCTCTTCTTTTTGATGGATAAATAATATTCCATTGTATATACAAAAGTGTGTATGTGTATGTATGTGTGTATATATACACACATCTTAAACCAATCATCTGTTTTTGGGCACTTGGGCTATTTCTATGTCTTGGCTGTTATACATAGTGCTACTTCATCATGTAATTTTTAAACTGGAAGTAAAATTCACTGATCTCATGTTGTTTTCATTTCTTAGACTATTTTTCTGAATTTTTTTGACATAACTCAGAGAAATAAACACATATTTTTTATTTCTTTCAGTAGATCTGTTTCTTTAGGGGTATTTGAATTGATTTATACATATGCATACATATGAACATGCTTTAATTTCTGTCTTTGTTTAGCCTTCTTTTCAACTATTTTTTTTTTTAATACCTGGAGATTTTTAAGTTTGTTTATTCTTGTGGGAAGATGATTTCTACCTAAAACAAGTGTTAAGAATTGAAGTGAGTTTTATGAAAGATGATGTGGATCCATGCTTGAATATTTCTGGTCCAGCTGATGGGTGAAGGGACGGTGTATGTCTGCCATGATTTTATTTTAGCAGATCGCACGTCCATTTCACTCCTGTAGAAAGTGAGGAGCTTGCAACAACAGAAGCAGCTATTTGGCAGAGAGTCTGTATTACATGCCTGTGTTTCTTTTACATGTTTGTTCTTGTGGACTGAGTTAGTTGGAGCCAACTGCTCCCCATTCTCCAACTGCAAACATTCCCTGTCTGGCCTTCTGCAGTGGTGGGCTGTGGATCTCTTCCTCAGAGGTTTAGGTAGGATTTGATTCACTGGCTTTCCTCCTGCCATAGTCTCCATTCCTGCCTCTATGAAAGCAGTTTCATTTGTCTAATCTCATAGTGTTTGAAAATAAAGTATTTATTGTTGAAATGATGTTATGACCTCCTAGTATACTAATATAAGGATAATATTAATTCCAGTAAGTTGATTTGGAATGTTCATTTCAAAGAGGTCTCATTATTTTGTGGTCACATTTTTCGTCCCCCTAGAGAAAACTGTTATCTCTTTTAAGCCAAGTTATTGTCTATTGTTAAGGCCAATGAATTTCCTATTGTTTCTTATTCAATGCCACTCAACCAAGAAAACAGACTTAAACAATGGCAAAATTTTCTCTCTTTTTCCAAGTGCTTCCCAAATGCCTTATGATGTTCCCATTCTTTCATTCAATAAATATTTATTAAGTGCTAATATTTCCTGTGTCTAGGGCATGTGTGTTATCAGACAGATTTATTTTCAACTAGCTGTTTAGATGTTTGATATGATTCTTTCAACCTGATTCTCCATGACTCAGTCACAATAGCTTAGAAAACAGGGAGAATTCTTTATGCATCTTTAGAAAATGCACATTTATAGACGCTATTTTAAGCAAAGTAAAATGGCAAGGTCTGGGCATACTCTACTATTTAGCAAAAATAAACTCAATATCTTAAAAGAAAATTACTCTTTGAGATAGCAAAATATAATAGCTTTTCATGGACATATTTTAGGAAATGATATCTTTGGTTGGAAATGATTTGAAAATTAGCCTGTGTCACCATGAATTGTTTTCAATCAATTTAGAGGCAGCAGACAGAATGATGAAGTAGGCAAAAGGCAAGCACTGGAACCAGAAAGACCAGGTTCAAATTCTCTATTTGTCATTTTCTTCTGAGCCCTTGCATAAACCTCTTAAACTCTCAGTTATCCTTTCTATAAAATGGGAGTATTACTCTCTTTCTCCCAGAGCTCTGAAGCAATAACTGAAGTGCTGCCTTGGAGGCTCCAGTAGGATTTTCTCACCAATAGCAACGTTAAAGAGGCATCTTTCTTCCAGACCCTACCTTTTCCCTCCCTCTTAAGTCAAGAGTCATTTATTTACTAATCACTGCATTCCTGGAACTTCCAGCAAGTGAGTTCCCTCTGATACTTGAATTTCATTTTTAATGAATAAGACTGTCTCCTTGCTTGGTTCCTTGCTGTGTGAGGCCATTGGTAGAGCTCTGACAGTGTTTCTCGTGAGCCAGTATCTATTTATATTAATGGATAATTCTTTCATAAGCACCTCATCCTGTAACAGTTGATCTTACAATAACCATGCATACGTACTTACCTATATGAAGGCTGTGACGTATGACATATGCTCAAATTAATTTAAGGCAATATTGTGAGTCATCAGTCACTTGAAAGTCCATTTATATAACATCTCTTCTAACCTTGTGCTAATAAATGTTCTTGGCATATTTAGTAAGACTCATGTCAAGGAAGAAAAAAGAGAGCTCTATACACTGAACTGATGAACTGACATACTCATGTTCTTCCTATTATTTCGTGATTTTAGACTTTTAAGAAAGTCAGGTAGGAGAGAGTAGGGAATGATTAGGTCTATTCTTACTTTGGTGTGAAGTCCAGGCAGCCCAGGAGAGAGGCAGGGTGTGAATGCAGACGTTTTCAAGCTGTTTGTCACTGACAAGGCCTTGAATAAGTTGTTTTACTTCTTTAAACACAGTGTTCTATCTGCAAAAGAAAGGTAATAAGAAAGACAATGAAAAAATATCTTTCCCTTAGGGTTTTGATAATTAAATGAGAAAATACATAATTAATGTTGGCTATTATTTTTATTGTTATTTTTATTGTTAATCCAGTCCTTTGAATAGCACCAAAAATAAGGCATTTTTTTTTTAAACTGATGAATCATGTTTTATTGAACAAAGGAGACTATAGGAGGCACCGTGGGAGAAGAAAGTCAGTTCTTTGTACGGAAGTTCAGTCTCTCATGCCACTCATATATTGTGGTCCAAACATTTTCATTTTTAAGTATATAAAATGACACCATTGGAAAGGAAGAATGGGATTCTTTCCATCGCTTAGAAAACTGATGCAACTTGTGTACACTGTGTTACACTAGAGTAGCCTCTTCAGTTTGGAGGAATTCAGTCTTGATCATCTCTTTTTGGAGTTTGTGAAAGATACTTATCTCTTGCATTGTGTTTCTTAGGTTTTGTTATTAGTCAATATTTAATTCAATGAAACGTTACCCCATCAATGATCTTTGAAACAGGATACTTCCAAGCTGGAATTCAGAGTTGTTCTTTAAAAATTCATCCTTTCACCTGTTAGCACAGTTGTTGCATTCCGTTGAGGAGTTCCTGGTGAGAACATTTTCTTTGTTAGGCCGAATCCCCTTCTTTTTAGCTCTGCTTTGTAGTTTTAAAGAGAAGAATCTAGTTGACATTCAATGCTGTTATAGAAATATACTGAGAAAGAAAAATGTCCTCTCAGGAAAAAGGTGTGGACGAAAAAAGTTCTCCAGACAATTTGGTGAAAATAGGATTATTTTATTGATGTGCTAAATAAAAGGCCATTTTTAAAATGTTCGTTTCTTTATTTCCCGTCAGCCATTCCTCTGTTTTGTATTCATTTAAATATCCATCAGCAAATACTTGCTAAGCAACCAGCACATACTAGGTCCAGTTCAGTTTATCTATTAGTTTTTGTTTTGCTTTTTAAGATTTTCAGAATATAGATCTGCCACTTGGTTGAGAGTTAAAACAGACCTATATATAGGCAATATTTAAAACCCAAAGGAGCAGTGCATAATCAGAATAAGAGTTCACATGTATTGAGTGTCTACTATGGGCCAAGAATTCTTCTGTGATTTACAACTACTAGCTCATCTAAATCTCACACTTTTTATATCAACAGTGTAGACTAGGGAATCAATGCATATGGATTTAGTAATTTACTAGCAATTTGGTACTAGAAATAAATACTGGAAATAAAATTTGAATCAGTCTCTTCTCTGAGCATAATGCATATAAAATATAATGCATATAAATATAAAATACTATATATTTTATATATTATATATATATAAAATAATGCATATAAAAATATATTCATAATTATTAGGCACTTAGAAGACATCACACCATGAAGACTGTTACTGATGTCTAAGGGGCAACCATACAGTCCAATGTTGTAAGCAGAGTCTGTCACTGTGGATCATGAGTCTGACATAAGCCCAGATGAAAACAAACCCAACCCAATGTGGGAATGGGAATATATATGTCTATATATATATAAATATTTAAAAATATTTTTAGAACAGTTTAGATTTACAAAAAATGGTCAAAAAGTAGTTTCCACGTGTATCTCTTCTTCCCCATACTCCTCCCACTCCAATGTTTCCTTTTGATTAACATCTTGTGTTGGTGTGGTACATTTGTTATAACTGATGAACAAAAGGTACATTATTATTAACTAAAGTCTCTGGTTTACATTAGGGGATTACTCTGTGTTGTATATTCTATGAATTTTGACAAACTGGCATTACCATCCACCTGTAGAGAGTCATACAAACGAGTGTCGCTGCCCTAAAAATCACCTGTGCTCCATCAACCCTTGGGAACCACAGCCTTTTTACCATTTTACCTCTTCCAGAATGTCATATAGTTAGCATCATGTAGTGTGTAACTTTTTCACACTGCCTGCTTTCTATTAGTAATGTGCATTTAAGATTCCTTTGTGTATTTTCATGACTCAAGTACATATTTTTATTGCTGAATAATATTCCACTGTATGGATGGACCTAAGTATTTTTCTTCATTCACCTAAGAACATCTTTGTTGCTTCGACATTTTGGCAGTTATGAACAAGGCTGTTGTAAACATTCACATGCAGGTTTTTGTGTGGACAGAATTTTTCATGTCATCTGGGTAAATACTAAGGAGCATGTTTTTCTGAATTACACATAAAGATTATGTTTAGCTTTGTAATAAACCACCAAACTGTCTTTCAAAGTGACTGTACCATTTTTCAGTCTTATCAACAATGAATGAGTGTTTCTATTACTTTACATTCACATTTAGTATTGTTGATGTTCCAGGTTTTGGTTATTCTAATAGACGTGGAGTGGTATCTAGTTGTTTTAACATGCAATTGCCTAAAGACATATGATGTTGGCATATTTTCATACGCTTATTTTCCATCTGTATATCTTCTTTGATGAAGTATCTGTTGAGGTCTTTTGTCCACTTTTTAACTGTTTTCTTACTGTTGAGTTTTAAGAGTTATTCATATATTTTTGATATGGACCTTTCATCAGTATGTGTTTTGCAAAACGTTCTGCCAGTTTGTGGCTCATCTATTCATACTCTTAACAATGTCTTTCAGAGAGCAAAAGCTTTTAGTTTTAATAAAGTTCAATTTATCAGTGATTTCTCTCATGGATCATGCCCTTGCTGTTTTATATAAAAAATCATCTCCATGCCCAAGGTTGTCTAGGTTTTGACCGGTGTTATCTCAGAATTTTGTAGTTTTACTTTCTGCATTTAGGCCTATGATTTATTTTGAGTTCATTTTTTTTTGTGTGACAGATATAGTCTAAATTAATTTTTTTCCTGTAGATTTCTAGTCATTTCACACCATCTATTAAAAGGCTGAGATGTATGGAAAGAATAACTTGGAAACTTACATTACCATATGTAAAATAGATAGCCAATGGGAATTTGCTGTATGGCTCAGGGGAAAGAAAAAGACTGTCTTTTCAAGGTAGAAAGGTAGTCTTTCTCCATTGTACTGCCTTTATTCCTTTGTCAAAGATCAGTTGGCCATATATGTGCAGGTCTATTTCTCAGCTCACTGTTCTGTTTTATTGATCTCTGTTAACTCACCAGTATCACACTGTGTTGATTACTGTAGCTTTATTGTAAATATTGAAGTCAGGTAGTTTCATGTTCATTGTTGTTCTTGCCCACTATTTTGTTTGCTATGGTGCGCCTTTCCATATAAACTTTTGAATCAGTTTGTTGATAGTCGCAAAATTATTTGCTGGAATTTTGATTCAGATTGTGTTGAATTAATAGGTCACATTGGGAGGACTGATATCATAACAATATTGTGACTTCCTACTCATAGACACGAAGTATTTCTCCATTTATATGTATATGTTCTTTGATTTCTTCATTCAAATCTTGTGACTTGTATATCTTTATGCAAACACACTACTTACACTGTATAGATCCTAAAAGAAATATTAAGCTATATGGAATAAAAATCAGCAAATACAATCTTTTATATTAAAAAATGGAGAAACAGAATTCCAGAAAGAAAATGAGACTTTCACAGACATAAACATAAACAGAGGGAGAACTAGTGCTCAAGTTTTCTGACTTATAGTCCTTTTCAGGGGATTTACTTTTATCATAACATTATGTAGCTTCTTTAGTATTAGTTATTTACTGCTGCCTAACACGTTACCTCAAAATTTGGTAGTTTAAAACAATGAATATTTATTATCTCATAGTTTCTGTGGGTCAAGAATCAGAATGGCTAAGCTAAGTGCTGCTGGTTTATGAGATTTCAGTAAGATGTGGTCTCACTGAAGTGTCAGATGGAGGCAGATCCACTTCTAAGCTCAGTCATGTGTTTGGTGATTAACCACAAGTCCTTGTCACATGGCCCACTCCAAAGGGCTGCTGGATTCCTCCAGGGAAACTGATGAGAAAGAGAGACACAGACAGAGAGACACAAAAGTAGTGAGAGAGAGGGAGGGAGGCAGAGAACGAGGATACTCGAGACAGAAGCTCAAAAGTGACATCTAATCACTCTATCATATTCTGTTGCAACTGGGTGACTGAATAAAACCCACACACTCAAGGGAGTGATTCCACAAGGTTGTGGATACCAGGAGGCAGGAATTACTAGGGGCCATCGTTAAGACTCAACTACAACCCTATATTCTTGTTTCAGCCTTTCTGGGCCAAGTAATCAAGAACTAAGAAGAATTGATGATGGAATTCCTCCTTGTTTGCATCCATCCTTTACTCAGAGAGGAGAGAGGCTGCTGGTCGTAGAACAGGTGGGGAACTCATCCTTTTACATAGTAACAGAGTTAAATCTTCCACAAAGTTACCATGAACCTCTGATCTTAGGGTACACCAATACAATTAAGTCTGTTCTTCTCTCCACATGTAGGCCTGGCCATATCTAGCTGTCTCACCTGATGATTTTTGTTTTTTTTTTTAGGAAAAAAGAACCTGTCCCAGATGAGAAGAGACTTTAAAATTGTAATGACCTTTCATGTAAGCTGATTTTCTGAAACACTTTTTTCACATGGTTCTTAGCATATATCTGTATTCATATATACAGAAAAATATGAATATCAAGCTGAAGAAAACTAAATTAGGAGCACCATAAAAAGCAAAAAGATACATACACACACACACATACACATATATGTTGTTTTTGTCTCTTTAAAAAATTCAGATGTTATTTTATTCTTAAAAATAATTTGACCATGCCCATGGCATGTGGGATCTTAGTTCCTGGACCAGGGATAGAACCCACCCCTCCTGCACTGGAAGCATGGGGTATTAACTACTAGATAACCAGAGAAGTTCAATAAGATGGTAATTTTAAAACAGTCACATGATCAAGGCAATACTGTTGTTCTATACATGACAGGGGGAGATCTAAGAATTGGCTCAATATCATGCATCGACAGTTGAACCCCATCCTTGATTATTTGGCACCATAATTAGATCCATGTAATATATATGCCTCTGAACCAAACAACAAAAACAAGGAGAAAGCCTGAAGGATGGGAAGGAAACTTCATGTGACTTCATCTCATCATTAGACAGCACATCTTAGGCCACTAACTTTGAAAAGATTCCCTTTTATAAAGACTGCTGGAGGGAGAGGGGAAAATGTCATTTAACCCAGGGCTTAGAATAAGTACTGTGAATCTTTAAAACTTGGATGTAGATATTAAACTCTGGAAAGAACTGTAACTTAAAAACTTCAGACTTTTTCTAAGATTCTCTTTTCCTATAATTTGTGGAAAGAGTTACTATGTAGATGTTCTTTGCACAGAAAGACCACTGAATTTTTTCAGAGATAAAGCAAATTTGAAAATAAAGACATTTAAGATGATATGGACCCAAAACCCCAATGATTCTCCATAGTAATGTAAAAACATTGTTTCCATTTTAGCTGGCATTTCATTGTACCATATTATATTTCTCTTAGGTCAAATATATTTTCCATATTAAAATTTACATTTATTCATCTCAAAACATTTATAATATTTGGGAGATGGGTATGAGTTCTTGTCTCATAGTTGGGGAAAGGTCAAAGAGAAAGACAGAGATGATCAAAGGTATGGTAGCATCTAAGTGCTGTTAGAGGAATCCTGAAAGGAATTGGATTGATTGAATTATAGAAGTACCATGTGCGGAATTTTCCAGAATGAGTAATCCTGACTTTGGAAATTATATGGAGGCTGTCTGTTGTGCTAAGTCCAGAGATGCAGTGAGTGATCTAGATATTAAGGCCTAATTTCTGTGGGACTTAGTGGGGATTGGCCTGAAATGAACAGGCTTCCTTGGTGTCAGTAACTCCTGGAAGAAAGGCTACCTTTCCTTGAATACAAAGATCTAGATACACTTTCTCATTGTTAACTACTAGAAAACTTAACAAAATGTATGCAATGATTTTATTTGACACTGTACAATGGTACAGAACTGTGATTTCTGAAAGAAGACAAACAAATGAACTCTACAATTGCCCTGACTTTATGCTTGGCAGAATTTCCAAACCAAGGCACAGGAAATGGGACTACTAACATAGACCAGTCATGTTGAATTGGAGACAATAGAGATTGGAGTTCAGAAAGGCCAGTGTGGCTGGGTAGAATTTGCAAAGCAGATGACCTTGAAAAGGTACATATGCTGAGAAAGAGCTTCAGAAATATGCATATTTCTGTCCTTGAGTCTTTGGCTGAATATCAACCTGCACATGAAAGAATGACATTTATAAAGCTGGATAAAGTACAACTTTTGAGGAAAGAATAATTCCTGGGCTAGGGGTAGGGGTTGTATGTCAACCAACTCCCAGAATTTATACAGGACTTGGAATAATTTAAATTTCCAAGTCTAAGTAAGAGACTACAGTGACTATAGAGACAATTCATTAAAGAATCCTAAAGTGAAAACTAGTCTAGACTCAAAGTTTGAAAATAAAACTCAAAATGATCAAACTGACATGCAAATTATTTAGCCATACACAGGAACAAAACCTAACATTCTTTAATGAAATGTAACAAAATCCAGCTTTGCAAAAATTAAAATCACACTATCCAGGATCCAATTAAAACAACAAATTTCTGAGCATGACAAGAAGCAAAAAAAAAAAAAAAAATTAAAACATAGCCAGGATAAAGATTGGTCAAGGAACTTCCCTGGTGGTCCAGCAGTTAAGACTCTGTGTTTCCAGTGCAGGCGGTGTGGGTTTGATCCCTGATTGGGGAACTAAGATCTCATGTGCTTTGTGGTGTGGCCAAAATAATAAAAACAGCAAAAAAAAAAAAAAAAAATCCTAACAATAACTTAACTGCAAAAAGTATGAACTCCTATAGCATTGAGGATGGCGATTCATTAAAAGAGAAAAGGCATTTTAAAAAATCAGTCAAGAAACCTCTGGTTAATAGAAAACATGCTGAATCTGAAAGAAGGCAGAAAAGGAGGGAAAGGTATAACAGAAAGGATGCATGTAAAACAAAAAAGGAAGAGAGTAGATTTAAACCGAACATATGATAGTTACATTCAATTTAAATATTCTAAGCACTCCAATAAGAAGGCAGAGATTATCAAACTGGGTAAAAGTTAGACCCAAATATGTGCTGTATATAAGAAAGTGTGAAAGAGATAGGTTAAACAACAACAACAAAAAAATGATACGGCATACAAGCACTATGTATAAGAATTCTGAAGGGACTATATTGATATCAAAAATGACTTCAGAAAAAGGGATTATTATAAGGAATAAAGATGATTTTTTTAGTAGTAATAAGTCAATTTATCAGGAAAACTTAGTTCTCAATGTATACGGACCCAACAGTAGAAATACAATAAAATACAAAAAGCAAAAACTGGCCAAACTGTAAGGACACATTGACAAAGCAACACTAATAGGAGATTTCAAAATTCTACCCCCCTTTTTTTTGGTAATTTGAACAAGTAGACAGAAAGATCAATAGATATTTAGAACACAATGCTAGGAGTCAATTTCAGCTAATTGAAATATATAGAACACTTCACCCAACTATGAAAGAATGTACATTCCTTGAAAGTGCCCATTGAGCATTCAACAAGGTAGACTGTCTCCTGGATTTTAAGTGAAACCTTAACTAACTTAAAACTGAGTTTCAAATCATGGATTTCCCTAGTGGTCCAGTGGTTAGGAGTTCGCCTTCCAGTGCAAGGGGTACAGATTCAATCCCTGGTCAAGGAGCTAAGATCTCACATGCCTTGCTGCCAAAAAACCAAACCAGAAGCAATATTGCAAATTCAGTGGTCTATATTAAAAAATCTTTTAAAAAAAGAGTTTGAAATCAAGCTAAAAATTATATATGAAATTAAACTAGAAATCAATAACAAAAAAGATACCTGGAAAAATCCTCAAGTACTTGGAAATTAAGTCACATGTTTGTAATTAACTTATAATGGAAGAACTCACAGGAGAAATAGAGACTATTTTTAACTGACTAAAAACATAGCCTAATACAAACACAGCAAAAGCTCTGCTTAGAGGGAAATATGTGGCTTTAAAGCTTATATTATAAAAGGAAAAAAAGCTAAAATTAATTATCTAAGCCTCCACTGGAAGAAGATAGAGAAAGGAGAATGCAAACTCAAAGTAAGTAAAGGAAGGAAATAGTAAAGAAAAGAGAATAAATCAGCTAAAATCTCAATGGGAGGATTTTGTGAATACTGAGAGCAGTCATAACTTATATTGCCTTTGTGTTCTTTATGTTTACTGTTCTTGTCTATTCAATCCTTACATCTTAGTCCCCACGGTCATGGGGCTTGAAGGAAGTCAGTTACCAATGGCTCAGTGTTGAACCACCGCAGTCTGACAGAAAATGATTTCAAGACGGCAGGAGGAGGTCCATGGAGAATAGAGCTGGGGAGTGCAGCCAGATGCTTGAGGCCTGTGGCAAGCCACAATTAGGAGCGATAGAAGACTCATATGGAAAGTTTCTGGAGATTCCTAGAAATATGTGGATGAGGAAACCTGAGAAATTAGTGGACTTTCTGCAGTAGGCTAAGATCAGGACTTTGAGATTTAGGAATTAAAGAAACATGTTCTCTTCTAGGCTAGCAAAGCATGGGATTATTTGAGTCAATAATTTTGGTAAAACTATATTCTCTGTGGTTAAGAATGGGCATTGAAAGGACAAATTTTCACTGTGAGAAAATGGCATGGGGCTTAATTTAGGAAGAAAATCGGTTGACAGGACATAAGAACTGTGGAGGGTGGAGGCTGTAATGTAATGTAATGATGTAGGTGACCTAGGATGTCTCAACCATACACTGTCATACAGGAACCAGTGTTTTAGGCCAGGGCCACTTTTAGATAATGGGAAGTCCCACTAAAGCCTCAGTCTTCAGATTTCACATAAGAAGAACTTTCTGATACAGTAAGTCTGCATGCATACAAATCTTTAAGTTGCGGACTTTCAAGAGATGAGAATGAGCATTCCATCAATGCCAGGCATGAGTGAAACTGCAGCTTGCCCTCCATCTCTTATTCCTGAGAATCTTTCAGCTCTCCAATCTCCCACTTCCTCTCCTTCCTCCAATCAGTAACTCTTCTTACTGGTTCACTGGATGCCAGCCCTTGTATGCGAGCTGTTGTACTGTACTATTGTATTTTTTAAGGTACTGCACTGGAAGATTAAAAATGTTTAGGTTTTGTGTTTGTTTTTTAATGTATTATTTGTGTGAAAAGTATTATAAAGCTATTACAGTCCAGTACTGTATAGCTGATGATTGTGTTAGTAGGGTACCCAAGCTAACTTTGTTGGACTTATGAACAAATTGGACTTAAGAATGGGCTCTGGGAATGGAACTCATTTGTATGTAGAAGACTTGCTGTATATGACGACCTTTCCCATATGTGATTATTTTTTTCTGATTAATAGTGTGTGATAAGTTGAATGATTGAAAGTCATTTATTCAACAAATATTTATTGAATCCTTTCTATGGACCATGTGGTATTTTAACTTGTGAAAACTCAGGAATGAACAAGAGAGGCATCCTCTTTGCTTTCATGGAACACACCTGCCTGTGGGAGAGAAGATGGGAAACAAATAGCCGAAAAAGCAGACACAGAAGATAACTTTGTGCTTTCAAGGAGAAAAGTGTGATGAGACTGAGTGGCTGGCAGGAGAGCGGGCGCAACCTTAGTTAAGGTGGGCAGCAAAGGCCTTTTTGCACAAGGTCTGAGTTGAAGCTGAGTGATGAGAAGACAGCCAACTATGCAAAGAACTTCCCATGCAGAGAAAAGTACACATTTCCAAGCTGGGATACGCTGACCATTTGCAACTTGGTTTGTCTGGGAGAGGTTGGTGTGAATAGCAAAGTTAATCTAGGGGTGACTCAGCAGCCCTAATTTTGGTCTTCTTTCCATCACTGTTTAACTCTGGGGTTCAGTGTTTTCACCTATTATAGCTGTGTGCTCATCCCTCTTCTGTTCCCCCAGATTTACAGAATGGCTGGAAACATTGGATTAAGATCCCTTACATGAAAGCAAGCTGAAAACAACAGCATCCTCCCGCCAGAGGGAGGTTGAGATGATGGAGGTCACTGAGGGCCGGAGAGCTGCCTGATCCCCCAGAGGTCCATGGAGCCCCACCAGAGCTTTCTCCACCTGGATTCATTTTTTAACATGTACTTGAAAAGCAGTTAAAAGGAATTGCTTGCTTTGCACCCCTAGGATTAGAGTTAGCTTTGGAAAAAAGGTTGTTAAGGTCCCTGCAAAGAAAAATGCTAGTGCAGAGTGGAATGTGTCCCAGTGCTTTGTTATCTTTTGGAACACCAGAGAGTAAGAGACCCTCACTTGGCAATGCAGTTTAGCCCCCATCCTACCATACCTGGGCCATGCCCAAGCTCAGAACCGCATTCTGCCTCAACTAGGGCAAGCACTTTAGGGATATGTTCAAATTGTTTCCTTCAGGCCAAAGCCAGTAAATGCATTAAGGAACTTTAAAAAAGCTTTTCTCTTGTTTATGAGAAAGATAAATAGTTGCATTTGAGTTTATGACCCCAGTTTTTGGTGTAAGTTTTAAAGACAATTTCTAGCCCCACAGTGATGGCGGGGGAACATACACATGTTCACACACATACATAGACACAGGTGTGTGTGCACATACGTGCACCTCCATGCACACACACATTGGCTTTGTGAGAATGCAAGCCTATTATTCATCCAGGATGATTTCAGTTAAATGTAATAGAACAAGAAGGAAGCAATTTCCAGAAGACACAGGTACACCGAAAGGAATCCACTGTGTTAGGAGAATTGAGGAATGGTTAGTGATGTTACACAGATGGTCTACAACTCATGAATAACCCATGAGAAGGCTAACAATAGGACGGCCCTCCATAACACTGAGTATTTATGAGGCAATAGAACATGTACACAGATCGCTTGTTGGACATCTCAAGTAGTCTGAATGATTATCTCATTAAGGGAAAGCACTTGGTATCTACAGACATATAAATGGCTGTGTAGCTCCCATTGAATAGTTGTAATTTACGTTTGGAACTTGGTGAAACATCCTTTATCTAAACCTTTAGAAGGGCGGTAGTAATTCTATCTCCCCACCATCTATGAGGTGACCTCAGGGCAGTGTACCCATTTGGACAGGTGCAGGCAGCTCTGAAGAATGATACAGGCTGAGCTACAAAAACTCCTTTCCTCAAAGGTCTTTGTGCCTATCTAGGAGCAGAGATGGCAAATCTGTAGACCAGTTTTTGGTGAACATCTCTGTTGCTCTTGGTCCTCTCCTACCCCTCATTTACAAAGACCGAATTAGTAGCCAACTTGAATTTCCAACTTCTGTTGAGAATCAGGAAGACCCAACAACACTAGGCTTGTTTTCTTGCATGACTGTCTCAGTTGGATTTGGGAGCAACTCCCTATTTAGACTGAATGAATGGATTTTTCCCTTAGGTCCTCACCTGGCCCACTTATATATTTTTCATTTGATTTTGTGGCTCCTGATTGGGTGACATTATATCTGCCTGTCCTCTTACTATCACTCTTCAGGAGCAAGGTTTCGTACATAACAGCATGTCTTTGTCTCACAAGTAAGTCCAGGAGTGGGTAAGTTTTCTGGAACTAAACCCATTTATCCACAACAAAAATATTACCTCAGTTTTACAACTATTAAGTGAACTCCTGCAAGTGAACTTTAATGTGAATCACTGTGCAAGGCACATGGGAAGGGGGTAGGGTGCATGGAACAAAACACATAGTTCTCACTCCCAAGTGTCCAGGTGAGGTCATTAATATTTATTTAACATGTAGCACATTTGAATGGAAACACAGTGGGAAATATAATTTGCAATCACTTGCTAGATTACAGAAAAAGGAAAGTTGCATGTGACATGTTTTATCCCAAAACCTGTTTCCTATGGATAAACAAAGATAATCATAAATAGATGGTGACTATTGTTAACATTCAGAAGGAAACATTTGAACAACTGTAAATAATTTAGAAGTTAAGGGTACTTGTCCCCTTTCTCAAAGGGAAGATTTTGAACCTTTATATTATTTTTCTACATTTCTTTTTGGTAGGGTGGAGGGAGAAGAGAGAGGTGACTAAGGAGATAGGAGGGGGAAAGTATGAAAGAGAAAGATGAGAAAAGGTTAAAAAAGATATGAGTGCTCATGTAAAAAAGTAGGTTCTTGAGTTGGAACTCACTTAAAATGGGGGAGAAAGATAGATATATAGAGAGAGGGAGGGAAGGAAGGAAGGTAGGAGGAGAGGGAAAAGGAGGGACAAAGGGAGAAACACCAGTGTATGTGTTCTTGATCTGAGTACTGATAAAGAATGATACATGTGGAATGTAAAGAATGGTACATTTGAACTTATTCACAAAATAAATAAAATCACAGATGTAGAAAACAAACTTATGGTTACTAAGGGATAAGGGGGAAAGGATAAATTAGGAGATTGTCATTGACATATATACACTACTATCTATAAAATAGATCACTAATAAGAACCTACTGCATATCACAGGGGACTCTATTTAACACTCTGTAAATGACCTATATGGGAAAATAATCTAAAAAAGAGTGGATATATGTCTACATATAACTGATTCCCTGTTCTGTACACCTGAAACTAACACAACATTGAAGATCACCTATGCTTCAATGAAAATTAGTTTAAAAACAGAATGATACAGACACCACTGTTATCAAAATCAGCAGTGTCTCTCACATTGGAAAATCTAAAGATCAGTTCTCAGCCTTCATCCTGCTTTATTTATCAGAGCCATTTGCCACAGTGGATCACTCCATCCTTCTAGGAATTCTTTGGCTTCCAGGACACAATATGCTCTTGGTTTCCCCACCTTATTGGCTGCTTTTTCATTTTCTTCTGCAGATTCCTCCTGATCCACCCCCGCCCCCCCCCCCCCCCCCCCCCCCCAGTTTTCCTGGTAGAGTGCACCAAGGCTTATTGCTTGAGCATCTTTGCTTTTTCATCTAACTGTTTTCCCATAGGGATCTCATTTGCTTCTTGGTTTTAAATATCATGTCAGTGGTACTGATCCTCAAATTCATGCCTCGTCTGCCAGCTCCAGACTTGTGGATCCATGGTACACTTTACCATCTTCACTGAGTGTCTAGTAGGCATCTTAATATTAGCACAAAAATGAATTGAAATCAATGAATCTTTCAAATTTCTTTCTCTCTCAGCTTTCTCTATCTCAAATAATAGAAACACTATCCACTTTGGTTTAGACAAAAACCTTCAGAATCATTCTTCACTTGCCTGTTTATCTCACCCTACTTTTGATCTGTCTGAAGATTGTAAGGAGTTCATGATCTGAGCCACAGTTTGCTCCTCGTCTTGTTTTTGCTGACTGTATAGAGCTTCTCCATCTTTGGCTGCAAAGAATATAATCAATCTGATTTCGATGTTGACCATCTGGTGATGTCCATGTGTAGAGTCTTCTCCTGTGTTGTTGGAAGAAGGTGTTTGCTATGACCTGTGCATTCTCTTGGTAAAACTCTATTAGCCTTTGCCCAGCTTCATCCCGTACTCCAAGGCCAAATTTGCCTGTTACTCCAGGTGTTTCTTGACTTCCTACTTTTGCATTCCTGTCCCCTATGATGAAAAGGACATCTTTTTTGGGTGTTAGTTCTAAAAGGTCTTGTAGGTCTTCAGAGAACCGTTCAACTTCAGCTTCTTCAGTGTCACTGGTTGGGGCATAGGCTTGGATTACTGTGATATTGAATGGTTTGCCTTGGAAACAAACAGAGATCATTCTGTCATTTTTGAGATTGCATCCAAGTACTGCATTTTGTTGTTGACCATGATTGCTACACTATTTCTTCTCAGGATTCCTGGCCACAGTAGTAGATATAATGGTCATCTGAGTTAAATTCACCCATTCCAGTCCATTTTAGTTCGCTGATTCCTGGAATGTCAACGTTCACTCTTGCCATCTTGCCATCTCCTGTTGGACCACTTCCAATTTGCCTTGATTTATGGACCTAACATTCTAGGTTCCTATGCAATATTGCTCTTTACAGCATTGGACCTTGCTTCTATCACCAGTCCCATCCACAGCTGGGTATTGTTTTTGCTTTGGCTCCATCCCTTCATTCTTTCTGGAGTTCTTTCTCCACTGATCTCCAGTAGCATATTGGGCACCTACTGACCTGGGTAGTTCCTCTTTCAGTATCCTATCATTTTGCCTTCTCATATTGTTCATGGGGTTCTCAAAGCAAGAATACTGAAGTGGTTTGCCATTCTCTTCTCCAGTGGACCACATTCTGTCAGACCTCTCCACCATGACCCATCCATCTTGGGTGGCCCCACACAGCATGGCTTAGTTTCATTGAGTTAGACAAGACTGTGGTCCGTGTGATCAGATTGGCTAGTTTTCTGTGATTATGGTTTCACTGTGTCTGCCCTCCAATGCCCTCTTGCAACACCTACATTCTTACTTGGGTTTCTCTTACCCTGGACGTGGGGTATTCTTCACGGCTCCTCCAGCAAAGGGCAGCCGCTGCTCCTTACCTTGGACGAGGGGTATCTCCTCACGGCCGCCGCTCCTGACCTTGAACGTGGAGTAGCTCCTCTTGGCCCTCCTGTGCCTGTGCAGCTGCCGCTCCTTGGACGTGGGGTTGTTCCTCTCAGCTGCCACCCCTGACCTCGGGCGTGGGGTATTAGAGACACCAAGGGAACATTTCATGCAAAGATAGGTACGATAAAGGACAGAAATGGTATGGACCTAACAGAAGCAGAAGATATTAAGGAGAGGTGGCAAGAATACACAGAAGAACTGTACAGAAAAGATCTTCATGACCCAGATAATCACAATGGTGTGATCACTCACCTAGAACCAGACATCCTGGAACGTGAAGTCAAGTGGGCCTTAGAAAGCATCACTATGAACAAAGCTAGTGGAGGGGATGGAATTCCAGTTGAGCTATTTCAAGTCCTGAAAGATAATGCTGCACTCAATATGCCAGCAAATTTGGAAAACTCGGCAGTGGCCACAGGACTGGAAAAGGTCAGTTTTCATTCCAATCCCAAAGAAAGCCAATGCCAAAGAATGCTCAAACTACTGCACAGTTGCACTCATCTCACATGCTAGTTAGGTAATGCTCAAAATTCTCCAAGCCAGGCTTCAGCAATATGTGAACCGTGAACTTCCAGATGTTCAAGCTGGTTTTAGAAAAGGCAGAGGAACCAGAGATCAAATTGCCAACATCCGCTGGATAAGGAAGCTGTGGTACATATACACCATGGAATATTACTCAGCCGTTAAAAAGAATTCATTTGAATCAGTTCTAATGAGATGGATGAAACTGGAGCCCATTATACAGAGTGAAGTAAGCCAGAAAGATAAAGAACATTACAGTATACTAACACATATATACGGAATTTAGATAGATGGTGGCGATAACCCTATATGCAAAACAGAAAAAGAGACACAGAAGTACAGAACAGACTTTTGAACTCTGGGGGAGAACGTGAGGGTGGGATGTTTTGAAAGAACAGCATGTATACTATCTATGGTGAAACGGACCACCAGCCCAGGTGGGATACATGAGTCAGGTGCTCGGGCCTGGTGCACTGGGAGGACCCTGAGGAGTCGGGTGGGGAGGGAGGTGGGAGGGGGGATCGGGATGGGGAATACGTGTAACTATATGGCTGATTCATGCCAATGTATGACAAAACCCACTGAAATGTTGTAAAGTGATTGGCCTCCAACTAATAAAATAATATTAAAAAAAAAAAAAAAGCAAGAGAGTTCCAGAAAATTATCTATTTCTGCTTTATTGACTATGCCAAAGCCTTTGACTGTGTGGATCACAAAATATTGTGGAAAATTCTGAAAGAGAAGGGAATACCAGATCTGCCTCTTGAGAAACCTATATGTAGGTCAGGAAGCAACAATTAGAACTGGACATGGAACAACAGACTAGTTCCAAATAGGAAAAGGAGTACATCAAGGCTGTATATCATCACCCTGCTTATTTAACTTATATGCAGAGTACATCACGAGAAACGCTAGGCTGGAAGAAGCACAAGCTGGAATCAAGATTGCTGGGAGAAATATCAATAACCTCAGATATGCAGATGACACCACCCTTATGGCAGAAAGTGAAGAGGAACTAAAAAGCCTCTTGATGAAAGTGAAAGAGGAGAGTGAAAAAGTTGGCTTAAAGCTCAACATTCAGAAAACTTAGATCATAGCATCTGGTCCCATCACTTCATGGGAAATAGATGGGGAAACAGTGGAAACAATGTCAGACTTTATTTTTCTGGACTCCAAAATCACTGCAGATGGTGACTGCAGCCATGAAATTAAAAGACACTTACTCCTTGGAAGGACAGTTATGACCAACCTAGACAGCATATTAAAAAGCTTCTGGGCATACACACTGAGGAATCCAGATCTGAAAGAGACATGTGCACCCCAATATTCATCGCAGCACTGTTTATAATAGGCAGGACATGGAAGCAACCTAGATGCCCATCAGCAGATGAATGGATAAGGAAGCTGTGGTACATATACACCATGGAATATTACTCAGCCGTTAAAAAGAATTCATTTGAATCAGTTCTAGTGAGATGGATGAAACTGGAGCCCATTATACAGAGTGAAGTAAGCCAGAAAGATAAAGAACATTACAGTATACTAACACATATATATGGAATTTAGAAAGATGGTAACGATAACCCTATATGCAAAACAGAAAAAGAGACACAGAAGTACAGAACAGACTTTTGAACTCTGTGGGAGAAGGTGAGGGTGGGATGTTTCGAAAGAACAGCATGTATATTATCTATGGTGAAACAGATCACCAGCCCAGGTGGGATGCATGAGTTAAGTGCTCGGGCCTGGTGGGCTGGAAAGACCCAGAGGAATCGGGTGGAGAGGGAGGTGGGAGGGGGGATTGGGATGGGGATTACGTGTAACTCTATGGCTGATTCATATCAATGTATGACAAAACCCACTGAAAAATAAAAAAATAAAATTAAATTAAATTAAATTAAACAAAAAAAAAGCAGAGACATTATTTTGCCAACAAAGGTCCATCTAGTCAAGGCTATGATTATTCCAGTGGTCATGTATGGATGTGAGAGTTGGATGGTGAATAAAGCTGAGCACCAAAAAATTGATGCTTTTGAACTGTGGTGTTGGAGAAGACTCTTGAGAGTCCCTTGGACTGCAAGGAGATCCAACCAGTCCATCCTAAAGGAGATCAGTCCTGGGTGTTCATTGGAATGCCTGCTGCTGAAGCTGAAACTCCAATACTTTGGCTACCTCATTCAAAGAGTTGACTCATTGGAAAAGACCCTGATGCTGGGAGGGATTGGGGGCAGGAGGAGAAGGGGATGACAGAGGATGAGATGGTTGGATGGCATCACCGACTCAATGGATATGAGTTTGAGCAAACCCCGGGAGTTGGTGATGGACAGGGAGGCCTGGCATGCTGCGATTCATGGGGTCGCAAAGAGTCGGACATGACTGAGGGACTGAACTGAACGGACTGAACTGAAGATTGCATATGATCTTAAAAATTCAAATTCAAACAACTTCTCATCACTTCCATCATATCATGTTGTTATTTATAAGCCACCATCCTCTCCTCCTGGATTATGGCAGTAACTTTTGTGTTCCCATTCTTATACCACCAATAGTGTATCTTCAACACCGGAGGAATTATTTTTTTATATCTGAGTAAGATCATATGCATTTTTTGTATAGAAGCCATCAATGTCTCTCCATTCACTCAGAGCAAAATTCCATATCCTTACAACAGTCTCTAAGCCTACACGATCTAGAAGCCCATCTTCTTTCTGGACTCACTTCCAACAGCTCTTCTTTCTTACTGTATTGCAGCCCTACTGACCTTTTTATCATTCTTTGAATATTTCTAGCAAGTCCACTGACTCAGTGCCTTTGCATTTGCTGTTTTTCTGCTTAGAATGTTAGTGTCATAGATCCACACTCCAGCCCTTTGCTCAAGTTAACTACTTGAGATGGAGGCCTTTCTAAACCACCTTATTCAAAACCGGACCTCTGTGTACCTGCCAGGCATCTTCAGTCCCTTTTCCTTTTTCATTTTCTCCGTAACGCTTATCACCTCTTTATAGACTGTATCTTCTATTTGTTTGCGTTTTTTTACATTCCCACTAAAATATGGGCTTCTTTATCTGTTTTATTCATTGATATGTTCCCAGAACCCAGAATGATACTTTACAAAGTAGGAGCTCAATAAGTAGTTGTGAGATGAATGAATGAATGAAAGGAAGTGTTATGACTAACTTAGTGATCCATGAACAACCTAGCTTAAACTGCAGGTGGCATCATAACCCCAAGATAATCAGTTCCTAGACTAGTGCTCCCCAACCCTTTTGGAACCAGGTACCGATTTCTCGGAAGACATTTTTTTCCCATAGACTTGGAGTGGGGATGGTTTTGGGATGATTCAAGCACATTACATGTGTTACATACTTTATTTCTATTATTATTGTATCAGCTCACTTCAGATCATTAGGCCTTAGATCCCAGAGGCTGGGGACCCCTGTCCTAGACCATCAGTTAGGAGAAGATGTGGGCTGTACTACACAGCTTATGATGTGTCCTCAGGATAGTACCCGTCCTGCCTTCTTCCTTCTTTATTACAGATCATCCTCCATGCCCTCCCCACCCCCTCATGGGGCCACATGTGTAACTTGGGAGCATGGTATTGGCACAGTTACAGAGGCTGGTATGGGAGTCTAACCACCTGTCCATGTAGCTTACTTGTACTCTCTGAACTTGCTTGTGTCTGATATCACAAGTACCACTTCTAGCTTACCACGATTGATGTTGAGCCCTCTAAAGCTTGTGACTTGGGTGTCTTTATGACTCCTGATGGGCAACTCTGGCCCAAGTCACTTCATGTTCTGTGGTCTGATGCTACATCTCAATTAGGAATCAGTAGCATATGATGGACCTATGTGTAAGTGGCTTAGAAATCTCTGCAGTAGATTTGCCTTGCTACAAATAATATAGACCTAAGAGTCTATATTATTCTCCTGTTGGAACCCACCGTAAACTCTACATATAGTCTACTCTCAACACAGACACCTCTAATGCCATAGTGTCTGGCAGGTCTGATGCCCTGAGTGGAATGACTGCTTACCTTGTACTTTGGGTATGTTGCAGGTCTTTTTCATGCCATGGGACCCATCCAAACCTGGAAGTCTCCCAAGTTTATCAGTAAATGGATGGAAGCAGTGTTCCTAAGTGTGGACCGTGCTGCATCCACAACTTTAAAAAGCCTACGAAATATTGTGCTTCCTCCATTGTGGTGGGGGTTATAAGATGCTGTGGGTTGTCATTTACTTGGGAGAAGATGTACCAGTATACTCTCTTGGGTAGGAATGGGAAGGAGAAGGCAGGTTTTTCTTCTACTTGGCTTTTGCCAACACAACAACACTTACCCGGCAAATAAACAATATATATCTAGGTTCTAACAGCCACCGGGTATGTTCATGCTAATTATACACTCAGTTCAGTTCAGTTCAGTCGCTCAGTCGTGTCCGACTCTTTGCGACCCCATGAATAGCAGCACGCCAGGCCTCTCTGTCCATCACCAACTCCCGGAGTTTACTCAAACTCATGCCCATCGAGTCAGTGATGCCATCCAGCCATCTCATCCTCTGTCATCCCCTTCTCCTCCTGCCCCCAATCCCTCCCAGCATCAGGGTCTTTTCCAATGAGTCAACTCTTTGCATGAGGTGGCCAAAGTATTGGAGTTTCAGCTTTAGCAGCAGTCTTTCCAATGAACACCCAGGACTGGTCTCCTTTAGGATGGACTGGTTGGATCTCCTTGCAGTCCAAGGGACTCTCAAGAGTCTTCTCCAACACCACAGTTCAAAAACATCAATTCTTTGGTGCTCAGCTTTCTTCACAGTCCAACTCTCACATCCGTACATGACCACTGGAAAAACCATAGCCTTGACTAGACGGACCTTTGTTGGCAAAGTAATGTCTCTGCTTTTTAATATGTTGTCTAGGTTGGTCATAACTTTCCTTCCAAGGAGTAAGTGTCTTTTAATTTCATGGCTGCAGTCACCATCTGCAGCGATTCTGGAACCCCCCCCCCAAAAAAAATGTCTGACTCTGTTTCCACTCTCTCCGCATTATTTCCCATGAGGTGATGGGACCAGATGCCATGATCTTAGTTTTCTGAATGTTAAGCTTTAAGCCAACTTTTTCACTCTCCTCTTTCACTTTCATCAAGAGACTTTTTAGTTCCTCTTCACTTTCTGCCATAAGACTGGTGTCATCTGCACATCTGAGGTTATTGATATTTCTCCTGGCAATCTTGATTCCAGCTTGTGCTTCTTCCAGCCCAGCGTTTCTCATGATGTACTCTGCATATAAGTTAAATAAGCAGGGTGATGATATACAGCCTTGCCGTACTCCTTTTCCTATTTGGAACCAGTCTGTTGTTCCATGTCCAGTTCTAACTGTTGCTTCCTGACCTGCATATAGGTTCCTCAAGAGGCAGGTCAGGTGGTCTGATATTCCCTTCTCTTTCAGAATTTTCCACACTCAGGTACTGGGAAAATGATGATAGAGTAAGTACAAGCTCAGTGGACCCATGATAAGCAGAAACTGGGCCACAGCTGCATTTATTACATGGTACCCATATGGCCCCGGTATAACAAGAGGTCTGTTAAGGATGCCTTGGGTCCCCAGGTATCAAGCTTATTTTGGACTCTGTATTCAACATTTCTTGAAATGTTTGGATACTTCTCTTTTTCCTGTACAGTTATTTGAGTATATCAACAGAAGTCCATTATGGAAGAACTGGAGGAATCATTTCTAAACAACTTTGTCATGAGGCCATGGCATTCTTTTTCTTGGGGACATGACCTTTCCATCAGTCAATGCATCAGGTCTGAGAATGGATACTGGACAAAAGATTGTGAATTTTTATCAAGGTGTCCACCTTCAGCCTCTTAATCATCCACCCTTAATTTCTTTTCATTATACAACTTGAGTAATACCCTTGAAGTCTGTTCAATTATTTGACATTTGGAATATAGTGTTCTATTAACCACCACCATTGTTCTTAACAGGTCAGCTTCCTCGATTTCCATTTTGACATTACTATTCATTATGATAATTGTGTTCATCTTTCTTTTTTGTTAAGTGTAACCACCTGACTTATTTTATTTCAGGATCCTCTCATGCCTATTGTTATCATGAGCCCAGTTTTTTAGTAGAATCTCTTACTGCTCTGGACTACCAAGGACAGCTGTCACTGAACCTCTTAACTGTGCTAATACTCTTCTCATTGCCAAATTCTTAAACATTTTGTTAAATGAATTGACCCTGGGCCCTTCCATGGAACATAGTAGATGGGTGGGTTTTCTGGCCTTAGGTAGTACATCTAGTCTAGTATATTCACTTCTCTAAATCTTTTGATTACTTCCTCCACCATCTGTCATATTTCTGCTTCATTAGGTATAGGCTCTTGCTTTGTCCAGGCTTCCAAGAACCATCTTTGCAGCATATTAGCACTGTCTCCTGGGATCCTTAATGGGGTGACAATCTTAGATCACAGGAGAGTGTTCATGAATTGATAAATTCATCCATTTCCAAGTTCACATTTTGTTCTTCCTGACATGACATACTCATGATGCATTTCCATATAAACTCTTCTGGCTCCTGCTGGTACATATTGGCTTAGTTCTGTAGCTTCTTCAATACAGAGCCTCTAGCCTATTTTAGCAGGCCCAAAACTTACTTCTCCAGATAGGTGGTTATAACTTTCTCCATGATCTGAAGGCCAAGAGGAAAGGTGTGATAGATTATGAGGGGATGTGTGTTATTTTGCAAAGTCAAAGCTTTTGCACCATCTTCAAGCATAAGTGGGTTAGGCATGCAAGCCTTTAAGAGGGAGGAGTGGGACAGCTCTGAATAACTAGAGGATTCAAGGGGATCTGAATGTATCTAAAGATTCAAGATTTTCTAGTACAACAATTAATGTGTTCCCATGCCAAGCCTCTGTGTTCTACTCCCTCCCAATCAGGGCCCTGCCCTCATGATAGAAGACATGCTGGTATGGAGAATTCACCCTTATCTGTAGCATCTGTTTCTGCCAGCATCAGTTTCTCATCTCTCTGCCCTCTGGACGCAGGAATTAGGAGTTGTTTTTTTTTAAAGTATTACCAAAGAGGCTTTGAGGTTCTCATACCATATGATTTTGGCCATATTTCACCCTTCAATTTTAATTTCCATTTCAGTCCTCCATTAGGAAAATTTTAACTATTACACATAATTGCACACTAGTTATTTTAGAAGTAGGTGATCTATCTCCTAAATCCCCTTTTATAGTGTTCTACCTAGGATCACTTTTGGCAGGAGTTGTCCCTGATTGACTCCTCAAGTGACAAACTCTAAGACTTTGAGATTTGCATGTAACAGGTTAACTAAGAAATGCTTTTAGTGAAAATACCTGTGATGAGTGAGCTGTAGAATTGGACAGAGGGAGAAGTTGAGTTGTGATGCAGTTTGCAAGGAGACTTCAGTTGATCCTCTAGTGAGATCTGGAGTTAGAGCTGTGATGTGCTTCTCAGTTGTCCCAACTGAATCAAGAACCTTTGGACTCTAGCATCACCAGTCATTGGATGCTAATGCCTCCAGAAAGAGGGGTATGTCTTTTTTAGTCTAAAGCAATTCTTGGGGGAGGAAACTAGTTGTGAACTACCAACAGTTAACATTCCTTGCAGCTAGAGAAATGGGTACCTCATCAAGAAGGAGTATTTAGACAGTGGAATGCCCAATAGAGACTTGTTGAGGAAATTCCCAGTGGAGTCCAGGGGTTCAGACTCTTCATTTCCACTGCATCGGGTGCAGGTTCGATTCTTAGTCAGGGAAATTAAGGTTCTTCATGCCATATGGCCAAAAACAAACAAACTTGGTGAATAAATGTTTGGATTATTCTTTGGAGGTTATAAGCCTCTTGAAAGTAGATTTCTTTTCTGATTCCTTTTGGATTGCTATATAGCGATTAGCATAGCTCCTTCCATTTCACAGTGGATTGATCGATATGTATTGAAGGAATAAATAAAGGATTTATGTATTATACACTTTATGGTTCCTATCCATCAGTGGCTATTCTAGTTCCCAGTGAATAATTGGAGGTTTCAACTATAATCCTTCTGCATTGCAGTCTTCTAAAATTTGCCACTCCCACAAAGGATGTTGTGGGTTTACTATTTGTGTGGAACAATGACGGAAAAGGTCACTTTGAAACGTGGCAGTGTGAGTGGGCACTAGTTGAGCCCAATTTAATTGCTGCTCTGCTTCTTAACCATGATGTAGGGCCCATTAGCGCCTGGTTGATGGCAATTCATTGGCATGCACTGCCTTAGATAGAGACTGAGTCTTGTGTGCTGTGGAAATGTCTATTAGCTTTACTTTGAATGCTTAAGAGTACAACAGACATGTTTAAAAATTCTTTCTGGGAAACAGATTGTTGGTAACTGCTTTATTTCCTCTCTAAATACATAGTTGTGTCACCACATGCATTAATTCTTCATTAAACGATGTCAACATTCCACTCGGTAGAAATAATTGTACCCTTTCCTTAGGTGCAATTATCCTGATGAAGGTAATTAGTCAACCAGCTACTTAAGAAGGAGCCATGCATTTGGAAGAGACTCAGCTTTTATGTACCATGTGGTAGGGATTTAGCTTGGCACTGGATTCTACTTGGCAACATGTACAACTTCACAGGGGGTTTCTTGGTTATTTTATGGCCCTGATAAAGGTGATGTCCCAAGAACATTCAGTACAAAGAAAACATACTAAAGGTATTTAGACCAAATGCATACCTTTTATTACAACATGAATTATTTGCATATATCTTTTTTAAAAACTCCACATAAGAAATTAGGAATCTAATTTTTCTGTATTCTCTTCTGCTTACTTGCCAACTTACTGGACTTTCAGCTAATGTTGTACATCTGCATAAATCTCTCCCCTGCCATCAACTGTGGATTTGAAGTTTGGATTTTTCTAAAACAAATAGAAGAAAGTGACTCTTTTTAATGGCTTGAGGTCTGAAGCAGTTTGTCAGAGTGGATAGTTCCTATAAACTTCAAACTTCTTAAGTTGTTCTCAGTCTCCTTTAGGTAAAAAGGTAAAGAAATTAGCAGTAGAGACTTGAGATGTTTAAAATTTTCTAGAGTGATAATGGTGTTCTGTATTTTGATAGGGATTTGGATAACACAGCTGTTTGGAGTGGTCAACAGTCAGTGAATGATCTCTTTTACAATGGAAGGAAGGATTCAAAACAAATATTGAACTCTAACAATATGAATAGTAAAGTATTTATGGAGAGAGCTACCTATGTCTGCAGTTTAATCTGAAATGCCTAACAATAATATTAGTTGTTAGTTGAATGTAACAATTGGTAGATAGACAGTTATGTGGTAAATGTAGTAAATGAAGTACTAGAATGAAATGTTAGTGGTGAAATCTAGATCCCAGATATAGAGATGTTTCATGTAGTTATTTAAAATTTTTTATATGTTGGAAATTTTCTTAATAAGATATTGAAAATAATAACCATTGGCACTCTTCTTCCAGTGCCCCTGAGGCAAACTTTGATCAGTTTGACAGGTCGATTTATACAATGTTTATCGAGTACCTAACTTGCAAAGCTGATTCTGGGGATGAGATTTCACTGAGATTCCATGCTTAGCAGTCTTCTCCTACTCTTAACGAGAGCTAGTAGAGCCACTTCAATCTCTTTCTGTAATTCTAATTACAGCAGGATGAATATAGGCAACTCTATCTGAGAAGTCTGTGATTCATGGATTTATTTAATCTTATCTATCCATCAATCAATCCACCTACCCATCCATTCATCCACTATCCATTCATCCACCTCTCCATTCATTCACCTATCCATCCATCTGTTCATCCACCCTCCTATCCATCTGCCCACCTATCCATCCACCCATCCATCCATTCATCCACCTATCCATCCACCCATCCATCCATTCATCCACCCTCCTATCCATCTATCTATCCATACATCCAACCACTGACCTACCTATCCATCCATCCACCCACCTATCCATCTATCTATCCACCTATCCATTTATCTGTTGTTTACTAAATTTCTGTGTTTGGTGCAAGGTATTTTAAAAGTGATCAAGCTGGAGTTTTATAGTCAAGAAGCTTATGGTGTCATGGGGATCTCAGCCTGAAGTTACTATTCTTGTGAGTTCCAGTCTGACCTTGTTTATTCATTCTGTCAGGCAAAAATCACTTCAAAACCAGAAATGTGATGTAACATATATGAAAATATACTTGTCTGCATCTGGAAAACATCAAAAGTAGCATTTTTTATTTTTGTGGTAATTTTCAAAGCCACAAAAAATTCCAGTCACAAATAAAAAACCAAGGCTTTCCTGTGGGAAACTTTAGAGAAACCTAACAAAACTTTCCCCAATTGGAGTAAACCATTAAATACTTAAAAGCACTTTAGTAGCATATAAAACTAGACCAAGTCCTCTGAAAATCATGGGACCAAATCGAATGTTCAGTTTTGAAGTCCCAACTGAATGCATCTCACCCAGGTCCTGCCAAGGGAGTCACAGCTCTCTCCAAAGCTGTCTCCGCCCCCACCCCTTTTTAATATTGGTTTTAATGAAGTTTTACAGAATAAATTAATTCACCATATTTGAATTGTAGTTGCACACAGAGATGAAAAGCTCTTCTTTCCCTCTTCCAAGTTTATTGCTGAAATAGCAGCCTGTGTGATGCCACTACTATTGAAACTCCAGTCAGTGGAAAAAAAAAGTTCCAGTGAAGTGGGAGGGAGAGGAAATGAGAAAGAGTCTGAAACAGCAGAAACAGAGGAAGCAGAAGTAGAACAGAGATGCAGAGGGAAAAAAAACCAAGGAGAGTAGACAAAGCCATGGAGCAGCAAATAATCTGGTACTCTTGGAGCCAAATGCTGAAAATGCTGTCAGTTCTAAGTGAGTCTGTTTCCCTTTGTCTCCCCTCCAGAAGAAAATCAGTCCTGAATATTCATTGGAAGGATGGATGCTGAAGCTGAAACTCCAATACTTTGGCCACCTGTTGGGAAGAACTGACTCACTAGAAAAGACCCTGATGCTGAGAAAGATTGAAGGCAGGAGGAGAAGGGGACAACAGAGGATGAGACGGTTGGATGGCATCACTGACTCAATGGACATGAGTTTGAGCAAGTTCTGGGAGCTGGTGATAGACAGGGAAGCCTAATGTGCTGCAGTCCACGGGGTTGTAAATAGTCAGACATGACTGAGCATCTGAACTGAACCCCTGCAAAATCGGTAACATGCTCACTCCTTGTCTTCGTATCCCACTGTTTGCCATTAGAAACAAGAGTGCCATGTCCTCTGAATCTTAAGAAAAAAAGATCTGGATACTTGACTCATTCTATCTACAATAGGAAAGATGTTTATCTCACCTATTTCTGTTTTGGTGGTTAGAATGACAAAGAGAACTTTGTTCTTAGAGAACTTAGAGAACAAGCTTATGGTTACCAGAGGGGAAGCATGGAGGGGAAGGGACAGTTAGGGAGTTTGGGATCAATGTGACATGCTTCTATATTCAAAATGGATAACCAATAAGGTCCAACTGTATGTATGGCACAGGGAACTCTGCTCAATGTTATACGGCAGCCTGAATGAGAGGGTAGATTGAGGGAGAATGGATACATGTGTGTGTGGCTGGGTCACTTTGCTGTGTGTCTGAAACTATCATAGCATTGTCAAACAGCTGTACTCCGATATAAAATAAAAAGTTCACAAAAAGTAGTAAATGTGCAAAGACATAGAAAAAAAGGAACAAGCAGAATCCAACCAGCCAACAGAAATTCTGTGTCATACCAAAAAGAGGATTTGAAATTTATAGTGGCAGGTCCTTCCACAAGATGGTGCTCGTCTTTCTCTGTTTTTATTTTCCATCTTGAAAATCAAGATGACTGTGACTTGGGTTTCAAAAGGATTTGGTTGATTAAACATACATATTCCTGGTAGTATCATAGGATTTTATTCATTGGGATATTTGAGTTACATGGTACATTGGGGCAGTTGGAGGTGAAGGGAGTATTATAGTTTAGGTATTCCTGGAAACAGACTGAATGCATCTGAGATGCTGTGTGTGGCAAGGAATTTATTATGAAATGAATGCTCAGGGATTGACACCTGTACTTAAAAAGAAAACGAAGCAGGACTGAATGGATAGGATAGAATCCTAATGCAGGTCTTAGCTAACTCACGGGGCTCAGAATCTAGGATGACCTTCCAGACCCGTTCCTTTTGGGGATCAGGGGCCAGGCCTTTATAATTCTGTATTGCCCTGTCTCTGGATGTGGGCTGAGTCACTCCCCAGAGAGGGCTCATAACAGAGCTGCCAGCAGCAGTACTCCCAGCAACTGTGGGTATAAATCCTGCCTTTCTGGAGGGGTCTGTTCTGGCACATTGCAGCCTCCACGCTCAGAGGCATTTATTTTTTTTTTCCTTTTCCTTCTGTTATGCTTCAGTCCCCTCATAGGTGGTAGCCACAGGCCCACGTGACTCTTTGAGTCTCTCTATAGTCATGCGGTTAGCTATGGCTATTCCATCTCAGATCTTTTCTGTTTCAACTTATTTCTCTGAGCAGCTCTAGCGGTGGCTTCAATTTTCCTAGCAGCTTATCTTTCATCTTTAGTTTGAGTTCAAGAAAGATTAGTGTGCCCGGATGGAGAAAATTTTACCTCCTCTGATTCCTAGGCTGGGGAGGAGCAAATCACGACCCATCAGTGAGAAATGTACAGGTACAGGATTGGTTTCTGCTAATTTTTCTGCTCCTTGTGCTAGTGTCAAAATGGATGGTGGTTGCTTTTCTGTTTCTTGCTCATAAGGAATGTTAATGTGAGTTTCAAGTCAATCCACTGGTGGATCTATATATTTTCCTAGGAGAGCTTAAGAAGGGCTCACTAAATAATATTCTTTTCCACCCATCAATCTGTGTTAGGAAGATGTATGACTGGTATCTAAGGTGCTGTCAGTATGTTATTTTCCATGTTCCTCTCACATGTCAAATATAAAAATACAGCCTGTCATTGTAAGTATGATATGGGGCATTGTTCAGAGAGACTGTGAAAAATCCTGCAGGGTTCCCTGATTCATCATTTCAGCAGCCTAATCATTTCATAGCCCAGTCTAAACAAAACAGTTAAGGGCATATCAACTTAGCTGGTGTTGAATCGGGGTCGATTCAGGGGAAAAAAAGGAAAAAAAAAATCCCAAAGAGAAAAAGTGTTTTGGGAAAAATAAGAGCAGCTTTGTCTTTTTATCCAATTTCATAGTTACTGATCTTTTTCGGAAGGTTGTTTATCAGTTAATTATTCTCCACCACACCCTGCACCCTGACATTTTACCAAAGAGGCCAGGAGGTCTCCTTAAATCAGAATTTCTACTTTCACCTCACCTGTCACAGCTAACGGCTCCCTCAAATGCATTGACATCGATTAATATTTAATGATTGAAGAGTAGAAATATTGGCTCAGCACTTTTTACTTTTTCTTTCTTTAAATTAAGGGGAAAAAATGCCTTCAGTAGAATGGACTCTGCTTCATACACTCTTAGCTCTAGATTTCTTCAGTGAGAGATTTGGGTGGGTGCCAAGAAGGATGAGAGGCCTGTGGAAGGCCATCTGTGCTCCAGGAAATGGCTAGACTGTGAGAGGCAGAGAGAACTAACAGTTAACGAGCACTCACTCTGTGCCAGGCACTGTACTGGGTACTTTCACAATTCATCTCCAACATTCATGGCACCCCTATAATGTAAGTATTATTTTCATTTTACAAATGAGGAAACAACCTCAGAGAAGTCAGGAAACTTGCCTGAGGTTACATATCAAGCGGAAGTCAACATCTGCATCTTGCATGGTTTGGTTACACAGTCCATACTCTTTCCAAACACGTGTTGCCATCCTGAGAGAAAGAAGACCTGAGCCCATTGTATGAGTGGCCTGTTTGAGTCTGGCAGTCATGCTGTATCTTTGTGGTTCCATTTTTCCATCTGTGACATGGGCTGTGAATCAGATCTTGAATTCTAATTCAGACACAAGATCCTGTTTCCAAATCAGGTGAGCATTTAGTTGCTACGAACTGTAATACCTGACAGATAATTTTTTATAGCACACAGATGGAAGACACTAAGAAACATTTCCTTCCAGGGAAGATAGTAAAGCATATAAAATGTTAAAAATGTTGAAATATGCATAGTGTGCCTTTTTAGGGAGATCTATCATCATAACAGTGAGAGTAGAAAAAAGGTGTGCTCAAATGGAAAAAGAATAGGCTTTGAACCAGACAGATAATTTAAATTAGTTTTGTACACTGGGGTAAGACTTGTAACCTCCACTCATCTTAGTTTCTTCATTGATGAAATGGGGATAATAATCCATACTCCACAGAATTGTGAAGAATGGAAGAGATAATGTACTTATATAAATATATAATTTAAGATATATTATATGATACATATATTAAGGATATATTTCATATGGGGTTCGCTGTTGGCTCAGATGGTAAAGAATCTGCCTGCAGTGCAGGAGACCAGGGTTCGATCCCTGGGTCAAGAAGATCCCCTGTAGAAGGGAATGGCAATCCACTCCAGTATTCTTGCCTGGAAAATTCAATGGATAAAGGAGCCTGGTGGGTTACAGTCCATGGGGTTGCAAAGAGTCAGACACGATTTAGTGATTCACACACACACATTTATATTTAATATATCCTTATAGTATATAGGAGTAGTGTTTGACACACAGTGGACACGTGTTAAATAAGAGATGGGGGTTAAGTGATTTGTCCAAGATCACATGGCTAGGCAAGGGGAGCAGTCAGTTTTTGACTCCAGATTCAGTTGATTCCAAATAGTCTCTTCCCACTTCTTAGGATGTGATTTCTCATCCAGAGCCAGGAGTGCAAAGCTAATCAACAGTTTTTTGGTACAGAGCCAACAAGGATTCAGCTAATTAAAATGAAAAAAGAAATCAGATAAAGCAAGATGTAAGATGGTGGGTGAAACCTGAGGCCTCCAGCCTAACACTCACATGCGGTGGACATTCATGAGGGTTTTGGCATCCTCAAATCTGTTCCCTTTTTTACCATCACCTAGTATCTGTGGGGTAGTTACCGCTTCCCTCAGAATACCATATGGTGGGATCCTAAGCAAGACCCCTGCTGTCACCTACAAAAGGAGTGTGAACATGGTGTAAAGCCAGCTGGTTTCTCATTCCCTGGAATCTGAATCTTGAACAAAGTACCAAGCAGACAATGCATGATCAGACTTGAGTTCCCTTTGGGGGCAGTAGCTAGCCTCTTCCTGCTGTGGGTTCATTCCTCTGGTTTCTGCAGTCCTTGATTCCAGATTTCCAGGTTGCTGTTTCTCCTGTCTCTTTCAGACTTGATGTCCCACTTACCTATCAACTCTAAGAACTCCTAGTATCCTTTCAATATATTCCTTTTGGGATAATTTGGAATAATCAGCCAGAGTCAGAGTCTGTTGACTGCAAACAAGAACCCAGTTGCCACACCAGAACTGTATTTTAACCACGCCTTGTGCCTTCATGGGTAAGTTGGGATATTCAAGGAGACATTGTTGGGACTTGGAAGTGATTCTTCTACTCTGTACCATGAAATAGTTATTAAAGTTTATTGTTTCATGAGCAATAAATAAGACTAGATTAATTTCTAGGGAATAGGCATGAGCTTTTATTTTTATTTTATTTTTAGTGTTTACTTTCCTTAAATTTTTTTTTTATGGCTGCATCAGATCTTAGTTGTGAAATGTGGGATTTTACATTGCTTTCTCTCTAGTTGTGGTGTGTGGGCTCTGTACTTGGAGCACAGGCTCAGTTGCCCCATCGCATGTGGGATCTTAGTTCCTGGACCAGGGATTCAACCCACGTCCCCTGCACTGGAAGGTGGGTTCTTAACCCCTGGACTGCCAGGGAAGTCCCTAGGCATGAACTTTTAAAGGGAGGTATAAGTGGCAGTAGGAAGCATTGGATTTGATAGCAAATCTTCTCTACCTGTTATCCAGTGACATATAGTAATTTAATATATATGTTGCTAAGATTTCCTATTAAGCAAAGATTTGATTAAAAAATATCAGAGTAAATACTTAGAGATATTTCAGTGATCTGCAGGCCTTCAACCATCAAAATGATAAAAATGGAGTTTCTGACACTGGTTCACACTGTGCACCCCTTCTTCCAGTTGGATCTCTGAATGAATAATGAGAGCACGGTCACAAGGTCAGAATACTACGCAGCAGGGGAGAGAAGAATTTTCCTTCTCAGCTGGCAGAGTCATTGTAGATGAAATGGGGGTTAAGGACCACTGACCTTTGAGGGTTAAGACTAGAAGCTGTGCCCACCAGTGACTATTCCAGCTGGAATGAGAAGGGAAGTCAACTTCTATAAAGAACACACAGAAAGGGACTAAAGGCAATTCACATACTTTGTCTATTGGGGAAGAAAATCCAATAAATAGAGGGCTTAACTTCTGGAAGGAAAGTGAACAAACAAACAAATTGGAGAAGAAAATGGCAACCCGCTCCAGTATTCTTGCTTGGAAAATTCCATGGACAGAGGAGCCTGGTGGGCTATAGTACATGGGGTCGCAAAGAGCTGGACACGACTGACCACACAAAAAATGGAATATGGAGGAATATTAAAAATTGTGTACCACAAAGGAGGATAGGATTAGTTTAAGACTTAGAGGAGGAGCAAACCTCAGAGGATGATTTCTGCCAGTAAACAGAAGATAATTAGAAAATCAGATTATTAAGAGTAGAATGCAAGATGTCTCTTCCTCGTAAAAAAGTAACAAAATCATATTGAAAGACATTGGATGAAAGGAGAAGGGAGATCCTGAGTGAGAAAGGACTTTTGGAGAACCTAGAATGAAATAGCAGGATAAAATTGAATAGCAGCCAAGAATAGAATAGTCATTGTGGAAAATCAAGTCACTGGTGCATTGAACAAACTCAAGAACTCTTAAGAAATGCAGAAAAAAGGCTAGAAAGATGAAAGCAATGAAGAAGATATGACTCTCCAAGGCAGAGAATAGAGATGAAGCTTGACGACTTTAGGTGTTTAAAACGAGAAAACAAAAACAACTGGAAATAAAGCAATAAGCAAAGACATATGTTAAGTAAAAAGCAACTTCTCTGAGTCATACGAAGACCTAAGTATCGAGAACAGAAGGATTCACTGCATGTTAGACAAAATTGAAGAACAGAGAACCACACTTGATTACAACCAGTCAAAATGTTTGAATTAGAAAAATAAAAATAAGTCCTACATTCACCCAGGAGGAAAAAAATGTTGCCTATAAAGACTGACTTTAACCTTTCTGTAATAGCAAATGCCAGAATTTGAGAAAAGTCTTGATGGTTTGGGGTGAAAAGTTTGTAACTGCAAGAATTTTCAAAGCATTCAGATTGCCTCTTATGTGTGAAAGCAACAGAAAGACCTTCACCATTATTCCAAGGCTCAGAAACTATTCATGGATGTGGTCCTTCTGTTATTTAAAAGTGTTATTAAAATAAGCTATCAAGTCACAAAGTACAACGTAAGGTCAATATATACTTAGTAATATTGTACTAGATTTATATGGTGATAGATGGTAATTAGACCTATTGTGGTGGTCATTTCACAGCGTATACACATGTTGAATTGCTTTGTTGTACACCTGAAACTAATATAGTACTGATGTCAATTACATCTCAATAAGAAAATAAAAACATATTATTTAAAAATAAACTATAAACATACTGTTGTTGCCGTTGAGTCGCTAAGTTGTGTCTGACTCTTTGCAACCCCATGGGCAGCAGCGCACCAGGCTTCCCAGTCCTTCACCATCTCTTGGAGTATAAACATGTAGGAGATTAAAAATGAGCAAAAATAAAAATTCTTGGCACTGTGCTGATGTCTCACATTGCATCCTAAAATTGGATTTTGTCATTTGAAGCCTGAAGAGGTTAATGTGGCTAAGCTAACCCTCACAGCATTTCCTTGTACACTTACTTTTTTTTTATTTTCCACTTTCTTGGCACCAGATGTAACTCTTGAGCCATATCAGTTACTCTCCTTTGCTCCGTTTCCACTGAAAGCTCTTGCACTATTCACAGTACTTTTCACTACAAGGGCTTGCTGACAATGAATGACCTATCTACGTTATTGGACTGGAGAACCTTGAAAGTGACTGAATGAAAGATATGCTTTTGTTCTACACAGAAGTAAAGTGAGTCTCTATATTCTGGAAATTTTCAAGGCCAAAGATCTGACTGTTGGTGTTCTGTATTTCTCAAACATATATTAACTCCATTCCTAGGGATTTTATCTGGTCAGGTTTATAAACAACCCAGTAGAAAATTTTATCACAAGAGCTCTATTTACAGTTTCTTCTCACTTAATTTAAAACACTTATGTATATGAAAAGACTATAGGGAAAATGCAGCTAAATATTAATAATATTACCCAGTGGATGGTGGCCTTTGAGGTCACTTTTTTCTCCACAGTTTGCTGTAGTATTTCACAACTAAGAATATATTACTTTTACAATTAGAAGGAGTTTCATTAAAAAAAACAACTCACAGTGTTCATAGTTTACAAACAGACATCTCAAAAAACCAGAAAGGCCAGTAGCATGAAAAAAAATACTCTGTTTTTATTAGTAATAAAAATATTTCAAACTAAAAGCACCAATAATGAGTATGTTTTCCTAATCATTAGATTGGGCAATGATTTAAAAGTTTGACTACACCTGTGAAAGTGAAGGTGCAGTGTGGAATTCTCACCTGTTACAGTGAGAATATAAATGAGCACAACCATGCTGGATATGGTTGGGTGTGTAACCTCGTAGGCTACAGTCATGGAGTCACAAAGAGTCGGACACGACTTAGTGATTAAGCATGTTGGATATAACTACAGTATCTGGGAGAGTTAGTGATATACATATTCAGAAATTACACTTTTAGATGGTAGTGGCACTTTTTGTAATAACAAAAATTGAATACATGCATGCATGTGTGCTCAGGCGTGTCAGATTCTGCAACCCCATGGAGTGCCGCTCAGCAGTCTCCACTGCTCAGGGAATTTCTGGGGCAAGAATGCTGGAGTGGGTTGCCATTTCCTACTCCAGAGGATCTTCCTGACCTAGGGATCAAACTGCATCTCTTGCATCCGTTTAAAAGAAAAAAAAAAAGATAAAAATTTGTGATATATTCTATGCTATAGTTAAAAATAGCTGAATGTGAGCTACATAGGACAGTCTGGAGAAATAAAAAAATGTCATGTCCAAGTTACAAAGGAATATTTATAGCATAATTTCAGTTTTATAAATTTAGAAACATAAAACTCAAGCCTTACTTTGTTTATGGATTCAAACATATGTGGTAAAATTATACAAATATACAAAGAAATGATGAATTCAGTATGGGGAGTGAAGGAAGGGACTTGGAATTGGGAGCATCACAAAGTGCATTGGTCACTCTCTAATTATTTTTCTTGAAAAAAACGTAAAAATCAGAGGCATATATATGAAGATGTTAATATCTGGCAAAGCAAAGAGTAGGTAAAATTTTAAATGCTTGAAATATGTCTTAGTAAAAATGAAAATGATATATTTAATTTATAATATATATATATTTTTAACTTTTTATATTATATTGGAGAATAGTTAACAATATTGTGTTAGTTTCAAGTGTACAGCAAAGTGATTCAGGTATACATATACATGTATCTATCCTTTTTAAAATTTTTATTGTAATTTAAAAATGAAGTATGTTTACAATTTTAGTGTGCAGATTATCACAGGGAGATAAAATATAAAGACTAAAAGAGGAGAAGGGGCAAGATGGCAGAGTAGGAAGATCTTGGGCTTGCCTACTCCTGTGGACATACTAAAATTATAACTACACATAGAGAAATTATCTCTGAGAAAGACCTGAAGACTAACATAAAGGATTTCCCTCACTTCTTGGCAAATAGATGGGGAAAAAGTGGACACAGTGACAGATTTTATTTTCCTGGACTTCAAAAGCACTGTGGATGGTGACTGCAGCCATGAAATTAAAAGACGCTTGCTCCTTGTAAGAAAAGCTATGACAAACCTAAACAGTGTATTAAGAAAGCAGAGACATTACTTTGCTGACAAAGGTCTGTCTAGTCAAAGCTATAGTTTTTCCATTAGTCATGTGTGGATGTGAAAACTGAACCATAAAGAAGATTGAGTGTCAAAGAATTAATGCTTTCAGATTGTGGTGCTGGAGGAGACTCTTGGACTGCAAGATCAAAACATTCAATTCTAAAGGAAATCAACCCTGAATATTCATTGGAAGGATTAAGGCTGAAGCTGAAGCTTCAATACTTGGGCCACCTGGTGGGAAGAGTAGACTCATTGGAAAAGACCCTGATGCTGAGAAAGATTGAGGGTAAGAGGAGAAGGGGGTGACAGAGGATGAGATGGTTGGATGGCATCACCGACTCAATGGACATGAATTTGGGCAAACTCCCGGAGATAGTGAAGGGCAGGGAGGTCTGGCGTGCTGCAGTCTGTGGGGTCACAAAGAGTTGGACACGACTTAGTGACTGAACAAAAACAAAGATAAAAAGATAAAGCTACATTGAGACACGTAGGAGGGGTGGAGACGTGATTTGGCCAGAACCCATATCTCCAACAGCTGCACCCACAGGCAGGAGAGGCTTCGAGGCTCACAGGTCCTCCTGAAGAATGAGGACTCTGAACCCCACACCAGGCTCCCAAGCCCCAGGGACTGCACTAGGGAGATGAGCCCACATAACATCTGACTTTGCAAATCAGCAGGGTTTGTACCTGGAAGAACTGGAGAGCTATAAGAAACTGAGAATCTGTACTTAAGGAGTGTGTTCAAAATCTTACTTGCTCCAAGTCCCAGTGCAGAGGCAGCAGTTTGAAAAGTGCCTAGGTTATATGTTAAGGAGATTCAATGACTAATTTTAGGCCAGGTACCTGAGGGGCAGGAACTTTCACTGAGTACAGGGGAGCTGATAGGCACCAGTTTGTTTTCCTTTTATTTTGTTTTCAGCTCACTCTGTCTCTAGCTGGCCTGGCACTGACAGGTATCACTTAAAATTTTTTTTATTTTTTATTGAAGGATAATTGCTTTATAGAATTTTGTTGTTTTCCGTTAAACATCAGAATGAATCAGCCATAGGTGTACATATGTCCCCTCCTCTTCAACCTCCCTCCCATCTCCCTCCCCATCCCACCCCTCTTGGTTGATGCAGAACCCTGTTTGAGTTCCCTGAGACATACAGGACATTTCTATTGGCTATCTATTTTACATATGATTATGTAAGTTTCCATGTTACTCACTCCATACATTTCACTCTGTCCTCCCCTCTCCCCATGTCCATAAGCCTGTTCTCTATGTCCGTTTCTCCATTGCTGCCTTACAAATACATTTATTGGTACCACCTTTCTAGATTCCATATATATGCATTAGTATATAATATTTATCTTTCTCTTTCTGACTTACTTCACTCTGTGTAATAGGCTCTAGGTTCACCCAACTCATTACAACTGACTCAAATGTGTTTCATTTTATGGCTGAGTAATATTCCTTGTGTATATGTACCATAACTTCTTTATCCATTCATCTGTTGATGGTCATCTAGCTTGCTTCCATGTTCTAACTATTGTAAATAGTGCTACAATAAACTGTAGGATACATGTGTCTTTTCCAATTTTGGTTTCCTCAGGGTATTGGAGAAGGAAATGGCAACCCACTCCAGTATTCTTGCCTGGAGAATTCCATGGACTGAGCAGCCTGGCCAGTTATAGTTCATGGAGTTGCAAAGAGTCAGACATGACTGAGCAATTAATACACAGGCTATATGCCTAGGAGGGTTCAATTGCTAGGTCATATGTTAGTTTTATTCCTAGTTTTTTAAGAAAGCTCCATACCATGTTCCATAGTGGCTGTATCAATTTACATTCCCACCAACAGTGCAGGAGTGTTCCTTTTTCTCCACACCCTCTCCAGCATTTATTGTTTGTAGACTTTCTGATGATGGCCATTCTGACTGGTGTGAGGTGATATATCTCACTGTAGTTTTGATTTATATTTCTCTAATGACGAGTGATGTTGAGTATCTTCCATGTGTTTGTTAGCCATCTGTATGTCTTTTTTGGAGAAAAGTCTGTTTAGGTCTTTCCCCGCTTTTTGATTGGGTTATTTGTATTTCTGGTAATGAGTTGTATGAGCTTCTTGTATATTTTGGAAATTAATCCTTTGTCAGTTGTTTCATTTGCTATTATTTCCTCCCATTATGAAGTTTGTCTTTTCTACCTTGTTTATAGTTTCCTTTGCTGTGAAAAAGCTTTTAAGTTTAATTAGGTCCCACTTGCTTACATTTTGTTTTTATTTCCATTACTCTGGAGGTGGGTCATAGAGGATCTTGCTTTGATTTATGTCTTTGGGTGTTCTGCCTATGTTTTCCTTTCAGAGTTTTATAATTTCTGGTCTTACATTTAGGTCTTTAGTCCATTTTGAGTTTACCTTTGTGTATGGTGTTAGAAAGTGTTTTGATTTCATTCCTTTACATGTAGCTGTCCAGTTTTCCCAGCACCACTTACTGAAGAGGCCATCTTTGCTCCATTGTATATTCTTGCCTCCTTTGTCAAAATAAGGTACCCATAGGTGCATGAGTTTATTTCTGGGTTTTCTATCTTGTTCCATTGGTCTATATGTCTGTTTTTGTGCCAGTTCCTTACTGTCTTGATGACTGTAGCTTTGTAGTATAATCTGAAGTCAGGAAGGTTGATTCCTTCAGCTCCATTCTTCTTTCTCAAGACTGCTTTGGCTATTCAGGATCTTTTGTGTTTCCATATGAATTGTGAACTTTTTTGTTCTAATTCTGTGAAAAACGCCATTGGTAATTTGATAGGGATTGTATTAAATCTGTAGATTACATTTAGTAGTATAGTCATTTTCACAATACTGATTCTTCCTACCCAGTAACACCAGGTATCACTTTTGATTTTGCTAGCATGACTTGCCCTGCCCCAGGTTCAGCTGCAGACCTGACACAGTATGTGTTCCTTCAATTCTTCACCTCCTGCCAGATCTGGTGGGCACTCTCAGCTAACACTGGAGCCCCTGTAAAATGGCCCTCCATCTCATCATATCCAGTAGGTGCCCTGAGCTGTCATCAGAGGCCCTCCAATCATCCCCAACCAAAGTGGCTCACCCCCAAGGGACTGGCCATACAGACCAGAGCACCCACAACAGTTGTGACCAGGCCTTAGAGCCAGCTTCACTGGGTCTCAGCCCCACACACCACTGCACCTGCGGTAGTCCCATCCCAGGTTGCAGAGCACACACAACCTACGCAGGGGCACTTCTGGAGCACCTGGTGACCAGGGGGAATCACTGGGCCCCACAAGTTACCTTCTACACAGAGCTACTCTTGCAATACTTGGAGACATAGCTTGTCTACCTAACACATAGAAGCAAACACAGATTGTTGGCCAAATGAAGAGAGAAAGGAATATGTTCCAAACAAAAGAGCCAGACAAAACTTTAAAATTAAAAAAAAAAAAAAAAAAAATGAAATGGAGATAAGTGATCTTTCACATAAAGAGTTAAAGCTAATGCTCGTAAAAATGCTCACCAAACTCATTAAAAGAATGGAGGAACACTATGAGAATTTAAACAACAAGCTAGGGGAAAAAAGTCCAATCAGAGTTGAAGAATATAATAACTGAAATGAGAAATACACTAGAGGGAACCAATAGTAGACTAGATGATGCAGAAGGACAGATCAGCAATCTGGAAGGCAGGCCATAATAAACCACCCAACAGGGATAACAAAAAGAAAAAAGAAACCAAAAAAATGAGGGTAGTTTAAGGGACCTCTGGGACAACATCTAGTATATTAATATTCACACTAGAGGGATCCCAGAAGGAGAAGAGAGAGAACAAGGGACAGAAAACCTATTTGAGGAAATACTGGCTAAAAACTTCTCTAACTTGGTGAGGGAAACAGACAAGGGAAGCACAGAGAATCCCAAGTAAGATGAACTAAACATTCCAGGGAGAAATTAAAGAGGAAATAGAAAAATGTGTGTGTGTTAGTCGTTCAGTCATGTCCGACTCTTTGAGACCCCATGGACTGTAGCCCATCAGGCTTTTCTGTCCATGGAACTCTCCAGGCAAGAATACTGGAGTGGTTGCCATATCCTCCTCCAGGGAATCTTCCTGACCCAGGGATCAAACCTGGGTCTCCCGCATTGCAGGCAGATTCTTTACTGACTGGGCCACAAGGGAAGCCCAGATAGAAAAATACTTTGAGACAATTGAAAATGGAAACCATGTTCCAAAATCTATGGGATACTGCAAAAGCAGATCTGTTCATAAGAGGGAATTTATAGCTATACAGGCTTACCTCAGGAAACAAAACAGCAAACAAAAAACTCAAACAATCTCACATTACACTTGAAGTAACTAGAAAAAGCATAGCAAACAAAATCCAAAGTTAGTAGAAGGAAAGAAATCATAAAGGTCAGAGTAGAAATAAATGAAATGGAGGCTACAGAAACAAAAGAAATGATCCATTAAACTAAGAGCTGTTTCTTTGAAAAGATAAACAAAATTGATAAAACTTGAGTCAGCCTCATGAAGAAGAAAAGAGAAGGCCCAAATAAATGAGAAGTTACAGTTGGCACCACGGAAGTACAAAGGATTGTAAAAGACTACTGTGAACAATTATACTCCAGCAAGTATGATGATAACATAAAAGAAATAGATAAGGTCTTAGAAAAATACAATCTTCCTAGAGTGAATCAGGAAGAAATATAAAATAGGAACAGACCAATTACTAGTAATGAAATTGAATCAGTTACCCCAAAACTCCCCAGAAACAGAAGCCCAGGACCAGGCAGCTTCCAGGTAAATTTTACCAAGCATATAAAGACTTGATACCTATCCTTCTCAAACTACTGCAAAAAACTGAAGAGGAAGGAAAGTTTCCAAACTCTTTCTACAAGGCCAGAATTTCCCTGATAGAGAAATCAGACAGAGGTTTTTGGCTTTGTGCCAAACTGAGTGTTGTGGAACACCAGTCACCTCTCAGGTGTTTCTGGGAAATTTCCCATGGTCAATAAGTTTCAAAAATTATGCCTCTGAATGAAGCACAATGCACATTTACATAGTAGAGGCTCTGAGAATTTCTGCAGTAAGAAAACAGCACATAACAAAAGCTTAATCATCATTTGTTCAACCCTGTGTTTCCCAAGCACATATGACTGCAGATCCCTTTATCAAGGAGTATTTATTATCATTTGAGAACTGTTAGTTTTCAGGAGATATAGTGCAGGAAACACACTCTGAATTACAAATAAATATATGTATTCCATTATATAGAAAGCAGCATGATTAAAAGAGAGATTTTGGATGTTGAGAGTGGCGGTACTGGGTAAGATGATCAGAGGTGATTGAAACTGCAGTCAGATTTGGCAAAGAGGGCACCGTTGCAGTAGGTAATAGATTATTTGTTGTTGTTTAGTCACTCAGTCGTGCCTGATTCTTTGCGACCCCATGGACTGCAGCCCACCAAGCTCTTTTGTCCATGGGGTTTCCCAGGCAAGAATACTGGATTGGGTTACCATTTCCTCCTCCAGGTGATCTTACCAACCTAGGGATCAAACCCACATCTCCTGCATTGACAGGCAGATTCTTTTACTTCTGAGCTGCTATCACTGAGCCAGTAGATGATTAGGACCTCTGTATATTGCTCATGGTCTAAGCTAATGATTGCCACAGTTATGCTCCCATTACAGAATAACCACTTATTTCTCACAAGTCCATGGACTTGCCTGGATTCAGCTGCTCTGGCTTCAAATTACAGGTTCAGTCACATTTCACGTATCTTTTTATCCTTAAACAAGAGCTTATTCAAGGTATGTAATTCCTAGGGCAAGGCAAAGTTTACTTCAAGTCTTGTGCCATGTCAGGAAACATGGCAAATCACATGGGTGGCCAGACCCAAATCAAGAGACAGAGCATTGCAGTCTGCTCCCCATGCATGAGACCAGAGACAGTCACAGGGCCAAGGTTAGCATCCCACAGCTGGGGAAGACTATTACTCCCAGGAAACAGGAAGTGGGGTGAGGGAGTGAATGTTTGCTCCAAAGTAATCTCATCTGTGGCCCTGTCTGTGTGCAAAATAAAGCAAGCACAACTATTGGCTAGATAGTGGAACTTTGTGAAACTGGGTCCATCTGTGTGGGCTTCATTTCTTAAAGAAGATGAGGTTGTTGTTCAGTCACTCAGTCGTATCTGACTCTTTGTGACCCCATGGACTGCAGCAGGCCAGGCTTCCCTGTCCTTCACTATCTCCCAGAGTTTTCTCCAAGTCATGTTCATTGAGTTGATGATGCCACCCAACCAGCTCATCCCAGGCCTCCCCCTTTTCCTTCTGCCCTCAGTCTTTCCCAGCATCAGGGTCTTCTCCAGTGAGTTCGCTCTTCCCATCAGGTGGCCAAAGTATTGGAGTTTCAGCTTCAGCATCAGTCCTTCCAGTGAATATTCAGGCTTGATTTCCTTTAGGATTGGGTGGCTTGATATCCTTGCAGTCCAGGGGACTCTAAACAGTCTTCTCCAACACCACAGTTCAAAAGCACCAATTCTTCAGTGCTCAGCCTTCTTTCTGGTTCAACTCTCACATCTGTACAGTGAAATTGAAAGTTGCTCAGTTGTGTCTGACTCTTTGTGACCCCAAGGACTACAGAGTGCATAGAATTCTCCAGGCCAGAATACTGGAGTGAGTAGCCTTTCCCTTCTTCAGGGGATCTTCCCAACCCAGGGATTGAACCAGGGTCTGCTGAATTGCAGGCAGATTCTTTACCAGCTAAGCCCCAAAGGAAGCTCAAGAATACTGGAGTGGGTAGCCTATCCCTTCTCCAGAGGATCTTCCCAACTGAGGGATTGAACCAGGGTCTTCTTAATTGCAGGTGGATTCTTTACCAACTGAGCTATCAGGGAAGCCCTCACATCTGTACATGGCCACTGGAAAAAACATAGCTTTGACTATAAGGATCTTTGTTGGCAAAGTAATATCTCTGCTTTGTAATATGCTGTCTAGGTTTGTCACAGCTATTCTTCCAAGGAGCAAGTGTCTTTTAATTTCATGGCTGCAGCCACTGTCTGCAATGATTTTGGAGCCCAATAAAATAAAATCTTTCAATGTTTCCATGTTTTCCCTCATCTATTTGCTATGAAATGGTGAGACCAGATGCCATGATCTTAGTTTTTTCAACGTTGAGCTTTAAGCCAACTTCTTCTCTCTCCTCTTTCACTTTCATCAAGAGGCTCTTTAGTTCTTCTTTGCTTTCTGCCATTAGGATGCTATCATCTGCATATCTGAGGTTATTGATATTTCTCTTGAAAATCTTGATTCCAGCTGGAACTTCATCCAGCATGGCATTTCGCATACTGTACTCTACATAGAACTTAAATAAGTGGGGTGATAATATACAGCCTGACAAAGATGCCAAGGACACCATACAAAGCTGGCTTCAGCATGGCACAAAGGAAGACAGTAGCTAGGCAGCTGAGCCTTACCTGTCTGTTTGCTCTCCAGGTGTGATAGCAAGTAACAGTGAAAGTAGGCATCCCTGAGAAGAATATTGCTTAGAAATTAAAGCCAGATGGTATGAATTTAGCCCAAATCATTGAACATGGCAGAGAGAACCAGATGAGTAAGAAGCCCATCTTTCACATTTTGCACAGCTTTCCTCTTTTACTATTAATTGATATTTAGTATTCAGAGACATGACAAAGTCTAGATCTGAGAATAATTCTAATCCCCAAGGGGAAAAAAGGAACAATCTTGAATACTTTAAATAATGTATATTTAAACTACAGGATCATACAAAACCTGTTGCATTTTTAGAATCTTAATATTTTTACTTCAAAATGGTTTGGTGCCTGCTTTGTTCTACATCTGCTACTCCTAAGAACTGTATGATATGGATTTTTTATCAGTTTGTCATCTTTACTTAATAATTGTATAATATGATGTACAGGTATCTCTTCCTACATGGAGGCACATAGTCTCTTTCTTGCTAAAAGAGTGATGGTAAATATGTATGTGTGTGTGTATATATATATATATATATACACATATATAGATATTTTAATTTTTATTGGATTTATAATTTAGTTGATTTACAATGTTGTGTTAGTTTCAGGTGTTTAGCAAAGTGACTCGGTTATACCTGTGTATACATGCATTCTTTTTTTAAATTTATTTTTGGCTGTGCTGGGTCTTTGCTGCCGCACAGACTTTTTTTCTAGTTGCAGCGAGCAAGGCCTACTCTCTAGCTGTGGTGTGCAGGATTCTCATCGCAGTGGCTTTTCTTGTTGTGGAGAACAGACTGTAGGCATGCAGGCTTCAGTAGCTGCTGTTCCCAGGCTCAAGAGTTATGGACACGGGCTTAGCTGCTCCCCAGCATGTGGGATCTTCCCAAACCAGAGACTGAGCCTGCATCTCCTGCACTGGTAGGTGGATTCTTTACTACTGAGCCACCAGGGAAGCCCCTCCACTCTTTTTTAGATTCTTTTCCCATCTAGGCCGTTACAGAGTGTTGAGTAAAGTTCCTTGTGCTATACAGGAGGTACTTATTGTAAAACATGTTTTGAAGTATTAGTTTCCAGCCAGAAAACTTTTAAAAGCACAGGGCTTGTGTCTAGTTGTGTTGCAGCGAAACTTGAGAATGAAGAAATGACGAGAAGGGAACAGAGAAAGGTTTGGGTAGCCAAATTGCGAAAACAGCAGAATTAGTGTGGAGTACTTGGGCTTCCCAGGTGGTGCTAGTGGTAAAGAACCTGCCTGCCAAAGCAGAAGACTTAGGAGACACAGATTCGATCCCTGGGTTGGGAAGATCCCCAGGAGGAGGGCACGGGAGCTCATTCCAGTATTCTCACCTGGGGAATCCCACGGACAGATGAGCCTTGCAGGCTACAGTCCATGGTGTTGCAGAGTTGGACACAAATGGAGTGACTTAGCATGCTTGCCCTGTGGAGTACTCGATTCTCATAAATACCCTGGTTCTTCTCCTCAGTATCACAGCTCAGTGACATCATAGTGCCTGCTCTAGGGACAGGGAATCCAAAGCTTATCCCTTCCTGGCCTAAATGATTTATGAAGATTCCTGTTTTACACATCAAAATGTGAATCTATAATGAGCAGAGAATACAGGGAATAGTAGGTGGGAAAGCATTCTGGAGAGTGGTGATTCTCTCAGTACACATCACATACCATCAGGAAGGCACCAGACAAGTTCTATCTGCAGAAATACATGTGTATAGGAAATGTTTAGTGCCAGGATAACTCTATAAAGGACATAATACATAGTACTAAAAAAGGGAGGAGATCTGAGGCAAAGTATGATATGTCTATTAAAACTTACAGTATGTCTCTTCTATGGATATAATCCTACTATCTTAAAAATGCAACTCAAACTAGAGATAAATTCTTAGGGTGTTAGAGATATGAAGCTTTGGAAGATGGAGTATCAAATAATTAACATTTAGTATTCAATTCTGTATCTGCTTAATCACTTGTTGACCTTCTAATTTCATGAGTAGCTATGCCTAGAAATTCTCCTCAGAAATAGCAACCATGTTACCTGTTAGATTTTTCATTGCTGCCTGTCCAACACCCAGTCCTAGATTTGTAATTATTACTAATAATGTGATGATTGTAGTATCATGTACACAAAATGGTCTTAGGAATCCATTGTCATGGTTTTGTTTTAGAGCCATGTGGTCTCTGCCACTGACCAGAAGGATGAATTTCGGATGACCACTTTACCTCCAGAGGACTGAGTTCTGCTCATTAATTTAACAAGTATTACCGAGCAGCTGCTCTGTCTTTCTTAGGTGCTGTGGGGAATGCCAAGAGGAAAAATACTCAATCCTTATCCACAGCGGAATTACAGTAAAGTGGAGGTATTGTAATTATACTATAGCATATAATTTAAGTGCTGTAAGACAAGTGTATCTAAAATGTTAAGATATCTAAAAGAGGGATAGGGCAGTTTTGGTTGGAGTGGTCATGGAGAAGATGAGGAGGGAAGGAAAAGATTTCATGTACAAGGGAGGTTTGGGACCTGTCTGGAGGGACGATAAGATGCTACAAATTGAGGTAGTTGTCACAACAAAGAATTGAGGGGAAAAGAGACATATTTGTCAAATGGTGGAGATTCCAACTTGACTGCTTTGCAAGTTATGTCTCGAGGAATACAGGGAATAAAAGGAACATAAATTAGGGACAGAGCATAGAAAACATTGAATTTGCAGCTGATGGTGTTGAACTTTATTTACAAGATACCAGTGAATCAGTGAATCTCTTGGAGCAGATGTTTGACATGATGTGAGCTGTGCTTTGAGAGAATTTCTCCAGCATGGTGGATAGAATGATTTGGACTGGGTGGAAAAGGAGAGTGGCTTCAGGCAGACCCTAGGGAGCTACCACAGTAGTTCAGGTCCAAGTTAGTATGGGCCTGAACTAGGGATGAATAGCAGGGGACAGAAGTGAACACAATTTCCAGATGAAGAATTGAGGCAATTGGGAGGCATAGGGGAATATGTCAGTTGTGGCTGAATTTTGAATCTCCCCTAATTCTCTAGAACAGGTATTCTCAACCTCTGCACTACTGATAGCTTGAACTGGATAATTCTTAGTTATGGAGAGGCTGTTCTGCATATTGTAGGAGGTTTAATAGCATTCCTGGGCTTTACTCATTAGATGCCTGTAGTACTGTTCTCACCCCTACCCCCAGCTTCAGTTGTGAGCACCAAAACTGGTCAGTAGACATTGGCACACGTCCCCTGGGGAACAAAATTGTCCCTAGTAGAGAATTACTGCCCTGCATAAAACTAATAGGGCAGCTAGGATATAAAATCCGGCAACCCACAGACAGTATGTCTGTCTGACTATCATCCATCCATCCATCCATCCATCCATCTGTCCATCTCTCTATCTCCCCATTTATCATCAGTCTCATTTATCATCTATCTTTCTACCTATCTACTGTTACTAGGTTTTAAGGTATCTCCACAAACACCTAGATATGAGTGGACCAGGGAAAACCCTTGAGAGTCAGGATACCTATGCAGTATTAGCATCTTTGTAGAAGGAAGTCAAGGGAAGGCAGTGTGAATCCTGAATAGTTTTGAGAACCCCTGTATTCCTAACAGGTACTCACTGGAAAATGCAGTTGAACTGGCTGGCAGTTTCGCAGGATCCGGATCACAGATGGGAGTAAGGGATGTGCTTGATGAGATCTGATGGTGCTGGGACAGCCTGGACCCTATAGACCATTGATCATAATAAGCCAATGTTTCCTTCCAAGAGAAAATATTGAGAATAGGTTGCAAAGTTAGCAGATTAGTAACAAAAGGGGAAAAAATATCCAGATAACAATGAGATTGGAGAGTTAAAAAGGGAGGTCACCAAGTCCAAGACCATATTTTTAAATCACTTTGAGAGAAAAACAGAAAAGGGAGTTTAGAGTCATGAATCTAGAAAAGTTATTTTGACCTCTCCTTCCTCTTAAAAGCAGATAAAAGCTTATTTACTTACATGTGAGCCAAGGGAAAAGTATGCAATCTAACAAAGTGAATGAGGAGAAGAGTAAATTCCCCATGACCTGGGAGGCACATGGAAAGACATGCCCACAAAAAGCAGATGAGAACTGAGATGCAGGATTACAGAGTGAACTGAAAGCAAGCAAGCAAATGGCAGAAGCTGGGACAATGATTCCAAAATGGAAAGACTCAGGAACGAGGTGATTAAGGAAGATTTTACAAAGAACTTGAAATAAAATAAGAAAATCATTTCTGTAATGCAGTTGCACCAAGAGGAACACAAAAGCAAGTAAACAGAAGGACAATGCAATAAGAGAAGTAGAACATGAGACGGAAGGCAATTTTAGGGACTTCCCAGTGGTCCAATGTTAAGGATCTGCCTTCCAATGCGGGGGATGAAGGTTGGATCCCTGACTGAGGAACTAAGACCTCATGTGCCACAAGGCAATTAAGCACCTGTGCCGCAGCTAGAGCAAGCCCACACACGGCAATGAAGGCCCAGTGCAGCCCTCTCCCCCACCCCTGCAAAAAAGGAAGAAAAATTTTAAAAATCAAAATGCATTTTAAAACATCTGAGAGAAAGGGACAAGTTTAGAAGTTTCAACACATATCTAGTACCGGTATTCCTGACCTAGAGGAATGAACTTCCAGGTTTGTAGATAAAATTCAGGTCATCTGTGGATAAAATTCAGGTCATCTGTCATCATTTGATTGATAAAAGTATGTCTACACTGCCATTCACCTTTAGATGAAATTTAACATTTTTCTTTAGTTATTAAGGCATGAAAACACAGTAGTGTTTCGTTTTACATTCGTCACTTTTCCAAACTTATAGTTATTATTAGACCTGCCACTAGTTCTTATTATTTACTTTGATAATAAAGAAGTAGATATATTACTATATCACAATTCAAAAAGTAGTTTTAGGAACTATATCTCAGTATAGTTAGTTTCCTATGATATTCTATGCATTCCATTTCATGCAAATATTACTCTGAAAAGGGGTCCATTGGTTTCGACAGACTGCTAAAAGTTCCACACATTTTGGAATCTCTATTATATAATAGGAGTCCCTGAAGGGAAATCATAATTCAAGAGACTTTCCTGAAATAAAAGAGAATTTGAAATTACATGTTGAGAGCACTGGAAACTGGCCCATAATGGCTGACACTATCCTGTAAAGGAAAGTTCTTTGGATAGCCCAGCAAAAAGACCAATAGAAAGGAAATTAGATTGCCATCAGACACTTTTACAGAAACACTTTACTGACTAAGGAAAATATAGTAACATATGTGAGAAAACTAAGGAAAGAAAATGAGGGCCAAGAATCTTATGTTCAGTCAAATTGGCCTTTAAGTATAAAAAGCCTCTGGTAAACTGATGTAAACATGCACGAACACAGAGAATATTGTTCTCATGTGCCTTTCCTGAGGAATCTAGCAGACTGCAATGAAATAAGAACGGAATTTAAGAGTAAGCATTTTAAAACTTTTATAGCACTTTGACATTGCTGTGACATCCAAGCACATGAATCATTTCTCCAGTAATTTATTTTCATTGTACTCTGCAAAAGTATTGGTTCATAGAAGATTGGAAAAAAATGTTTTTAACTCTCCGTGCTAAAATACAGCTTCAGACAACCAAATTTACCTTAAGGGTGATTAGAGACCATTCAATATCAATTTATTGGTACAGTGAAAACCAAAAAAAAAAAAAAAAAAAGAAAAATGATAAGGGAGATCATATAACATGGAATATCTGTATGATCTGACAATGTAGACAATGTGACTATTTTTAAAATGGGAGCATTAGGAATAGGGAGACGGAAAGCTGCCTTCTAGTTCTGCCCTCTGACAAAGTCTAGGAACAGTGACCCAATTATTAGTAATGAGCATTTCTCACATGCAGCCTGAAATCTTGAAATATGTACTATTTCCTCCTCTTGGATTTGCGTGATTCCAAGTCTGAAGCAAAAAATGTGTATGGTTAGCCTTCAATGTATTTGAGAGTAAAGAAACTATCAGAGATTACCAAGGTTCCATAGCTAACTTGAAAGAGGCGCCTAGTGGTTGAATATGGAATAAACCAAGTTAAGAACTTGGGGAGACCTGAGGATGTTTACCAGCAGAGGGAAAAAGCCTGCATCGAATGGAAGACACGATTTAAGGGCAACGAAATAATGGGTAGCAAATAATTTGAAAAAAAAAAAAAAAAAAGATCTTTAAAAGGCCTCCTCACTCTAACATGTAATTCCATTCCTGCAAACTTTGCTGGCACTCAGGCTAACTGAGGCATTTGCCACTTCTAGGGTGAGAGGAATAGGAAGAGACCCCATGTTGTCTGGAGGGACTAGAATAGATAGGAATGAATTGATAGGCTATGTTTGTGCCATTGCTCTTGAAGCTACAGCAGGCCTGGGCCTGTATCATTTTCCAAAGGGCCTTCCTGGTGGCCACTGCCATATATTATGAGAGTGCTGAGTCATTCTCACTTGAATGATGGTTACCTATATTTGCTTATGAACTCTGGTCCTCTTGAAGTTCACAGCATAGAATGAATGACCTTCTTTAGCTTTACAATGGGTTCGTTAGCCTCAGAAGAGAAGGTAGCAGCTCTTGAAAGACTCAAATCCATGTGCCACTGAGTCCTACTCCTGAGGAAGGAAACACGACTCTTCTTTGATACTGTGAGCTTCATAATTATTCTTCCCTGAAAAGATATTAAGGACTATCTAAACACATAATGTGTATTTTATGTTCCTAGGCCTTCTGTTTTTCATGCACTGCTACTTTGAATATTCTGCGATTTAAAAATCAAGACTAAAACAGGCCTTGGGATAACGAGAGAGCATTGCCCTTAAGTAAAAGGACCTTGAGACAAAAAGAAAATAATCACCATCTCCCATTTGCATAATGCTTTTAATTTTTCTTCAAAGCCTTTTTCATATCTATTATTTCACTTGATCTTCACAACAACCATGTGAGGCTGTTCACTTTAAAGAAATGAACTTGAAAGCAGTGAACGTTTAAAATGTTTCCAAAAAATGTAGTAAAACCACAAAGAAAATTCCCAGAGCATCTATAGCGTAGCTCTAACTTAAACTGTATTTACTGCAAATTGTATTGACTCAGAAGAGATGGCGGCTCGTAAATACAGTTTCTCTGTCCTGAACCACATTCAAACTGCAGTTGTTATGAATACAAAAGAGCTTTCTGAGTACATAACTGTAGTTTTGCTGCATTAAAGCGAAAGGCTGGCATTTGGACTAGAAAACCGGCTGTAACTGTGTCTGTTCTGCATGGCAAGCATCTCAGTGCCTGCCAGCAATAGGGATGGATTTACATATATTGACTCAATCCAGCATATGAGTAACGATCAATTTTCTTGATCTATTCTATTCTGTCAATCTGTGCTTTTGCTAGCAAATTAGGAGACATTGCTGTCAGCCAGATATAGAGTTTCCTGGGCTTATGTGAGCTTTTAAGATCTCTTTTCTACTTAATTAAAAGATACATATGGTGGTTGGCAGAGAGTAACCAGGCTAGTCAAAGTAACAAAATTTGCCATGTATAGATGAGTTCCTGGAAGAAAAGTCATGAAAGATGGCAAAATAAACGTGATGGCAGACTTCCGTTTCTGAGGATAGTATATTTTCGTGGCAATTTTATTAATAGTAAAATAAATAGAAAGGGACAAATACAATTTATCTGTCAGAAGTAGCCAGTAAAAGCATCCTTTCAGTAGTCATAAATTACTTTCAGGTAACAGTATGTAAGAGAAAATGCTTTCCTGTTTGGTCTCTCATATTAATGAATCATGTCATATCAATTCATTTGCTTTTGGTCCACATCAGCTCTGCCTCCAGGTTGTACTGGAGTTGTAAGGAGGATCAGCTAATTTAAAGGAATTAGCAACATTCCCATAAGGAAAGGCTGGACACATGTTGAGCCCCTTGATGTCTCCTTTCTCCCCAGTGTACTGGTGATTCCAGGGGACCCCGCAGGCAAAATCCCAATACTTTTCCGAGTGCCTTACAGGGAGTGAGTAATGGAGTATTTCCGCCAGGGGGCGCAGTGGTGCAGTCTCACTGTTTCTACTTTTCCTAACTTCTTTCAAGTGTTTTGGGGGATGGAGATTATGAATCTGTACAAGAAGTGAAATGTGGGTATATACACAGTTATTGGCTCTAATTAAGTACTAATCTAATTAGGGATGGCTTCTATCTGTTACTGAATGCTAGTATTAAATACTTATGGAACTCCCTAAACTTACCAGTGGATGGATTTTAGGAGTAGACATATTAGGAAGGAATAATAGCTGAAGTTCTGTACTCCAGTGAAGGCAACCAGGCTCTGACCCAGCCTAGCTCTTTCACTGATGAATTCTATGGTCATTAGGAAAATGTTGCCCTTTTTGTGCCTCAGTTCTCTCATCTGTAAAATGAAAATGTTGCAGTAGACACATTATTTTCAAACTTAATTTGGGGCATTTCCTCTGCAGCTATCATTGGGGAAGAATGGATGCCTCTGGGACCCCCATTACTAAAACAGTGTTAGCAGATCTGCTTATAACCATTGTATAAGGCACACTTCCAAACTGAGGCTAACAGGGGTTTAAAATCTTGGCATTAGAGCATCTTGAAGGTTTCTTACACCTCTAAAATTCCATAACCAGCATGAGAACACACGAACTTTTTGTTTATTGGGTTTACGCTTAAGAACGTTGCTCTCCAAGTTCCGGGAATGGATGTGAGCTAAGTCACTTCCAGTTCTCACTGGCTCTTTCCTTATTGGCCATGTCTGACAGTGATAGCCCCTATTCAGCTAGCTTACCGATACAGCATCGGGCACATAGGATGAAGGCAATAAATTGGCATAAATGGCTCTCTGGTCTCCCTAAGATCAACATGTGTAGATTTTTGCCAAAAAACCGGTGAGAATGGCCAAATGGAGAATGGGTATCCAAAGGGGCAAGCATTTGGCAGAAGAGCAAACTGAGAAGAAGATAAAAATAAAACTAAGGTGTCTGATCCCTAAGAATCAATAAATTGACACAAATTCTGCATTTGTTCCCTAATCCATCTCATTTGGTTTGGAAATGAAAATAGACATATGGTGCTCTTTGCAAAAGCTGCATCTCCTTTTTGATCTCCGCCTCCACTGCCCCCCCCCCCCCCCCCCGACACATGGTGTTAAATAGCTCTGCGCTGAACACTTGCCCTATAGAGATGGCAGGATGGAAGAGTTCAGCCCGACCTGCACTGCACAGGACTAGCTGGGAGTGGAGGTACAGGCACTTCTGGTGAGAAGTCTCAGATTAGGCTCCAGAGCCATGGTGGGCTGTGAGCTAAAATGTATACTGTCCTTTCCCCTAATATGTCAGGTTTCTAATGCTCACACTCAACACTTAATACTTAATGTACTCTAGCTAACCCTACTAGGACTACTTCCACATCTTTCCAAACTAAAAGAAATCAAGAGCCGGGGGGCGGGGAGTGGTGCAGGACCTATGCGAGGACACATATTAAGTTTGACAGTTCAGCTTGCCGTGATGAATATTCCCTGAAGGAGAGGTTGTTATCTTAAGATTTCGCATAGCTCACAGATATGAGATGGGCCCATGAGTCATTCAGTCAACCTGTATTTAATGAGCATCTACTTTGCACCAAGGATGCCGTTACATCCTAAAGATATAGTAATGAACAAGACACACTTTCTACTTTCACAAACTTTACAATCTTAAGGTGAATACTGGCAATAAATTTTATTTGCGCAAAGGTTAAAAAGTAACCCCCAAAAACCTATCAGGCTAAAACAGTTAAGAAGGGGAACCAACCTCATCCAGGGATCAGGGAGGGCTTGGCTTCTCTGAGGAAGCGGTTGTATATCTGGAACAACTAAGCCAGGTTTTTCTAAAACTACTTAATAGCAATCACCTGGGCATTTGTTTCTATTCTTCTATTTCTAAGCTCCTTCTCTTGGAGATTCTGACTGAGTAGATCAAGGGGTGAGATCTAGGCATATATATTTGTAACTTTCCCAGGTTTTTCTTGCAATTGAGGAGGTTGAGGAAATCCTGAATGAAGCGGCAAGCATTCCAAACAGAGGGACTGTCCATACTGAGGTGCCACGTCAAGAGGAAAGAGGACCTGAGAGCAGTTATTTTGGCTAGAGGGGAGAGTGCGAGCTCAGGTAGGATCAGAGAGGATTTGCTAGAACAATTTTTTATGATGTTGAAACCTTGTCCAGTGACTGAGAAGAAGCTAAGGTCAATTCTGGGATGTGAGGAAGAAGAGAAAACTGATCGTGGCTCTGCAGAAACAACTGGACTTCCTGATTCCCTCAAGCTATCCCTAAAGCAAGAGAAGTCCAGAAAAACATCTACTTCTGCTTCATTGACTACACTAAAGCCTTTGACTGTGTGGATCACAAAAAAACTGTGGAAAATTCTGAAAGAGATGGGAATACCAGACCACCTGACCTGCCTCCTGAGAAATCTGTACACATATCAATAAGCAACAGTTAGAACCAGACATGGAACAACGGACTGGTTCCAAATTGGGAAAGGAGTACGTCAAGGCTGTATATTGTCACCTTATTTATTTAACTTATATGCAGAGTACATCATGTGAAATGCTGGGCTGGATGAGGCACAATCTGGAATCAAGATTGCAGGGAAAAATATCAGTACCCTCAGATATGCAGATGACACCACCCTTGTGGCAGAAAGTGAAGAGGTACTAAAGAGCCTCTTGATAAAAGTGAAAGAGGAGAGTGGAAAAGCTGGCTTAAAGCTCAACACTCAGAAAACAAAGTTCATGATATCCAGTCCCATCAGTTCATGGCAAATATTTGGGTAAACAATGGAAACAGTGATAAGACTTTCTTTTTTGGGCTCCAAAATCACTGCAGATGGTGACTGCAGCCATGAAATTAAAAGACGCTTGCTCCTTGGAAGAAAAGCTATGACCAACCTAGACAGCATATTAAAAAGCAGAGACATTACTTTGCCAACAAATGTCTAGTCAAAACTATGGTTTTTCCAGTAATCATGTATGAATGTGAGAGTTGGACCATAAAGAAAGCTGAGTGCTGAAGAATTGATGCATTTGAACTATGGTGTTGGAGAAGACTCTTGAGAGTCCCTTAGATAGCAAAGAGATCAAACCAGTCAATCCTAAAGGAAGTCAGTCCTGAATAGTCACTGGAAGGGCTGATGCTGAAGCTGAAGCTCCAATATTTTGGCCACTTAATGCAAAGAGCCAACTCATTGGAAAAGTCCCTGATGCTGGCAAAGATTGAAGGCAGGAGGAGAATGGGACAACGGGGGATGAGGTGGTTGGATGGCATCATCAACTCAATGGACATGAGTTTGAGCAAGCTCTGGGAGTTGGTAATGGACAGGGAATCCTGGCATGCTGCAATCTGTGGGGCTGCAAAGAGTCGGATACAACTGAGTGACTGAACTGAACTGAAAGCTACCCCCAAATTGTTTGCTTCCATTTGCTGTAAATGTCATTTTCTTTAAACGACATGGAGAAATGTAGGGTAGCTGAACAAGAGGGGCAGTTTGTGGAGACTTAGAAAGACTCTAGCTTTGTAAAATATATCCTCTAATGATGCATAAAAGTCTGCAGAGAATCTACTTGTAGGTTTATATTTCAATTAAACATTAATAGTCATGGCAAAGGGGCTCCCCATTAACCACAAATCTGAGTGTCTTCACTTGTGTTAGACACTGTATGAACCTTCAAAGCTACTTATGCAGGTATGCAAATGGCTCTTAGGAGAGATTATATATAAAAGAAATGAAAGATTAACCTTGCTTATCTTATATTTGAGCATAAAGGTGTACCCTACCTTGACTTTTAGAATCCCTGGCAATCGTTTGCTGAAGCTGGCTTGCACTGGCATATGAGAGTCTGTTGTTAACATCTTTTCCCATTTTTATATCCAATGACACATTGGTAGCTTGAAATCAGCCATTGTGGGAGCATTTACACCATGGAAATCAGCAATTTTTTTTTCATTGCTGAAAGCCTATTGTTAAACACTCACTAGCATACCACTGCCTAACAGGTATTCACAGTTTTGAAGTTGTGGCTATTTTTTCATGAGAGTATTCACTCCTACTAACGAAGGCGCCTTGTTGCCTGCTCTTTTTCATTAGGGAGGAAAGTCTTTCCCAGCACCTTCAGTTCAATTCTGTTTCTCCTCCTTGGTTAGACCTTTATCCCATGGCCATTTAAGGGAGGCTGGAGTAGTATCTGGCCAAGGGGGATGAAGCTACTATATTTGGTCTAAGTCACTCCTGACTTAAGCGGTGAAACTGGGGACAATAGTCCTGAATAAAACTGAAGGTCTTTTAGTAAAGAAGATGGGGACTTCATCTTGGGCCAGGAAATGGATAATATTTCCCATATATGTAATACAAGAAAAAGATGAATGTGGTCTTTATGGCCCAGAAGCCTGAACCATAATGGAACAATGTTCTCCCTGTTTTGCTTTTGTTTTTAACATTTTATGCTCAGTCTCCTATAGCAGTGGTTCTCCAAGTGTGGTCCTCGGATCAGCAGCATCAGCCTCCTCTGGGAACTTGTTAAAAACACAGACTCTTGGGCTCCTTCCCCCAAGTCCACTGAATCTGAAGTTGTGAAGGGAGGATGTGACAGGATGGGAAGGTCTGATCAGAGGTGTGATGTAACAGTTGGTGTTTAATAGATGTTCTGGATTATTCTGATGGATCCTAAAGCTTGAGAACCACTGTCTTAAGTGTGCTTAACTCTGTCAGTGTGATGGGTGTAAAGTGAATTTCGATGAATAATAAGCACTCAACTGGTGTTAGACACATAGTAGGCACAGTCATTGATTCATTAATTTATTTAATATACTTTTATCGAGCATTTGCTGTGGTTACCCTGTATCATGTAATTGGTTACCCTAGCAACCATTATGATCTTTAAAAAATGAAAATCAGTTGTGCTGCTTGCTTTTTTATTTGTTGAAGTATGGTTGATTTACAATGTTGTGTTAGTTTCAGGTGTAAAGCAAAGTGATTCAGTTAGGCATACACATATACACACACATTTATCTATTATTTTTCAGATCTTTTCCTGTATAGGTTATTACAAAATATTGACTATGGTCCCCTGTGCTATAGAGTAGGTCTTTGTTATTTACATATTTTATATGTAGTAGGCTGTTTGCTTTCTTAACATCCTTCAGTGACTTACATAGCAAGATGAACTACAAACTAGAAGTCCCTCTGTGGCTTAGCCTGTCTGCCTCTCCCAGCTCCTTTCTTCTTTTAATCCTCTTTCCTCTTGGTGCCTATACCACCCTGGTCTTCTTTCTATGGTTAACTCTGTCTTGACATTCTAGCTCCAGCTCAAATTTCACCTTTTCAGAGAAGGCTTATGACTGCCTTATCAAATGTACCCTCCACTTATCTTCATCATGTTCACCATCAGTTTTTTTCATGGCATCTAAAATTAGCATGTCTATTCACTCACTGATAGTCTGACTCTTCCTCTGGAATGTAAGCTTCACAAGGGATGCTGCTACCTCTCTGTATCTAAGCGGACCCTGGGACTCTGGTCCCAACACATATTTGTTGAATCAATTTCCACGCATTACCCTAGATGTGCCAGAACTGAGATTTGAATTGCTAGAGGAAATTAACAGCTGGAATCAGTGCTTTGACAGATTCATATCATGTTTTTTTTTATCACTTGTAAATTACAATCTATTCCATTTGTAGAAACTTAAATTTACTTACAGGAAACTCTTCAAGGGCTCATGGAACTTACTTGTCTGGACAAGATCAGGTTGCTTCAGGCTGAGCTGGCAGTGTGTTCATTTACTGATGGGAGATTGCCAGGAACTTGAAAAAGAATATCAAAATGTCTTATTCCTTGCACTATATCAGATAAGCAAGTAACTGACTCAGAAAATTTATGATAGCCTTGCAGTTGTTTTTCCCAGAGACTGTTCTGGAAATAGATGAAATCAGACTCTCGCGCCATCTAGTGGTCATGTTTAGTTCCTATAGAAATAAAATCCAATCTACTTTGATTTGTATTGTGGAAGTTGTGTGTGTGTGTGTGTGTGTGTGTGTGTGTGTGTGCGTGTGTCTGTCTGTCTGTCTGTCTTTCTAGTCTTACATATTACTTTAGTTATATTAATGTTGATGTGGGTTGCTTAAATTCTAGGAAATTCATGAGAATCAGTAATCTTTCCTGTTGTCATATGGTGATAGAAATATAGGTGACCATTTGTTGTTTTCAGCTTTGCAACACTTAAGAGATTGAATCTATTTGATGTCCCCATTTGGTGGTAGGTATTGGCTGCCACTCAGAGACAGAGAGAGAATCCTGAACTTCTATTCTTCAACCACCAGGGTACATTCGACTTTGTTGTATATTCAGATGTCATGTCCTATCCTTTTTTTCCATCTTCCCCGTTGGTTCCTAGCAAGTTTCATTTCAAAAGCTAACCAAATCTTTAGTTGGAGAGGCAAAATGGAAAAGCAACTTTAAACAAAAACTAGAACCTCACAATTTTTTAATAAAATTACTTTCATCCTCTGTAGCCATAATATGATTTATAGGGTCTGTAGAAACTAATGGGAGTTAATATTCTGGGTGCATATAAAATAGACTGTGCCCTGGGCTAAGCATTCTATTCACGTCTTTACACACTAAGCAATCCTGTACAACATTGTTGTGGACTCCCTATTTCTATTTTGTTTTTTAAAAGATTAGGATTTTATTTTATTGTTTATTTGAAAGTTTTGTTTTTTGGTTGCACTGTGTGGCTTGTGAAATCTTAGTTCCCTGGCCAGGGATCGAACCTGCACCCTTGGCAATGAAAGTACTCTTCGCTTTCCCTCAATTATGGGACCAAAATTCCCAGGAATACCTATTTTTAAAAAAGAAAGAGTAGAACTTCTAGAAATATCATTTTTGAGCCCCTAATATGTTTCAGGCATTATGCTAGGTGTTTTCTACATATTCTTTAATCTAATCCTACAAATTTTCAGTAGTATTATCATCTATCTGTTCAGATGAAGAAACTGAAGCTCACTTTGCCCAGATTTCCACATCTGAGGACTGGAGTTAGAGTCCTTATGGCTGGCTCTAGATTGTGCTCTTTCTTCTACTTCTTTTCCAGTATTTTAGAAAGAATTTTGATTTTTAATTGTTTAAAAGATATATTTCTCCTTCCACTCCACATCCCATCAGATGACCAATAGTTTGAGGGCGGGGCCCACATCAGGGCCTGGCATGTAAGAACTCAGTAAATATTTGTTGAATGAGTTGAAGAAGGCAGTCTTGGGAAGGTTCCAATTCTCTAGTCAGTCTCTTGGTCAACACTTGTACCAGTTGTTTATTGCTGCATAAAATATTGCCCCAAAACTCAGTGGCTGAAAACAGCAGACACTTATCTCCCAACTGCTGTTGCTCAGAAATCCAGGAGCAGAATCCCTGGGTCTCTTGAAAGGTGACTGTCAAGATTTTGGTAAAGGCTCCAGTCATCTCAAGGCCCAGCTGGGGCAAGGTCTGCTTCTATTTAATATGACGATTCTCCTCTGGCCCCAGTAGAGGTGTGTCCATGCTCATTCACCTGGCCATTGGCAGACCTCACCTCCCTGCGAGGTCAGCCCTTCTGCGAGGCTACCTCATGACAATGGCAGCTGGCTTTCCCAGAGTGAAGTGATCCAGGAGAAAGTGACAGAGAACACCTGAGATGGAATCCAGTCTTTTTTATAACCTAATTGTGGGAGTGATGTGTTTCTTTTTTAAAATTAATTTTTATTGGAGTATAGTTGCTTTATAATGGTGTGTTAGTTTCTTCTGTATAGCAAAGTGAATCAGCTATATGTATGCATACACCCCCTCTTTTTTGGATTCCCTTCTTATTTAGGTTACCACAGAGCACCGAGTTGAGTTCTTTGAGTTATATAGCAGGTTCTCATTAGTGATCTACTTTATCCATAGTCTCAGTGATATATACATGACATCTTTTTACTTCTGTTGCATTCTCTTCATTAGAAGTGACTCATGAAATCCCTCCCACTTAAGGGGAGAACAGTTCACAAGGGCATGGAGATCAGTGGGGGCCATCTCAGAGGCTGCCAACTGCAACATTAGTGGCATGCCTTCTGAGTATTAAGTTGTGCAGTCATTCTGTAATATTCTAGATTCATTCCTTCCCATAATAACCAACAATGTTTTGTAGCCAGCTGAGGCAGGCTCTCATAGTGTATAGGAGAGGTAGTTTTGGTGGTAGGCAAACTGGATTCAAATTCTAGCTCCCTCACTTCATAACTGTGGTCCCAATGATGTCTCCATTCCTTATTCATGAAGTAGACTTTATACCGGTACTTAGTGCGTACGTCTGTCATAAGGATTAAATGAGATAGTATCAGGGCATTGCTAGTTACAGTGACTTACAGCATGAAAATGGTGATAGACCACGACTAATACAATGCAAAAGTACATATGAATTTATTTCCAACTCTCCATAGTGCTTTCTTACGTATTTTCTATTTTACTTTATTCTTAATGTAATCCTAATAAGGTGCAGTAGAATCTGATACAGTGGTATCCATTTTGCATTTGAGACACATAAAAATTGAATGATATGCCAGTAAATGATGAAGCCAGGTCTATAATCCAGTTTTCCTTTTGCCCAAAGAATTTCTCTTTCCTAATTCTTTCTTTTTTTTTTTTTCTTTCTTTTTTATTTTAATATCTGTGAGAGATGGGTGAAGAACTTCCTTACTACTCCATTTCTGTATGTATTTGGTACTCTGTGGCAACAGAGCTGTAAGAATTACCTAGGTAATGAGGCCAGATGTTTTCTTAGAGCAGACAGAGTCATATTTTGAATGTTGTAAAAGAACCATCTATAAACTAACTGTAATACATATACCACATTCTAAACAGTACAGTTATGGTAGCTTAGGAAACCCACATCCTGGCTTCAGTTCCTCATTCTAAGAGTATGGTTTTCTGTTAAGTTAATGAAAAACAACTTCACAAGATTCAGATTCTATCCCTTAATTTGAGAATGGTCTACCAAAAAGCCTAGGAGACCTCCTTATGATAGATTCCAAATGATATTTCACCTAAGCCAACAATAAAACTCTATAATAGAGACATTGAACCGCAAATACATTCCTATTTAATTCCTGTTATTCTCCAAGTCCTCAACCCCTTCTCTTCCTTTCCCTCCCAGAAAACCCCAAATTCAGGCCAAACAATAATGAAGAAAAATATTGTTGACTATGTGTCATAATCACATCTGTCTTTGGGAACAGAGGACTCTATTCCCCAGATATTAGATGCAGCCTTGAATCATTGTAATTTATGAAGCTGATCTGTTCAGAAGAAAGGTCATTTTATTATGGAGGCTCGGTGTTTCCTTCTCTCTGTTTCTTCTTTACAAAATAAACAAGCAGCAGATTCTCTGATCAAGCTGATGATCTCTTCTCCCTTAAATGATCACAGCTTTCTTTTGAGCCCTGTGTTGTTGAGTCTTCCAGATGCATATGAGCCACCCAACTCTTAAGACTTCTACTTACTGGAGTCTTGGGAGGCTTAGAAGGAAGGAAGTGAGGGAAAGCAGGAGATTATTATAAAGGAAGAAAGGGTGAAAACAATGGGTGTATGGGTGTATGTCTAACTTTTCATATATTATTGGAAATTTAGAGAAAACGAAGTTTTTAACACCTTTATGGAGTATGAAAGTAGTTGGCGCCTCTTTAATGTTTAAAAGAGAGAAACCCTTCAAAGTCAGTCTCTGTATGCTTCTTTTTGTCCCATTCTCTGACTAACAGACTTAGTTGTTCTGGGAGGCCTCCAAAGGCAATAGGTCATCACCGCCACTGGTGTCCACATGCAGCCCTACAGATGAGCAAGCAAGAAAATCATGTCACCACTGTGACCTTTTGAGGTGCTGATCTAATGGAACGCGGTGTTCTCTAGAGCTGTTCAAGACTGGAGAGCATGTACATCAAAACATCAGTTCCATCACAATAAAAAATGTGTGTGTCTACCTGCTGGATAGATAGTGGTGACAGTTGCACAACATTGTGGATATATTTAATAATTATATACTTAAAAATGGAGTGGTAAATTTTATGTATATTTTATCAGCATAAAATGTAAGTCCATATATACACAGAAATACACAGATAAGCATGTGTATGTGTGTATGTATCCATCTATCTGTCTGTAATCAGCAATCTTTAAGCACTATCCCATATTCAAGCCACATGTTGAGCAATGTATACTACCCTGTGTCATACATTTTGTGAGGACCTCAAAGAAGTTAAGATGTACTCAGAGTTGGAATCTCAGCTCAGGAAAGATCTGGAGACTACTGGGTAGAATGAACGGAGGAGGACAGTAGGTATTTTTGCCCAGGAGGTGTGAAGATATTTTAAGACCAGAGTCACTTTCAAATCTAGAGTAGTGTCACCTGGAGAGAAAAGACACTGGCTGGGGGAGAGATAGGACAAATGACTAAAGCTAACAGATTGGACCTCAAAACCTGATGAGCTTTCTAACAACTAGAGAATACAGCAGTACAATCAGACTAGTGAACTCAACTGTCCCGCCAGAGTCCAGTCCAGTAGCTAGAGCATCTTACACAGGCGGCAGTTTAAGGAATGATGCTGGATTCTTTTTCAGAAATCCAGACTCAGGCTGTCTCCAATGTACTGCTGATCTCACAGACTAATAATAACAGCAACAATAAATAGCTATATAGCATACTTATTCTATGCCAGGCACTGTGCAATTACTTTGCACATCAAAAGATAACAGCCCCAGGGAGATTTTTAACTCCTGATATGAGACAGAAAATAGGAAAATAATTCCCTTTTTTGACGGTGAAGAATAAGTGGAATGTCAGGGAGTTCAATTAGGCAAGTAATGTATCTCAGTTCTTTGGTTATTTTTGAATCGCCTCTTCCTTTCAACAACTGTGGTATAAACATACAATGGAATATTACTCAGATGTATAAAGGAAGGAAGTACATACTAAGACATGGATGAGCCTTGAAAACATTATGCTAAATGAAATACCCCAGATATAAAAGGACAAATACTGTGTAAGTCGACTTATGAAATATTTAGAATAGGCATGTTTATAAAGACTGAAAGTAAATTAAAGATAACTGGGGGCTGGGAGAGGGGAGAATTGGAAATTATTGCTTAACAGTTACAGAGTTTCTGTTTTCAGTGATGAAAATGTCCTAGAAGTAGACAGTGGTGATGGGTGCACAACATTGTGGATACATTTAATTCCACTGACTTATACACTTGAAAATGGTTCAAATGGTAAATTTTATGTTATGTATATTTCATGTCAAATTTTAAAGAGGGCTATCCACCCTGACATATTTCTTTCTTCTGGCTCACTCAGAGAAGAATTTGGTTTAAATTGGGGAAATTTCTGAAGAGAAGAGTCAGTGCCTGACACGGCAAGTCCTGGGCCCAGAGATGCTTGGAGGTCTTTCTCAGAAGGATCTGAGTGCGGACGATCCAGGTTTCCAGCCAACAGTGGTTCTCAGTAGTGATACCACCCCTCAGGCATGGTCGAAAGGAGCCCCTGTTCTGAACCTTTTACTTTAGGGAGCCCTGTCTAACAGGACTTTCCGTGACAATGGAAATGTTCCATAGCTGTCCAGTAGTTACTAACCACAGAGAAGAAAGAAAAGAAAGTGAAGTCTCTCAGTCATGTCTGACTATTTGCGCCCCCTTGGACTGTAGCCTACCAGGCTCCTCCATTCATGGGATTCTCCAGGCAAGAATACTGGAGTGGGTTACCATTTCCATCTCCAGGGGATCTTCAGAACCCAGGGACCGAACCCGGGTCTCCCGCATTGGAGGCAGATGCTTTAACCTCTGAGCCAGTGGCTGTTAGACATCTGAAATATGCTCAGCATTACTGAAGAAATTACTTTTTGAAAATTGGGATGTAGTTGCTTTAGTGTTGTGTTAGTTTCTACTGTATAAGGAAGTGAATCAGCTGTATGTATACGTATATTCCTTCCCTCTTGAGCCTCCCTCCCACATCCCACCCCTCTAGGTCATTCCAGAGAACTGACCTAGCTCCCTTTGATGTACAGCAGCTTCCCACTATCTGTTTTACACATGGTGGTGTATATATGTCAGTCCTGAACTCCCAATTCATCCCACCCTCTCGTGTGTCCACACATCCATTCTCTATGTCTGGGTCTCTACTCTTGCCCTGCAATTAGGTTCATCTGTACCATTTTTCTATTATAGATTCCACATATATGCTTAATATATGATATTTGTTTTTCTTTCTGACTTACTTCACTCTATATGACCGTCTCTAGGTCCAGCCTTGTCTTTCCATACAAGGAGCTGATTTTTAAATCTTATTTAATATTAACTAATTTAAATAGCCACATTGGTCTGGTGGCTATTGTATGGGACAGCATAATTTTAGACAGTATCACTCGGGCCTGTCCCTGGTCATGCCCCTCCCCAAGACGTGAGTGCTCAAAGGGTCTTAAAATGTCCTCTTCCTCTTGGTTTCTCATGTGGTAGAAGCAGGCCTAGTGAGAGATGGGTGGTGCCAGAGCCTTGGCAGTCCATCTGAGTCTATTGAAGGGAATTTGGAAGTAGGGTCATAAGAAGGAATAACGAGTCATATAAAAAACTGGCAAGAGGTGCCCTTGATCCTAGCAAGTGCAGGCATGAAAATAGGTCATGGTGGGAGAACTTGGGTCATGAAGATGAGAATACAAAGCTGGATGATGTTTTGTGCATATGTGATTTTGTGCATATGTGATCACTTTGGATGACATACTTCCTCCTGGGGATTTGGGGAAGAGAAAGGATTCTTTCTTTCCAGGCCATTTCAATAGTGGGGGGAGGTTGTTTGCATTCTACTGGAGAATGGGACCTTCCTGACTCCAGACCTTCGTCTGTTAGGGGCAGGCCTCGGTGGTGCATAGAGGTCTTGGGATCCATAATAGATTGGAAGAAGATGGTCCTGCAGAACTAGTATGGCAATAATTTTGTCCAAGTAAAACTTTATGGCTTCTAAATTCCCACTTCTTTAATATGTTTTTGCTTTTTCTTAAATTCTGCCTTCTCTCTAAGGAGATCGTATTCACTATCCCCATTCCCAAACTGTAAAACTGAAGACATAGGTCAGAATTAGGGAAGGCTAAGTTTGGCTGATTCAAATAACTAGTGAATTTGGAGATGAAAGGATGAAGGGTCAGTTCTCTTGTTACTGATTCTTTTCTGGAAAAAGCTTTTTATTTGCTCTGTCTTGGCAATCGCTTGACTGATTATAAATTGTACACCTTTAATTTTCCTTTGGAAATATTTGCATCAGTGAAGAAGAAAATATACTCTCCTGAAGCTAGATGCTACCTTGATGTGTCTGTTTTGTGATGCAATTAGGGAGCCACTGAAAGCACCATGAAGTTGGCTACGTCATGGGAGTGGAGCGACAAAGAGCTGCACCTTCTCTTTCTTTGACTTCTCACTGAGTCCAAAGAGGAAAGCATGTAGTTGTTCTAAAGAACAGGGCGAGCCCTGGATAAAACTGCCAGGTAATCATATTACTTCTAAAAATACCAGAGAAAATATAGGGATGGAACAACCAACGTTTAAGTTAGGATCCACTGAGTGCCTCCATTCCAGGTACTTCTCACACATTTACACTCTAAGGCCCATTACATCCATGACAAAGCAATTGAGGCTCAGAGAGTAAAAGTCATTTGCCAAAAGATGCACAGCCACGTTGTAGACTTAATTCTGTCTGATGGCAAATGTCATAAACAATGTGATGCTAGTCTTTCTCAGTCCATTTATTCCAGGCTTTTAGGTATCTGATGATCTCTTAAGTCCTCACTCTGCCAAGGCCTCCCCCAGTACTACCTGCCTTGGGCCTCCCTTCGATCCCACAGAACCCCTGCTCTCAGTTGGCCCTATCTCTTTCCCCCTATTCCTGAAATCTGACTTGTTTTCTTATTTCCTCAGCATCTTGCTATTCTCACTGTCACGAAATGATCTGAAGAGATTAACATATAACTCATCACAGCAACATTTGCATTTTGAGAAGGTCATCTGTGGACAGTATTACCATGATCAAAAAAGATGATTCTCTAGTATAGAAAATTTCAGGCACCAAGACAAGCAGATCAAGCAAAGTATTAGTACATCTGAGGGTGGAGTTTGAATGTACCTGTGTCTGCATGTTTGAAGAAGGGACAGTCTTAGGAAAAGGCTTTCATGGTTTTCTTCTAATACACCTCATAAACTGATGAGTTGCAATCTTTTTTCATGATTGCTCCCCCAAGGACAATTTTTTTCTTAATTGCCCCTTCTCATAATAGACTGTATCTGTTTATGTACTAACATAATCTGTGCTTTTGTACATAAAAAGAGTAAGGGTCTTTTTTTTTTGAGACATGTCACAACCAGTTTTCTCCTCGTTGGGGATGATATAGCTAAAGTTGAGAATGTGCGCTAACAGACCACTGTCTGCATTTTTGCGAGACCAGAATGCCTGGTATTAAAAGCATACTTTCTAAGTTAAAATTCTAGTTCCTCTTTTCCTGACTGTGTGGCCTGGGCAAGTTATTTAACCCATCTGTGCTTCAGTTCTCTCAAATGTAAAGCAGGTATAATAATAGTCCGCAATTTGTAGCTTAGAACAGGTCTGCACGCAAAGTAGGAATTAAGCACTAGATAACATGTTTCATGTCAGGCTGCACATAGAAAGTCATGTTATTTTTATTGCACACTGGGGTAAGCTGAACTAAAATGGGTGAATCTTGGGGGTGTCTATATGACTTACTGGAAAAAATTTTCTATTCCATTACTGTAAGGGAAAAAACATAAACAAGAAAAACAATTTTAAAAACTGTATAGAACTTTCAAATAATAAAATTTCCAAAAAATTTAGTGAGAAACTTGAACTTACTTGTCATCATTGCCAGAAATCTTGGCCCACACAAGGTGGCAGTTGTCTGGGGGAGAGGCTAAGGGTCTTCAGTGTCAAAGTAATAATTCTGAATTCAAGAAGTTTATAGTGGGAGTCATTCAAATAGTACCTGAAGATAATCTTAATCTTTGTGATTTTTTTTTAGGGGTTATTTTGAAAAGGGTGAACATGATTTAGTGCAATGAAGATTTAGAACTTCTCCTATCCTCTGGCTGGCTTGTAGTTTGCTTTGGGCATGCAGCAGTGTGCCACATCCCAGTGGTTGGGAAGCTCTGATGTTGCATGTAAGCCTGGCCCAGAACGCAGAGGTGAGATGAATTTTCCTGATAGAAGCCCTTGCAGAAACACTGTACTGTATGGTCTTCATGTGAAAAGAAGACCCAAGCTTGGCTTCTTAAAGGAACTATTTCCAGTCCCATCCAGGGCAGTCACCACTTGGCCCAAGATGGGAGGGCTGCAGGGGTGGTGGCAGTAGATCAGAACAAAAACAGGAGGAAGGCAGCCAATGACCAATCTGCAGGAGATGCTGATGGCCAAGGTCTGACTGGATGGGCTAGGAGGCAAAACTGTGGCTCTGAGACCTGTGTCCAAACTGGTTTCCTGCCCCCAACCCAACCAGAGCCCCTGGTAGATTTCTAAAAATACAGAATTAAATTTTCTCTCACTTCTATTTGAATAATTCCATGCTTTTTATTATTGTTTCCCAGCAGTGAACTCAGAGAACCGCATGTGCTAGCCAAGCCTAATGATTGTTTTATAAATATTTATAAATCAGATACTATCTTCCTTTCTTTACTCTCTCTGCCTGGCTATACATTATTGGGAGACTCATTCTTCCTTTTCCCAGTCGCTCCTTTGACGTTTTGCGGAGTTGGGGAGGGCATTAGAAATCTGACATTTTTCTTTGATGTGCTTGCCTGTACAAGCACTTTGGGAGTCTTTGTTAAAAAGCTTCATTCTGGAGTATTTAAAGGGGGCCTCCTGAGGCGGCCTTATTGTTCACATGTGCCCAAACCAAACTGAAGCCTCTTAGTCAATATATCTGTTCTTTTGCAGAAGAGAGGACTCGTTTAGTACATTCATTTATCAACAGAGATTTCCTTCTGGTTGGGACAATGTCTTTTGCCCATCCTAAAACGCATGAGAAATAATTTTTTTTTTTTTTTTTTTTTTTTTTTTTTAAAGCATGAGAAATAAAGGGGAGGGGGAGAAGGGGAACTATCTGGAGTAGAAAAGTCGAGAAGTGAAATCGGTAACAGTACTGCAGATCAGGTCTTGTTCCTGGAAACCTTCTGTCCGTTTTCTGGCAGCAAATGGTGCCCCATCTACGGCATTTGGAAGGCTGCCTCGGTGGATGTGGCTTTCAGGAAGTGGTGCCAGACTAATTAGATTATGTTAACTGTGCCCAAGCCGTTATGTTGGATTGGTCTTAGTTTTTATCCTAAGCCTGGAATCAGTACAGAAGCTAATTGCTAAATAAATGCAAGTCCCCGGCCTGGTGACAGTGGTTCTCCCGATCTTCACCGGCTGCGGCGGGACGCTGTCACATGGTGAGACTGACGGGCCCTTCAGAGTGGACACTAACCTAAGCAGAACTGGCTCTTCTGGTTTCCAGGTGTGCCTAGAGCCAAGGTGATCGACTGATTCATTGATTGCAGAATAGTTGGTTTACAATGCATTAATTACTGCTATATAGCAAAGTGATTCAATTATATATATATACATGCACACACACACACCCATACATTCTTTTTTTCTAATGTTCTTTTCCATTATGGCTTATCCCAGGACATGAATATTGTTCTGTGTAGGACAGTGGAACCCTGTTGTTTATCTGTTCTATATATAAAAGCTTACATCTGCTAACCCCAGCTTCCCACTCCATCCTTTCCCCAACCTTCCCCCTTCCCTCCAGCGGCCACTAAGTTGTTCTCTGTGTTCATGATTCTGTTTCTATTTCATAAATAGTGGTTCATTTGTGTCATATTTTGGGTTCCTCAGGTAAATGGTGTTTGTCTTACTTAAGTCAGAAATGGTATTTCTGACTTACTTCGCTTAGTGTGATCATCTCTAATTGCATTCATGTTGCTGCAAATGGCATTACTTCATTCTTTTTTATGGCTGAGTAGTATTCCATTATTGGAGAAGGAAATGGCAACCCACTCCAGTATTCTCACCTGGAGAATCCCATGGATGGAGGAGCCTGGTAGGTTACAGTCCATGGGGTCGCAAAGAGTCAGACACAACTGAGCGACTTCACTTTCACTTTCAGTATTCCATTATATGTATGTACCACATCTTTATCTCTTCCTCTGTTGATGGGTATTTAGGTTGTTTCTGTGTCTGAGCTATATGTCTTATTACATTAAGATCTTTCAGAAAGTTTATCTTGTTTACAAAGGGAAAATTGCTTATCCAGATGGTTTCCTGGGAGAGCAGTCTAGGAACAAAGGTACATAGTCTTAATACCTGTAACCACCCGAAGGATGGCAGCAGCAATATAAGTAAGAATGTGTCCGGTTTCTTGTTCATACCATAACTGGCTTCATGCAAAGTACTTATCTCACCTTATCTCGTTTTGCAATGATCCTGAGGAAACACTTAGCACATTTCAAAGCATTTAGGACAACCCTATGGGGATTGGCCATTCCTAACCTTCTGAGAGATGAGGAAACTGAGGCTGAGTAGCTGAGATACTAGATAATTGCTCAAGGCCAAGTAGTAGTCCAGCTGGCATATACCCATTTGCACAACTGGTGCTCTGAAGCTCAACATACATCCTGTAATAAGGAACTAGACCTTTGGGTGCAGAAGAAGGAGCTTTTCCCTGGCTTTCGCTTTGTCATTGATAAAGAACACTTAGAGACATTTTTTTTTTTATTTCTTTAATGATCTTTCTAGATGGGATTCTTTGCTGGACAGGCTACCTCCAATAGGGATCACAGTAAATATTAGTCCCTAGAATGTCGTCTGAAAAAAGGAACAAAAGAGGGAGGAACAAAGGAACAAAAGAAGAGAGTTCCTCTTATCATGCTATCTGAACAGTCTCCATGAAACTGAGACCTGGATCTTGGGTAGCTGCCCCAGATGCTCATTTTGGGGGGAGAATCACATCCCGGGACAGGCAAGTTTCTGGCTTGCTGCAGGCTAAGGGAAGAATCCTGGCGTGATGTACACCAGACCTCTGAGAAGACTGGCTGCCGGTGAGCTACCAGTCCACACACCACAAACCTAGCAAAGCACGAAAATACAGCCCTCCCTGGCCTCTGTGGGAAGGTACAGGAGAGGGAGGTGGGGGTCTGGAAATTAAACTTTTCAATTTTTTAAATCAAGGTAGATCATAACAAGGAAGGGCTTTACCAAATTAGAACTAATCGACCACTTCCGCTGGGGTTCAGTGGCCCGGCATACAGCCGTAGTTTTCACACTTTGTGTTTTCAAACTGTGGAATCCTTTTAAAAAATAGTCTCATGTTTAATAAAAAGTCTAAATTGGATTGTAGCTACAGCGGCAGGATGAGGTACGGGAGCCTACCCCATTACCTGCTCCAGCCACAGTGCCTTCAGAGCTCCCTGAAGGCTTGTAAACTATCCTCTGGTATATTTGGGGGAGTTTATATTAACTCTGAATGTATTTTACAAGTGAAGACAAAATTTCAATTTAACCAAATGAATACATTGTCCTATAGATAACAGGCTTTAAATTGGTGAATGCCAAATGAATGAAGTTTGTCTTAGTGTATTTCAAGCATTATAGAAGTTTAAAATGAAACTGTTTATAACAGAACTTCTCAGAGACGATAGGCAGACAATATAATGAACTGCAGTACCCCAGTTGTTAATATTTTATCAAATTTTTATCTGTCTTAACCTCCTTATTTTTCCTGGAATGTTTTAAAGATAATCTCAGACTCCGTATCCTTTCACCCATAAATATTTCAGTATGCATCTCTAAATCAGAGGACTTTAAAAAATTATATGCCATTATGACAAAATCAAGAGTAACTCTTCAATATACATAGTCGTAGCCTTTTAACCTTATATGTTAGCCCAATCAGTGTTTGTCCAAATATATATCAAAAAATACTAGTTTTCTTCTGTACTAACATGAAAATGTTACTATCCATTAGATATTAACAAATAATTTTTTAGACAGAGCGTAGGTCATATTATTTTGAGGAACTTCTGGTTTAAATAAAGTTAACCAAATTATCCACTTGTAAGATTTATTAAAATCTTTACTATACTGAATTTTCATGTGACTCTCAAAGGGGGAAATACAGAAATTTTGGAATTTTACTACTGACAAATTTTTCATGGAACAGGAGACTGGACAAGTGTCCTGTGAAATCTATAGGAGGAGAAAGCCGATCTCAGTTCTGCCTCTGTGCTTAGTCGCCCAGTCATGTCTGACTCTTGTGACCCCACAGACTGTAGCCTGCCAGGTTCCTCCGTCCATGGGATTCTTCAGGCGAGAATACTGGGGTGGGTTGCCATTTTCTTCTTCAGGGGATCTTCCTGACCCAGGGATTGAACCCAGGTCTCCTGCATTGCAATCAGACTCTTTATTGACTGAGCTATGAGGGATCTCAACCCCTGGGGTATAAATTCCTTAAGGATCTTCGTGTTTGTATTTTCTAGAGAGTTAAGGACCCAGCTTAACTTGTGGGCAATGAATAAAGATGTTGAATGTACATCAATTGTCATATTACCAAACAATGAAAATGCTGCTCAGGAAGCATCTACACTTTAATTATGGAGAAAGACAAGTGCTGTTCTCATAACTCAGGAACCACATTGTATGGTGCTACATTGAATATTTTGCCTATAAATTCAACTAGGTTCCTGTGACAGGCACATCCATGTGACCATGTTAAGTTCCTCTGTTTAAAAGTCACATGATAAAACTTGGGCAGGGCCTGGAAAGATGAGTAGGAGAGAAGTCATTTGGAATATGACTGAATAACATGAATAAGGACACAGAAATCTGAAAAATTGTGGTGTGCTCAGGAACCAGTGAGGCCAGCCAGGCTTAGGAGCTCTGGGAAATGAGACCTGATAAGGAGAGTGGAGTGTGAGAATATTAAAGGACTTGACAGTCAATATGGAATATTATCCAGATGGCTTGATGATAAACTATTGGAGAGAAGATATCATATCTTTTGTGGCATCCTTCCAAATATTAATAGAGTATCTTAAATACAACAGGCTCAAATAAGCAGATATTTACATATGGAATTCCATTGAATGGAATGAACCATGAACTGATACATTTCAGCATAAACTCATTGCTCAGTGTAACTAGCCTACCAGCTACTACAGACAAAACTCTAAGAGGATAGTTCACAGGGTGAGTCTGTTTAGATGGGAGGAAGAAAGGAAAAGAAATATCAGATATGTGGATCATTTAGGGGCAGAGGTTACCAAAACACAGGGCTCTGTAGTCAGGATGAAGGATGGAGTAGAACACGGAGTCCTGTTTTAAAGAGGGTTGGAATTTAAAGAAGGTTTAGATTTGGCATTGGTGTCAATGTAATCTAGATGGATGCTCCTCTCAGGGTAGTTTGTAGGCCAGTACAAGTCATTGAATCGTCTGTTTCTGAACAGAAATGAGATAAGTATTAAAACTGTGAATAAGCCAGATGGCATGGCTGGACATCCAAGCAAGTGGTTATTTTCTAGTAATTAATTTTTATTGTATTGTACAAAAGTATTAATTTAAAAAGTGTTGAGTGAAAAATGAGTCCTTCACCGCAGATGGTTTGAGAACTACAATCTAGATTATTCCTGAAAATGCCTTGAGGAATACATCTTCTCTTGCAGCCAGTTTTTTGTTCTGCATTAAAATAAGTAACTGTTTCTTTGTTGGAAAGCCAGATGGCTTGCATTTATAGGCCATCTTATTAGAGAATTCTGCATCCCATCCAAGGAGCTAAACCCAGCATAGGGAGACTCATGCTTGGAGAGGCACAAGAGAAGTGGGAGGGACTGAAGCTGCTCATCCCTTCTTCCCTGGTGTGTGTGGGGTATTCTCATTGAGTAGAATAACAGGAGGATTATTGGCCCTGTTCAAATTATTTTCTTTCTTTCCTTCCTTCCCATTTTCCTCCCTGGTCTCCTTGTACTGACCAGGTATCAGTACATTTCCTGTCTTACAACTATACAGTGTGGCTCTGTCATATAGGTGACCACCCTTGTTCAAACATGTAATTTTATTCTCTTCTGCTATTCTGCATTCTGACATGTTGCTTCTAACTAAAATATGAGCTAAGCAGGAACTATATGATCATCGCATTTAGCAGATGAAGAAACTGAGGATGCAGAGAGAATTTGTGACTTACTGCATTCATACCCCTAGAACTCAGCTAGAACTCACATCTTCTCACCACCAGTGAAGTGATTGACTTCTGGCCATAATAGGAGGCAGATGAGCAGAGCTAAAGGGCTTTGAAAGTGTTTTTAAAATGTTAATAAAACAGCATGTGCAAGGGCCAGCATAGAAACTGGGAGAAGGTTTGTGCTCAATCAATGTTAGTTTCCTTTCTACAAGAAATGTCAGAAAGTAGCATAGAATGAAGGAAAGAGGTCATGCCTTTAAGCAAAACATGGCCCAGGCTCTTTAAAATCAAGAATTTCAGGGTTAGCATTCTACAAATCCTTTACGTCAACTTTCCCCCAAATCTTTTCCAATCCATGTTAACTAGCTTCCAATCTCTGTCACTCACAGTTTGACCTCCAGCTGTTTAATCTCTCTGATCCCCAGAGTTTTTCATCTAATAAAGAAGTTTGATACAATTTACTTTGTAGACAGGCTGTGAACTTTAAAGGTAACATGCCTGGCACATAATGGACACTTGATAATTGGTACTATTGTGTTATGTGTACACCATTTTACACTGACTTTATCCAGCATAAAACAGTCAAATCAACCAACAGATATTTAGTATCACCTTGACTGAGCTTTGTGTAGAATAGATCTGCTACCCTTAACTACCTATTTGTTAATTCAAAAGTCAGGCAAACAAGTCCAAGTGTCAACAACATGCAGCCACATGTAAAGTACAAATGCCTTTATGTATTCACTTAAAAATTATGTATCCTGCCCAAATTCCTCTTGTACGGCATGATATTCCAGCCCGCAAGGGTGATTTATTACAGTCTGGCAGCACTGCTGCTTCAATGCTGAATACGCTGGAGGAAGATTAAGAGGGAAGACGGAACCATTTGACAGTATAATTACACATACAACTTTTAATGTTATTGTGTATGTATCAAAGATATTGTATCAAAATTTAAAGATATAAATATTTTAAATTTTGAAAATGAGAACGCTTTCTGTTGGTGGAAAAGGAAAAGGGAAATTTAATAATATGCCATTCAAGTTTGCTTTAAATAATTATGTTATTTCAGATCTACAAGATAAACAGTCCACACCACTGAATAGGGCATGGGCTATAATTTAATAAACACATGTCCCACAAGAGTGATGAAGAATATGGCTGAAGGCTGAAATTGGATGCATACATGATCTGGGGGTGTAACTTCATTTGTAAAATGAATCACAGTCTAAACTTGGACTCAGTCAACTTATTGAAATCATACTCTCACGCGAAATGTTGTTTTTCCTATAGGGGCACTTTTCCCAGCTTATTTTTAGTTGAATTCTTTTGAACAAAGCACTCCAGTGTTCACCAAGGGCCAGCTAAGGACACTTTTTAGGAACGTTCTCTCCATAGTTGACTCTCTGACCCACCTCCAAAGCTTCTCTGACTTTACTGACTCCAACTCCCCGTCTCTTACTCCCTTCAAATGAACTGCAGAAAACAAACATTATGGGGATTTTCAAAATCTGTGTCCATGGATTCTGTAATCTCTCTTTTCCCTCAAGCAAGAGGCCATGTAGTGTGGCAGGAAAAATATAGGAGCAGGCTCATAGGAAAGTAGATTGTAAGTCTGGCATGGCTATTAATGATCTGAGAACCTTGGGTCAAGTAATTTCATTTGTTTTGACATCAGTTTTTTTTCATCTGTATAGAGTGGAATGAACCAGGGAATCTTAAACCAAGAAATTCAAGAAAAACATTTAGTGCTGCAAATTTTCTGGCTTTGTCCAGTCAGTGAAATCTATAGAGCAAGCTCCTCTTCCAGCTCCACTACTTATCAACTACATGATCATAGACAAATTCATCTGTCCTTTAACATCAGTCTCCATATCTATAAAGTGAGCAGAGTAACAGTATTTTCCTAAAAGGACTTGCTGTAATGATTAGATGAGCTGAAGAGCTGAAGAGCTCCTGAAGCCAGCTCTTATCTGAAGAGCTGACTCAGCACAGTGGTTGCCTCAGAGTAGATATTTAAAAGTTATCCATTATTTGGCTTTCAAGAATTTAATTTTGATTCATTTTGATAAGAGAGCAATAGATGCTGGTAGTTACACAGAAGACATTTATTTCCAGAAATCTATTTCTCATATCAACTTTCCTTTTGGGTCCCACCCAGCATTTTACTGCTCAAGGAAAGCCAAGCAAAGAACATTCGATCCCTGCCTCCCCTCCCTACTCCATCCCTCCTTGGCAAAGGGCCACCTTGGAGTAGTGCCACTTCCTGGAGACACATTTCAGGGTTTCTTCCTGGCAGTTGTCTCACTTCCTTCTTTTGTTTAGTCTTTTTTGGTTCTAAATTTAAAGGATGAGTGTTTTCATTAAATTGTAGATTAAATTCTGGAGTCAAGCTAAACTTACGGGTATTCTACCTCAGTGCTTTCAGGTAGAAACTGGGTGGGGCTCTCATCTTGGCTGGCACCTGCCTGTGTGTGACTTTGGACAAGATGCCTTATCCCTCTCATCCTCGGATGAAAAGGGCACATATAGCATAGAGTTGATGTGAAAAGTGTATGAATTGTTACTTATGACAGTGTTAGCACATAGTAAGCAGTATATACGTTGTAGCTATTATTTCTACTGATTAGATTCCTGAGAGAGAGAAGGTATCAAAGAGTGAGCTCCAGGTGTATGTACCTCTCATCCAAGATTATACAGCAAGTAGACTGGGGTGAAAAGGCTGAGATTAAAGAAAAATGCCGTTTGGATAAATATTAAGAGTGAAAAGGACATGCCACAGTTCTACATAGAACAGAAGTGAAGAAATATTGATCGAATGAAGAACTTTTTACTGTTTCCTGAAGTTCCCACTACGTGCCAGTCATGCTCATCCATTACCTCATCTAATCCTCACAATAGCTGTCTCTGAAAGTATCTAGAGTCCCATTTTACTGACATGTACATTGAGGCCCAGGGAGCTTAGTAGCTTGCCCAAGGTCACACAGCTAGTAAGTAGCAGAACTGGGATTTGAATCTGCATTTGACTGACTTCAGAATCTTTGTTTATTCAGGATGTCCTGTTGCCTTGCAGTTGGGATGGGACAGGGGTAGGGAGAAATCTGAGGAATAGGAAAGGTACATCCAGGAAATCTTTTCTTTTTATTATTATTATTTTTGACCAAAAATTTACGTGTGTCATTTTATAGCCTCAGATATTTTTCCTTATGAACCTTAGATGTACTACTATCATCTCCCAAAATGCTTCACCATAAAGAAAATTTCTTAAGGATGTGGGAAGCTTGGTAATAATTTCCCCTTGTTTGACAGTAATTTAAAGATTTTCTTTTCCATGTAGAGGGAGGTTAAAGGATATTAGCTGCTAGAAACTGACCCATTTAACATAATTTTTCCCAAAGGTCATTGCTATTCTTAAGTGAATATTAATTCAAGACATAAAAGTTTTCAAGGTGGCATGACAAAATTACTCATAGATACCCTAGAAATAGTTAAAGAGCTCAGGATTAGTCATTTTTTTCCAAAGCAGTTTCTTATTTATCTTCTTTTTAAAGCTGAAACCTTAACAAACCCAACTATTGTCGAAATGCATAGGTTTTCTTTTTTGCTGGAGTGATTATTCTTGAAAGAAAATGAGTCTTTTAAGAGCGAGGCTATAAAAACAGTGAAAAGGAAGGGGAAAAAACCATCAGAAAAACTTATTGAAAAACCCTAAATGGATCAAAGAGTAACTTTCTGGTCTGGCTGTAGCAACGTTTTTATGATGAATTTGACATCCAACCTTACTGTCCTCCTTAACCAAAGACGTTCAACTTTTTATTGTATTAATTTCAAATTTATACGTGCATAAAGAAATAACCTACTTTCTTGGGAACATGTTCCATTATAGATTATAAATAACACACCGAATCAGTTATTTTCAAGCATATTTTTGTTCTCTAACTTTGTTTTGAGTATCAAACCAAAAGACGGTCCCTTCAAACAACATAGAACTTTTTATTTGTCTTTTAATAAAACCACTCTTCTTTTTTATCACACTTTCATTAAACATTTTATGAATGTACTAAAAAATATTGAAGCCAGCATTAAAATGCTCCCCTCTCATAGCAGAATTACACTTTTCATTCTTCTCTTCGTGTCACGGAACATTCCAGTCAGACTGAAATGTGGGCTTTGTGGGCCCCTCAGGGTCTCCGTGTGGAATCCAGTGAGAAAAGCACCAAACAGGAATATAAAAATAAAACCAAAAAACTGGGTGAAGTTTTGCTACAGCTTCTTCCATGAAAATCATCTTAAAACTTTAAAGTGTCACTCAAGTCATTAATTTATTCATTTGTTTAAATAATTTTACAAGTGTTTATCAAGGGCTTGCCATATGCCAGACACTATTATAGATACTGTGATATAACAGTGAGCAAATAAGTTACAAATCTCTGCTCACAAAGCTTACATTATAGAGAGAAGAGGCAGATAAGTAAGTAAAATGCAGAGTTGATTTGCAGAAGAGACTTGGTACAGAGAGGAATATACAGAGTAAGGAGGTCAGATGAGTGCTGGTGTGGGTTGGGGATTGCTTCTTCAAATGAAGACTGACAAAGTGATTTGAGAAAAAGACCTGGAGGAGGCAAAGGAGAAAGAAATGTGAACATCTGGAGGAAGGCCTTTCCAAGAGCGTGAACAGTGGGTGCAGATGCCCTGAGGTAGAAATGTGCTTAATAAGCTCAAGGAACAGCACAGAGCCTTATGTTATGACAGTATCTTTCAAGTTGTTGCTTTTTTTTTTTTTTTTGATTTTTGAAAACTTTTTTATTATAAATTAAAATGTATGCAGAAGTAAACTAGAACACTGAATCCCCATGTGCCCTTCACCCAACTTCAAAAACCATCAACTCAGGGTTTTTTCAACTACATCCAGCCATTTGCTGTTCCCCTCCTTCTACTACTACTACTAACACTACTGGATTATTTTGAAGCAAATCGCAAGTGGAATATAATTTCCATCAGGAATTATTCAGTTGGGATTTCTAAAATTGAGGACTCTTAATAGAAATATAATCACAATATCATTATTACAACTAAAATAACAGTAGTTTCTTTATATTTTCTTATTTTATTTTATGTTTTTATTTTCAATTTATTTTTATTTATTTATTTACTTATTTTTATTTATTTATTTATTTTACAATATAGTAGTGGTTTTTGCCATACATTGACATGAATCAGCCATGGATTTACATGTATTCCCCATCCCGATCCCCTCTCCCACCTCCCTCTCCACCTGATCCCTCTGGGACTTCCCAGTGCACCAGCCCCGAGCACTTGTCTCATGCATCCAACCTGATCTGTTTCACCCTAGATAATATACATGTTTTGATGCTGTTCTCTCGAAACATCCCACCCTCACCTTCTCCCATAGAGTCCAAAAGTCTGTTCTGTACATCTGTGTCTCTTTTTCTGTTTTGCATATAGGGTTATCGCTACCATCTTTCTAAATTCCATATATATGCGTTAGTATACTGCATTGGTCTTTATCTTTCTGGCTTACTTCACTCTGTATAATGGGCTCCAGTTTCATCCACCTCATTAGAACTGATTCAAATGAATTCTTTTTAATGGCTGAGTAATATTTCATGGTGTATATGTACCACAGCTTCCTTATCCATTCGTCTGCTGATGGACATCTAGGTTGCTTCCATGTCCTGGTTATTATAAACAGTGCTGCGATGAACACTGGAGTGCATGTGTCTCTTTCAGATCTAGTTTCCTCCATGTGTATGCCCAGAAGTGGGATTGTTAGGTCATATGGCAGTTCTATTTCTAGTTTTTTAGGAAATCTCCACACTGTTCTCCATAGCGGCTGTACTAGTTTGCTTTACCACCTATATTTTCTTATATTCAATCAGTGTTCCAATTTCTTTGACCATCCATAAATTATTTGCTACAGATTTTTAAAGATCTCTCTAAAGTTTATACATGATAATTCTTTGATTTTTCTTATGTTTTTATTTTATCTACTTTTTTCACTGTAATTTGTTTGTTGGTGAACTGAAGTTATATTCTTATAGAGATTCTCACAATCTGTATTTTCTGGATTGCAGCCCCATTATTTTTCCCCATTGTCATTTCCCCCGTTATTTTCTCTTTTTCACTTATTTCTTATAAATTAGTAATTAGAGCTATAGCTTTTTACTTAACACAGGTTTGATTGTTTTTTCGTCAAGAATCATCGAGATCATCAGTGGCTGTTAACATCAAACAAAGCAGGCAATCAGAAAGTATGTCCCTCACAATGAAAGAACATACCACCATCTATGATATATATATTCTTGATCAAGTTGTTTTAAGATGAGACAGAGGGGTAAGGGTGGAATTACAGACACTAAATAGGAAACTGTTGAATGCTGTAGGTGAAAAGTAATGATGGTGATAGCAGAGGAGGTGATGAAAAGAATAAAGTTCTATAAACAGTGCTAACTGGTGATATTTCTTTTGTCTCGGAAAGTAAATGTCTAAATGAAACAACTATTGTTCAACATCTGTTTCTAACAAAGTTTATAATCTTTTCTTTTGTAACAATTGATTTATCAGAGGCTTTTAAAAATAGCTCTTTGTATTTAAATGTCAAATTTGACTCTTTCCACAAAAAAAAAAAATTATCCTTGGATTTTGATTGGATTAGCATTGCATATATAGATCAAGATGAACAAAAATGACATATTTAAATATTGAGTCTTCATATATCATACACCTGATACATTCTTCCATTTATTTTGATCTCTATAACATTTCTCAGTAATGTCTTATAATTCTCTGTGTGTAGGTATTGGACATCTTTATTCAATATATATTCTTAGTTTTCAGGGTTTTTTCATTCTATTTTTAAATCATTTTTTGCCTGGTATGTAGAAATCCAATTGGTTTCTATATGCTAATCTTATGTTTAATGCTAATGCTTATGTTTAATGACTGCTAAATTATCAGCATATCTGAAGAACCTTTTAAATTTTATGCATATGAAATTATGTCTCCTGGAAATATGACAGTTTTATTTCTACCTCTCCATGCCTCATAGAATTGACTAGAACCTCCTGTGCCATGATGGATAGAGATGGGGGTGGAGGGCCTCATTGTCAGGTATTAATAGAAATTTCTCAGTAATTCACCATTAAATACAGTACTTACAGTAAGTTTTATCTTTTAGAGATTCTCTTTCCAGATTAAGATAATTCCCTTCTATCCCCATTGTGCTAAGAGTTCTTGATGTGATTGGGTTTTGCTCTTTATCAATCACACTTTCTGCATTTATTGAGTTAATCATATGATTTTCCTCTCCTTTATTATGTGAACATGGTGAATTATATTGATTGTCAAGTGTTGAACCAACATCATACTCATAGACCAATTCTAACTTAGTTTTCATTCAATGACTAATAATTTTAATATTTATGCATCAGTATTCATGAAAGAAAATGGTTTTCTCTTTTTGTAATGTCCTTGTCAGATTTTGTATCAAAGTTAAAACAACCACATAAAGTAAATTTCAAAGTTTCCATTTTCTGTTTTTGAAGAGAACAGTTTGTATAAAATTTGTGTTATTTCTACTACAAGTAGTTGGAGAGATTCAACAGTGAAGCCCACTGGGTGTAGTTCTCTTGGAGGAAAGTTTCTAACTATAGTCAATCTTTTTTTCAGATATAGGACTATTCAGATTTTCTATCTCTTCTTGGTCAGATTTAGTGATTTGTGTATTGAAAGGAAACTGTGCATTTCATTTGAATTTTCAAAATTATTGAAATAATGTTTGCAATACCTTCTTATCTTTCTAAGGTCTATAAGATTTGAAATTATAAACCCCCTATTATTTCTGTTACTGGTAATTTGTATCTTCTCTGTTATACTGATACTTAGCTTATTTAGGAAATAGTTCTAAAATTTTCCTTTTTTTTTTTTTTTTTTTGGTACCATGTTCTACATTTGTTCTCTGTTGCATTATTTCTTCTCTGTATTACTTTCTGCTGTTAATTTATTTGGCTTTAAAGCACTCTTTCTAAAATCTGTAGATAAGCACTTAGAGACCTCACTTTCAGCCTCTTCTCTGTTTAGAGAGACAAATTTCCAAATAGGAAAAGGAGTATGTCAAGGCTGTATATTGTCACCCTGCTTATTTAACTTATATACAGAGTACATCATGAGAAACACTGGGCTGGAAGAAGCACAAGCTGGAATCAAGATTGCTGGGAGAAATATCAAAAACCTCAGATATGCAGATGACACCACCCTTATGGCAGAAAGTGAAGAGGAACTAAAAAGCCTCTTGATGAAAGTGAAAGAGGAGAGTGAAAAAGTTGGCTTAAAGCTCAACACTCAGAAAGCTGAGATCATGGCACCTGGTCCCATCACTTCATGGGAAAAAGATGGGGAGACAGAGGAAGCAGTGTCAGACTTTAGTTTTTGGGCTCCAAAATCACTGCAGATGATGACTGAAGCCATGAAATTAAAAGACGCTTACTCCTTGGAAGGAAAGTTTTGACCAACCTAGGTAGCATATTAAAAAGCAGAGACAATACTTTGCCAACAAAGGTCCGTCTAGTCAAGGCTATGGTTTTTCCAGTGGTCATGTATGGATGTGAGAGTTGGACTGTGAAGAAAGCTGAGTGCTGAGAAATTGATGTTTTTGAACTGTGGTGTTGGAGAAGACTCTTGAGAGTCCTTTGGACTGCAAGGAGATCCAACTAGTCTATCCTAAAGGAGATCAGTCCTGGGTGTTCATTGAAAGGACTGATGCTAAAGCTGAAACTCCAATACTTTGGCCACCTGATGGGAAGAACTGACTCATTGGAAAAGGCCCTAATACTGGGAGGGATTGGGGGCAGGAGTAGAAGGGGACGACAGAGGATGAGATGGCTGGATGGCATCACCGACTTGATGGACATGGGTTTGGGTGGACTCCGGGAGTTGGTGATGGACAGGAAGGCCTGGCGTGCTGCGATTCATGGGGTCGCAAAGAGTCGGACACGACTGAGCCACTGAACTGAACTGAAGCAGCTGTCGCTGCGTCACACAAATCTTGATGTATCGTGTTTTCATAACTTGGGGTTCAAAGTTGTTTTTATTTCATTGTGATTTCTTGTTTGATCTATGTATGTTTTAAACTATTTTGATTATTTCTCATATTTGTGTATTCTCCAATTACTTTTGGGTATTAATTTTAGCTTTATTCCACTCTAGCTGGACAATGCACTCTGTAACACTGGTGTTTTGAAATTTGTTAAGATTTGCTTTATGGCCCAGAGTCTTGTTAATTTTGGTAAATATTCCATATGCTTTTGAAAAAAAATGTAGTTTTGAATGCAGAGTTCTATATAGGTCAAGTTTATTAATCATGTTGTTCATACCTATTCTGTGATTTTTTTGTTTGTTTTGCTCTGCTTATTACTTACAGAGAAAGGTGTGGTAAAACTTTCACCTGTAATTGTTGAATTTTTTTTCTCATTTTACTTCTGCCAAATTTTGTTCTATGTATTTTGAAGTTATTTTATTAAACACAAACACTTTTGTTTATATTCAGCTTCCTATTAATAGACTAGTATATAATTATGAGAAAATGTCCCTGTTTTATCCCTAGTGATACTTCTTGCCTTTCTGCCTTTTCCAATAGTGATATAACAGATTTTGATTCATTTTTTAAAAATATTTTTTTCTTTATTTTACTTTTGAACTTTGTTTCCTTATATTTAATGTTTGTCCCTTTAAGCAGCCTAAAGTTATTTTTAAATCCTATTTGATTTTCTTTTTAAAAATTATTGTGTTAAATATATTTACATTTAGTGCAATTACTATGTTTGGATTCAGATCTGTAACCCAGTTTGTCATCTCTTTCTTTCTGTTATACTAGACTCTTTTTTTTTTTTTTCCCTCTACTGGCTTTTTTTAAGGTAGCAGTTACCATAATTTTTTTATTGTTCTCTCAGTGTTAATCCTAAGACATTACTGCAAATATCTTTGGCATATTAAATTCTATTTTAAATTATTTCTGTCACTACCTTAGAAATGTAAACATCTTAGATCACTTAAATACCTTCTGTCCTTCTGAGTTTTGTGTGTTTCATTGTCATATATTTTAAATACATACATATGTATGTATGTGTGTATGTATGTTAAGCTCCACAAAACAGGATTAATATTCTTGTGTACAGTCAGTATACATGTAGATTTTCCCCTAACGTTTATCTTTGCTCTTATTATTCATTTCTGCCAACATTTCAGTGCTTCAATCAGGGATCGTTTTATTTTAGCCTAAAGAAAGGCATTTCCTTTAGTATAGGTCTGCTGGTGATGAAATCTCTATTTTGGTCTGAGACCATTTCATTTTTTTCTCTTTCCTTTTTGAAGAATTACCATGAGATATAGAAATCTAGGTTGGGGTAGTTTCATTTTTTTTTTTGCAGTTTGAAAATATTCTATTATCTTATGGCTTTGTGTATTTCTGTTGAGAATTTAGCTATCTGACTTTTGTTCCTTTTTTTCTTGGAAAACTCTTGATGTGCCAGGTACTTTTTTTTTCTACTCATCTGTAACATTTGCAATATCTCTTCAGTTTGTGACAGTGTTTTTTCATCTGTTTTGGAAAGCTCTCAGCCATCATCTCTTCGAGTATTACTTTTGCCTTATTATCTTTCTTCTCTAGAATTCCAATTATATGTAACTATATTTTTTGCCATGTTCTTGATATGCATTACACTTTTAAAACATATATATTTTCCATTACTTCTCTCTGACTCAGCTTGAATATTTTCTTCTGATATAAATTCTAATTTAGTTATATTTTCTTTAGTTTTGTCTAATCTGCTCTTCAGCCTGTCTTAAGATGTAACTTCACTTATATTTTTCATTATTAGTTCCCATTTAATTATTTTTATCATTTCCATTTCTCTTTTGAAATCTATCTTTTTATTTTTGAGTTATATTCATCACAGTCCTTTTAATGGCTGAGTCTGATAATAATGGAGCTTCTTGGATGGCTCAATGATAAAGAATCTGCCTGCAGGAGATGCAGGAGACTTGGGTTCGATCCTTGAGTCAGAAAGATCCCTTTGAGGAAGAAATGGAAACCCATTCCAGTATTGTTGCCTGAAGAGGCCCAGGAACAGAGGAGCCTGGCATGCTACAGTCCGTAGTGTTGCAAACACTCAGATAAAACTGAGCATGTGTGCACCCACGCTGATAACATTATATGGATCCTGTATAGGACTCTTTATGTTTTCTGCTTTTCATCTTGTATTTTTGGCATTTATTTTGTCTCTTGGATATTGGTTAATTTTTTACTGAATCTTGACTATAGTGCATGAAAAAATTTTGAGGTGTTGTCTTCCTTCAATTCTTGGGCACTCAGCTTTCTTTATAGTCCAACTCTCACATCCATACATGACTATTGGAAAAACCATAACTTTGACTAGACGGACCTTTGTCAGCAATGTCTCTGCTTTTTAATGTGCTGTTTAGGTTGGTCATAGCTTTTCTTCCAAGGAGCAAGTGTCTTTTAATTTCATGGCTGCACTCACCATCTCCAGTGATTTTGGAGCCCCAAAATAAAGTCTGTCACTGTTTCCATTGTTTCCCCATCTATTTGAAGTGATGGGATGGGATGCCATGATCTTAGTTTTCTGAATGTTGAGCTTTTAGACAGCTTTTTCACCCTCCTCTTTCACTTTCATCAAGAGGTTCTTTAGTTCCTCTTCACTTTCTGCAAGGGTGGTGTCATCTGCGTATCTGAGGTTATTGATATTTCTCCCGGCAATCTTGACTCCAGCTTGTGCTTTGTCCAGCCCGACATTTCGCATGATGTACTCTGCATATAAGTTAAATAAGCAGGGTGACAATATACAACCTTGACGTACTCCTTTCCTAATTTGGAACCAGTCTGTTGTTCCATGTCTCATTCTAACTGTTGCTTCTTGACGTGCATACAGATTTCTCAGGAGGCAGGTAAGGTAATCTGGTGTTCCCATCTCTAGAAGAATTTTCCACAGTTTGTTGTGATCCACACAGTCAAAGGCTTTGGCATAGTCAATAAAGAAGAAATAGATATTTTTCTGGAATTATCTTGCTTTTTCGATGTTCCAGCAGATGTTGGCAGTTTGATCTCTGGTTCTTCTGCCTTACCTAAATCCAGCTTGAACATCTGAAAGTTGATGGTTCATGTACTGTTGAAGCCTGGCTTGGAGAATTTTGAGCATTACTTTACTAGCGTGTGAGATGAGTGCTATTGTGTGGTAATTTGAATATTCTTTGGCATTGCCTTTCTTTGGGATTGGAATGAAAACTGACCTTTTCCAGTCCTCTGACCCCTGCTGAGTTTTCCAAATTTGCTGGCATATTGAGTGCAGCACTTTCACAGTATCAACTTTTAGGATTTAAAATAGCTCAACTGGAATTCCACCAGTGCCACTAGTGTTGTTCATAGTGATGCTCCCTAAGGCCTAGTTTACTTTGCATTCCAGGATGTCTGGTATAGGTGAGTGATCACACCATCACAGTTATCTGTGTCATGAAGATCTTTTTTTTTGTATAGTTCATCTGTGTATTCTTGCCACTTCTTGTTAATATCTTCTGCTTCTGTTAGCTCCATACCATTTCTGCCCTTTATTGTGCCCATCTTTGCATGAAATGTTCCCTTGGTATCTCTAATTTTCTTGAAGAGATCTCTAGTCTTTTGCATTTTATTATTTTTCTCTATTTCTTTGCATTGATCACTGAGGAAGGCTTTCTTATCTCTTCTTCCTATTCTTTGGAACTCTTCATTCAAATGGGTATATCTTTCCTTTTCTCCTTTGCCTTCTCTTCTCTTCTTTTCTCAGCTATTTGTAAGGCCTCATCAGATAACCATTTTGCCTTTTTGTCTTTCTTTTTCTTGGGCCTGGTCTTGGTCCCTGCCTCCTGTACAATGTCATGAACCTCCACCCATAGTTCTTTAGGCACTCTGTCTATCAGATCTAATCCCTTGAATCTGTTTGTCACTTCCACTGTATAATCATAAGGGATTTGATTTAGGTCATACCTGAATGGGCTCTTGTTTTTCCCCACTTTCTTCAATTTATGTCTGAATTTGGCAATTCAGACATGTGGTTCATGATCTGAGCCACAGTCTGCTCCTGGTCTTGTTTTTGCTGACTGTATAGAGCTTCTCCATCTTTGGCTGCAAAGGATATAATCAATTTGATTTCGGTGTTGACCATCTTGTGATGTCCATGTGCTTTTGAACTGTGGTGTTGGAGAAGACTCATGAGAGTCCCTTGGACTGCAAGGAGATCCAACTAGTCCATCCTAAAGGAAATCAGTCCTGAGTGTTTATTGGAAGGACTGATGCTGAAGCTGAAACTCCAATACTTTGGGCACCTGATGTGAAGAACTGACTCGTTGAAAAAGACCCTGATTCTGGGAAAGATTGAAGGCAGGTGGTTAAGGGGATGACAGAGGATGAGATGGTATCACCGACTCCACGGACATGACTTTGAGCAAGCTCCGGGTGTTGGTGATGAACAGGGAAGTCTGGCGTGCTGCAGTCCATGGGGTCGTAAAGAGTAGGACATGACTGAGCGACTGAACTGAACTTCCTTCAAAACTGGAAGGCAGTTAGTGTTGGGCAGCTTACCTTAATTCCATCACAGATTGAAATAGTTGGCGGTAGGCATGTATGATCCCGTTTAAAAATGTAAGATGTTACTAAGACTTCTTCTTGGTAGACCCTGAACTCCGATTTCTTACCTTGAGTCCCATTAAGACTTCTAGAAACTCTATATAGCCTTTCAGCTACTTCTTAAAAACTTACAAGTGCCTCAGGGGAAAACTGCATATGTATGAAGTTTATCTAGGACCTTCGCTTTCCCCTGGGAGCTTGGCTCTTGAAAGCTCTGCTAATTTGGTAAACTTTCTGTTACCTTTAAACAAATGCTTTTAAGACAGATCTGTGTTTTATAATTGTTTTTGGCAGGAGTTTTGATCTGCAGGAAGCTTACCTACCATGATTGGTAGGTGGTGATTATCACACATTTTGGTTTTCTTTTCTTTGACATGCTAATGATTATTTTCTGTTTCTCTCGATGGTTTCTTTCATTTTGTCATTCTTCACTTTGTCGTCCTTCTTTCAAATCTAATTTATCAAGACTCTGTCTTAGAATCTACGGGGTTTTTTTCGTCTTATACTTTTAGTGAATTCATTTGCCCAAATGAGTCTGAAATCTGTTTATGTAAGACATGTTTTGGGTTTAGTCACTTTGTATGTCTACCTATCTTTCTCTCAAAAACCGTCTGTTGATGAAGAATGGGACCTTGGAGTCATGTGAAATGGAGCCAGATCTTGACTTCATCAAGTTTCCAGCTTGATCTTTTAGGTCAAGCCATTTAACCTCTTAAAAAATCTCAGTTTCCCATCAAAAACATGAAAATGATATCAATAAGAATATTATGAGGATTAAATAAAGTCATATATATAGAGGTACTTGACATAGGCCAGACACAGGGTAAGCATTTAAAAATGTGAGCTATTATTATTCGGAATCCTACTGAAAGTGAGGTACAGAGCTTGGTATTAGGAATTCAAAAATATAATGTCTGTTTTTAGTCTGATACCTCCCCTTCTCTACTGGAGGTATTTCTATTAGCATGTCTCAATAATTCTTAAACTAAATATGTCAAAACTGAAGTCTATGCTTTCTTAACACAGAGTCAATCATTCCCAGTATTACCAGTGACACCTTCATATATTCAGCTGTCAAATATAACAAACATTAATTTTGCACTTCCCCTAAACCTCTATTGTAACCATTACTGTCTCTAACTGGTTACTTTTCTCTAATGTTTTTGCTTCTTCTGTTTATTTCTTCTTCCTACACTTTTATCCTAAGACTGAGCCTTTCCCATCCCATGCCTAGATAACTTTAGCTGTTTTTATTTATTCAGGGTTTTGCCTATTTACCAATTAGATCCTGTACCCCAGTATAAAAATCATCTTCTTGTAACACAATTCCATAAATAAAACACAATTCCAAAAAATCAGTTCCTGCTTTTCTCTACAGAATTTCCCTGTAATCTTCATAATATCAGATCCCAGTTCCTTAGGTTGGTGTGTAAAGTACTATAAAGTCCTGCCCACTGGCTTTCTCCACTTCTTTCTCTCCAAGATTAGTTCTCTTTAGTGAAAGGAAAACTCTGAGTAAGGCAGTAGCAATCTGATCTGGGTGTACTTAGCACCCACATCTTGGTCCCTACTCATGATCCTTCAGTAAGAGGAACCAGATGTTCCTGGAGAAGTGTTTGATTCCAGGGCTAAGGAAGAAATGTTCAAGATGAACCTGGAACACCTTGTGGTGCCAGAAAGCAAGGAAATGCTTTAAAAAGTGAGGCTTGTCCCAAGGACACAGGACCCAGTGGCCAAAGGTGGAAGATTTAAGCTAAAGAACAAGTAATAATTATACTGGGTTTAACCATAGACTAAAGTAAACATCCACGATCCACACTTATATACATATATAATCGAATAACAAATAAACAAATAGTGCAGGAGAAGAATCAGCTGTTCCTCACAGTAGAATTTCATAACAGAAATTGAATGATAGTAGAATTGAAAAATGTAGAAGAAAAGAGAGAGATAGAAGATCATTATTAGACAAACGCTATACTACCACTAAGTGTTGATCCACCAAAAGTACTAAAGTTAGGAGGAAATTATTTGAGGAGAACAGGATTTGCATAAACTCAAGAAATCTTCTGCCAAATGGGTAAGATGCACTGGTAGCATGAAGCCCAGGATACAGTGCACTGGAAGGACACAGACACTCTTGTGATATTCCAGCCAAACGCGTAACCTCATTCCCGTCGTGGGGAATGTTGAACAGAGGCAACCTGGGAGACGTTCTACAAAATAACTGATGAGTACTTTTTGAAAGTGTCAACATCATCAAAGACCATGCAATACCGAAGAATTCTTATGTACCAGAGGAGAATTGGCAGCTAACTGCCATGTGGGATCCTTGATAGGATCCTGGGAAAAGCACACTGGTAGGAAAGTTGGAATTTCGAATAAGATCCCCAGTTTAGTTAGTAACCCTGTGCCACAGGGTTAACTTCTTATTCTTGATTGTTGCCATGTGGTTCTGTAAGATGTTAGTATTAGAGAAGGGGTGTTAAGGGACATAAAAGAACTATTTTTACTGCCTGTAAGTTTAAAATTAGTTCAAATAAAATATTTTTTAAAATAAAAGTTTGATCTATCTTCAGTCTTCCACATGATTATTCACCGTCACATCTGTGCTCCCTTATCCAGAAATGTGCTCATCCATCTCTCCAGAGCCAAAATCCATCTTAATGCAGCTTCTTTATTTTTTTCAATTTTTATTGTGATATAGTTGCATTACAATGCTGTGTTAGCTTCTTCTGTACAGCAAAGTGAAGAAGCTATATTATATGTGTGTATATGTGTATATCTCCACTGATTTTTAGATTTTCTTCCCATTTAGGTCACCACAGAGCATTGAGTAGAGTTCCTTGTTATATACAGTAGATTCTCATTAGCTACCTATTATATATATATATATATATATCTGTCCACTTATCCCCTGGTAAGTTTGTTATCTACATTCATGTCTCTATTTCTTCTTTACAAATAAGTGCATCTGTACCATTTTTCTAGATTCCACATATAAACAGTGTTATACAGTACTTGCTTTTCTCTCTCTGACTTACTTCATTGTGTATGACAATCTCTAGGTCCATCCACGTTTCTGCCAAAGGGCACTATTAACGTGGCTTCTTTAAACACTATACAGAATGACTAGCACATCAGCTTTTGTGTCAGACCGCCTTCAGCTTAAATCATGACCCAGTCTGTCATTAGCTAGGGACTTCAGGTATATTGTCTTGGCTTTCTGGTCCTTGGGTTTCCTCATGTTTAAATGGGAGCAATCATAATACTTTGTTAAAAGATGGCTGTGAAGATCAGATAAGACACAGCTTGCGCTGCACAGAGCATGAGGGCTTGCACATAGTAGGTATTCAAAATTAGGACTTTTAGTGCTGATAGAATTTCCTTTAGAGCATGTCTCTGATTAATCTGTAAAACCTCCTCTGTGTTCCCTCAGTATACACCAATTCATTTCATACCATTTAAATTTGTATTTGATATTTAATAAGCTGCTCTTAAGTTTAGATAATTTCCTCAATTAAATTATAAAACCATCTGATGCAGAAAGAGTCTTCTCCTCCTTTTATCGTGCCCAACTGCGTAATTCAGTATTCTGCACACAACACAAGATGAATGTTCACTGACTGACTGATTATAAGTTGGCAACACTGTATTCTTTCAGCTTCCTAATGAGCTGAAGCTTTCATATACTGATAATATTTAATAACCTGAAAACACTGCAACTTTGCATGTCAGCAAAAATATTCAAGTATTGCACTAATTTCTACATTTCAAATTAGTCTTTCCATGGGAATACAGCCGTATTGGGCTTCCCTGGTGGCTCAGATGGTAAAGAATCTGCCTGCAATGTGGGAGACCTGGGTTCGATCCTTGGGTCAAGAAGATCCCCTGGAGAAAGGAATAGCTACCCACTCCAGTGTTCTGGCTATAGAATTCCATGGACAGAGGTTACAGTCCATGGGGTTGCAAAGAATTGGACACGACTGAGCAAGTAACACTTCCACTTTCACTTCACAGTCATATTATGAGCACATGTCTAAGAAATAATTATATAAAATGCAATAAAAATATATCATCATATGATAATTTAGATGACTGGTGGCACAAAAGTTCCTCATCAGAATTCACTGTCCTATCTTCAGTCTTAGCAGCTTTGATTCTGCTGTGTTCACTTGTGAATGATCAGGATAACAAACCAAAAATTGCATATGTGATTTTTTTAAAATTAGATACTGATTAAAAAAACCTCAATGCCAAGAAGGATCTCAGTTTCATTCTTTGGATTGTGGGATGAAGGTCTTCAAGCTAGGGAGGAAAGTCATGTGATTGAATCTAACAATAATTATGCTTAGAACTTCAGGGAAATTGGAAGCTGGCTTTGAGGAGGTCAGAGATCCAGAGTATTTGGCCAAGAGAGAGGGTTTCTGCTTGAGGTTGCATGGATTTCCATCTTCATTCCATGGCACTAGGCTAGCTTTACAAAACCACAGATTTGTGTGGGTTATTATTATTTTTTATTTAGCTGTGCCTCAGTTTCTTTTTCTCCAAAATGGGAATAATAGTGGTAATTACCTCATGAGGTTGTTGTGAACATTAAATAAAATGTATGGAATATAGAGTGTTATGTACTTCATAGTTGCCTGTAAACATTAGGTTTCCCTGCTGCAAATGGATCCCTCTCTGTCTTTCAGGCTGCAGAATCTTAGTAAGGAAAGGAATCTTCCAAAATTTTAAGATCAGCCTGGCTGTTTTCACAGAGGAAGAAGCTGAAGAACGGTTTGCTTAAGGTAGCAAAGCTATTATTATTAATTGAAAATGACTAGTTCAAGGGATGATAAATGAAGTCTTTATAGCAATGCATCTACTGGAGTTAGTAAGCAAACAGCAGTCCTTCCTAAAATGCATTCAACCTCACTCCTCGTTTGCTTGGTTTCATGACTATGTGTCTGAATGATGGAAGAGTTTAAAGAAAAGCACCAAGTGTTTATTGAATCATTATTGGCTAATAAGCGTAGAGGTTTTAGGCCATGTAGACTGCAAAATGTGGAAATAATCTGAATGCCCATTGACAGAAGGATGGATCAATAAAGCATGGTATACTTATGCAAAGGAATGAAACATAGACATCAAACAGAATGAAATGTAGCTATATAAAACAAAATTCTTTCATCTTACCAGTGCTTTTACATAAAACCAGTTAGTCCCAGGATGTCATATATAGTACTTTTAAAAACAACTAAAATGAGAGTATAATTTTTGGACATGATAAAATGATATAACTGAAAAACAAACTTATGGACCCATAATTTAGAAAATGATTATTTTCAGGGGAGAATAGAGATGGGATGAGATAAAACAGAGGAAGTATATGTAAGTCATTGCCAAAGTTCTAGTTTCTACGATGGGGTGTTTTTTGGTAGCTTAATACATTACTAACACAAATAAAAGAAGATCCATACAAGTCAACAGTAAGGGTGCATCATGAACAAAAATATTTTAAGCACAAAATTGTGTATGTCTCTGTATATGTATGTGTGTATATATGTGTGTGTGTAGATATATATATATAATGAGACATATATATGCTTTTATATATATGTATATTATATATATATATAATATATATAATGAGACATATATATGCTTTTATATATATGTATATTATATATATATATAATATATATATAGGTTTGGCCAAAAATTTCATTTGGGTTTTTCGTAATCTCTTACAGAAAAACCTGAATGAACTTTTTGGTCAGTTCAGTTCAGTCGCTCAGTTGTGTCCGGCTCTTTGCGACCCCATGAATCGTAGCATGCCAGGCCTCCCTGTCCATCACCAACTCCCGGAGTCCACCCAAACCCATGTCCATCAAGTCGGTGATGCCATCCAGCCATCTCATCCTCTGTCGTCCCCTTCTCCTCCTGCCCCCAATCCCTCCCAGCATCAGGGTCTTTTCCAATGAGTCAATACTTCGCATGAGGTGGCCAAAGTATTGGAGTTTCAGCTTCAGCATCAGTCTTTCCAATAAACACCCAGGACTGATCTCCTTTAGGATGGACTGGTTGGATCTCCTTGCAGTCCAAGGGACTCTCAAGAGTCTTTTCCAACACCACAGTTCAAAAGCATCAATTTTTCAGCACTCAGCTTTCTTTATAGTCCAACTCTCACATCCACACATGACCACTGGAAAAACCATAGCCTTGACTAGATGGACCTTTGTTGGCAAAGTATTGTCTCTGCTTTTTAATATGCTATCTATGTTGGTCATAACTTTCCTTCCAAGGAGTAAGCATCTTTTAATTTCATGGCTGCAATCACCATCTGCAGTAATTTTGGTCAAGCCAATATAAAGTGTGCATGTATATATATATGTATGTATATATCTATATGTAGATATATACACACAGAAGAGAGAGAGAGAAAGCCCAAGAGAGAAGATGATATTGCTCTTTGAACATCCTCATATTGGATGTTAATATGAACATACACGTTACTTGGCCCTCACAAGACTTCAGAACTTCCTTATTCACAGCAGAATGGTCAATACCCTGTGCAAAAAGTTGTGTTTAGTGCAAGTTTTGCTTCTGTTTCTGGCAAAGAAGGAAGTGCAATGAATGGGATCTTACACGTACACATGATACCTCCCATAGATGACCAGGGATTCAGCAAAAATCTGGGTCTTTTCTCCTTGGCTATACATTGGTGTCAAATTATCCTATAGCTTGTCAAGCATTGTATCTTCCGTAGAGGAGGCCAATGCATGCATATTACCATCCTCTCATTTTATGGATAAGCACACTGAGGTAAAAGATTCTACCTGAGCTCAGAAACTCCCCTGCAAATACTTTAGGTCAGAGAGACAGAGATTCATGAGGTCTTGGAACAACCATCTCTGTTCCCCTATTGCTAAGTAGGGCTCCTTGAATTCTTCCTTTTCTGTCTTCTCTCTTTGTCTCAAAAATGCTAGATGAATGGGTAGGACACGGCCTGAGTTGATGAAGAATTTCTGGAAAGAAAAGTCTAGGTATGGTGAAAATAATGACAATACCAATAGCCCCACCTCTTGACTGCTCACTGTGTGCTGGATGCAGTCCTGTTTTGTGTCTGACACATGTTTTGTGTTGGAATAGATGATATAATTTAATTCTCAGGACAAGATTTAAGAGCTAACACAAGTAATTGCCTCATTGGAACAGAAATTTCCTCCTGTTTCTTCCTTTGCTCTCTGCTACGCTGAACCAATGGCAGATCACAAAGCTTCACGTTCATTAAGAAGTCATCTAGCATGTGGAGGTGAAAAAGTTCCCTAGATATAGCAGTAGCATAAGTCCATGACCACAGAACACCTCTAATAATTAAACTTCTAGGTGTGACTCTACCTGGTCTGATCATTGGCAGGCCTTTGGGGCTCTCAGTTTATTGTCTGGCGTGTTGTTTTGCTTCTCCAGTATCTTCTGAGAGAGAGTTTGCCATTCATACATACCCTTGATCCATCTGCCTCAACAGAGCAGCTTTAAAGGAACATGAATTTTCTCCTTGAGATGTAATGCCTCCAGAGCTCCATTATTTGTTCCTGTGACTCAAATATTAGGAATGAATGGAAAGGGTGTTTGTGGAACTTAATTGGTACATACGTGCATGCTAAGTCGCTTCAGTCTTGTCTGACTCTTTGTGACCCCATGGACTACAGTCCCTCCAGACTCCTCTGTCCATGGGATTCTCCAGGCAGGAAAAAACTTAATTGGTATTCCCTTCTAAAGCACAAAGCCATAGTTTACAATAATAAATGACCATATGATGATCCATGCTGGAAATACAGTCAAGATATCACAAATGGTGTTTATTAGAAAGCTTATGAGATTATCCTAGCTTCATTCTGTATGACATAATATGTCTGGATCTTCATTTCTTTTGTGCTGCCAAACCTTGCCTAGAATTGTACCAAGGGATGTGAGAGAGGAAACTTCCAGGCTTCAGGGCTTTTGCATGATCTTAAAGAGTATTCAAGGCTATGGTGAGATGGGAGGAGTGAAGGCAGATTTGAGGATCTCAGAGCAAATCACACTGTATACTCCTATTCCCCTCACCCCATCGCACTGCTCATTTTTATAAATAAAGTCAGATGAAAATATACCCAAGGCTTGACATGATCAAAAAGTTGGAAACCAAAAGATCAGAGAGTATATAAGAAGCGCTGGTAGTGTATATAAGTCAATCCTAATCTCACAGTTCGTCCCACCCTCCCCTTCCCTCTGTGTCCAGATGTCCATTCTCTACATCTGCATCTCTATTCCTGCCCTGCAGATAGGTTCATCTGTATCATTTTTCTAGATTCCACTTAAATTTGTTTTTCTCTTTCTGACTTCATTCTGTATAACAGACTCTAGGTCCATCCACATCTCTACAAATGATCTGATTTCAGTTTTTTATGACTGAGTGATATTCCATTGTATATATGTACCACATCTTCCTTATCTATTCATTTGTTGCTGGACATTTAAGTTGCTTCCGGGCCCTGGCTATTGTAAATTGTGCTGCAAAGAACATTGGGATATATGTATCCTTTTGAATTATGATTTTCTCAGGGTATATGCCCAGTATTGGGATTGCTGGGTCATTTGTTATTGTTGTTCAGTCGCTAAGTCATGTCTGACTCCCTGTGACCCTGGGGATGGCATTTGTGACCCTGGGGATGGCAGCATGCCAGTCTCCGCTGTCCTCCACTATCTGTTGGAGTTTGCTCAAATTCATGTCCATTGAGTCAGTGATGACATCTAACCATCTTGTTCTCTGCCACCCTCTTCTCCTGGGTCATATGAGAGTTCTATTTTTAGTTTTCTAAGGAACTTCCATACTGTTCTCCATATATATAGCTAGTGGAAACCAGCTGTACAGCACAGGGAGCTCAGTTTGGTGCTCTGTGATGACCTAGATGAGTGGGATGGAGATGGGTGGGTGGAAGGGAGATCTAAGAGGGAGGGGATATGTTTATACATATAGCTGATTCACTTTGTTGTATAGAAACTAACACAGCACTGTAAACCAAGTTTACTCCAAAAAATATTTTTTAAATAAAAAGAAACTAAAACCAAAACATAAAAAGAAGAGCTGGGGTTGATGTTTTGGGTTGGAGTAGTTTAATGAGTCCCATCAACCAGTTTTGTGACTTTGGCCAACTTAATTTCTCTAAGCCTCCATTTCCGTGGCAGGATTAGCAACTGCACTTTCTTTACAGGATTACTTTAAGAGTTACATGAAATTATGTGCATAAATGACTCAGCATGATATATGGCATATATTGTACAGCCAGTAATTATTAGCAATAATTAGTATTGTAAAGAGAAAAATGATACATCCTTTCCAAGACTAAATGAGGATGTATGCCATGTGCCTGGCATCATGCCTGGTGCAGAGTAAGTAAGGCTGAAGGATAGTTAGCTTTTCTCTTTTCTTTCGTAGTGTTTGCTCTTAAAACCACACAAGGATCCAAAGAGAATGGGATCCAAGATTCAGATTTGCCATCTTTTGGGCTTTGCTATTTGTAAAACCAGCTATGATTTTCAGAGTGTTTTCTAACCTTTAACTCACTGGGCCTCCACAAGTAACTTTTTGCTTCCTCTTCTGAAAAAATAGGTTTCATCATTCCACGGTTTTGCATAAGAGGAAATTATAGCTCGTAAAGTTTGAAATGGCATGTGCGAGTTATTCAGTGCGGGGAGGAAGGGTCTGAACTCAGGTGTGTAAGACCCCTAAGCCAGCATGCTCAACATATTACCCCTATAAAGGTCATAGCTCATATTGAGCTAACTAGATCAAATTACAAATTTCTGCCTAGCCATTACCTTAAATAATTCATTCAAGCTGTCTTCCTAGTTCTATTGATGCAACTGAGGCCATTAACTGGGTCCCTCAGAACAGTGCCTAAATTGAAAAGCAGTTACCAACCAAGAAGCTCAGAAAAGTGAAATGCCACATAAAGATATTTTGGGGGGAAGATTGCAGTTTGTTTAAAGCAAAAGAACTTCCTGGAGATGCAACAGCAGCAGCAAATCTACCAGCTCCTTGCAGTCTCATCAATCACAGAAGCACAAGAGGAAAAAAAAGCAAGCTGTACCCAGTACCCATCCTTGTAAATTATTTTTCAGGAAATCCTGCAGGCTTGGTTTTTTACCAGGAAACAATTACAGTTTAATATAGAGGACCACAGAATTCACATGGAACTGATTTCTATTTCTTTTTGTTCTGCTTACACAAAGGGAATGCAATTTTTCAAAAACAGCTGAGAAATATACAAGTGCTGGACTAATATAGTGGCGCTTGTCACTAACAACTGAGGGATTGTGTCATTTCTCATTGCCAGCTCTGACAGTGCCTCAAATAAAGAGGTGCCTGAGCAAATTATGTTCTTGATACCGCTTACTGAAATGGGACAGCTTCATTTTAAATAATAAAGTAACAATGCAAAGACCTGAAGCTGACTATAAAGAAAGTTTCCCATAGCTTAACTGATGGTTCATTATATGGCTCGTGCCATTATCTTCATCTCATATGTTTATCATGTGTCTGGAAATGTGCAGAATTAAAACGCCAGAGGTAATTTTGCATTTTATCTGAATCCAGAGGAAGTGATTGTTAAATTATCATCACTTTGATATTAAATAGCTTAAACCTGTACAATGACCTTTAAATATGCAAATGGGGTAGCTTTGTTGCCTCAAAAAATGTGTTTTGCTAATTGTTAAAATGATAAATGAGAAAAAGGAAATGGAAGAAAATGGGAATTTACTTTGAAGCGAAACTTGTTGAAGGTTTATGTGATAAGGATAAAGAAAATGTTTTATATTTATGTGTAGGTTCAGAAGAATGATTGTCTAGAGCTGTTCAAATCTGTGACTTTGCAGCTGTAATCAAAACCAGCGGGAGAGTTTCTGACTTATATCCCTGGCAGAGAACTCATGGAATACATAATACATACCCAGAAGAGTTAAGAGAATTTCAATAGTTTCTTAGGTAACAATTTTCATTCTCTGCTCTTAAGATGTTTGAAAAATGAAAGGCTATAACCCCAAATCAAACAATAATTAAACATCCGTCTCTGTTTTTAAATGAGCTTTTTAGCACCAACCTGCTCATGAATCTAATGCTCCCAGGAAGGAGGGATGAATACAGCTTCCAAGAATGACAGTGTCAGTGGGCAGGTTTTTTTTCCTAGAAATTAACCATGTTAACCTTGAGGTGCAGCAGCTCAGATGCAGGATTGCAGATTCCCGCCCCTCCCCCCCCCCCCCCCCCCCCCCCAGCAGAGAGTGTGTCCTGAGTCACTTGGGCTTAGACAAGCATCCCTGGGTGCTTGTTTTCACTCCTGGGAGATTTGACTGAAGTCTCCTGCCCAACCATGATACTGCTATGATATTGGGTTGGCCAGAAAGTCCTTTCCATATGATGTTACAGAAAGCCCAAACAAACCTTTTGGTCAACCCGTTACAGTTGTGGTGTGCATGGCCTTTGCAGCCTGGTATTATGTGCATACAATTCCCCTGAGGGCAGTTTTCTAACAGATAATGACAGAAAATGGATGCATTTCTTGACTTTCCCTCCCTGCCCATGTGGACTTGGGGAGGCTGAGTGATCTATCTATTGCCTTGGGTGCAGCACAGCATGGGGATAAACTATGAGTAACTTAGTAGTCATGTGCTCTTGAACAGGTTATTTCTCTGTACCTGTTTCCTCATCTGTAATAAGGTGTTCCTGTTACTGCCTGTCTCAAAGTATTGTGTCACAAGCATTCAAATTAGGCATTAAGACTATAACAGAACAGCCTGGGCCACTGAGGAGGCTACTCATGACTCTGGGATCTGTTTCAGAAAGGTGGAGGTACATGAAGCTTACACTATCTTGAGAGAAACTGTCTTACACTTACACTATCTTACACTGTCTTGAGTGAAATGCAGTGAGAAAATGATACAAATTGATAATGATCATTCAGTGCTAACAAGTTCCAGGCATTCTGTGTGTGTGTGTGTGTTAGTTGCTTAGTCGTGTCCGACTCTTTGCAACTCCATAGACCGCAGCCCACTGCTAAGTGCTTAATCTTGCCCAGTAATGCCAGAAGTTAGATATTGTTTTTAATCCTATTTTACAGATGCAGAGAGATGATCAGTGCTGGAAACTGAACCCCAATTTGTCTGTTACTCAATCTTAATGACTCTGTTAGAAATGTGTTCCAGGAGGTTCACATAAGGAGATGCAATGACTTGGGGACTTAGATCTACTTTCGGCATTAATTATTACTACTTTTGGCATAATTATCTCTATTACTAATTAGTAATAATTGTAATTAATTATTAATTAATTAATTCATACTTAAGTAGTTGGGAAGATCTCCTGGAGAAGGGAAAGGCTACCCACTCCAGTATTCTGGCCTGGAGAATTCCATGGACTATGTCCATGGGGTCTCAAAGAGTCGGACCCGACTGAGCGACTTTCACTTTCCATAATAATTAACTGTAGGTTTGTCACCTCAGATGAATGATTTTTTTGGAAACTTTATATATTCTTTTGATACAATTGCATGATTTCTATGACTTCTTCTAGTTATGCAACTATGATTCTGTAAGGAGAGAATATATGGGAGGGAGGGAAAGGGGAGAAAGAGAGGAAGAGGGAGAGGAGCAAGAGATGGAGAGGAAGAGACACAATACTTGGACACATAATTACAATTGAACACAGAGGTACCTTTGTAACTTATAAGGATGTCAAAACCCTTTAATATATTTCAGTACACTTGTTCTTGTAAAATATGACTACATATCACCACCTGTTTTATAAATGAGGAAATTGCAGTATACAAAGTTTGTGACTTGCTAAGGTCACATAGATAAGTCATAAAATCTAACAGTTTTACTGCCAATATAAAAACAGCATTCTGTGGATTAGGCTGAGAAATCAATATATAAAGCACATCTGAAAGCTTCTATTGCCTAATAATGCAAAATAGTGATGTACTTCAAGTTACACAATCAAAGAGTTATTTGAAAGCTGTAGATCAGATGTCTTTATATCAAACCATACTTGTACTGGCAGCTCTTCAATGAGTGGTATCTCCTGTAGATTTTTCTCCTGCCTTGTTTCTTATACTTTGCTCCCACCTGTATCCAGTCACTCAGTGCACAATGGAAATTCATATTTAAATTGACTCTGCCATGAATCCACTAAAATTCTGGGACTGTATATTAATCACAAAATTCATTCATTCTGCTATATCTCTAGGGCCAAAATTTCTGTATTTATCAGTTGGGGACAACAGTCTCTTCCTTGTTACATACATGTCACCAAGCTTAGACCAGAATAAATACATAGGAATTATCATCTAATTTGTAAATATATTTTTTTTGTTTATTAAAGTTTCTTAAAGGACACTTTTGTAAATACACGAATGTTCTTTTAACATCATACAGACTGGATTTTGGAAAATGGCTTTGAAGATTCTGAAGTTTTTGACAGCAAACAAATTCTATTTACAGGAAACTGTGGAGTTATCATTAAAAAGAACCTCTCTCTTTGTTAATTGTTCAGTTGTGTCTGACTCCTTGTAACTCCATGGACTGTAGCCTGCTCCTCTGTCCATGGGATTTCTCAGGTGAGAACACTGGAGTGGGTTGCCATTCCATTCTCCAGGGAAACTTCCCAACCCAGGGATTGAACCTGGTTCTCCCACATTGCAGGCAGAGTCTTTACCATCTGAGCCACCTGGGAAGCCCCATCCTTAAAGAGAAGGATACAATTAAATCTGTTAACAATAATACATTGAAAAAATTCTGATTTCCATTTTTATCGGAAGTCTGGATCTATGAATCTTTATTCACTTTCATGTAAGTGTGTAAGTGTAAAGCTCCCCCTTTAAAACTCTCAATTGTAAAATAGAGTCAGAGTATTCATCCTTTTTTTCTTCTTCTCTCTTTCTCTCTTTTAATTTTCCTATTCATGGGGAATTATCCTTTGAGGAGTTCTGGGCAGACAAATTTGTTTCTCAAATGGAGCATTGGTTTTTGCAGTTCTGCTGGAGGGCTGGAGGAGATTGCAGTGACTGTGTGCTTCACAGATTCCTGTAAAATTCAACTTCTCCCAGCCATACATCTCTCTGATTACTGCTTAGCTGTATACAGTTAGACAAGGAGAAAAACAGTCTCGAATTGTTAATACCAAAAAGCTCTATAGAATTTTTTTTTTCAACTGCAGCGTATGGATATACTTAAAGACTGAAATCCTTTACATATTTTGTGCTTGGATTTTAATTTCACTCACTAAATCATTAAGCATACCTTTTAAGAGGAGACTATTCCTATTAAAGAAGAAAAATCTCTGGGGAGATACACATGGGCTTCCCAGGTGGCCCTCGTGGTAAGGAACCTGCCTGGCAGAGCAGGAGACATGAGAGAAGCTGGTTCAGTCCCTGGGTCAGGAAGATGGACTGGAGGAGGGCATGGCAACCTGCTCTGGTATTCTTGCCTGGAGAATCCCAGGGACAGAGAAGCCGGGTGGGCTACAGCCCATAGGGTCACAAAGAGTCGGACACAACTGAGGCAACTTAGCACACAGACACGCATACACGTACACACACATATGTATATATGACTATATATGACTATATATACATATATATAATTTTTGTTGTTTAGTTGTTAAGTCATGTCCAACTATATGCATATACCCTACACATGTGTGTGTGTGTATATATATTTCCTGTTATACATATTTTTTCCTTATACACACATGCATACACACATACACACACTGTTTAGCAAAGCATTTTTATCCAAAATGACTCTGTTAAAACAATCACATTTCACAAATCTCAGACAGCCACAGTGTGCTGGCTTTCTAACCTCTGGAGAGCACGGCCTTGTGGTTTACTCATGATAACCAGAGATGGTGGAAAAGTTAACTACTTGGCAGTGGATCACATTTCTGTAATAATCCAATACACATTTACTCTGATATATTTCAGATCTGGAACAAAATTAAGCAGCAAATACAGACATTTCTTGAGTTTTCTGACACCAGTTTTGACCACTAAGTTCATTCAGATGGCACTTTTTCCTTTGCAACTAATTTCAATGGGAAGTCAGCAGCTCATTTTCAAAAATTTCAACCTCAAAATTTACAGGTTTGAAATTTTGATCAAAATCCAGATCTTTTGGCATTTAAGTTCAGTTGCCTTTGGCAAAAGAAAAAAATCCTGTTTCAAAAAGAAACAAATCATAAGAGAACTTTATTGGAAAAGATTTAACCAGCTGTTCAAAAGGCTATTTTGATGATGTCAGTGCAAGTGAATAAAAAACACATGAATTTAAATTCCCTTAAATTATACGAGCCTTTAAAAATTAAAGGAACTATGTTGGGCAAATGTGTTTTGGGTTTATCAACTTAGGAATCAGTCTTCCATGGTTTCTAAATAGCCTTGTATTGGAGGGACACTACAATTATTTGTTAAGCTGAAAGACAAGTGAGAACACGGAACATGGTTCAGTAAGAGCCAAAATGCTTATGTTTGTGAGCCCAAACAGGAGTGAGAAACAGCCAGTGAGAAAACATGAAAGTCACCTTCTTCTCCCTCTCCAATAATCCAGCAGTTAACGGAGAATGAGCAGTACTCTTTTAACTTGCAACTACAAGTCTCTGTGATGTTTTATTTGCTGCCTAAATGTTTACTTTCCTATTGTGTAGACAAAGCCCTGGCTAGTGAAGAGCTTTTGGATTGATATCAATTGCTGAAAGAAATCTCCCAACCTCAAGGTTTCCCCATGTCTCCTGAAAATCATGGGCTCATTCCTCTGAAACTGAGAACTCTTTTAGCTTCTATAAATTGGGCAGTAAGACAGACTGTAAACAACTTTACTGTTCAGTGTTTAAGACAACATGACACCTCTTTGCAGAAGATGTGGTGAAATTTTGACAAATGAGTACATTCATACATGGACTCTATAATAAAAGCATTTAGAAAGCATGATTGATGGCCCCAAACGTTCCTGTCTTGTTCTTAATCTGGTGAAGAAAGAAAGTTTGTGTCTTCACCTGCTAGTTCCTTGGTGTCTGCTAGGCCATTTCTTTCATGACATTGTGAGGTGATATTATGGCTTTGCACCCTGAAATAGAAATAACCACATCACATCTTCACCAGCAACATCCTGATACACTTTTTGAAAGATTATAAAGCGCTGCATGCCACCTCCTCAGCCTTAGCCAATAGCCACCTCCATTGGATAGAGAAAGAACTACCCAGCCCTCTGCAAAGAACAGCAAAACTAAGCCAAAGTCTCTGCTCTACAATAGGCCATGTGTTTACAAGTCTGATGGTGGGGGAAATAGCTGTTATTACTGCTGTTGCTCATAAATGAAAGTGAAAGCTGTTCAGCCCTGCTTGACTCTTTGTGACCCCCATGGAATTCTCTAGGCCAGAATACTGGAGTGGGTAGCCTTTCCCTTCTCCAGGGGATCTTCCCAACCCAGGGATCAAACCCAGGTCTCCCGCATTGCAGGCAGATTCTTTACCAGCTGAGCCACAAGGGAAGCCCAAGGATACTGGAGTGGGTAGCCTGTCGCTTTTCCAGGGTACCTTCCTGACCCAGGAATTGAACTGGGGTCTCCCCACTCTAGTACTCTTGCTGGTAAATCCCATGGATGGAGGAGCCTGGTAGGCTGCAGTCCATGGGGTCACTAAGAGTCAGACACGACTGAGCGACTTCACTTTCATTTTTCACTTTCATGCATTGGAGAAGGAAATGGCAACCCTTGCCTGGAGGATCCCAGGGATGGGGGAGCCTGGTGGGCTGCCATCTATGGGGTCGCACAGAGTCGGACACGACTGAGGTGACTTAGCAGTAGGAGTAGCAGCTCCTGCATTGCAGGTGGATTCTTTACCAACTGAGCTATAAGGGAAGCCTGTTGCTGGTAAAAACTAACTCTTATGCTCGTGTCTTAAGCTTATGTGGTCTCACACAAGTCACATTTCTTCTCTGGATCTTTTTTTCTCATCTGCAACATTGCAATAAAAAATAATCATCATATAATGACTCCCAAGTGATAAATGAAATAATGTGTGTGAAATATTACTTATGATTTCTTAAGCATCATATACCACTATATTAATTATTTACTCATACTGGTGAGCTTGACTTCAGACTTAAGATTGGCAAAGTATCTTAAGCTCGTCAGTATGAGTAAATACTTAATACAGTGTTATGTGGTAGATGCTTAAGAAATCATAATTATTATTTCATTAATCACTCATTATATATTATGTTATATCTTAATATATTGTTATATATTGTGTTCTGTGTCATCCGACAGACCACCATGCAACTATAAGAATGAATAAACAGCTACAGTCAGTCACATGGATGAATCTCATAAACATAAAGTAGAATGACAGAAAGAAGCCAGATTTAAAGAAGTATATTCTATAGGAGTCCATTCATGTAAAATTCAAAATTGAGAAAAAGCTATCTGTCATAGTAGATGGAGGGATACTAGTTACCCTTGGGAAACAGCCCATGATTGGAAGAAGGCACAGATTGTTCTTCTGATCTACCTAGAAATGTTTTGTTTCTTGTTCTGAGGGCCAGTTAAATGGGTAGTTCACTTTGTAAAATTTATTAAGTTGTACTTGTTTGTGTACTTTGCTATACAGAGTTTACTTACCAGATTTATTTTTCAGTGCAAATGCTGCTCTCACAAATTGAAGGTATGACACCCCAGGAAGAGGAGAGACACCATAGAGAGATGTCCTGTTACCCTATCAGCTTGTCCTATTACGCAATGTCCATGCTCATCTCCTTGCAGCCAGTTTGGAACTTTGAAAGCATGAGTGTCTTCAGATAATCCCAGGCTTGGGATAACTTCTGGATAAGAGAGATCTTAGGACACCTGTGAGTCACCCAGGCACGAGGGAAGACTAAGAGCCTTCCTCCCACTGAGGCAGCATCATCCATAGGAGAATTCAACTCTAACCATCCACATGTGAAAACATTTTCCAGAAACTGAGTCCACAAAAATTCCAGTCAGTTTACAAAGTTTACTGTCACTCTTCTGACATGGATGAGTATTGTAAAGCATACCCTGCCTCCCAGCCTGTTTTTTGATGGCCAAAAAGATACATGCATCTAGTTGTGGCAATTTGAACTGAATATTGGACTTAAAACCCCTGATAAAAACTTTTCCAGCAAGGGGAGGCAGTACTTGATGCATTTTCACTTCTATACTTGTACCCTGATTTCTTTTCAGCAGTGCTGAGCATGTGACCATAGCCTAATTTGCATGGTTTATGTGCATACCCAAGTTTAATTTAGAATCCAAAGACCCCTGGGTCCCTGATGCAAAATAACCTGGGACTTCCATCTGAAGCACAGCATATGTTGGTCTGATGTAGTAAAACTGGGCAAGAAATCCAAATCTAACTATAAATGTACAGTTAGAATGTCAGGTAAATTACATTTCCTACAAGTAAATTATCACCTTAGGACACAGTGGACTTTGGCTTCCTGGGCCATCTTCCCATTAGTATCCTCTGCCTGAAAGTACCCACAGTAGGGCATTACCAACTGAATGTTCATTTAATTAGTCTTAGAGCCCTGGACGACCATTCTACTGCACCAACAAAGAATGTTTCAACTACATTCTGTGAGATATACAGCAACCAACGAATGAAGGCAAAGCTTAAAAACATTTAATATTCATTTGCATCTTATGATTATGAAGTGCCCTGGGGCAGGGTTTTCAAATTGTAGGTTACACTTTATAAGTAGGTCATGAAATCAATTGAAAGTGTCATGACTAGTACTTTAAAAATTGAAAAAGAAAAGATTAGAAAAGTTGAGAGTGACTTGTATGTAATGATTGTCAGTATTGTTTACAACAACTTAAAAATATTTTTGTGTGTGTATGTATCATGCATAATGTGTTTCTTACTGAATGGCAGATTTTTTAAAAAACGTATCGGAGTATAGTTGATTTATAATATGTTAGTTTCAGGTGTACAGCGACATGGTTCAGTTACACACATATCGATTCTTTTTCAGATTCTCTTCTTATATAGGTTATCACAGAAAATTGAATAGAGTTCCCTGTGCTGTACAGTGGGTCCTTGCTGGTTATCTATCTTATACATACAGTAGTGTGTGTATGTTAATCACAAATTCTGAATTTATCTCTCCCTACCTGTTTCCCCAAACCATAATTTTTTTTTTATATCTGTAAGTATGTTTCTGTTTTGTAAATAAGGTCATTTGTATCATTTTCTAATGATACAATTAGATTTTAATGATGCAATTAGATTCCATATATGAGTGATATCATATGGTACTTATCTTTCCCTGACTTCACTTCATATGATACTCTCTAGATTTATCCATGTTACTGAAAATGGCATTCTACCATTCTTTTTTATGGAGGAGTAATATCACATTGTGTGTGTGTATCACAGTTCAGTTCAGTTCAGTCGCTCAGTCGTGGCCAACTCTTTGCAACCCTTTGAACTACAGGATGCCAGGCCTCCCTGTCCATCACCAACACCTGGAGTCTATCCAAACTCATGTCCACTGAGTTGGTGATGCCATCCAACCATCTCATCCTCTGAAGTCCCCATCTCTTCCTGCCCTCAATCTTTCCCAGCTTCAGGGTCTTTTCAAATGAGTCAGTTCTTTGCATCAAGTGGTCAAAGTATTGGAGTTTCAGCGTCAACATCAGTCCTTTCAATGAACACTCAGGACTGATCTCCTTTAGGATGGACTGGTTGGATTTCCTTGCTGTCCAAGGGACTCTCAAGAGTTCTCTCCAACACCACAGTTCAGAAGCATCAATTCTTCTGTGCTCAGGTTTCTTTATAATCCAACTCTCACACTCATACAAGACTACTGGAAAAACCATAGCCTTGGCTAGACAGACCTTTGTTGACAAAGTAATGTCTCTGCTTTTTAATATGCTATCTAGGTTGGTCATAACTTTCCTTACAAGGAGTAAGTGTCTTTTAATTTTATGGCTGCAATCACCATCTACAGTGATTTTGGAGTCCCCCCAAAACAAAGTCAGCCACTGTTTCCCCATCTATTTGCCATGAAGAGATGGAATCAGATGCCGTGATCTTAGTTTTCTGAATGTTGAGCTTTAAGCCAACTTTTTCACTCTCCTCTTTCACTTTCATTAAGAGGCTCTTTAGTTCTCTTTCTGCCATAAGGGTGATGTTATCTGCATATCTGAGGTTATTGATATTTCTCCCAGCAATCTTGATTCCAGCTTGTGTTTCATTCAGCCCAGCGTTTCTCATGATGTATTCTGCATATAAGTTAAATAAGCAGGGTGATAATATACAGCCTTGATGTAGTCCTTTTCCTATTTGGAACCAGCCTGTTCCATGTCCAGTTCTAAGTGTTGCTTCCTGACCTGAATACACATTTCTCAAGAGGCAGGTCAGGTGGTCTGGTATTCCCATCTCTTTCAGAATCATCAATTCCTCTGTCATCTGATTTCTAAGTTGCTTCTATGTCTTGACTATTGCACATGTTTTTGAATTATAGTTTACCCCAGATATATGCCCAGGACTGGGATTGCTTGATCATATGTTCATTCTATTTTTGTTTTTTTTAGGGAAACTTCATACTGTTCTCCACAGTGGTTGTACCAATTTACATTTCCACCAACAGTGTACGAAGGTTCCCTTTTTTCCACACTCCAGCATTTACTGTTTGTAACTTTTTGATGATGGCCACTCTGACTGGTGGGAGGTGATACCTCATTGTAGTTTTGAGCTGCATTTCTCTAATAAATAGCATTATTGAGCATCTTTTCATGTGTCTCTTAATCATCTGTATGTCTTCTTTGGAGAAAATGTCTATTTAGATCTTCTGCCCATTTTTTGATTGGGTTGTTTGTTTTTTTGACATACAGCTGCATGAGCTCTTTGTACATTTTGGAGATTAATCCCCTGTTGGTCACATTGTTTGAAAATATTTTCTCCCATTCTGTGAGCTGTCTTTTCATTTTATTCATGGTTTTCTTTGTTGTGCAAAAGCTTTTAAGTTTAATTAGGTCCCATTTAAAAATTTTTGTTTTTATTTTCATTATACTTGGAGGTGATTCCAAAAAGACATCACTGTGATTTATGTCAAAGAGTGTTCTGCCTATGTTTTTCTCCAAGAGTTTTATAGTGTCCAGCTTTAAATTTAGGTGTTTAATCCATTTTGAGTTTATTTTTGTGTGTGATGTTAGAGAATGTTCTAATTTCACTCTTTTACATGTAGCTGTCCAGTTTTCCCAGCACCACTTACTGAAGAGGCTGTCTTCTCTCTACTGTATAGTCTTCCCTCCTTTGTCATAGGTTAATTGAGTTCATAGGTATGTGAGTTTATTTCTAGGCTTTCTATCCCGCCCCATTGATCTATATTTCTATTTTTCTGTCAGGACTGTACTGTTTTTTATTACTGTAGCTTTGTAGTGTAGTCTGAGGTTAGGGAGCCTGATCCTTACAGCTCCAGAGGATTGCTTTGGCTGTTTGGAGTCTTTTGTGTTTCCATGCAAATGTAATTATTTTTGAGTTATGTAAAAAAAACCATTGGTAGTTTGATAGGAATTGCATTGAATCTGTAGACTATTTTGGATAATATGGTCATTTTGACAGTATTGCTTCTTCCAGTCCAAGAACATGGTATATCTTTCTACTTATTTGTGTCATCTTCCTTTTTTTAAAAATTAATTTATGTATTATTTTACTTTACAGTATTGTACTGGTTTTGCCGTACATTGACTTGAATCTTTCATGTGTGTACATGTGTTCCCCACCCTGAACCCCCCTCCCACCTTCCTCCCAAACCATCCTTCTGGGTCATCCCAGTGCACCAGCCTTGAGCACCCTGTCTCATGCATTGAACCTGGACTGGTGATTCATTTCACATATGCATCTTCCATTTCTTTCATCAGCATTTTACAGTTTTCAGAGTATAAATATTTTGTTTCCTTAGGTAGATTTTTCCCTAGGTGTTTTATTCTTTTAATGTGATAGTGAATGGAATTGTTTCCTTATTTCTCTTTCTGATAGTTCATTGCTAGTGTATAGGAATACAAGAAATTTCTCTGTATTAATTTTGTATCCTGAAATTATACCAGATTAATTGATGAGCTCTAATAGTTTTCTGGTAGCATTTTTAGGATTTTCTTTGTATAGTGTCATGTCATCTGCAAGCAGTGACAGTATTACTTCTTTTCCAATTCGGATTTTTTAAATTTCTTTTTCTTCTCTGATTGCCATGGCTGGGACTTCCAAACCTATATTAAATAGAAGTGGTGACAGTGGACATCCTCATCTTATTGATCTTAGAGGGAATGTTTTCAGCCTTTCACCGTTGAGAATGATGCTGGTTGTGGGTTTGTCATATATGGCTTTTACTATGTTGTGATAAGTTCCTTCTAGACGGAAATTTGAAAAAAAACAATCAAAGGTGCATTGTGAACAAAAATAATATTATAATGATTGCAGTCATATCACTGCAGCAATTTTATAGTTTTTTCATTTATTAATAGCAAAATCAACTCCATGCCTGGTAAGTGCTGAGCACTGAAAATCAAGCAATGAACAAGGCAGATAAGGTTTACCTCTTCATGAAACTTGCATTTCGAGAGACGATGTGTATTAAATATCAATTGCACAATTAATTGACTTTGCAACTGTAATGGACTCAAGTGAAACTAAGGAAACAAATTCGGAGCTCACAAGAGTGAAGCCCAGGAGGATCTGACAGAGAAAAGGGTGTCAGGACACCCTTTCTTAAAGAAGTGATATTTGAGCTAAGATCTGAAGAATGAATGAAGTAAAATCAATATCAGAAACTCTAAATATTTGAATGTAGCCCTTGGTTTTCCCAGATCCCCTATTGGTACCTTAAGGTATTTCATGCCTCACTTGAATTCTAGTAAAGCCCCTCTTGACACTGACAGTGCTATGTGTTCATAATAGATCCTTAAAACTTCCATTTCCTAGTTCAAATGGACTGATTCCTGCCTTGCACTGCTCATTGGTAGACATCCCTCTGGCATTTTCCAGTGAGTATCTGGAAGTGGTAGAGGAAGGTTTGGAGCTGATGCACAGAGGGCTTCTGAACCATGGGGTGTGTGCTCACCAACTCTGCCCTCTGCTCGCTGCCTCTCTGAGTTCCCCCTCTATTTCTGGGGTTGAGACACCATGTAACATTCACTTTCCCTCACCAAAAACTGCCCTCTGCCCATTCCCATGATCCATTTTTCAACTTGAGTAATTCAAAATGAGAATACTCCATGTAACAGATTTCTTCTTGTGGTGAACACTGCATTTGTTTGGAGAAATATTTTGAAACCACTGCCTGGGAGGGTGTTGGTGACATGACAAGTTGTCAGTCTGGTACAAGTCACAAAATGACCTTCTGAAGAGGGTAGGCTCTTATTAAGAGCTAACTTTCCTTTCTGAGGAAACTTTGTATGAAATTACGATGGTGAGGACTGGGTCAGAGATGAAGGGCTCTGCATAATAGAGAGGAGACTTGCCATTCCCTGGGAGGGATCCAGGAAGCTGTGTGCTGCAGAGAAGAAAGATAAGCCAGGAAGACTCGTGGGGCTCCTCTCTCAGCTTTTGGCTCTCATGGATTTCCTTTTCTCCTAAGCTCAGCTTTGCATTTAGAGAGATGTTTGTGCCTTATCCATTATTTCCAAGCGCTGGAGGAGTGTGGTTTTTTTCACAATGTCTACTTTGACATATTGCCAACAGCAGAAGTCCTTGGTACAGTTAAACTGAGTAAAAGCCACTCAGTACAGTATATGTACAAATTATATTTAGTAATAATATATTTTCCTTTCATCATGCACAATGCGATTCCATGGGTAACAGCTGTAAATCCCAGCAGCACAATTACTATTGATGCTTCTCTAGAATGTGTACAAAATATATTCTTGAGAGAATGAGGAGATATCACAGTAGTGAGCTTGGTCAGTCCTCTAATCAGCAATCGCCACATTTTAACCAGAGATCACAAATAGATTCTACACCACAATGGAGTGGTCCTCTCCTAGTCTCAAAAAGAAATGGAAACCTAAAATAAAAACAATTGTAATAAATAATGTATGGCAAAACCCACTGCAATGTTGTGAAGTAATTAGCCTCCAACTAATAAAAATAAATGAAAATAAATAAATAAATAAATAAATTTAAAAAAAAGGAAAAAAAGCAATTGTAATAAATAAATAACCTTTGACTTTGTTCCCTCTCATTTTTCATGGAGATAATCAAAATAGGTAAGGAATTTTCATTCACCAAGTTTTTAACAAATTTCAGGTAGAAAGAACTCCAGAGAAAGTTTTGAAAGGGATTTTTTAAATTGTTTACTCTTTTCCACCAGCCCCTTCCCCCCCACCCCCGCTCCCCGGCAAACACTTGAATGAAAGTTGGCATTGCTTGCTGATACTTTTGTGTGATGAATTCTTTGTGAGAAAGAAACAAACAAAAATGATGTTGAATTTTGTGTCTCAGTGGGTACAAGGTGAAAACAGAGACAGCAGTCAGAAGTTGAAAAAAAACCCTGTCTTTTGTTTACCACCAAAGCAGGAGAATATGGTATTTTCTTTTATAGCAACATCAAGATCTTGCTTGTTTTTTTTTTTTGTTTTTTTGTTTTTTTTACTGACAAGAAACTGATATAGTATAAGTTAGCTAGTCTGCGACAGGAGGTCAGCAAAGTTTTTCTGTTAAGGGCGAAATCATAAGTACTTTGGGCTTTCTGTGCCAGACTGTATCAGAACTTAGAACTACCCAGCTGTCTCTCTAACAGAAAAGCTGCCACAGACAATATGTAAACAAATGGGTGTGGCTTGTTCTAATACAACTTTATTTGCAAAGACAGGGCATGAATCGGGTTTGGCCTGTAGGCTGTTCATTTCCTGATGTAAAATGGCAAAACTTCAACAGAAATAAAGGCTGAAACCTATTAATGTTCACCCCAATCTTATGCTTTCCCAGTAACTGTTCCTATGCAGAACAATTATTGTCATTTTTCTCTGTGGTTTGTGAAGACTTTAGGGGCATTCTATATTCTTTCTTTAATCCCTTTAGCAAAGAAAAACTTCACGTGATTTTCAGAGCCAGTGTGCTTTTTTACCCCTTCTTGACAGTTGTGCTGGTGTTTCTCTTTTAAGAATAATCAATATTTTTCCCCAGAAGAAAAACTGTACCCCTGATTGCCATGTGTTGTTAGGAAAGAAATCAAATGCCCTACAACTAGAGAGTAACACTCTGAAACAGTTCTAATCAGGGCACTGCCCTGATTCATTCAGAAGGTTAGCACTGGCATTCCCTAAGGCTTATTCAAGTATACATCAAAGACTTCTACTTTTACTTGTTTTCAGATTCAAACTTCTTTTCCACTTAGCACAGTGCTCACTCTATAGCTCCAAACTGTTGTTGTTTAGTCACTGAGCTATGTTCAGTTCTTCTGTGACCCCATGGACTGCAGCTTGCCAGCCTTCTCTGTCCATGAGATTTCCCCGGCAAGAATGCTGGAGTGGGTTGCCATTTCCTTCTCCCGGGGATCTTCCCAATCCAGGGATCAAACCCAAATCTCATGCATTGGCTGACGGATTCTTTACCATTGAGCCAACTGGGAGACCCACAGCTCCAAATAGGATGGTTTTAAAAATGAATTTCTGTGGATAAATTGGGGGAAGGAGAGGGTGTGACGAATTGAGAGAGTAGCAGTGACATATATACACTACCATGTGCAAATAAATAGCTAGTGGGGAACTGCCCTATAGCCCAGGGAGCTCAGTTTGGTGCTCTGTAGTGACCTAGAGGAGTGGGATGGGGGTGGGAGGGAGGCTCAAGAGGGAGACAATCTATGTACACATATAGCTGATTCTTGTTGTTGCATGGCAGAAGCCAACACAACATTGTAAAGCAATTATACGCCAATTTTTTAAAAAAGTCAATTTCACAGATTCATGAAACTGGAGGGAACCACGGAGATCCCTGGTCAACTCAGCAAATGATGAGTCTATTGCACATCCTTTTTCATCCACACCTGTTTGTACACAGTCAGTAATTGGAGTCTCTCTCCCCACGAGAGCAATGCCTCCCTTTCCTGGTTGACTCATTGTCATTTAAGATGTTTTTGCTACATCATGGCCATATTTGCCATCCTCTAGATTTTTTTTTTTCTGGCTCTGGAGACAACAGTACTTTATTCATCTAATCATCCCCCTTTTCAGGAAAATCCTTCATATATTTGTAGAAGATAGCTAATTGTCTTTCTTGATTGTTTATTTCTCAAAGCCACACGCGACCAATTCTTCCAAATTCCCCCTGTAAAAAGGAGTCTTAAACTCAGATATCAATAGGGATGAGAGGTTGAGTATAAACAAGTGAAAGCTTGTTGAATGGGACTGAGATGAACCAGAGAAGGGGACCCGAGACACGAGGCAGGTGCTACCTGGCATTTGCAGGTCACTGCTGTGTCACTGTGTGGACCAAGGTTGACGATGAGATTTAAAAAAAAAAAACAAAAAACTGACGAGCCAGATTTCCATCGAAAAATCTTCCAATTTTTAAATGTTGGCATATAATTTTTAAAAAATGAAAAAAAAAAGGTTTAAACACTCTATAAGCCAAACAAAACACATCTGTGGACCAGATTTGGCCTGTGCAACCCTTAAATCTAGAGTCATTTTACCGTCCTGGTTGCCATATTTTGTACACATTTCACTTTATTCCTTTGTAACTTGAGGAACATCAACCATTGAAAAGAGGGAGAGAGTTGTTTAATTGAAGGGAAAACAGAGAACCAGTAACTTCAACACAGAAGAGCACTGGAGATCAGCTTTCCTGCACAATCAAAATTTAGGTCACACATAACATAAGGTTAAGTTTTACCTTTTTAGCCATTATAAACTCTAAAAGCAAAGACATGTGTTAATAGTTGACGAGATGGGTTGACAAGAAAACATATTGCTGTTGTCTAGAAGAGGTCTCCTAAAAATGGGAATAAAACTCTAAAGGAGTATAGTATAAAACCATTACTAGACCATATGTTTGTGATATAAAATGAGTTTTCTTGCCAGGATATCACATAACCATGGCAAATTGCCATTAGCTTCACTTTTTCTAGCATAAAAGAGAGAGAGGGAGGGAGAGAAATTCAACAGGCATTCTTAAGATACATGTTTTATTAAACATATATAATTTATAAACCATATTTCTGGGGTTCATTGCCACTCACCGAAGTAAATAGCTATATCATTGGATTGCCAGGGTATTGTTTGGTCATTCATAGGTCTCCCCTTTCCATGACACTTTGGTTTGCTGACTTTAGAAAGAGTTATATGGAATACATTTTGTTCTCATGTTTCTTGCCCTCTGTTGTAGTATGTTCTGATTTTCAAGCCAGTTTGCCCTTTCCCCCCTCATTTCCTCAAGAATCTGTTAGGAACTTAATTGAAAGGATGGCATGAACACCAAGCCCCAGTTGGACAGCCCCCGGTGTTCAGGTCAGTCCACCAGCGCCTTATCTAATTGCCAACCTCTTCCTCAAGGAAAGGATAGTTTTGGATGCTTCTGCAAGTCAGTCACCACCATGAAACTTTCTTTGTCCAAAGCTGGCAGCTCATAGAATGGGGAAGAAAAAAAAACAGAGAAGCTTTGTGAAATGTTTTAGATGCTACAAATGCCTCTTTTCTCTAGTTCAAGCAATCATCTTGTTAAAGAAAAAAAAAGTTCCTAGCAAAAAAAGCTCTGAATAGAATGTATTATTAAATGAAAAGCTTGGACATCTTTTCTAGATGCATCTTAAGATATTTCAAATAAAATATTGAAGTTATATTGGAGAGACAGACTTAGAGTTTAGAAAGTTTTGTTGTTTCTGGAATCAGTCTTTGTGATTATCTAAAAAGAAATGTCAAAGGAAACTGTTGCCCCCCCCCAGCTATCAGAGATTAAGAGATTAGACATTCACAGACTTAAATTACCTGCTTCTCTAGCCAGACAGTGATTACAACAATACCATTTACATTTATTACAATATACAGTTCATCTATTGGTTAAAACCTAGAATTACTAACACTGAATCTAGAGACTTCCCTGGCGGTCCAGAAGTTAAGACTTTACCTTCCAGTGCAAGGGGTTTGGGTTCAATCGCTGGCCAGGGAGCTAAGATCCCATATGCCTCACAGCCAAACAACCAAAGCAGAAAACAGAAGTCATATTATAACAAATTCAAATAAAGACTTTAAAAAATGGTCCACATAAAAAATCTAGAAAAACAACAACAACAACAATGAATCTAATACTTAGGAGACATACTCATCCTCTTGCTTTATGTTAACACTTCTAAGAGATTTAAACCAGTCAAGGAAATTAAAATCTAGCCAATTTTAAAAGCTGGACAATTGTCTCCATTTTCATTTTACTACTTCAGTAAACCTAGTCACCCCAGAGAGTCACTCTTTCAAAGACTATTTCTCCAGTGCACATTATAGAATCAAGTCTTTGAAAGTGACCTCTTGATTTGCAGTCTAATATATATATTTTATCAATTGTTAAAAATAATACCACTATTTTCTACAATCTTTGATGACTAAAGAAATTGTATTCAATTATATTATATATCTTTTATTTTTCTGAATGCCACCTTCTAATTTGCTTACTCTCAGACTCTGAAAATCCCTCTCAAGCTGCTTATGAAATAGTTACTATCTAGAATGACAGTATTTTGAAAATATTATAAAGTACAGGCCATCTTATTGTACAGTTTACATGGATTAGTAGCAACTTGCCCACATGCTTCTCTGTGTTTTGGAAGCCTATTTTTGTAAAGTGCCTAATATAGAATAAGCCATAACATTTGCTGTTTTATGTGCTATTGCCAAGACATGACTTGTAAACACTAGCAGAAATTCTGATACAGATGACAGTGTCATTTGGAGAGACTTCCAAATTGACATCTTTGCAGTTTTGTAGATAAAAAGTTGTATATACATGCTATGTTTAATATGTATGTGTTTAATGCATGTACATATTATTTTAAATTAGTCATTGTTTTAAATCAATTGCACACATAATGCTGCATATTTATGCAGTTTATTAAACATTTTTTGTTTTGTTAAGAACTCTGTTAGAGGGATGAAAAGATAAGCTACAGATTGTGAGGAAACATTTTATAGATCACATATCTGACCAAAGAATTTGTATCTAAAATATGTAAAGAATTCTTTCTTTCTTTTTTTTTTTTTTTTCTGCATTGGTTATTCATTGCAGCACTCGGGTTTTCTATAGTTGCTGTGTGTGGGCTTAGTTTCCCCAAGGGGATGTGCGATCTTAGTTCCCCAAACAAGGATCGAACCCATGTCCCCTGAATTGGAAGGCAGATTGTTAAGGCCACCTGTGAAGAACTCTCAAAACTAAACAGTTAAAAAAACAAAACAAAACACCTTATGCTCAATTAGAAAATAATAAAAAGATATGAAGAATCATTTCATCAAAAAAGATATACGGATATCATGGCAACGGCTCAGATGGTAAAGCGTCTGCCTGAAGTGCAGGAGACCCGGATTCGACCCCTGGGTCGGGAAGATCCCTTGGAGAAGGAGATGGCAACTCACTCCAGTAATCTTCCCTGGAAAATCCCATGCATGGAGGAGCCTGGCGGTTTACAGTCCATGGGATCGCAAAGAGTCAGATAGGACTGAGCGACTTTACTTACTTTACTTAAACTCATGAAAAGATGTTTAGCATCACAAGCTATTAAGGAAATGCAGACTAAGTCCATTGTGAGATATCACTGTATATCTGTTTGTTGTTTAGTCTCTAAGTCCTGTCTCTGGATATGACTCTAAAGGGGTAGCATGAGTGACTTTCCTGGCAATAGTTCTGTATCTTTTTTTTAAACAACTTTTTTCAATTTTTACGTATTTATTTATGGCTATGCTGGGTCTTTGTTGCTACTCACGGGTTTTCTCTTGTTGCAGCAAGTGGGAGCTATTCTAGTTGAGGTGTGCGGGCTTCTCACTGTGATGGCTCCTCTTGTTGCAGAGGGCAGGCTCTGGGGCACCAGCTCAGTAGTGTGGTGCGCCGGCTTGGTCACTTCTCAGCAGGTGGAATCGTCCCAGACCAGAGATCCAATCCCTGTCGCCTGCAATGGCAGGCCTTAATGGCAGTCCCCTGCCTTAATCACCATGGAAGTCCCAATAGTTCTGTATCTTGATTGTCATGATGGTTACATGAATCTAGAGATGTCATAAAAGAACATAGAATTTCCAGACATATATATCAATATTAACTTCCTGGTTTTGATGTTTTACTATAGTCATATAAAATGTACCCATTGGAGGAAACTGAGTAAAGGATACCTGACAGATTTCTCTGTACTTCTGCAATTTTTTATAAATCTGTAATTATTTCAATACAAAAAATAGTTTTGAAATCTTCCCAGAGTGATGTAGAATCCATAGACTATGTATTATTTATTCATAACAAGATGAAAAACAGTGTTGCTGTAAAGAATTTATGCCCTAAAACACATATTAAGAGTTTTGGTTTGGGTATTAAGTAGCCTTGAATCTCATCTTTTTATTTAGCAGCCATAGGTCATGGAAAATAATTTATTGTCTTCATGTCTCAATTTCCTTTCCTATTAAAATATAGGCATAGGAATAAGAATAGTAATACCTACCTTGTGGCATTTTTACAAAGATTAGAATGAGATAATATAAATATTGCTCTTAGCACAATATCTGACATCTAAATATACCTCAATAAACGGGAGTTGATCCTTTTTTCTTTCTTTCAGAACTTCATAGAGCTTTGTACTAATTCTTGATTTTACTGCTGTATTTAAACTGATATATATTTATGACTTGAGTCTGCAGCTGTTGGAAAACTTCATGAGTTATTCTTTACATGTCATTAGCACTGAGTAAATTACTTTATAAAGTTATTAAAATTCATACATATCAAATGCCTAATCTGCTTTGCACAATCCAGTGGGCACTTTTCAGTGTCCCCTGGAACTTATTTCTCAGCACCATTTGACACAATCAGCCACTTTCCCATTTTTAATCCTGTTCTGGGCTGAATTGTATTCCTTCAAATTCACATATTGAAGCCTTAACCCAGGGTGATGTAATTTGAAAATGGGGCCATAGTGCAGTAATTAGGTTTAAATGAAGTCGTAAGGGTGGGGCTCTTATGGTGGGGTTAGTGCCTTTCTAAGAAGAGACACCAGAGAGCTCTTTATTTCTTTCTATACCATGTGAGAATGCTATGAGGAAGAATCCATCTAGAAGCCAGAAAGAGCTCTCACCGGAAACTATTTGCACTCGCGCATTGATCTTGGATTTCCTAATTTCCAGAACTGTGAAAAACAAATTTCTGTTGGTTCAACCACCTAGTCTATGGCCAAGCAGAGTAGTACAAATCCCTTTGTCTTTTCCTTTGCTTTTTTTCCTCCATCCTTTAAATATTAAAGCTCCTCTGTGTTTTCTCCCAAGGGCTTTTTTTTTTTTTTCTGTCCTTTTTTTTTCTTCTAACTCCGTTCATCCTCCTTAAATAATCTAATCAGTTACCAAATTTCCAGTTAGTGTCTTTGCACCAGTAGCATCCACATTTATAACCATCAAGTCACACTTTGCTTCTGAGCTCCAAATTCATGCATCTGTATTTCCTTAGTCATCAGTATGTCTCATATTTAACTTGTATCCATCAGGCTTCTGTCAGGAAACAGAAGAAATTTGAATCAAGAAGCTATATGCAAAATTGTGGACAAGGTTTAGAAAAAGCAACATGAATTGATGCCTTCCTATAGACCTAGTAACAGCAGGAAGCTATTAGCACTCTGAAGCTGTTGGGCAAGAGAAGGAAGTGATTACAAGAACCCAGAGAGATAGAAGGAGAGAAGGATGGGGGGCGGGGGGAGAGGAAGAAAGAGAGAGAGGGGAAGAGATTGTGTGTGTACTAACTAACTAGCTAGCTATGTGGAGAGGAATGTCTGATAGATGGTGGGACAAAGTCAACCCAAGAACACCCGGTAGGAGCAGACCCAGTGAAATAAATATCCAACCTTTACTCTCCTCTCTTTGATCTATTTCCTCTGCCCTGTTCATTGAACCCAATTGGAAGTGAGAGGGCCAAGTCACCTATTGAATAGGACATAAAGATCAGCCTCCTGGTGCAGAGAACAGAATGGTGAAGAGAGGAGACTGAATGTGGAAGAGTCAAAGGAAACTCTCTGATACAGAAAGGATTAAGCACAAACCATCTCTGTCTCCAGTATTTCCTAGCTCAGCAGATACCACCACCATCCACACAAATCCTGAAGTCAAAATCCTGAGAGTTACCCTTCATTCCTCTTTCTTTCTACTCCTACATCCATATCAAATACAAATACAATGCAGATATCTTACAAATTTGATGAGGTCTCTCCAACTGTACTACCACTGTCATGATTTGAACTCCCATGATGTCTCTCTCAGACCACTGGAACAGCCTTCTATCTTCATTCACTTCTGTCTGTCTCTATTCCATCAAGGTATCAGTGTGGTTGGGGCTGACAGATTCACAATCTTCCCAAAAGTCCACATTCTAATCCTTGGAACCTGTGAATCTATTATTTTATATAGCAAAGGGACCTTGCTAATATAATTGAATTAAGGGCTTTTGAGATGGGAGGTAATGTTGTGTTATCTTGGTTGACCAATGTAATCATGAGTTTCTAAAACTGGATAACCTTTGTACTTGAAGGCAGTGGCAAATGTGACTACAGAAGAATGGTAAGAGGTATGTCACATGTCTGGCTTTGCAGACCAAGGATGGGGTTAGTAGGCAAGGAAGACAAGTGGCCTCTGAAGCTCAAGAGGGAAAGGAAATAGATTCTCTCTGATAATCTCCAGAAAGGAAGGTAGCTCTGTTATGACCTCGAGTCCACTGTGAACCATGTTGTTGTTGTCCAGTTGCCAAGTCATGTCTGACTCTTTCACAACCCCATGGATTGCAGCATTCCACGCTTCCTAGTCCCTCACCATTTCAAAGAGTTTGCCCATGTTCATATCCATTGAATCCGTGATGCCGTCCAACCATCTCATCCTCTGTCATTCAATCTTTCCCAGCATCAATGTCTTTTCCAGTGAGTCAGCTCCTCACATCTAGTGGCCAAAGTATTGGAGCATTAGCATCAGTTCTTCCAAAGAGCATTAAGGGTTGATTTCCTTTAAGATAGACTGGTTTGATCTCCTTGCTTTTCAGGAGACTCTCAAGAGTCTTCTCTAGCACCACAGTTTGAACCAGGGCAGACTTCTAAACCACAGGATTATAAGAAAATAAATGTGTGCTATTTGAAGCCACCCTCTGTGGTAATTTGTTACAGTAGCTATAGCCAGCTCTTAGAGTGGTATTGTAAAGTCTCAAGTTTAACATATTACTCTACAGCTGTAAGACCCTCAAATGCTGGTCATTGTATTGACAGAGTCTAAAAATCCTTCACCTAAATTCCAGAGCACCCTAAGATCTGCTACTTCATCCTCATTGCAAACACTCTTCAGTCAGCACACTCCAGCTATGCCTCGCCATTTCTAGACCATGCTGTATAACAAATTGCCATAAACTTAGCACATTTATTCTCAGTTTCTGTGGGTCAGGATGCCAGATCCCCTCCTTAGGGTCTCACTTGACTGCAATCAAGAACTGCATTTTCATTTGGGGAATAGGGAAGAATCTTCTTCCAAATCTGAGAAGTACGGTGCAATTACTGACAGAGAGTCTGTTCTCTGTCACTTTCAGCTTCTGATGGCTGTCAGCATTCCATGACTTGTGGCCACATCACTCCAGTCTCTGTCTCCATAGCCACAGTGATTCTCCCTCTTTTTCATGTCTTCTCCTCTTTTGTCCACCTCAAATTGCCCTTTGCCTTTTTCTTTTTCTGAAAGTTTTTTTTTTTTTTTTTTTTTTTTTTAATGTAGACCATTTTTCTTTTTAAAGTCTGTACTGGATTCATTACACTGTTGTTTCTATTTTATGGTTTTGGTTTTTGACCATGAGGCGTATGGGATTTTAGCTCCCCAATGAAGGATCAAACCTATACTCTCTGCATTGGAAGGTGAAGACTTAACCCCTGGACTGCTGGGGAAGTCATTACCTTTTTCTTAAAAAGACTCTTGTTATTGGATTTAGAGCTCAACCAAGAATCCAGAATGATCTCCACATCTCCTTCCTATTATATTCTAAAATGTCCTTTTTCTATTTTTCTTTACTGTCCAAAGTGGGTCCTACTGCTTTCCTTTTTTTTAATCATTTTTTAAAAAATTTGAAGATAATTGCTTTACAATGTTGTATTGGTTTCTGCTGCACAGTGAAGTGAATCAGCTATGTGTGTACATATACACATCTCCCCTCTCTCTTGGGCCTGCATCCCATATACCCAGCCCACCCTCTAGGTTGTCACAGAGCACAGAGCTGACTCCTTGTACTGTACAGCAGCTTCCCAGGAGCTATCTGTTTTACACATGGTCATGTATATATGTCAATGCCACTCTCTCAGTTCATTCCACTCTCTCCTTCCCCTGCTATATCCAAAAGTCCATTCTCTATGCCTGGATCTATAGCCCTTCCCTGCAAATAGATAAATCAGTACCATTTTCTAGATTCCGTTTATTTGTGTTAAAACAACAACAACAAAAAAATGGAATGCTTCACAAATTTGTGTGTCGTCTTTGCGCAGGGGCCATGCTTATCTTCTCTGTATCATTCCAGCTTTAGTATATGTGCTGCAAAAGCAAGTACCAAAAAATCCTTTTTCTAAACAAAGCAGCATTCACAGGTTCTGGGGATTGAGGTGAACATAGGGGGTCACTGTCCAACCTACTACAGGTCAACTGCTTGAATGCCTTCCTTCTCCTGGGCCCTCCAATTACACACTCAATAGCCCCTTTTACTTTTGCATAATCACAATTTTGATCGCTTGTTCAACGTCTAACTTGATCCACTAGAGCACAACCTCACTACAGGTAGGAAACTTGCTGCCTTGTTCACAAGTCTGTTCCCAGCACCTAACATATATTAGGTGCACACTAAGTAGATTTTTTTGTCTCCCAAACCAACTGAATCATTTCTTTCTCTTCCACTTTGCTGAAGAGAAATCACCTAAGTCATTGGTAATGAAAGCTCTTCCCACTAATTGTGAACTTGTCATCTCTCAAGCTGTCTCATTAAAAAACAGCATCCATATTCTGAATTTAAATGAAGACATTTCTCTTCTCATGTGCTGCTTTACCTTAGGAACTTCAGACCAATTCTATGTGTAAGAGAAGGGTTGACATATGGAGGGTGCAATACAACTCCTTTGCTGTTGTCCATGGCATATAAATATGGCCCAGGACACCATGTATGCTTTAACAGCTCAGTTCTCTTAGGCTGATCAGACTGCTTTTTACAGTATGAATATTTAATCCTTTCAAGTCTGAACTCTATCTTCCTGCATGCTGTGCCTCGCACCCTACAGAATGCAGAAGTGTTACTCAGAAAATAACAAATAACAACCACAATGATGATTGTAATGCATACCGTAATATTGTTACTAGAAATATAATTATGTGAACAGACAATTTACAGAAGAGAAGGGACCTCAGAGCCCTTGTGTTGTCAATCTGGCCTGTCTCTTAATCAGAGATAATAATAATAAAAATATCATCCCCCCCATCTGCAGTCAGCTTGTCAGCATAACAATATTTATAGAATGCTGTATGTAACAATAGCATCTCCATGCAGATGGATTAAGACCGAGGAGCAGCTGCAGATGGCTGTTCATTAACAGAAAGAAGAAAATGAATCTGAACAAAGGCACTTATGGAGTCCCTAATTTATTAGTGCTGTAATAGGGAAGAGCAACTCTCTGGAATGATAACGGAGTAAAACCAGTTACAAAGATAATTGTAAAAACAAGACACAGATTCAGTACAACATACAGGGACATTTTATTGCCTGTAAGTTCTGTAGAATTACAAGGTCAATAGATATCAGACTCAACATCTAATCCTTCATATTTATTAATTACATTCAACATAGCACTTGCCATCAATCTACAGACTGAAGCTAGATTAACATTCTGTCACAAAAATCTGCTCCTTTCATCTTGAGAGAGGTGAAGATTTCTTGTACTTCTCTGTTGTATTTAATACAGTACATGCATACACACAGACACACATGTGTGCATACACACACACACACTGTTGCCACAAAATACTTTCTGACTTTGGTCCTCAGAATGACTTACTAATATTCAAGAATTTAATGAAGTAAGGTTCATAAAATGCTCAAAAAATGTCGACATGAAGGGGCTCCCAGCTCTTTTTTTTCCTTCCATGTCTCAGCTACCACATGGCCGAGAAAATTTTTGCATATGTGACATCTCTGGTTTCTACTTCTCCAAAAGAGTTCTTAAGAATCCATCATTAGCTAAGATCCATGTCAGTGATTTCCAAAGTAGAAGATAGTCCATAAAAACAAAGCATATTCATTAATAGGTAAACAAACATATTATGGTGTCACCATACAGTGCAACAGAGGAAAAGACTGCTAAAGTAACATGCAAAAACCTGGCCGAATCTCAAAATCTTTACACTGAATGAAGGAAGACAGACCAAATGTCTGAGGCCTGATGTGGGGAAATCCTCTGAGAAAGGGCTAACGTAGTGCCTTCCTTACCTTGATTATGTAGGTGGTTCCATTTGTCAAGTATTGTCAAGAGAATGCACTGGTCATAGCAAATACTCTCTTCCAACAACACAAGAGAAGACTCTACACATGGACATCACCAGATTGCCTACACCAAAACCAGACTGATTATATTCTTTGCAGCCAAAGATGGAGAAGCTCTATACAGTCAGCAAAACAAGAACGGGAGCTGACTGTGGCTCAGATCATGAACTCCTTATTGCCAAATTCAGACTTAAATTGAAGAAAGTGGGGAAAACCACTAGAACATTCAGGTATGACGTAAATAAAATCCCTTATGATTATACAGTGGAAGTGAGAAATAGACTGAAGGAACTAAATCTGATAGAAAGAGAGCCTGATGAACAATGGATGGAGGTTCGTGACATTGTACAAAAGACAGGGAGCAAGACCATCCCCAAGAAAAAGAAATGCAAAAAAGCAAAATGGCTATCTTAGGAGGCCTTACAAATAGCTGTGAAAAGAAGAGAAGTGAAAAGCAAAGGAAAAAAGGAAAGATATACCTATTTGAGTGCAGATTCCAAAGAATAGCCAGGAGAGATAAGAAAGCCTCCTTCAGCGATCAATGCAAAGAAATAGAGGAAAACAACTGAATGGGAAAGACTAGAGATCTCTTCAAGAAAATTAGAGATACCAAGGGAATATTTCATGCAAAAATGGGCTCAATAAAGGACAGAAATGGTATGGACCTAACAGAAGCAGAAGATATTAAGAAGAGGTGGCAAGAATACACAGAACTGTACAAAAAAAGATCTTCATGATCCAGATAATCACAATGGTGTGATCACTCACCTAGAGCCAGACATCCTGGAATGTGAAGTCAAGTGGGCCTTAGGAAGCATCACTATGAACAAAGCTGGTGGAGGTGATGGAATTCCAGTTGAGCTTTTTCAAATCCTGAAAGATGATGCTGTGCAAGTGCTGCACTCCATATGCCACCAAATTTGGAAACCTCATCAGTGGTCACAGGACTGGAAAAGGTCAGTTTTCATTCCATTCCCAAAGAAAGGCAATGCCAAAGAATGTTCAAACTGCCACACAATTGCACTCATCTCACACGCTAGTAAAGCAATGCTCAAAATTCTGCAAGCCAGGCTTTAGTGATATGTGAACCGTCAACTTCCAGATGCTCAAGCTGGTTTTAGAAAAGGCAGAGGAACCAGAGATCAAATTGCCAACATTGTTGGATCATCAAAAAAAGCAACAGAGTTCCAGAAAAACATTTATTTTTGCTTTATAGAATATACCAAAGCCTTTGACTGTGTGGATCACAGTAAACTGTGGAAAATTCTGAAAGAAATGGGAATACCAGACCACCTGACCTGCCTCTTGAGAAACCTGTATGCAGGTCAGGAAGCAATAGTTAGAATTGGACATGGAACAACAGACTGGTTCCAAATAGAAAAAGGAGTATGTCAAGGCTGTATACTGCCACCCTGCTTATTTAACTTATATGCAGAGTACCTCATGAGAAACACTGGGGTGAATGAAACACAAGCTGGAATCAAGACTGCTGGGAGAAATATCAATAACCTCAGATATGCAGATGACACCACCCTTATGGCAGAAAGTGAAGAAGAACTAAAGAGCTTCTTGAAGAAAGTGAAAGGGGAGATTGAAAAAGTTGGCTTAAAGCTCAACATACAGAAAACTAAGATCATAGCATCCAGACCCATCACTTCATGGCAAATAGATGGGGAAACAGTGGCTGACTTTATTTTTTGGGGGGCTCCAAAATCACTGCAGATGGTGATTGCAACCATGAAATTAAAAGATGCTTACTCCTTGGAAGGAAAGTTATGACCAATCTTAATAGCATATTAAAAAGCAGAGACATTACTATGTCAACAAAGGTCCATCTAGTCAAGCTATGGTTTTTCCAGTGGTCATGTATGGATGTGAGAGTTGGACTATAAAGAAAGCTGAGCACAGAAGAATTGATGCTTTTGAACTGTGGTGTTGGAGAAGACTCCTGAGAGTCCCTTGGACTGCAAGGAGATCCAACCAGTCCATCCTAAAGGAGATCATTCCTGGGTATTCATTGAAAGGACTGGTGCTGAAGCTGGAACTCCAGTACTTTGGCAACCTGATGGGAAGAGCTGACTCATTTGAAAAGACCCTGATGCTGGGCAAGATTGAGGGCAGGAGGAGAAGGGGATGACAGAGGATGAGCTGGTTGGATGGCATCATTGACTCAATGAACATGAGTTTGGGTGGACTCCGGGAGTTGATAATGGACAGGGAGGGCTGGTGTGCTGCAATTCATGGGGTCGCAAAGACTCAGACATGACTGAGTGACTGAACTGAACTGAACCATTTTTCAAAACTCATCAAACTATTCACTTTGACAGTTTACTTACTGCTTGTAAAATATTAACTCAGTAAGTTGGTTTTAAAGTTTCCTTAGCTCAAATATGTTTGAAAAATATTATATCCTGTATTCTCCTGTCACAAATTTATGAATAATCAATTAGAGTCATCTCCCATTAAAAGCAATTGAATTATTACAAGCCCCGAGAAATACTACGGTGTACAACAATGATTAATTGCTGATTCCACATTCCCTAAATCTGTGTAATTTCCAGATCGTCCTATTTGAAAAAATTAAATCCTATTAACAGCATTGAAATTATAATTTATTAGCACTTTGATTCTGAGTGAGTCATTTAAATTGTTCGTATTGCTTTTTCCTCACCTGAAAAATGAGATATTTGTCTCCATCTCAAAGGTATTAGTTCAGTTCAGTCGCTCAGTCATGTTCGACTCTTTGCAACCCCATGAATTGAAGCATGCCGGGTTTCCCTGTCCATCACCAACTCCCGGAGTTTACTCAAACTCATGTCCATTGAGTCGGTGATACCATCCAGCCATCTCATCCTCTGTCGTCCACTTCTCCTCCTGCCCCCAATCCCTCCCAGCATCAGGGTCTTTTCCAATGAGTCAACTCTTCACATGAGGTGGCCAAAGTGTTGGAGTTTCAGCTTCAGCATCAGTCCTTCCAGTGAACACCCAGGACTGATCTCCTTTAGGATGGACTGGTTGGATCTCCTTGCAGTCCAAGGGACTCTCAAGAGTCTTCTCCAACGCCATAGTTCAAAAGCATCAATTTTTCGGTGCTCAGCTTTCTTTATAGTCCCACTCTCACATCCATACATGACCACTGGAAAAACCATAGCCTTGACCAGATGGACCTTTGTTGGCAAAGGTAATGTCTCTGCTTTTTAATATGCTGTCTAGGTTGGTCATAAAAGCATCTTTTAATTTCATGGCTGCGATCACCATCTGTAGTGATTTTGGAGCCCGCCAAAATAAAGTCTGACACTGCTTCCACTGTCTCCCCATCTATTTCCCATGAGGTGATGGGACCAGATGCCATGATTTTAGTTTTCTGAATGCTGAGCTTTAAGCCAACGTTTTTACTCTCCTCTTTCACTTTCATCAAGAGGCTTTTTAGTTCCTCTTCAATTTCTGCCGTAAGGATGGTGTTATCTGAGGTTATTGATATTTCTCCCGGCGATCTTGATTCCAGTTTGTGCTTCTTCTAGCCCAGCGTTTCTCATGATGTACTCTGCATATAAGTTAAATAAGCAGGGTGGCAATATACAGCTTTGGTGAACTCCTTTTCCTATTTGGAATCAGTCTGTTGTTCCATGTCCAGTTCTAACTGTTGCTTCCTGACCTGCATACAGATTTCTCAAGAGGCAGGTCAGGCGGTCTGGTATTCCCATCTCTTTCCGAATTTTGCACAGTTTATTATGATCCACACAGTCGAAGGTTTGGCGTAGTCAATAAAGCAGAAACAGATGTTTCTCTGGAACTCTCTTGCTTTTTTGATCATCCAGCGGATATTGGCAATTTGATCTCTGGTTCCTCTGCCTTTTCTAAAACCAGCTTGAACATCTGGAAGCTCTCAGTTCACGTATTGCTGAAGCCTGGATTGGAGAAATTTGAGCATTATTTTACTAGCGTGTGAGATGAGTGCAATTGTGTGGTAGTTTGAGCATTCTTTGGCTTTGCCTTTCTTAGGGATTGGAATCAAAATGGACATTTTCCAGTCCTGTGGCCACTGCTGAGTTTTCCAAATTTGCTGGCATATTGTGTGCAGCACTTTCACAGCGTCATCTTTCAGGATTTGAAAAAGCTCAACTGGAATTCCATCACATCCACTAGCTTTGTTCATAGTGATGCTTCCTAAGGCCCATTTGACTTCACATTCCAAGATGTCTGGCTCTAGGTGAGTGATAATCATTGTGATTATCTGGGTTGTGAAGATCTTTTTTGTATAGTTCTTCTGTGTATTCTTGCCACCTCTTCTTAATATCTTCCGCTTCTGTTAGGTCCAAACCATTTCTGTCCTTTATTGAGCCCATTTTTGCATGAAATGTTCCCTTGGTATCTCTAATTTTCTTGAAGAGATCTCTAGTCTTTCCCATTCTGTTGTTTTCCTCTATTTCTTTGCATTGATCGCTGAGGAAGGCTTTATTATCTCTCCTGGCTATTCTTTGGAACTCTGCATTCAAATCGGTATATCTTTCCTTTTCTCCTTTGCTTTTCACTTCTCTTCTTTTCACAGCTATTTGTAAGGCCTCCTAAGATAGCCATTTTGCTTTTTTGCATTTCTTTTTCTTGGGGATGGTCTTGCTCCCTGTCTTTTGTACAATGTCACGAACCTCCATCCATTGTTCATCAGGCTCTCTGTCTATCAGATCTAGTTCCTTCAGTCTATTTCTCACTTCTACTGTATATTCTTAAGAGATTTGATTTCAGTCATACCTGAATGGTATAGTGAGAATGAAATGAGTTAGATGTTTGTAATACACTTAACATTGTGCCTGAGACAATGTGTTACTCTTGGAACACATTTTGAAAAATGGAGAGCCTTCCTTAAATCATTCACTTAAGGGGAGAAATCAGGATGAACTATTGTCTTATACTTCCCTGAAAAAGAGAGCAAATGTGAGTGGCACTTCTTAATGTAAAACCTGCTCAAATGTGTATGTGAAGCAGTGCACTATGATGCTCTAGAAAGGAAATCAAACTAATTGATCCCCAGCTCTGAGGTTTACTGACTGTGTAAGCTGGGAAGTCATGTGATGTCTCTAGCCCCAAACTTCCCTCGTTTAAGAATAAGATGTCTAGAATGGGAACTTGCTGTATGCCGCAGGGAACTCAAACTCGGACTGCTAACAACCTAGATGGGTGGGGTGGGGAAGAAGATGGGAGGGGAGTTCAAGACGGATGGGACATATGTATACCTATGACTGATTCATTCTGATGTTTAGCAGAAACCAACACAGTTCTGTAAAGTAATTATCCCTCAATTAAAAAATAAATTAATTAAAAAAAATAAGGTGGCTAGGAATACATCTTAACATGGAAGTTATAAGAATAAGAATAAAAAAGAATAAGGTGGCTAGGAAGTGGCATCTTAACCACAGGAAAGTCATCCATGAAACACTGCTACTACCATTCCATATGATGGTGAAAAGCAATGTTTCCCTATTCCTGGTTTGCTGAGTTCTTACTGACAATGGATATTGAATTTTATCCAATCCTTTCTGCATATTTAGATGATTGTTTTTCTTTATTATTTTTTAGTATGATGTAATATATTTATCAACTTTTAAATTGTAAAGTTAATATGCATTCCTGGGATAAACTCTTTATAGTCAGCAGAAAAAGGTGGCTAATAGAGGCAAAAAGCAGATTAGAGATGGACAGGGACTGGGGTGCAGGGATGAGAAGTGACTGTTTAATGGTCCAGGGTATTCTGGCAGGGAGTGGAGTCTGGTGGTGATGAAAATGACCTGGGACTAGGTAGTGGTGTTGGTTGTACCACACTGTGAATATACTAAAAGCTATTGAAGTTTTCACTTTAACATTGTTAAAGTGGCAAATTTTATATTATGTATTTATGTATATTTACCTTATACTAAAAAATATAAGGTGAATAAGGTGAATGTACTGGGTGATATTCAAGATCCCTGATCTTTGTTCACTCATTCACTTATCCAGTAAATTTCTGTGAAGCCTCCACTATATGGTTCCAGGCAATATGTTCTCCTGAGAAGATATTATAAAGAATAAAAAAAAGACATGTTCTCTAACATTGCTAAAATTTTATCTTTGGAGATTTCCTTCCTAATTGTGCCCCTAGTTTAGGGTATTATACTCTATTCTCTTTAAGACAATGAGTAGTTTGAAGGTTGGAAAGCATGCTAAAGGCTTGATGTTACGGCATGAGTTATTGTTTGATATTAAAGGAAGAAATAATAAACTGTTATTTTCTTGGCCCCAAGTAGCAGTCACTGTGGAATTGACCATACTTATCTCATTTAATCATCACCAGATTCTTGTAAAATTGGTGTTACCATGCACATTGCACAGATAAACTAAGCCTTAAGGACATTAAGTAAATCTTACTTAGGCGACATATTTTATAAGTAGTATAGCAAGGAGTTGAAATGCATAAGCCCATAGATTTTATATAATACTATATTTGATTCCATAATGTAATGTTTATAATCCTGACATTAGTTATGTAAAATGTAGCATATTTGTGACCTTAAGATTTACAGAGTTTCCAATGAAGTTTGACCTTACTATGACAGATGCCAGCAAAAGAGTTAACAAGATGAAGAAATTTAATTAGAAGGGAAAAGGCCAGTGATGCCCATAGAAATATATCCTTTGTGGTATTTACCTATTCAAGATAGTAGTTAATAGTTAAAACCATCATTTAGGATGTTTTGTGGTTTTCTGGCAACTAAAAAAGCTATTTTTTTTTTTTATAATTCCTGAAAGAATTTGTTAAAATAAAATCTTGTGGTTATCATAATTTTTAAGCAGATACTGGGCCCATTATGAACAGAAAATAACCTTATGGGGCATGTTTCCACAGTCCTTAGAGTTTGCATGCATACACTGAGTGACAACTGAAATACAACTGGCAAGGAAATTGAAGACAGTTTGGACAGTAAAAGATACTGATGTAAGGCAAACATGGACAGTTTACTTTGTTAGTAATTCACTGACACAAAGCTATTGCTACATTTCAGTTATATTATCAACTGGAGAGTTTGGTGGGTAAAAACAGTTGCTTTAATTAGTGTCTTGGTTAGTATAAAAGTTAGATTAGCTCTTTATAATCCAATAATTTAATTATTAGCAGAAAAGGAAATTTCCTAAGCAAAGCATGGCTTCTACTTACATCCTATTTCCTTTCTGTTTTTATTTACTTGGCTAAAATTGCCATTGTAATGTAAATGAAAAGTGGTGATGGGAAGTACATCATTTCTGACTTTAAAGGAGATGTTTCTTACCTTAAATAAGCTGTTTAAGTTTATTGGGGAAAATTCATTATGAAATTAAAGTGTCTTTGTGAGCCCAGCTTTCTAGGAAGTTTTTGAATCCTCTTAATGAATTCCTTTTTCTGCAATTGTTGATATGAACATACTGAACTTTCTCCTTTATTGTGTTAAAAAATTGTGTACTACATTAATCCACTTGCAGAGATCAAACCATCCTCACATTCCTGGTATAATGTTGGCCCTCGTGTATCTTTTCTGTGTCACTTCTTGCCAGTTCCCCTAATATTTATGATCAACAGTCTGGTTTTATTTGAAATTTTTTCAGTTATTTGAATAAATTTACTTTTACACATCATACATGATGCTTTTTATACCCAAGCACAGTCTTCTGGACTTTTCTTTCTTCCTACACATCAATTTTGTTAAATTACAATACACTACCCTTAGCTTAAGCAACCCTTTTTCCAGGAAAGTCTGTCTTGATACCGCCCATTCCTAGATTTCCCAGTTTAACACCTTCTATTTGTCCTTGGGTAGCACTTATATTAAGTTGTAAATACCTGTTTAATATTCTTTCTTCCTAAATATATTATACATTCCAAGGGAGAAGAGATTATGTATTTTTTCAGAGAAATATCCTCTATGCCTCACAGAGAGCCTGGAAAACTGTAAGGCACCAGTAAATTATGAGAGAAAGAGAGCAAGAGAGTGGGGTGGGGAAGAATGGGAGAATATCTTCAATTTAGATTTCTGAATGACTTTAAGGATGAAATAACCTGTTTTTCTTTTAATTAGCTTGAGAATTTTCTGGTTTCATTCAAATTATGATGTATATATAGAAAAAACATGGACAAAGCTATATTGATTTTAATGTCACCACATGTGAAGACTTGTAGGAAATTGATTTATTGTTAGGATCTTGAAAACTATCATTTTGTACTATAATCCTAGCAGTTGTGATATGTAGACTCTGTAACTTGGATATTTTGATGCAAAAATGCCAGCAGCTCTGAGATTGTCACAGAAGGTCCTAGGCAACAACAGGACAAGAGAACAAAGTGACAGAAGAGAAAGGAGCAGAACGATTACTTCTAGGATGACCCTAGTAAGAATACAAATCAATACTGTGGAAAGAAAGCAAAAGAGGGAATAGACATGAATCTGCCACTTCTAGAATGATAGAGTTATATCTCAGTGCTAATATCAGGTTCTCATTTAGATTTCCTTTTCCTTTCCACTCTGTACTTACTGCTCACCCCTTGGTTTATACTCTAACCAATTCATATCTGTATCCTTGCCTTCAACCTCTTCCAGTTCCCATCTATCTTCTTCCTAGGAATACCCTTATTCACATCCCTCTTCTCCACTTCTTTCAGGTACATCTATCTGTCTTCCCTGTAAGTGTCTCAGCAGGCTTGCGGATTTAACACATAACAGGAAGCATATCAAATATTCTGGATTAAGCCATCACATTGCTTCAGCTTCAGACTTCTTTCTTGCCAGAAGAGATGGGAGTGATAGTTGTCACATACTCGCCATCCAGTCTTATTTCTTGTCACATTTGGGTCCAACCTCCTTACCTAAGTTTGTAAAAGTCAGATTAATAGTCTCTCTGGTTTTACTTGTCCATTTCTGTTCCTCCCACTCTTGCCATCTACCTGGTTAACAATACTCTGACCCAAAGCCAAATTTCTTCACTTATTATCACCTTGAACACAGAACTCAAATGTTCCCAATTTTCGTCATTCTTCTCTGCCCCAGGAATTGTTGACCTTATAGCTTTTGTAAATAATATAATTGCTTTTAGGAAATACGATGGTCATGAGCAGATCAATAGACTGTTCCTGTTATGTACATGCTGACTCGGGCTTAACCTACCTGTTGCTGACTTCTGCTCTCCTAATGATTCTGCTACAAAACTTGACCTGTACTTGACCTACCAGTCACTTTCTCTTTCTATAGCAACCCAAGGTCCACAGTATCCACACCCAGTTGTTCCCCAAACAAGCTGCTTTCATCATTTTGTCTCCTCTCCACTTAAGAATCCACACAATTCAGCTGCTTAACAGTGGCTCTCAAATTATGCTTCTCTCTCACTGACAGACAGGTATTCCACTGCAAACTACAAATAATGGGAGTCTTTTTCTGTGACACAGAAAAATTAAGTGAACTGAAATTTTCTCATTTTAGTACCATTTTGTATTTATGTTACTCGTAACACATAGCAAAAGCCTAAGCACTCAATCAGTCAGTGAGTAAATAATCATTGACTTGACTTTATCACTGTTTGTGGTTTGGGATTTATGTGAAATTAAGGGTAAAGATTCCAAACAGTTGGGGATTTTAATGCTTATCCTATGGTTTCTTGATAATTGGGAATCTGATATATAATAATAAAACTAAATATAAAATACTATATATCTCTTTTGTATATATAGTAAGCATAACTACTAAAAGTATATATATATACATATATACATGCACACTTGTGGTCATAACTATATCAGTTCAGTTCCGTTCAGATCAGTCACTCGGTCATGTCCGACTCTTTGCGACCCCATGAATTGCAGCACGCCAGGCCTCCCTGTCCATCACCAACTCCGGGAGTTTACTCAAACTCATGTTCATCGAGTCAGTGATGCCATCCAGCCATCTCATCCTCTGTCATCCCCTTCTCCTCCTGCCCTCAATCTTGCCCAGTATCAGGGTCTTTTCAAATGAGTCAGCTCTTCTCATTAGGTGGCCAAAGTATTGGAGTTTAAGCTTCAGCATCAGTCCTTTCAATGAACACCCAGGACTGATCTCCTTTAGGATGGACTGGTTGGATCTCCTTGCAGTCCAAGGGACTCTCAAGAGTCTTCTCCAACACCACAGTTCAAAAGCATCAATTCTTCTGTGCTCAGCTTTCTTTACAGCCCAACTCTCACATCCATACATGACCACTGGAAAAACCATAGCCTTGACTAGACTGTGGTCAAGTCTTTGTTGACAAAGTAATGTCTCTGCTTTTTAATATACTATCTAGGTTGGTCATAACTTTCCTTCCAAGGAGTAAGCATCTTTTAATTTCATGGCTGCAATCACCATCTGCAGTGATTTTGGAGCCCAGAAAAATAAAGTTTGACACTGTTTCCCCATCTATTTGCCATGAAGTGATGGGACTGGATGCCATGATCTTAGTTTTCTGAATGTTGAGTTTTAAGCTAACTTTTTCAGTCTCCTCTTTCACTTTCATCAAGAGGCTTTTTAGTTCCTCTTCACTTTCTGCCATAAGGGTGGTGTCATCTGCATATCTGAGGTTATTGATATTTCTCCTGGCAATCTTGATTCCCGCTTGTGCTTCTTCCAGCCCAGCGTTTCTCATGATGTACTCTGCATATAAGTTAAATAAGCAGGGTGACAACATACAACCTTGACGTACTCCTTTTCCTATTTGGAACCAGTCTGTTGTTCCATGTTTCCAGTTTCTAACTATTGCTTCCTGACCTGCATGCAGATTTCTCAAGAGGCAGGTCAGGTGGTCTGGTATTCCCATCTCTTTCAGAATCTTCCACAGTTTATTGTGATCCACACAGCCTTTTATGCCAAAGGCTTTGGCATAAAAAAATAAATAAGTGTATCTTCATATACATTTGAGGCTTTCCAGGTAGCTTACTGGTAAAGAATCTAGCTGCCAATGCAGGAGGTGTGGATTCAATCCCTGGGTTGGAAAGGTCCCCTGGCAGAGGAAATGGCAATTCATGCCAGTATTCTTTTTTTTTTTTTTTCAGTGGGTTTTGTCATACATTGATATGAATCAGCCATAGAGTTACACGTATTCCCCATCCTGATCCCCTCTCCCACCTCCCTCTCCACCCGATTCCTCTGGGTCTTCCCAGCCCACCAGGCCCGAGCACTTGACTCATGCATCCCACCTGGGCTGGTGATCTGTTTCACCATAGATAGTATACATCATGCCAGTATTCTTGACTGAAAATTCCCATGAATAGAGGAGCCTGGTGGGCTATAGTCCATGTGGTCAGAGTTGGACATGGCTGAATGACTGAGCTCACACACATACCCACACTCATTCATAAACACAGAGGAGTATCACACTTGGCCTGTTTCCTTCTGTTATTGAACATTTATAACACTAGTATGATTTAATTTATAAATGAGAGCAATGATACTGTCTTTTCTTGTTTAGTCGCTTAGTCATATCCCACTATGTGACCCCATGGACTGCAGCACACCAGGCTTCCCTGTCCTTGCCATCTCCCGGAGTTTGCTCAAACTCATGTGCATTGCGTTGGGGATGCCATCCAGTCATCTCATCCTTTATTGTTTCAGTCTCCTTCTGCTTTCGATCTTTCCAAATACCAGGGTATTTTTTAATGAGTATGCTCATCCCATCAGGTAGCCTAAGTATTGGAGCTTCAACATCAGTTCTTCCAGTGATTATTCAGGACTGATTTCCTTTAGGATGGGCTGGCGGGATCTCCTTGCAGAAGTCAAGAGTATTCTCCAACATCACAGTTCAAAAAGCATCAATTCTTTGTTGCTCAACTTTCTTTATAGTCCAAATCTTACATCCATACATGACTGCTGGAAAAACCATAGCTTTGACTAGATGAACCTTGGCTGGCAAAGTAATGTCTCTGCTTTCTAATATGCTGTCTAGGTTGGTCATAGCTTTTTTCCCAAGGAACAAGTGTCTTTTAATTTCATGGCTGCAGTCACCATCTTCAGTGATTTGGAGCCCCCAAAAATAAAGTCTGACACTGTTTCCACTGTTTCCCCATCTATTTGCCATGAAGTTATGGGACCAGATGCCATATTTAGTTTTCTGAATGTTGAGTTTTAAGCTAACATTTTCACTCTCTTCTTTCACTTTCTTCAAGAAGCTGTATAGTTCTTCACTTTCTGCCATAAAGGTGGTGTCATCTGCATATCTGAGGTTATTGATATTTCTCTCAGCAATCTTGATTCCAGCTTATGTTTCATTCAGCCAAGTGTTTCTCATGATGTACTCTTCATATAAGTTAAATAATCAGGGTAACAATGTACAGCCCTGACATATTCCTTTCCCTATTTGGAACCAGTCTGTTGTTCCATGTCCAGTTCTAACTGTTGCTTCCTGACCTGAATATAGATTTCTTAAGAGGCAGGTCAGGTTGGATGGTATTACCATCTCTTTAAGAATTTTCCAGTGTTCAATGTGGCCCATGATACTCTGAGTGAGTGAAAGTTGCTCAGTCGTGTCCGACTCTTTGTTACCCCATGGACTATACAGTCCATGGAATTCTCTAGACCAGAATACTGGAGTGAGTAGCCTTTGCCTTCTCCAGGAGATCTTCCCAACCCAGGTATCGAACCCAGGTCTCCTGCATTGCAGGTGGATTCTTTACCAGCTGAGCCACAAGGGAAGTTCAGTTATCAAGGGATGATACTCTCTACATCTCCTTAATTCTTTTCCCCTTTACCTCTTTTTGCTTTTTAGCACTTGAAATATAAAGTGTGTGTTTTTAATTAACATAAAAAGTCTCCTTCTGTTAATAATCAGAATTAATTTCAGACAAGGCTAAGGCTAGAATTCCTTTGGAAATAGGCCTAGGGAGAATCCATGAGTGTCTGGTAACACTTAAACCTTCACTAAAGATCCTATTATATATTTATCAAATAACATATCTGTTTATATCAAGCTTTACAATAACTTGCTCTCATGCATTAGGCAGACATATGGATTTTTTAATGACATTGGCACATTTATGTCTCCAGAGAAGTTTCCTGCCATGGCATCCATACCCTATAAAAACATTACAAAGGCATTTTTGGAGCAAGGAATGAATTTTGAAATGACAGCCTGGCTCTGCTCCATGATGAAAATTAATGATAAATCTTTAAAAAAAAACTGAATTAAAAAGTAATCCTAAAATACTGATTTACAAAGATTCCTGACCTTGTTTGGCTACTGAAAATTTAGTAAATTTGGTAAATTATTCTGGTAATCTAGGTTACACCTTATTCTATTTGCTGCTTCTCCAAACCAGTAATCCAAGGAGATGTTTATAATAACTGTTTTCCTTAATCCCCAGCTGAACTGGTAAAGGTGATTTTCTGAAATCAGGAGGTAAGAGGCATTCCAAGTAATCACAGATGATAACAATTGCCAAACAGACTTCAGATATCTAAAAATAGAAGAGCATTAGTTCCTACTGCCACAAAAAGAATCTGATGTCAGCAGTGTCAGGAAATGTAACCTAACCAGAGTGAAAACACCCCATGGGGTTATATAACTCACTGGAGTCATTTTCAGGTTCTGCATGTAAATTGTATAAAACTCCCAATAATATAATCCTCAGGATATAGGGATGATTGGCAGGCTGCAAAGCTTTTTCTTTAGACTCAAACAGTTCTTTGATACAAACAATATTTTTCATTTCAAAGGTAATTGTTGGTAGCCAATAGGCACTGATAGTCCCATGTGAGTAGCACAATAAGTACATTGCCTTTCAAAAAACAGTATTGCTTTTCATGTGATAGAGACCATTTGTGCAATTGAAAACCCATTCAGAATGCACACTGATAGACCCTTTAAAATTCCAAGATGTTAATGTACTGAAGTGCATTATCAGACAGGCTCTCACACAAAAGCTCCTTGGGAAAAAATCTAATATATATATTCAGCCATCATTGTATTTACTTTTTTGGCACCAATTCCTTTCCCTTATTTTCTACTACACTTAGCAGAAAACCTCAGCTGTGTCTCAGCTGAAACAAAAGCAAGCCACAGTTCCAAATTTCAGTTTTTATTGTTGTCTCAATTACAGTGTTTCCCACTGTCCATTTTTGTTTCTTATCAGGAATTTTTAAATAACATACAGGACACAGAGATCACAAATGATTGCCTACCTATCCCTGGACCTATATGTCCTGAAAAGTAGATTTTTTCCCAAGTAAATCTTGCAAATTGTCTCTTTTTATCTCCCATGGTGAGCTTATTTTATACCGAATGGCAAATGGTTTTTATCTTCTCTTTTTATTTCTAATTCTTTTCAGGGCAAGAGCAGGCCAGTAAGAGAAATCCTTAGGCTATTCAATATTTATACTTATTGACAGAGCCAAAGAAACATGTAATCAGAGAGTGTAACAAAATGAACTATTAAAAAACATAAAACTAAGAATAAAGGAAAGCATTACCATTCATCAAGAGATTAGCCATAATCCTATTAAGAAATCAAAGAATAGTTCTAAAAGAATTCCACATTCAAAATTCTGAGTGATCAGTTGTCTGAAAGAAAATCAATTTTACATCACATCAAGAACAATTTTTGATGAATCTCTACTTACCTATTGATAGCTAGGCAATTAAAATAATAAAAATTCAATGACAATGTTAAGCCATTATTTAATCAATTTCTATTAAACAAAAAAAATGAAAAGCTTATTTAACTGAGTCTTGGGACCTGGGAAAATTTAAGTCACAATATAAAACTGATAGGGGAATCAAGAGACACAGTTCATTTTTTCTGTGCATTGAGTCACTGTGTGACCTTTAGCTAGTAACTTCATCTCTCTGTTTCATTTTTACCCCGTGTGAAAATGAGAGTTAAACTGAAATATCAGCAAATTTGCCAGAAAGACTAAAGACATCATGTTCCTAAAAGTATCCATATCTATTGAGAAATACAGATTCATGTACTAAAATTAAAAATCTTTATTTCACAATGAATGCTTTAACTTATCTATGTGCTAGGAAGGTTGCATGCTTTCTAATACAAATTTAGAGATTTTAAATGCTACTTTTTCTTACATAAATGTCTTCAGGCTTGTACAGTTTTCCTAGTTCATTTTTAGCTAAGCTAGGATCTCATGGGCTGTATTTATTGTACCAAAGTTATCCTCATCATCACACAGACTTCTAGCTACATTGGCTAAATGCCAAGATACTTATTGATGATGATTCTATAGTAGTACCTTATATATGCAGGCCAGTTTACACTTTACAGTCTAATGTACATAATGCTTTCTTGGCTAGTAAACAATTTTACTTTGAGGGTGATTGCACACTTGCTATGACTTCAGTTCTTTAGAGAGCTGGGGCACTGGTGGTTTGTCATCTAGAGATGGAAAATTCCTGAGATTTTTGCCTCTTAAGTCAAATGATATGATTCAGCAGGATACTCATCTTCATTGGATAGAATAGCACACATATGGCTACAGCAAGGGGTGTGACCGCCATGTTCACAAAGTCAAGATACGTAAAGCAAGTTAAGGGAAATGTGATGTTGGGGCAGTAAGCACAGCTAGAGACACCGTTGTGATTGTTGCCACGTGGTGACTCAGCCCAATAACAAGCTCTACAAGCATTTCAAGAGAAACAAAGTCTGTACACACACACATATAAATAAAATGCCCCAGTTTTTAAAAATAGTAATTAATTAACCTATGTTGAGAACTCTGAGAAAGACCTCTGTGCTAGGGCATGATATCTGAGCCACTGGAAATCTCACTTTAATTAAGAAATTCCTTCTGAGAACAATTTTTTCAATAGGAAAACGGAGAATCTATGCTTGAGAGTTTCAGACTCTCTACAACACAAGTATTCATCCTGTAAGATATTTACAATAGTGATTTTTATCATCATGTAAGCTTTTGTCGGAGCTGTAATGCCTCAGCATCGCAGTGTTGACGTCACATAGTCTTCTGCCCAAGAGCAGCAGCATCTCTCACGAGCACCATCACTGATTTTGCACTTTCCATCTCCCTCATTGCCAGTCATAGTCATTCAAATAAGAGATGGGTTATAAACACAACTGTATTATATCTATACATTGATTGCTTCTGATTTCCATCTTAGTAAAACCTGAAATATACATATTGTTCTCAAATGCAGCAAAAAAAAATGTGTTCTTTTAATTTTCTGAAACTATTCCCATCTTACGCTGAGATGCCCATGTCAGCTGATGGCAGAAAAAAAAAAAAAAAAAAAAACCTTCAAAACTCACAAATTACAGTACCTCAGGCCCTTCCAGTTTCAAATAATTTCTTTTGGTTAGAATATTATCATTTCAGAAATTATTAAGGCAACTCGAAGCTCGGTTCCTACCCAATCTTTTTCCTCTCCTTCCCTAACTTAGCTTCTGGTTTCAAGGGCTACTTTTCTATCCTGATGGTGAGATAGTTGGGACCTGGGGTCCTCATAGTCCTTCCTGGGACTCAACTAACAATCTGTGGGTATCTGCCTCTGATGTCCAAAAATGAAGAGCTCACTTATTAAAGTCATAATCTCAGTGAAATTCATATTCTTCAGCATGCTTAATGCTTGTTGAATGTTCCATTGGGCAGTTAGATGTTACTCCCTGCTGACAAGGCCCTATTTCTATTGTTATTTTTATTAGGTTGGCCAGAAATTTCATTTGGGGTTTTCCAGTACATCTTCTGGAAAAATTTGAATGAACTTTTTGGCCGATACAATATCATTATTGTAAAATATACATATCATAAAATCTATCACTTTAGCCATTTAAAGTATACAATTAAGTATCACTCAGTCCATTTACAAGAATGTGAAGCCACTCTAGTTCCTGAAGCTTTTGTCACTCCAAATGGAATCCATACACATAATAAGCAGTCACTCCCCATTCTGTCCTACCGCCAGCTCCTGACAACCACGAATGTACTTTCTGTCACTGAATTTGTTTATTCTGTATATTTTGTATGAATGGAAACATGAAACATGTGACCTTTTGTGTAGGGCTTATTTAACCTAGTGTTTTCAAAGTTCATCCATGTCTTTTACATTATCAAAACTTCATTCCTTGTTAAAGGCTGAATAATAGTCCATTATGGATATATTGCTTTTTGTTTATCCATTCATCTCTTAATGGAAATTTGGGTTATTTCTACCTTTGGCTATTGTGAATAGAGCTGCTATGAATAAGCGAGTCCATGTTTCTATTTGAAGACTTGTTTTTCATTCTTTTGGGTCTATACCTAGGAATGGAATTGCTCAGTCACATGGTCATTCTGCATTTACCCACTTCTACCTTTGTTTGCTGCAGATCTTCTCATTCTCAGTCACTTCCTTTCACTTCATTCCTAATGAATGATGTCCACCCATGGTTACCATGCTAGGGGCACTTAAGTTTTCATTACAGAAAGCTTCCTGGAAGACCTGCAAATTTGAACCTCAACTTTCTGGATAAGGAGGGGTACTCAGAAATCTCTGAATCTCTTAGGTACCACATGTAGGGATACAAAGCCAGTAGAACATCCAATAGCCCATCCCTGACCTCCCTCCTTCAAAGCCATTTTGCCATCCTTGAGCCTTGTTGGATGTGCTGGGAAAATAAAACTTCTACTTGAATATTCTCATGTTCTCCCTCCATTTCCTGAAGATTCTAACATTTTTTTTTCTTGTCTTACTACATTCCTATCCACCCTACAAGCAAATACACACACATAACCTATCTGGTATTTCTGTTTTTCTCATCTGGTAGGTTGTTTCAACTCTGAAGATGTTTCCCCTAGACTTGTTATCCTTCCTTTCCATCTCTTTCTCCTTCTGTAACTAGAAGGATTTCCATTACATAGCTTCTTACTCTTTCATGAGGCATTGTTTGCCTTTCTTTTTTGGAGCAGAAGGGCTACAGGGCAATCTGATTTAGGGGAAAATGGAAATATATATGTTTAATAGTTTTAGTATCAGATTATCCTCTTTTCATGTCTAATGGGCTTCCCTTGTAGCTCAGCTGGTAAAGAATCCACCTGCAATGTGGGAGACCTGGGTTCAATTCCTGGGTTGGGAAGATCTCCTGGAGAAGGGAAAGGCTACCCACTCCAGTATTCTGGCCTGGAGAATTCCATGAACTGTATAGTACATGGGGTTGCAAAGAGTTGGATATGACAGAGCGAATTTCACTTCACATCACTTCACTTCATATCTAATAGCAGTCTATGTAATGCAAGTTACATTCCTTAATTAATTGGCTATTTATATTCACTTGGGGAATTTTTGTACTATAAGAAAAATTGTATTCATTTTTAGACATTTCTAGAAAAAGGAAGCTCTTTGGGAGAATTTCCACTGTGTCCACCTGGCCTATACTCATGTTCTCCAAGTTGTTTATGCTTCCCATGGCTTCATTCTTAATGACTTCTTCAGTTGCTGTCAGTAACTTTTACTACCAAACATTTGGCTCCATTGAAGCCTGAGCCCCCAGAGTTGTGTTTTAGCTTCTGTGTTGTCCAAGGTTTGCAGCCGCAAGCCTGTCCTGCCGTAATTCTCTAACTTGGCCTGAATCCTCAAATGCCTTGTATTACTTTGCTGGTGGATGAGACACCACCCACCTTCAAAAACAAAAACAAAAACAAAAAACACCAAAAAGTCCTATCAAGGGAGTAGGGAGTTTCAAGAAGGAAGAAGCTGTTTGTAATGTAAAAAACTGTGGAGAGTTCAGGTAAAATGAGGAAAGAAGTGTGTCTTAATGACTTTCATGAGAGAAATTTCAGCAGAATAGCAGAGCTAGAAGCCCTAAATAAATAGCCAATACTTCCAAAATGTTTGTATTACCCTTCATTTCTTTGTAGTATTCATTTCAGCTCTAATTCGTTTTGTAAATAATGATTTGATGTGACTTTCTTTCCAAAGCTATAAGCCCCATGAGTATAAAAACTGTATCTTTTTGTATAATACTTTCATATTTTTTGTCATTAGGACTGAACATAATTCCTGGCACATAGAAAATGCTTAGCACATAAATGTGGGATGAGTGCAAATTAATGAAAAATTTAAAGACAGCACAACCTTTTAGGTATTGAGGGTGCCAGTGAAAGTTCCAGGTGATGGTAGTTCTAGTCCTGGGCCCTTCATTAGCAAGATGTATAAACTTGGAAATGTCATTGAATTCCTCTGATTCCCAGTTTTTTTCTTCTAATAGACTGATTGGATCTGTGAAAGATTTTTCTGTCATTGGTCCCTTTTTAGTAAATTCAGCCTTTTCTTTCATGTATGAAATGAAAAGTTTTAACTTTATCTTCTTTAGAGTCAGACATTTTATTCATAGCTCCAGGCAATTTATTGTGAATTGAGCTTTCTAGAATGGAATATTGAGTGCTCATATTTGCCCTAACATCTTGTCTCATTTTCCAGTTTGGGGGATTCTATCTTTCTTTATTTCACCATGATTTTATATTCTTCAGCCTTTTTTCTTTCTTATTTTGTCTCTGCTTGCTTTCTTTCCACCTTCCTGGCAAGAGAAAAAATAAAGGAAAATAGGCAAGCTAAATACCTTGGGTAGCAGTGTGACTCTTATATGACAATCTTTTTCCAATAGTGAAGATTTTCACCTGGGAATAACACTACTGTTTTTTATTTCCAAACTGAATGCATATTTATATGAAAGAGATGGGAATACCAGGCCACCTGACCTGCCTCTTGAGAAACCTGTATGCAGGTCAGGAAGCAACAGTTAGAACTGGAAACATGGAACAACAGACTGGTTCCAAATAGGAAAAGGAGTACGTCAAGGCTGTATATTGTCACCGTGCTTATTTAACTTATATGCAGAGTACATTATGAGAAACACTGGGCTGGAAGAAGCACAAGCTGCAATCAAGATTGGGAGAAATATCAATAACCTCAGATATGCAGATGATACCATCCTTATGGTAGAAAGTGAAAAAGAACTAAAGAGCCTCTTGATGAAAGTGAAAGATAAGAGTGAAAAAGTTGGCTTAAAGCTTAACATTCAGAAAACTAAGATCATGGCATCTGGTCCCATCACCTCATGGGAAACAGATGGGGAGACAGTGGAAACAGTGTCAGATTTTTTGGGGGGGAGCTCCAAAATCACTGCAGATGGTGATTGCAGCCATGAAATTAAAAGACGCTTACTCCTTGGAAGGAAAGTTATGACCAACCCAGATAACATATTAAAAAACAGAGACATTACTCTGCCAACAAAGGTCTGTCTGGTCAAGGCTATGTTTTTTCCTGTGGTCATGTATGGATGTGAGAGTTGGACTGTGAAGAAAGCTAAGTGTCAAAAAATTGATACTTTTCACCTATGGTGTTGGAGAAGACTCTTGAGAGTCCCTTGGACTGCAAGGAGATCCAACCAGTCCATCCTAAAGGAGATCAGTCCTGGGTGTTCTTTGGAAGGACTGATGCTGAAGCTGAAACTCTGGTACTTTGGCCACCTCATGTGAAGAGCTGACTCATTGGAAAAGACCCTGATACTGGGAGGGATTGGGGGCAGGAGGAGAAGGGGATGACAGAGGATGAAATGGCTGGATGGCATCACTGACTCGATGGGCATGGGTTTGGGTAGACTCCGGGAGTTGGTGATGGACAGGGAGGCCTGGCGTGCTGCGATTCATGGGGTCACAAGGAGTCGGAAATGACCGAGTGACTGAACTGAATTGAACTGAACTGAAGAGCTCATTTGCACTAAATGGCTCTTTTTTGAACCTATATTTGGATTTGCCTGTGTGCATGTGTGTGTGTGTGTGTGTACGTACATGTGTGTACCTGTGTTTATGCCACAGTTTTTTCCTTAAAGCTTAAGCCCACTTTTTATTTTGAACCCTTTGAACAACATCTAAACTAAACACAGCAATTAAATTTTTTAAAAACTCATGATTATGCTCCAGATAGATGGTTTTATTTCAGAGAAAAGTGCTTTATAATGGTTAAGGATGGAGACACAAATTCTTCTTGATTTATATCAAAACATTCTGTACTATCATCTCCATGGTTTCTTAGCTACTAAAGAAATCTAATATCCAACAGGAACCAAATTCAAGAAGCTTTGAAATAGAATAGAATAAGCTTAATGTGCAATCCAGTTTTCTAATCTCCCAATATTATGATATAGATTAAATTAGGCTCTGAGAGGCCTGAAATGGAAGATTTCAGTTCCTATTGGAAAATCAGGTAATTAGGGGAAAACAGTGGTTTAAGAAAAAAAGGAACCTTGAGCTACTGTTAAATTAATTATGTGAATTGAATCAAAGAAGTTGAGCTGAAATTATTTTTACAACTTTAGTCTTCTTTAGGAAAAGAGTTAGAAGGTTAGGGAGATCTAGAAAAGATATGGGAAGGGATTCTTCAAGAGATGAGGTAGTCAGTTTCTCCTCGTAGTTCCATAACTCTTAATTCTTTTAAGTTTTCCTGCTGGGGAGCATTTTTTTCCATTGTAAAAATGCCCCAAACTCTTTCCAATAAAAAGCACCTATGTATTATTGTCTATTGAATCAAGACTGATATATAGTAAGTAATTTACAGAGAAGCATTAGGGCCAGACCCCAAACGAGATGCTATCATTTCATGCAAAAGTGACTCAGGAATAAAATTACCTCTCAGAAATGTTATCATTTCACTGGCCAACTCCTGTCATCCTACGAGCAGAACCTAAAGTTGATGGACTCAGAGCTGGGAGGTTGCTATTGTAGCTGTATTTTCTAGGTCTAGGAAGTTGCTTCCCTTATTTTTAAATAGTAAGAGGATGTTGCAACATATAAACTTTTTCTTTGGAGTATTCACCTGCATCATAGAATTGAAGATATAACTTGTACTGAAATCAAACTGCAACCAGAGGGAATTCTTCCCTTTCAAGATTTATATTCATGAAGTAGTAAGAATTCCCCTATTTTTCTAAAATACTATGATGGATGCATTTTGGTAAAGTGAAAATTGAATATAAAATGTTATGATGAATTATAAATACAGATATATTTCATTCTCTCATCTCGATACTTTGCATTAAATATGAGTGTTGTATTTCTTTCAAGTGACTGAGTTAATTTTATTGGAGAAAATAATAAAATGATCATTCATTTCAGAAAGGCCTCTTGGAAAGGATTGCACTCATTTCATTTCTATTTTTGTATACATACATAACCCACTCTTGAAGAGCCAAGAAAATGTTTTACATATCTCATGAACTCCATCAAGTGGAAAAGAACTTAAAGCAAATATTGACATAGGGTAGTGACTTAACCGTATTACCTAGTGGGGAGAAATTTAAATTAGCTTCCTGACAGATGGATCAGCAAAACCCAATGATAAGTTTAGTCTGCACTGATCTTTGAGAAAGATTGAACTCAAGGATAGATTTTGGAAATTTTAATGAGACTGAAATGGAAAACAAGATAAGAAGTAGTTTACAGATTATCCATGGTTATTTGAAAGATGTTTGTGTGTGTGTATGTGTGTACAGATGAAAGGAATATAGGGAAGACAGGAGAAGTTCACTGATTATAACTTAACTGTAATAAATCAATAAAATGAAGTAATCTAACAAAGTAAAATAATACAAATGTAATATAATTATAAATATGACATCAATAAAAGATATTTAGAAAAATCAGAAAACTAATTCTTCTGATTAAAAAAACTATTTTGCCTTCCATATATATATATACATACACTATATATAAACTATATATAAATATATAAATTTTCTCCATGTGGAAGGGTTTGTGGGTCCCATGAAAAGTTCAGAAAGATGTTTCACCTAGGAAAAGTAACCATGACCTCACATTTCCCTGCAGAGAACAGAGTAGTATATTAAGCTACAGAATAGTGTATTATTTGTGACTGGAAAAGAAGCATTGACACTTGTTCTTCAGCTAGTTCTTCTGTCCTGATAATCTCTTCATGGATACAGACACAGAAGATAAATTATGAAAAGGACATTTAAAAAATTATTGGATCAGATCTAATCATGCATTTAATAATTTGTAATTTTTCATATTCCAAGAGGGTTTTAAGAAGTGATTCAAGATTAAAATTTAAAATTCAGGAGAGTCCATAGGATTCTCCAGGCAAGAAAACGGGAGTAGATTGCCATTCCCTTCTCCAGGGGATCTTCCCAACCCAGGGATCGAACCCAGGTCTCCCATAGTGTAGGCAGGTTCTTTACCATCTGAGCCACCAGGGAAGCTTTAAAACTTAGAAATAGTTAGGGCAAACAGTAATTAATGTTTTAAAGTGTAAAATTAAACAGATTTAGGTTATTACTAAAAACTCATTCTATAAGGAATGGACCACAAATTTGGTTTTGAGGTTTCTAGTTAATAATACAAAAGTAAAAATAGACCAATTAGATGATAATTCAGAATGTTTATAATTAATATTTCCGTCAGAGGAAGGAAAACCTAAATATTCCCAGTACTCAGGCCAGGGAGAATTTTCTCACAAGGCTTAAAAGGCGTATTGTGAAACGTAATGAACACAACCTTCAACCACAATTCATTCGCTACAATTCCGGTCTCTGAGAGCACTTTGGAGATCATGATGATGTGATCTTGCAAGTGTCTCTTGCTTTGACCAACACACTACTTGGGAAAACCTCACTGGATTTTGTTTATATAGGAAAGATTTTGAATTTGCAGTAATGAATACAGATTAGCAATACAACAAACAAATGCTATGTAACAAACCCTCTGCTTAATTTCATCTTAATTCGCTGCTGTATTTGCATTATATATTCTTTTAAAATGATATAAAATGTAGAGTTCTCACTCGCACCACCAACCCTTACCAAATCTCAATTACCACTTCTTTCATTAGAAATAACCACTGTTATGATTTTGATATTTGTTATTCCTATGTATTAAAACAACATTCACTCATTAGTTGAATTTTAAATATATGTAAAAAATATATAAATTGTGCAGTTTAATTTTCATAAAGTAAAAAGGCTCATTCAAACACTTTAATTTAGAAAATAGAACATTATTGGGTCACAAGGAGCCCGTCCCCACCCAAATTTGTACATCCTAGCAATCACTGTTCCCATACTCTTCTCAAACAGTAATCAATATTTTTTCTTCTACCACCACAGATCAATTTTTCCTGTTTTTGAACTTGATATATTAGGAATCAAATTGTATATCTCCTTTTACTTGGTTTTTTTTTTTGCTCAAAATGGTGTAAGATTCATCTTGTTGCATGTGACTTTAATTGTTCATTTCATTGCTGTATAGTGTTCAGTTGCATTAATATACCAGAATTGATCAAATCATTCTATTATTAATAACATTAAGATTGTGTTCCAAATATTAATAAATATTGCTATGGGCATTCTTCAACATAGACTTTTATTGGCTGTATATCAAATAAGGAAATTACAGAATTAATGAATGAAACAAAATAGTTTCCCAAGTGATTCTAATGATCACACTGCCACCAGCACTGTTTGAGAGTTGCCATCACTCTGTGTGTTTGCAGTACTTGGCATTATTAGACTTTTAATTTTTAGTCACTTTGATAAGTATTGCTATAAAGTGTTATCCTGTTTTTAATTTGCATTTGCTTGATGACAAAGATTGCTGGGAGAAATATCAATCACCTCAGATATGCAGATGACACTACCCTTATGGCAGAAAGCGAAGAAAAACTAAAGAGACTCTTGATGAAAGTGAAAGAAGACAGTGAAAAAGTTGGCTTAAAACTCAATATTCAGAAAATTAAGATCATGGCATCCGGTCCTGTCACTTCATGGCAAATAGATGGGGAAACAGTGGAAACAGTGACAGACTATGTTTTGGGGAGTTTCAAAATCACTGCAGATGGTGACATAGCCATGAAAGTAAAAGACACTTACTCATTGGAAGGAAAGCTATGACCAACCTAGACAGCATATTAAAAAGCAGAGACACTACTTTGCCAGCCAAGTTCCATCTAGTCAAAGCCATGGTTTTTTCCAGTAGTCATGTATGGATCAGAGAAGGCAATGGCACCCCACTCCAGTATTTTTGCCTGGAAAATCCCGTGGATGGAGGAGCCTGGTAGGCTGTGGTCGTAGGGTCGCTAAGAGTCGGACACGACTAAGCAACTTCACTTTCACACATCGGAAAAGGAAATGGCAACCCACTCTAGTGTTCTTGCCTGGAAAATCCCAGGGACGGCGGAGCACAGAGTCAGACACGACTTTGGTTGCACAGAGTCAGACACGACTGAAGTGACTTACCAGCAGCAGCATGTATGGATGTGAGAGTTGGACTATAAAGAAAGCTGAGTGCCAAAGAATTGATGCTTTTGAAGAAAAGCTGTAGAACACTGCTTTGTTGGAGAAGACTCTTGAGAGTCCCTTGGACAGCAAAGAGATCCAACTAGTCCATCCTAAAGGAAATCAGTCCTGAATATTCATTGGAAGGACTGATGCTGAAGCCGAAACTCCAATACTTTGACCACATGATGCAAAGAACTCACTCCTTGGAAAAAACCCTGATGATGGGAAAGATTGAAGGCAGGAGGTGAAGGGGACAACGAAGGATGAGATGGTTGGCTGGCATCACTAACTCAATGGACATGAGTTTTAGCAAACTCCAGGATTTGGTGAAGGACAGGGAGGCCTGGTATGCTGCAGTACATGGGGTCACAAAGAGTTGGACACTCCTTTGTTCATTGCCTTGCATCATGCCAGCTTCTGCTGATTTATTAATTTGGCTGCAACAGGTCTTTGTTGCAGCATGTGTGACCTTGTGTTCTTCAGTCTTCATTGAGGCTTATGGGAATTTTTTTTTTTTTTTTTTTTTGGTTGCAGCATGCAGGATCTTTTAGTTGTAGTATGAGGAATCTTCTTAGTTGTGGCATGTGGGCTCTTGAGTTGCAGCATATAAACTCTTTAATTGTACCTTGTGGGACCTAGTTCCCTGACCAGGAATTGAACTTAGGTCCCTGGCATTGAGGGCATGGAGTCTTAGCCTCTGGACCACTGGGGAAATCCCCAACTTCTATTTTTGTTGCCACATCCATTTCTCTGATACTGACCTTCCTGCCCCTGTTTTTTAAGAACTCTTGTGATTACATGGCCCAGTCACAATAATCCAGGATGATAATATACCAATATCAAAATCTTTATTAATTGCAAAGTCCCTTTTATGATTTAAAGCATCATATTCATGGTTTCCAGGGATTAAAGATATGTACATTCAGACTACCACAAATAATAATATTATTAAATGAATTTTCCTCATCAGTTGAGGTGATCATACTATCTTCTCCTTTATGCTATATATGTGGTGCGGCAGCTGCATGACGCTGGAGCTGCGAGCCTCTGAGAGAAGATACACCACGTCCAAAGTTAAGAGTGGGGGCCATGAAGGGGTACCCATGTCCAAGGTCAGGAGCAGGGGCCAGGAGAAAATACCCCAAGTCCAACATCAGAGAAACCCCAGTAAGATGGTCGGCCCTGAAAGAGGGCATCAGAGGGATGACAGACAGAAACCACAATCACAGAAAACTAACCAATCTAATCACATGGACCACAGCCTTGTCTAATTCATTGAAACTATGAGCCATGTTGTGTAGGGCCACCCAAGACAGATGGGTCATGGTGGAGAGTTCTGACAGAATGTGGTCCACAGGAGAAGGGAATGGCAAACCACTTCAGTATTTTTGCCTTGAGAACTCCAGGAACAGTATGAAAATACAAAATGATAGGATACTGAAAAATGAACTCCCCAGGTCGGTAGGTTCCCAACATGCTACTGGAGGTCATTGGAGAAATAATTCCAGAAAGAATGAAGAGATAGAACCAAATCAAAAGCAACACCCAGTTGTGGATGTGAAGGGTGATGGAAGCAAGGTCGGATGCTGTAAAGAGCAGTATTGCATAGGGACCTGGAATGTTAGGTCCATGAATCAAGGCAAATTGGATGGGGTCAAACAGGAGATGGCAAGAGTGATCGTCAGTGAACTAAGATGGACTGGAATGTGAATTTAACTCTGATAACCATCATATCTACTACTGTGGGCAAGTATCCCTTAGAAGAAATGGAGTAGCCATCATAGTCAGCAAGAGTCTGGAATGCAGTGCTTGGATGCAATCTCAAAAACGACAGAATCGTCTCTGTTCGTTTCCAAGGCAAACTATTCAATATCATGGTAATCCAAGTCTATACCCCGACCAGTAATGCTGAAAAAGCTGAAGTTAAACAGTTCTATGAAGACCTACAAGACCTTTTAGAACTAATGCCCCCAAAATATATCCTTTTCATTATAGGTGACTGGAATGCAAAAGTAGGAATCCAAGAGATACCTGCAGTAACAGGCAAATTTGGCCTTGGAGTACAGAATGAAGCAGGGCAAAAGATCATAGAATTTTGACAAGAGAACGCTCTGATCATAGCAAACACCCTCTTTCAACAAAACAACAGAAGACTCTACACATGGACATCACTAGATGGTCAACACCGAAATCATATTCATTATATTCTTTGCAGCCAAAGATGGAGAAGCCCTATACAGTCAGCAAAAATGAGACCGGGAGCTGACTGTGGCTCAGATCATGAACTCCTTACTGCCAAATTCAGACTTAAATTGAAGAAAGTGGGGAAAACCACTATACCATTCAGGTCTGACCAAAATCAAATCCTTTACAATTATACAGTGGGAAGTGGGAAATAGATTTAAGGGACTAGATCTGACAGACAGAGTGCCTGATGAACTATGGGTGGAGGTTTGTGATATTGTAGAGGAGACAGGGATCAAGACCATCTCCAAGAAAAAGAAATGCAAAAAAGCAAAATGGCTATCTGAGGAGGGCTAACAAATAGCTCTGAAAAGAAGAGAAGTGAAAAGCAAAGGAGAAAAGGAAAGATATACCCATTTGAATGCAGAGTTCCAAAGAATAGCAAGGAGAGATAAGAAAGACTTCCTCAGTGATCAGTGCAAAGAAACAGAGGAAAACAATAAAATGGGAAAGAGTAGAGATCTCTTCAAGAAAATTAGAGATACCAAGGGAACATTTCATGCCAAAAATGGGCTCAATAAAGGACAGAAATGGTATGGAGCTAACAGAAGCGGAAGATGTTAAGAAGAGGTGGCAAGAATACACAGAAGAACTGTACAAAACAGATATTCAAGACCCAGATGATCATGACGGTGTGATCACTCACCTAGAGCCAGACATCCTGGAATGTGAAGTCAAGGGGGCCTTAGGAAGCATCACTACGAACAAAGCTAGTGGATGTGATGGAATTCCAGTTAAGTTATTTCAAATCCTAAAAGATGATGCTGGGAAAGTGCTGCACTCAATATGCCAGTAAATTTGGAATACTCAGCAGTGTCCACAGTACTGGAAAATGTCAGTTTTCATCCCAATCCCAAAGAAAGGCAATGCCAAAGAATGCTCAAACTACCACACAATTGCACTCATCTCACATACCAGTACAGTAATGCTCAAAATTCTCCAAGCCAGGCTAAACAATATGTGAACCACGAACTTCCAGATGTTCAATCTGGATTTAGAAAAGGCAGAGGAACTTGAGATCAAATTGCCAACATCCGTTGGATCATCGAAAATCAAGAGTTCCAGAAAAACATCTATTTCTGCTTTACTGACTGTGCCTAAGCCTTTGACTGTGTAGATCACAACAAACTTTGGAAAACTTTGAAAAAGATGGTAATACCAGACCGCCTGACCTGCCTTTTGAGAAATCTGTATGCAGGTCAGGAAGCAACAGTTAGAACTGGACATGAAACAATAGAGAGGTTCCAAATAGGAAAAGGAGTATGTCAAGGCTGTGTATTGTCACCCTGCTTATTTAACTTATATGCAGAGTACATTATGAGAAACACTGGGCTGAATGAAACACAAGCTGGAATCAAGATTGCCAGGAGAAATATCAATAACCTCAAATAAGCAGATGACACCACCCTTATGGCAGAAAGTGAAGAAGAACTAAAGAGCCTCTTGATGAAAGTGGAAGAGGAGAGCGAAAAAGTTGGGTTAAAACTCAGTATTCAGAAAACTAAGATCATGGCATCCAGTCCCATTACTTCATGGCAAATAGGGAAACAGTGGCTGTTTGGGTCCAATATCACTGCAGATGGTGACTGCAGCCATGAAATTAAAAGACACTTAGTCCTTGGAAGGAAATTTATGACCAACCTAGATAGCATTTTCAAAAGTAGAGACATTAATTTGCCAACAAAGGTCCATCTAGTCAAAACCAAGGTTTTTCCAGTAACCATGTATGGATGTGAGTTGGACTCTAAAGAAAGCTGAGCACCAAAGAATTGATGCTTTTAAACTGTGGTGCTGGAGAAGACTTTGAGAGTATCTTGGACTGCAAGAAGATCCAACCTGTTTATCCTAAAGGAGATCTGTACTGAGTGTTCCTTGGAAGGACTGATGTCAAAGCTGAAACTCCAATACTTTGGCCACCTGATGCGAACAGCTGACCCATTTGAAAAGACCCTGATGCTGGGAAAGATTGAGGGCAGGAAGAGAAGGGGACAACAGAGGACGAGATGATTGGATGGCATCACTGACTCAATGAAGTTGAGTTTTGGTAGACTCTGAGTTGGTGATGGACAGGGTGGCCTGGCATGCTGCAGTCCATGGAGTCGCAAAGAGTTGGACATGACTGAGCGACTGAACTGAACTGAACTGTGGTGACTTCTTTTCTAATGTCCTCATGTTTAAAAAACTTCGTTCCTAGAATAACTCAGTTTCTTTGTGATGAGCTACTCCATTTACAAATCTTTAAATTTTATTTGGATTTTCCCAGGTGACTCCATGTTAAAGAGCTTGCCTGTAATGCAGGAGACACAGGTTCAACCCCTGTGTCAGAAAAATACCCTTCAGAAGGAAATGGCAACCTGCTCTAGTACTCTTTCCTGGGAAATCCTATTGACAGAGGATTACATGGGCTACAGTCTTTAGGGTTGCAAAGAGTCAGGAAAGATAGAGTGACTAAACAGAAGCAGCAGATTTTATTTGCTGTTATTTTACTCAGCATTTTTGCATCTATCTTCTTAAACAAAAATGGCCTGTAATTTTCCTCTTTTTGTTTGTCTCAGTTTTTTTTTTTTTTTTCCCAATCAGTTTTCTTGCCCTCAGATAATGATTTGAGAAGTGTTTTCCTTTTATCTAGTTTCATTTAAGTTTCTACTTTTGGCTTTGTTATTTTCTTTGGCTGTGCTTTCTGTGAATTTAGTTTACTTTCCTAAATTCTTGAGATAAATGCTTAGCCCATGGTTGTTTAGTTTTTCTTCTTTTCTAATAAATATACTTAATATTAAAAATGTCCTTCTGACATGACTCTAGCTGCAGCCATCAACTTCTGATATGTAGTCTTTTTTACCAATTTAAAATGCATTAAAAATTCTACTTTTACTTTTGATATTTTTCTTTGACCTACAGCTTCTCAATGGCCTCTTCCAGAATACATGCAAGTATATCTACAGATTTTCCTTATGAGTGTGTTTATCTAAATTGCTAGCCTACAATTATCAACAACAGCATTCTCTATGACTAATTTTGACTGTTCTTTGTATGCATGGATCCATAAATAATATATAATTTTTCTGTGGACTTTCAAATATATATTTGTATATACTGTTTTTATTTATATAAGATGTCAAATAAACATTGATCAAAAGATAACAGGCAGGGAATTATTAGTATCAGATAAAGCAGAACTAAAGGCAATATAGACTGAATATGAACAAAAATAAAAAAATAATTCACAAGGAATACATAGGAATCATAAGTTTGTGTACTACTGAAAATGTCATCGTATATAAAGCGAAAACTGACAGATTGTTCACAAACCGTCACTAATGATCATGATGAGAGATTTCAATTCAAGTGTAAGACACTCTATAAGTGAAACAAATAAAAGGAAGATGGTTAGGATATAGATTTTTGAATGAGACAATTACAAATAACAGGGCAGGGACTGGGTGGGTAAACAGACATAAAGAACTTTATAACAAGGAAATAACAAGCATACCTTCATTTCAAGTACACAGTAGACATTTATTAAAACTGATTCATGTCAATGTATGGCAAAAAATCACTACAATATTGTAATTAGCCTTCAACTAATAAAAATAAATGAAAAAAAATTGAGCTCATACATTTCACATTCTGTAATAAAAAATTGAATTAATGATTCAACAATAAATTGATAATGAAAATTAGAAAATTCATACATTTAAGAAGGCTCCTCTAAATTTCTTTTTTTTTTCTTTTCTTGAGAAACATCACTTTACTTACAAAGCTTCCTGTAGTTCACTTAGAATGAATTTGTCCTGCCTCTGGCCTCACATTCTTTTTCTTCTTATTTCCTGTTTCTCTGTATTTATATGTGTATATTTGCACCCTATTAATCTCTAAACATCTCCACACTCATATTTCACCATCGACAAGCAGAGAAACTGAACTATAAGAAAATCTCAAGACTTCTGCTGAATGACTCGATGGAAGGTAACATGGGCTTAGATATCCCTGAGGCTGGTCAGATGTTAACTCTAACAGTCCCTGTTACTGGGCCTGTGCTGAAAGGTAAAATAACTCTTGAGTGAGGCCTCACTAACTAAAAGATACCACAAAATGTCACAAATAAATAATAGTAGAATCTGAACAGAAGTGGATGGATTCATAGTGCCACAGAATTCTTAATATGACTAATTACAAACTTCCATGGCTTCCTACTAAATGTCAGAACAACTGATCAATTCAGTAGAATGAAAATCCTTCATACTTCTGATTGGAACTGAACTTTTCATTTCTAACTAGGTACACTTCTATTAGGTAGATCAATCATTCATTTATCTCTAAATATTCTTTTCCTTTATCATCATCTATTATTCCAAAACATCCTGGTTTTCTTTTTTTTTTATTCATTTTTTAAAATTAGTTGGAGGCTAATTACTTCACAACATTTCAGTGGGTTTTGTCATACATTGACATGAATCAGCCATAGAGTTACACGTATTCCCCATCCCGATCCCCCATCCCACCTCCCTCTCCACCTGACTCCTCTGGGTCCTCCCAGTGCACCAGGCCCGAGCACTTGTCTCATGCATCCCACCTGGGCTGGTGATCTGTTTCACCATAGATAATATACATGCTGTTCTTTCGAAACATCCCACCCTCACCTTCTCCCACAGAGTTCAAAAGTCTCTTCTGTACTTCTGTGTCTCTTTTTCTTTTTTGCATATAGGGTTATCGTTACCATCTTTCTAAATTCCATATATATGTGTTAGTATGCTATAATGTTCTTTATCTTTCTGGCTTACTTCACTCTGTATAATGGGCTCCAGTTTCATCCATCTCATTAGAACTGATTCAAATGAATTCTTTTTAACAGCTGAGTAATATTCCATGGTGTATATGTACCACAGCTTCCTTATGCATTCATCTGCTGATGGGCATCTAGGTTGCTTCCATGTCCTGGCTATTATAAAAAGTGCTGTGATGAACATTGGGGTGCACGTGTCTCTTTCAGATCTGGTTTCCTCAGTGTGTATACCCAGAAGTGGTATTGCTGGGTCATATTGCAGTTCTATTTCCAGTTTTTTAAGAAATTTCCACACTGTTCTCCATAGTGGCTGTACTAGTTTGCATTCCCACCAACAGTGTAAGAGGGTCCCCTTTTCTCCACACCCTCTCCAGCATTTATTGTTTGTAGACTTTTGGATAGCAGCCATCCTGACTGGCGTGTAATGGTACCTCATTGTGGTTTTGTTTTGCATTTCTCTAATAATGAGTGATGTTGAGCATCTTTTCATGTGTTTGTTAGCCATCTGTATGTCTTCTTTGGAGAAATGTCTGTTTAGTTCTTTGGCCCATTTTATGATTGGGTCATTTATTTTTCTGGAATTGAGCTTCAGGAGTTGCTTGTATATTTTTGAGATTAATCCTTTGTCTGTTTCTTCATTTGCTATTATTTTCTCCCAATCTGAGGGCTGTCTTTTCACCTTACTTATAGTTTCCTTTGTAGTGCAGAAGCTTTTAAGTTTCATTAGGTCCCATTTGTTTAGTTTTGCTTTTATTTCCAATATTCTGGGAGGTGGGTCATAGAGGATCTTGCTGAGATTTATGTCGGAGAGTGTTTTGCCTATGTTCTCCTCTAGGAGTTTTATACTTTCTGGTCTTACATTTAGATCTTTAATCCATTTTGAGTTTATTTTTGTGTATGGTGTTAGAAAGTGTTCGAGTTTCATTCTTTTACAAGTGGTTGACCAGTTTTCCCAGCACCACTTGTTAAAGAGGTTGTCTTTTTTCCATTGTATATCCTTGCCTCCTTTGTCAAAGATAAGGTGTGCATAGGTTCGTGGATTTATCTCTGGGCTTTCTATTCTGTTCCATTGATCTATATTTCTGTCTTTGTGCCAGTACCATACTGTCTTGATGACTGTGGCTTTGTAGTAGAGTCTGAAGTCAGGCAGGTTGATTCCTCCAGTTCCATTCTTCTTTCTCAAGATTACTTTGGCTATTTGAGGTTTTTTGTATTTCCATACAAATTGTGAAATTATTTGTTCTAGTTCTGTGAAAAATACCGTTGGTAGCTTGATAGGGATTGCATTGAATCTATAGATTGCTTTGGGCAGAATAGCCATTTTGACAATATTGATTCTTCCAATGCATGAACACGGTATGTTTCTCCATCTGTTTGTGTCCTCTTTGATTTTTTTCATCAGTGTTTTATAGTTTTCTATGTATAGGTCTTTTGTTTCTTTTGGTAGATATACTCCTAAGTATTTTATTCTTTTTGTTGCAATGGTGAATGGTATTGTTTCCTTAATTTCTCTTTCTGTTTTCTCATTGTTAGTATATAGGAATGCAAGGGATTTCTGTGTGTTAATTTTATATCCTGCAACTTTGCTATATTACTTGATTAGCTCTAGTAATTTTCTGGAAGTGTATTTAGGGTTTTCTATGTAGAGGATCATGTTGTCTGCAAACAGCGAGTGTTTCACTTCTTCTTTTCCTATCTGGATTCCTTTTATTTCTTTTTCTGCTCTGATTGCTGTTGGCCAAAACTTCCAACACTATGTTGAATAGTAGTGGTGAGAGTGGGCACCCTTGTCTTGTTCCTGATTTCAGGGGAAATGCTTTCAATTTTTCACCATTGAGAGTGATGCTTGCTGTGGGTTTGTCATATATAGCTTTTATTATGTTGAGGTATGTTCCTTCTATTCCTGCTTTCTGGAGAGTTTTAATCATAAATGAATGTTGAATTTTGTCAAAGGCTTTCTCTGCATCTATTGAGATAATCATATGGTTTTTATCTTTCAATTTGTTAATGTGGTATATTATATTTATTGATTTGCAGATATTAAAGAATCCTTGCATTCCTGGGATAAAGCCCACTTGGTCATGGTGTATGATTTTTTTTAATATGTTGTTGGATTCTGTTTGCTAGAATTTTGTTGAGGATTTTTGCATCTCTGTTCATCAGTGATATTGGCCTGTAGTTTTCTTTTTTTGTGGCATCTTTGTCTGGTTTTGGAATTAGGGTGATGGTGGCCTCATAGAATGAGTTTGGAAGTTTACCTTCATCTGCAATTTTCTGGAAGAGTTTGAGTAAGATAGGTGTTAGCTCTTCTCTAAATTTTTGGTAGAATTCAGCTGTGAAGCCATCTGGTCCTGGGCTTTTGTTTCCTGGAAGATTTTTTATTACAGTTTCGATTTCCTTGCTTGTGATGGGTCTGTTAAGATCTTCTATTTCTTCCTGGTTCAGTTTTGGAAAGTTATACTTTTCTAAGAATTTGTCCATTTCATCCAAGTTGTCCATTTTATTGGCATAGAGCTGCTGGTAGTAGTCTCTTATGATCCTTTGTATTTCAGTGTTGTCTGTTGTAATCTCTCCATTTTCATTTCTAATTTTGTTAATTTGGTTCTTCTCTCTTTGTTTCTTAATGAGTCTTGCTAATGGTTTGTCAATTTTGTTTATCTTTTCAAAAAACCAGGTTTTAGCTTTGTTGATTTTTGCTATGGTCTCTTTAGTTTCTTTTGCATTTATTTCTGCCCTAATTTTTAAGATTTCTTTCCTTCTGCTAACCCTGGGGTTCTTCATTTCTTCCTTCTTTAATTGCTTTAGGTGTAGAGTTAGGTTATTTATTTGGGTTTTTTCTTGTTTCTTGAGGTAAGCCTGTAATGCTATGAACCTCCCCCTTAGCACTGCTTTTACAGTGTCCCATAGGTTTTGGGTTGTTGTGTTTTCATTTTCATTCGTTTCTATACATATTTTGATTTCTTTTTTGATTTCTTCTATGATTTGTTGGTTATTCAGAAGCATGTTATTTAGCCTCCATATGTTTGAATTTTTAACAATTTTTTTCCTGTAATTGAGATCTAATCTTACTGCACTGTGGTCAGAAAAGATGACTGGAATGATTTCAATTTTTCTGAATTTTCCAAGACTAGATATATGGCCCAGGATGTGATCTATTCTGGAGAAGGCTCCGTGTGCACTTGAGAAAAAGGTGAAGTTGATTGTTTTTGAGTGAAATGTCCTATAGATATCAATTAGGTCTAGCTGGTCCATTGTGTCATTTAAGGTTTGTGTTTCCTTGTTAATTTTCTGTTTAGTTGACCTATCCATAGTTGTGAGTGGGGTATTAAAGTCTCCCACAATTATTGTGTTACTATTAATTTCCTCTTTCATACTCGTTAGCGTTTGCCGTACATATTGTGGTGCTCCTATGTTGGGTGCATATATATTTATAATTGTTATATCTTCGTCTTGGATTGATCCTTTGATCATTATGTAGTGTCTTTCTTTGTCTCTTTTCACATCCTTTATTTGAAAGTCTATTTTATCTGATATGAGTATTGCGACTCCTGCTTTCTTTTGGTCTCCATTTGCGCGAAATATTTTTTTCCAGCCCTTCACTTTTAGTCTGTATGTGTCTCTTGTTTTGAGGTGGGTGTCTTGTAGACAGCATATATAGGGGTCTTGTTTTTGTATCCATTCAGCCAATCTTTGTCTTTTGGTTGGGGCATTCAACCCATTTACATTTAAGGTAATTATCGATAGGTGTGGTCCTGTTGCCATTTACTTTGTTGTTTGGGGTTCACGTTTATACAACCTTTTTGCATTTCCTGTCTAGAGAAGATCCTTTAGCATTTGTTGAAGAGCTGGTTTGGTGGTGCTGAATTCTCTCAGCTTTTGCTTGTCTGTAAAGCTTTTGAATTCTCCTTCGTATCTGAATGAGATCCTTGCTGGGTACAGTAATCTAGGTTGTAGGTTATTCTCTTTCATTACTTTCAGTTCCTCTAAATTTCTAATAGAAGTTTTAAAATATTTTAAGTTAAAAATATAGTCATTAAATAATAAAATGTATCATATCTAAGATTATAACTGGAGTAAATTTACAGGCATAAGCCTAAATGCCTTTAGTAAAAATAACAGAATATTTGAAAAAAGAAAATGAGTTTAGCTCTTTGAACTCAAGAAGCTAGAAGCATAGCAAAAAACAAATTCTTTATTAGGGAGAAGAACATTTCAAAAACAAAATAAGAAATTAATGCAAAATGAGTCAAAGAAACCAAAGACCAACAAAATTAAATATGTTTATTTAGTGAACTAGAAGAATAGTCACACTTCAAATGAATGATCAAGAAAAACAAAAATATTTTAAAGTATTATGAACTAAACAAACACGATCACAGATACATCAGTTTATAAAATCATAAGAAAACACCATTGGGAAAAGTTTAAAAAAAATGAAAACTTGAATTTATTATAAAAATTTATAGAGAAATTAACTATAGCTGTACATATCAAGGTTAATAAATGCCAAAAACATAAGGTTAAGTTTTTAAAAAAGGGTAGAATGATACAATATGGTTTATAATTTATGAGACATTCATATTCATATTTTAAATTTCTCAGGGTAGTTTTGTTTTAGATGGATTTTGTCTTTTAGACCTAATTTAATAAATCATGATCTTTTCTTAATTGTTAGCTTTGTTAAATGTAAATCTATTACATTTATTATATTTTTTCATCATTTAGTCTTATTCCCATCATCTCATTTTGTGTTTTCTGTTCACATTCTTTTCCTTTGTTCCTTTTTCCTCCTACTTTCTTTTGAATCAATAAAAAATTTTAATCTATTTTGTTTTTCTTTAAAGGCCTAGAAACTCAGTTATATTATTATTTCACTAGGAATTCTGGAATGTTTTAACACATATTAAGTTAATTTTATTTTCTAACAAATTCTGTAGCTATGCAACATTTTTTCCCTATTCTCATACATAGTACAGAACCTCTCATATTAAAACTATACACTAATTGTTTTAGTCTGTCATCTCGTTATTGTTCGAATTACATTTCACATTCTAAAATACATAAATTTTTTTTCCCATCAATGAATAATTAAATTCATTGATACATTTTATTGATTTCTGAGTTCACCCCTCTGCTTGATGACAGTCTTTAATTTTTTTAAGAGTGAAAATCAACAGTCTTAATATTTACACATTTGAAAATCTCATCTTCATTCTTTTGGTTTAACTGGGTATAAAATTCTAGGTCACAGGTATTGACCTCAGCATCTTAAATAACACCACTGTCTTCTGGGGTTTCTTACTGCTAAAGAGAAATCTCCTGACAGTTTAAATGTCATTTTCTGCAAAAGTGTTTTGCCTCCAGGTTCAGGATTATTTTTAATATCTTCAGTGCTTAGTTCTAACTTTATGGTTTATCTTGCACACTTCTCAGAATTCAGTAATTTGTTATGAACATTTTTGTCTTTGTTCACTTTTAGGAAATTTATAGCTATATCTGTTCAGATATTGTTTCTTCACCATTTCTTCTAGCCTCTGATTCTGGAATCTCTCAGATCAGTCATCGATATTTCTTTGATGTGTTTCCTTATCCCTTAGAAATTTATTTTGCTCTTTGTGATGAATTCTTTGTGAATTCCTCAGTATAGTCATATAATTCATTAATTCTCTCTTTCTATCATGTTGCTTCATCTTTAGAATTGTTTCACCTAATGGGTGTTGTGTTTTTTCTTTCATTTCAATGACTGTATTTTTCACTTACAGAAGCCTGTGATTCAGTCTGTTTCATCTTCCCCTGGGCTTATTTAATTTATGTATGTATTAACATACCTACATTTTATTAACATATTGTATTTATGTTTTGTTTACATTTTATGGATTCTTTTTTTAAAAAAATATTTATTTGGCTGCACCAGATATTAGTTGTGCTACACAGGATTTTTGATCCTGTTGCAGCATGTGGTATCTTTAGTTGAGACATGTGGGATCTAGTTTCCTGACCAGGGCTCAAACTCGTGCCTCCTGTGTGGGGAGCATGGAATCTTACCATTGGACCACCAGGGAAGTCCCATTTTATAGATTCTTGCTCTTGGTAAATAAGAATTATTCTTTCATCTGAGACAGTCATTGTATTCCCCCATCCCTACAGTGCCCTAGTTCTGGGTAGCAAGACAGCAGTAGTTTTTTTGTTTTGTTTTGTTTGTCCCCCAGCTTTATTTTTTCATGAGCAGGAGAATACCTTGTCCGCTGTTTCCAGGCAGTGATTCTAGCTTTGGTCCTAATATCATCTAGTACTCTTAATTCCGCATAAGTAGCTGCTACAGCCTGAACCTGGACTTAACGGATTCAGTCTGGCTTACTGTTTTCTGTTCTATTTCTCATCTGTCCAAGAGTTTATCTTGATGGGCCTCATTGACAGGTATAATGCCTAATATTATATTTTACCTATTATTGCTGTGCATGTGGTAAAAATGTGAATTCTGCTCCATTTTGTGTGTGTTTGTAAATTTGTTATTAGATTGAAAATTATAAATAAAATCCTACTGGTTCCATGTGTGTTATTCCTCCAGATAAATTAATAGGGGAAAAATTCAGGCAAGTAACCAAGAATTCTTGGTAACAATGAGATGATCTGGAATGGAAATAAGGAAACCTTATTTGCCACTTACAGTTCTGCTTGTGGAATCAGGCAACCTTGGAATGATATCTGTGTCACTCTAGTTATCTGTCAAATGGGATTTGTTGTAGATATATAAAATGAATAAATTTTGAACAAATGTGGCCTCCAAATTTCTGATCTAATAGGTATCACTTACAACATTGTGGAATTCCATGGAATAATATCATATTTTATAAGAAAAACAGCCTTACTTGATCAGATAAGCTTGATAATTCTGTTTAAATGAAGGAAAACAGATTTGTTTACTGCTAGAATCCCAGAACCTTTAATGTACTCATGACTGGGAGTCTCCCTGAATGAGCCATCCATGTAACACTTTGCAAGGTCAACATGAAACAAGCAGGTTTTTGTTTTTCTTTTAGTTTTTGTTTTTGTTTTAGGTTTTTGTGGGACCTACCACAAATTCAGGGTCAGGATCTTATATTTGGAAAGAGAGAAATTAGCCAGTTAAGGAGAACAATTTCTTTGTTGTGCAAAAGCTTTTAAGTTTCATTAGGTCCCATTTGTTTATTTTTGCTTTTATTTCCAATATTCTGGGAGGTGGATCATAGAGGATCTTGCTGTGATTTATGTCAGAGAGTGTTTTGCCTATGTTCTCCTCTAGGAGTTTTATAGTTTCTGGTCTTACATTTAGGTCTTTAATCCATTTTGAGTTTATTTTTGTGTATGGTGTTAGAAAGTGTTCTAGTTTCATTCTTTTACGAGTGGTTGACCAGTTTTCCCAGCACCACTTGTTAAAGAGGTTGTCTTTTTTCCATTGTATATTTTTGCCTCCTTTGTCGAAGATAAGGTGTCCGTAGGTATGGGAATTTAAGCAAGGTGAAAAGACAGCCTTCAGAGAAGGGAGAAAATAATAGCAAACGAAGCAACAGACAAAGGATTAATCTCAAAAATATACAAGCAACTCCTGAAGCTCAATTCCAGAAAAATAAATGACCCAATCAAACAATGGGCCAAAGAACTAAACAGACATTTCTCCAAAGAAGACATACAGATGGCTAACAAACACATGAAAAGATGCTCAATATCACTCATCATCAGAGAAATGCAAATCAAAAACCTCAATGAGGTACCATTACACATAAGTCAGAATGGCTGCTATCCAAAAATCTATAAGCAATAAATGCTGGAGAGGGTGTGGACAAAAGGGAACCCTCTTACACTGTTGGTGGGAATGCAAACTAGTACAGCCACTATGGGGGAACAGTGTGGAGATTCCTTAAAAAACTGGAAATAGAACTACCATATGACCCAACAATACCACTTCTGGGCATACACATTGAGGAATCCAGATCTGAAAGAGACACGTGCTCCCCAATGTTCATCGCAGCACTGTTTATAATAGCCAGGACATGAAAGCAACCTAGATGCCCATCAGCAGACAAATGGATAAGGAAGCTGTGGTACATATACACAATGGAATATTACTCAGCCAGTAAAAATAATACATTTGAATCAGTTCTAATGAGATGGATGAAACTGGAGCCCATTATACAGAGTGAAGTAAGCCAGAAAGATAAAGAACATTACAGCATACTAACGCATATATATGTAATTTTAAAATATGGTAACGATAACCCTATATGCAAAACAGAAAAAGAGACACAGAGGTACAGAACAGACTTTTAGACTCTGGGAGAAGGCGAGGGTGGGATGTTCAGAGAGAACAGCATTGAAACAAGTATACTATCAAGGGTGAAACAGATCACCAGCCCAGGTTGGATGCATGAGACAAGTGTTCAGGGCTGGTGCACTGGGAAGACCCAGAGGGATGGGATGGGGAGGAGGCAGGAGGGGGAACCGGGATGGGGAACACATGTAAATCCATGGCTGATTCATGTCAATGTATGGCAAAAACCACTACAGTATTGTAAAGTAATTAGCCTCCAACTAATAAAAATAAATGGGGGAAAAAAAAAGAACAAGTTCATGGGGCTGTACTAATGGGCCATGAAGTGCTAGATTCTCTTCTTACGGATGGCTACTTTAACTACTTAATTAGGTTAGATGAAGCCAGGACTTCTATTTCTTAGAAGGGAGCAGATGTCATTTGCCTGTTTTTATCCAACATAATGATAAGTAACCTGGACTACAAAGAGTTTTCAAATAGCACTGGTCAGCAATTTCAGTAATTATAGGATTTGGGGGATGATTTTTAAAATGAAAGTGTCCTAAATCTAAAATATATGCATTAGTAGATATATTTTTAGTTATTGAGTCAGGCATATGTCTTAAAAAGCAATATTTAGATATAGTTTGTATACTTACATCTATATCTATCCTTATATACCTATAGTAAGCTTAATTTGCTCTATTATTTGAATTAATATTTTTATACATTTGTATCTTTCTTATAAGCTGCTATCTGGCTAATCTCTTGAGTTCCTATACTGTACTTTCTTAAAATTTGAAACCATTTCTGAGAAACCCTTGGTAAATATCCTCATTGTTTGCTGTGAAGTGAGATGTGAGAACAGAGAGAGATTGCAACACAAGCTGAGACTGAGTTCTTAAATCCTCCTTTAGAGATACTTCCCCTCTGGCAATTCCTCAGACAAGAGCAAAAAAAAAGTGAAGTCATAAATTTGGAATTTTAGAATCATTTTAAGGGACCCCAGAGGTCATTGACTTAATATTGCTGCTTTCTGATGGTAATCTGTAATAATCATTTAAAAGATGCTTGTAGCCTGTATCATTATTTCTGATGACTTTAAAATATAACAAGCAATACCCTAATTAATTAATTTCCATAATATTTATTTTCTTGCCTTTTGCCTCATTTATCCCCAAGCATCATAAGAACATAAAAGAAAAAAAAAAGTTCTATAGTTGAATAAAGTAATTTTTTCATTCTTAGTTGCTTAATATGCTCTGCCCACCCTCACCTCCCTTGTCTCCAAAAAAAGAAGGATTCGAGTTGGCTTAGGGAAGAAAGGCTCCCTAGCAAAAGCAGAATGAAGTTGAGACATCAAATGCCCTCATGATCTGACCCTAACTTAGCCCTCCAGCTGCAGCTCTTATGACTCTGTCTTGAAGTTTATATTCCATCAGCACTTAATCTCATGCAACTGACTCATGGTTGAGTCTGACTTCTCCATCTGCAGGAATGGTCTCTCTTCTTTCCCATGGTCGGCTTGGCTCTTGGCCTGGTGAACTCCCACTTGTTCTCTAAAGCTCCCTAAGCAAGACTAGGGACTTCCCAGATGGTCCAGTGGTTACGACTCCACGCTTCCACTACAAGGGGCTCGGGTTTAACCCCAGGTTGGGGAACTAAGATCCTACATGCCATGTGGCCAAAGAACAAGTGTACAATAAAAATAAAAGTGCCTAAGCGAGCGCCTTGCTGAAACTCTTGGGTGGATAATTGCCTGTTTCTGGACTCTTACAATATCTCATACAAAGGCCTACCTTGGCAAATTCTGTAATGCATTATGTTTATGTGTTTTTCTCCTCCTTGTTTGAAAAGAAGAGACACATCTCATTCTTCTTGTCCCCAGTATATAGCACAGTAAGTGCCCAGTTCATGTTTACTGGGCTCATGAGTGCCATGTGGGGCAATTGCACAATAAAATATTTTGGAGTTAGGTAGGTAAACTCCACTAAAATGAAGATTAAAAGACAAAGCTTTTTAAACAATGAAGAAGGTTCAAAAGATTGGAGATAGAAATTTCTGAAGGCTTTGGTGGAGGGTAATTGCTCTCTTGTATCACTGGGGTATTGATGTGTTCAATATAAATGAATTTATTGTATGTGATTCAGTGGGTAAGTTACATGATGAGTAGGATTAAGAAGCTGACTCTATTCTGGCCCTGCAGTTGACTCTATTCTTATAGCAAACTGCATTGCCTTCATGGTTCTCTACAGTATTCCACAACTCAAAATAGGTTCTTTTTCTTTGGATGTATTTTCAGAGTACATGGCACAGTACAATCTCTCTGGCTTACAGACTGGCTTGAAAAGTGGATTTGCTATTGCTGTTGTTGAGTCACTCATTCATGTTTGACTCTTTGCGATCCCTGGACTGCAGCATGCCAGACTTTGCTGTCTTTCACTATCTCCCTGAGGGTGCTCAAATTCATGTTCATTGAGTCAATGATGCCATCCAACAATCTCATACTCTGTTGCCCCCTTCTCCTCTTGTCCTCAGCATTTTCCAGTATCTGGATCTGTTCCAGTGAGTTGGCTCTTCACATCAGGTGGCTAAATTATTGGTTTCAGCTTCAACATCAGTCCTTCCAATGAATATTCAGGGTTGATTTCCTTTAGGGTTGACTGATTTGATCTTCTTGCAGTCCAAGGGACTCTCAAGAATTTTCTCCAGCACCATAGTTCAAAAGCATCAATTCTTCTGCTCTCAGCCTTCTTTATGGTCCAATTCTCACATCCAAACATGACAATTGGAAAAACCATGGCTTTGACTATTTGGACCTTTCTTTGCAAAGTGATGTCTCTGCTTTTTAATGTGCTGTCCAGGTTGGTCATAGTTTTCCTTCCAAGGATTTGCTATAGGATAAATTAAATTCTGAATATGGTGGTAGAAAAGGACCCAAGAGATTTTTCAAATCTACCATTTGCTGTGAGTTGACCTTGGGATTATATGAGATTTCAGGCTCTCTACTCTTAGCCCCTGAAGACAGTGACTGAGTTTTATTAGCATTAAGTGTTAGGCTGTTTAGAATGGTTTAGGCTGTTCTCAGCAGCACAAAGTCCATGCTTAATAAATGTTCAATGCCTGACATGCTCATCCAACAATTTGTGCATCAAAGAATAATTTGTTAATTATTATTACAGTGATCTCTATATTTGTTTTCTGACTCAGAATTCCCAGTGTTTCCCATAAATATAAATATGAGATATTTTGCTGCTGATAGTATTTTGTTCAAAGATAAAAGATATGTTGACCTAAATTAACTACAGAAAGCCAAGAACATCAACTGGGGCTTTAAAAAATTATCTTGCTTCCCTTACAGACACTTTGATCTTAAAGTATCATGCTGTCTGTAATCTCCTTACTTCTTAATCCCACTGACTGAAAATATCAATATTCTAGCAGGCTCAATGGCAACCCACTCTCCAGTACTCTTGCCTGGAAAATCCCATGGACAGAGGAGCCTGGTGGGCTACAATCCATGGAATTGCAAAGAGTCGGACACGGCTGAGTGACTTCATTTTCACTAGCAGGCTCAAGTGGGATGTTTCTGTGGAGATGAACGGGGGTCAGGGGAGGGGGAGGAAAAGGCAGGAATAGAAACCAGATCTGTTATCTTGAGCTCTCTCTCAACTGCCAAACTTTCATATATGAATTCTTACTTGACTTTTCTCTTTGGAGGTTTAATTGTTGTTTGAAATTTGCGATATCTAAAAATGAAATTTTTTGTTTTCTCCACTTCAATGACTTCTGATCCTGTCATTTCTCACCATCTCATTAGCATGAGCTTCATCTTCCTCTCTGACCTCCAATCTTTACTCTTTCTTTACTGCTGCCTTCTAAACCATCTGCAACCTCAATAGCTTTTGCCTTCAATGTAAATGAGAATCTGACATTTCCTTGTCCCTCTACAGCCACCATTCTAATCTAAGCAAGCAAAATCCCTCACCTGGACCACACACTAGCTGACCAACATATTTGCTTGTTTTACCTTTCCCCTATGTCTCTTATTTTTAATGGCATCTCAATAATCCTTTTCAAGTTTAAGTCAAGTTATGTCTTGTCTCTTCTCAGAAGCCTCCAATAGCTTCCCGTCTCTTCCAAAGTAAAATTCAAAGTCTGTCCCATAGGAGACCAGCCATTGGAGGATCTCATTTTCTGTGCTTTCTCTCTGGTCTTCAAGCACATTGCATCCCCTCCTTTCTCAGGAATTTTGCACTGAACTCCCTCTGCTAGAATGCTGTTCTCCAGGTGTCCTCCTATCTCACTCCCTGATCTCCATCCTGTCCAGGTGTTATTGCATTATTGGGGCTTTTTTTTTAAACCTGTCTACCTAAAATAATGACCCCTTCACCCCCATCACTCCCTGACTCCCTCCATTACTATGCTTTTTTATTCCCTTTATTATCTGTCATACAATATATTTACTTGCTTTTTTTTTTTTTTTTTTTACCTTCTATTTCTCTTAATTGAGCATAAATTCCATTTGGTAATAATTTCTTTTCCTCTGTGCTTTGTCCTCACATTCCAAGCATTGGACATAGCGAACACCAAGTAAACATTCATTGACAAAGTGAATTTGCTTGAAAATGATTAACAAAGAATGTCCTTGTACATCGACTCATTTGCCCCTCCTAAGGAGCCCATGGTAATAATGGGTCAGGAATACTTACTTCTGTGGTGAAAAAATTAAAAAAAAAAAAAGACTGCAAGAGTATCTTTAGAATTCTTGACAAAGACCCACAAAAGTCTAGAAAAACAATAGAGGGCACTGCCAAGTCTAAGACATAGGGTGTCTCACAAAACCAGAATGCAGCAACATGCCAGAAGGGTCTCAATCGAGGCTGGGGGATGGGAACACTGTCAAGGTGAGTTTGGCTTCTTCCCTAGGAAGGCATACGAACACACGAGACTCAGTCTCCCTTTCCAATATTGCCTCTTCTCTTCTTTCTACGTTATTTTCTCCCTGCAAATTAGGTTTTTCTGTTATTTTGTCCATATGACAGAATGACACTTTCCATAGCTTACCTTTTATCAACCCTGTTGGAGGAGAAAATCTGATGAATAAGGTCTAATTTGCTGTGGGTAAGGAGTATGCAGACAAGATGGACATTGCTTCTCAGAAAAATAAGAATCATTTCAAATTGGTCATATGCCCCTAAAAATATCTGTTTAGAAGTAGAAAAAGCATATCCCCAGAGTAACACATTGAAGGAGGGTAGAGGCTGGACTTGAAGTGGTTTCTTTTCTCCCTAATCTTATGCTTTTCAGACTTCTCCATATGTACTCTTTAGTGAGTTACCTGTGAAACTTCTATATACCTTCGATGACCATTAGTGACATTGGCTAGGTTAAAAAGACAAAAAGGGCCTAATTTAACATTTAAATTAAAATTTAAGGAGGAGAAAAAAATAGCATATACGAAGGGGAACTTTGGTATTCTGAGACCCCAACCCCGATTATCGTGCTGTTGGAAAGATGACTGCGGCAGCTTGACCACTTGCTCAGTCTGCTCTTCATATCCAGGGTGCTGGAGAGTGTGGGGGTACAGAAGTACTTGCCTCTTTTGTGTTTCCAGAGAGTGTACCTAGTGGAGCATCAAGGGCATTGGTCTGGCATAATTCCAGCACTGGCGAGCATAATCCTTCTCTGTGAAATATTTATTTTATCAAATTTATTTCAACTTCATTCCTTTCTCAGAAAGGAGTGGAGGCAGCTCAGTGGTACTATTGCTTTATAAAAAATGTAATTTACTTTCCTTTTTGCCCAGAGTTAATTTAGCCCCATTGTGTCCTTGCCCCAAGTTCATGGGAATGTGACTTCACTAGGGAAGAATCCACATAAAGACTGTACATTATACTTTAATGTCAGAAAGGTGGATGAGTTGACATCTTAGAATGGAGAGTGTATCACCCTTTTACTAAGAGATGTAATAGCAGAAACAGTCTTGACTGTGGAAACTGCCATAATAACAGCTCTGCTCATTTTTTATTGATGATGGATAAAAATTCTCATAATACTGAAGCACAGTAACTTGCTGGAATATAGCTTCAGGCTGCCCCTAGGGCAGACTTTATTTATGCATCCCTACTTTCACTATTTGTAATGATAATGATGATAATAATATTAACAATAATGATAATAAATATAAGTACTTTCTGAATTACAATAGGAACTAGAAGTTTCAGCTGTTTTCACCTTGACCTACTCTGCTGTATCTTCTTTTTAAAGATGTAATGCAAGAAACACCATTATAATCCTCACCATTGTTCTGGTTACTAATAGACCTGTGCCAGCAATTTGGAACAGAAAGTGAAATCTGCCCACTGTGGGTTTTGCTGGTTTTGCAACTCTTATTGTAGCCTTTTTAAAAATTATTAATTTATAAAGTGCCCTGAGCCTTAAGGAATATAAGCAACTGAGCAGGCTGAGGGAATAAAGTTACATAAATCACTATTAAGTTAGTAGCATAAACCATAGTGACCCTACGATGGCTCAATACAGTAGTTGTGGAGAACAGGCACAACCAGAAAGTTTCAAAAATCTAAAAAGGAAGTTTATTTTAAAATACATCGATTTGTATCATAATTTATAAAAACAGTTAAAAATGGGGATTAATGGAGAACCCAAAGAATCAACAAAAACCAGTAAGATCAGGATAATGTATAAAATTCTTATATAATTTGATATTTTGAGGACTTCAGAAATGTTGATGAGTGACCAAATTGTAATCAGGATAACAAGGACAAATCACAAGTGATAATCATGCTTTCCTTGAGCTGGGCGTGCAGCCCACTCAGACTTATGAAACTCATCACTGCATTTATTTGTTTGGTTGTTTTTACTGGCATATAATTGCTTAACAATATTGTGTTAGTTTCTGCTGTACACCAGCATGAATCAGCCATACGAATACATACATCCCCTCCACCTTGGCCCTGCCCGCCACCTTCCCGACTCCCCACTCTGAGTCGTGACAGAGCACCAAGCTGAGCTTTCTGTGCGTTATAGAACTTTCCACTAGCTGGCTATTTCACACGTGGTAGTGTATATATGTCAATCCTGATCTCCCAGTTCATCCACCCTCTACTTCCTCCACTGTGTGTCACCTGTTCATTCTCTATGTCTGTGTCTCTATTCTGGCCATGGAAATAGGTTCATTTGTACCATTTTTCTAGATTCCACACATATGCATTAATAGACAATATTTATTTTTCTCTTTCTGACTTACTTCACTCTGTATGACAGACTCTAGGTTCATCTGCATGTCTACAAATGACCCAATTTTTTTCCTTTTTATGGCTGAATAATATTCCATTATATATATGTACCACATCTTTATCCATTCATCTGTTGATAGACATTTAGATTGTTTTCAGGCCCTGGCTATCGTAAATAGTGCTACAATGAACATTGGGGTACATGTCTCCTTTTGAATTACAATTTTCCCAGGAGTGAGGTTGCTGGGTCATATGGTAGTTCTATGTATAGTTTTTAAGGAGCTTCCATATTGTTCTCTTTAGGCTATATCAATTTATATTCCTACCAACAGTGCAAGAAGGTTTGCTTTTCTCCAAACCCTCTCCACCATTTGTTACTTGTAGATTTTTTTTTTTTTTTTGGATGATGGCCATTCTGACTGGTGTGGGGACACCTCATTGTAGTTTTGCTGTCCAGAACACTGTGTATAGTATAACTTTGTCAGGTGCAATGGGAGGAATTTCTGTCTAATCTTAGTACCAGCAACAGTAGTACTTCTGAGTAATGGGTTCATTTCATATTTAATGGTCTCTGGGAACTATCTAATTGACCACATTTCCCTTTTCATACTGGTAAGAAGAGAGAAAAATTCTCATTTATAGCGTTCCCAAAGCAGTGTATAGATCCATATAGTAAGTGTCTTCTTATCATTTCTGAATTCACTTTATGTTCCTCTAACATGTTTTTATTATGTTTAGTTAGCTTTATACATCTCGTTAACTGCCTTACTTAAATCCTTTCTGGAATGAATGTGGGAGTTAGGGAGGAAGGGAAAAGGGGAGAAATTTGAAAATTTTAGACTTTGACATAAATATAATTTTCTATTACAAATTGTAAAATCTATTTTTTCTGTATTTACAAAAGAGGTAACTAAATTCCCCTTAAGGGATTCATATCCTTAATGCTAAATACCTTTGATAGTAAACATCAGTTTTAGCTTGTATCATGTTCATGGACATAACCGTATTAATCCACATTGAATATTACCATGGGGTTTAATACTGTAGGATAGTTTCTTAATAGGTTTCTAGCCTCTGTTCCAATTTATTCCTCTATAAAATGGCAGTAATTGCATGTACCTTGAAGGCTTGTGAAAATTAAAGATAATCTCTATGAAGAACAAATCTTAACCTTTTTGTCCCTAAACGTTCTAATCTGTGAAATGGGTATAAAATAGTACCTATGTCACAAGTAGGTTTGCAAAGATTAAATAAGAAGACATAGTAACAAATTTAGGAAAATTCCCAGTATAGTATAACTGCTATTCTTATTATTGTTATTATTTCTCATATTTTCATTTTACAAAACTTTTATAAATACCCCAAATTAATTTCTCCAACTTAAAGGTTGGAAATAGAGGTTTACTGAAATAATCCATAGTAGGCTTCTTAAATGGTCTTAAAATGGCCAGGTTTTAAAAGTCACTTAGCCTATCAATGTCTCCTTGGACTTCTCTGTTTACATTGATCCTAAATAACACAAGCTCAGCTACTGTGGTACTGTAGTTGTCAGCTGGGTGATTTTGACCCTTCCCCACCCACTCCTTAATGCTAAACAACTTTGATCGTAAATGTCAACTTTAATTTGTACCATGTTAAGGGTACATTTGACAGTGCCTGGAGTCATTTTTGATTGTCGTAGCTGGAGAGGATATGCTCATGGCATCTAGTGAGTAGAGACCAGAGAGGCAGCTGAACATCCCAGAATACACAGGATTGGCCTGACACCAAAAAGTGATCTAGCCCTGACTGTCCACAGTGCCCATGGTTGAAAAATCCTGGTGTAGATTTTTTTTTTTCTTGGCCAAAAGGTGAGTAACAGAAGGAACTGTTAGAAAACTGGTGCCATTGAAATCTTTCTCATTCAGTTACTGCTGTTTCTGCATTTCCTCCAGATTTTAGTTTTCAGTTTAGCTTAATCACAAGCTTAACGAATACAGTAAGAAAATTAGGGAATGTATCATGGTATAGTTTAAAAAATTCTGGCAACTGTCATTACCCACTTGCCTCTAAATGTATAAACAGTTCTATCTTCAAAAAGTCACTTAGACCCAAATGAAGAATCTCAGAAAGAGCTGTCAGAGTCCACTTCTAGCACACATCCTAGAGGAACTCTCATGTATGTGAGTCCATGGGGCTATGCAGAACAATATTTTGGTAATGATGAAAAGTTTCTAAAGACCCATAAAAAGGAAATGAATAGAGAAAATAAATTTAAAAATAAGTGAACTAGATATGTTTCAAAGTGGATAGAGGTCAAACACAATCTGAGTGAAAAAAAACAAGTTATAAAACAGCTTGTTAGGGTACCAACATTTCTGTAAGAATTTTTTTTACAGGAGGATAGGCAGGCCATGGAACTTTCCTGATCAGGGATAGAATCCGTGTCTCCTGCATCAGAAGTGCTGAGTCTTAGTCACTAGACCACCAGGGAAGTCCAAGAGTCTTAAAAGAAAAAACAAAACAAAAGAAAAAAACAAATATCAGCAGTTAGGATTGTGTTTGGTTGTGTTTGCAGAAATTTAGTGGCAGTGGCTTAACCAAATCAAGGTTTACAATTTTGTCCTGTAAGAGTTCAACCGAAGGAGATCCATATGAAGGCAGCTCCAAGAAGCCATCAGTCAGGTCCCACAAAGTGAAGGGATGGAGCGCTTATACAATCAATCAGTTTTTGTGGTCCAGAGAAGACTCTTGAGTCCCTTGGACTGCAAGGAGATCCAACCAGTCCATCCTAAAGGAGATCAGTCCTGGGTGTTCATTGGAAGGACTGAAGCTGAAGCTGAAACTCCAATACTTTGGCCACCTGATACGAAGAGCTGACTCATTTGAAAAGACCCTGCGCTCGGAAAGATTGAGGGCAGGAGGAGAAGGGGATGACAGAGGATGAGATGGTTGCATGGCATCACTGACTTGATGGACATGAGTTTGGGTAAACTCTGGGAGTTGTTGATGGACAGGGAGGCCTGGCTGCTACGGTTCATGGGGTCACAAAGAGTCGGACACAACCGAATGACTGAACTGAACTGAGCTGACTGTGGTCCAGAAAGGGGACAGGGTATATGATGATCACTTGTAAATATGTTTAGTTAGTCAATTTCTGATGGAGAGCTTGACAATAGTTTTCTGGGGTCCTCAAACCTGCAACCAGAGTTCCTTCCCTAAAGCTCATTCTATCTTTCTTTTATCTTCAAGGTGATGAGAGCTTCCATGACACACAGTGCATTCATGCATCAGGTCCATAAATAGGAAGGGTAGAAGGTGACTCTGAATCTGAATCTGAATATACACACTCTTACCAAGAAAATGATGGTTTTATTCCAGAAGCTTCATCTTCTGAAATTCTGCTTCCACCTCCTCAACCAAAACTAGGTCATATCCTCTCCTCTGCTCCCCTCCCCTCCCCTGTTTAGCTGTACAAGAGCCAGAAGGGGATGATGAATGGCCTTCTTGGACACTGATTCCTGGGCAAGACCAGGGTCCTGATAGAAGAGAAGAGAGGAATGACAATGATTAGGTGGACAAACAGAATCATCTGCCTTGAGTATTACAAAATGTTTAAAGATGGGTAGTGAAGATATAAAAACATGGGCTGGGAGAATATATCCCAAATTTATGAGAGTGTGTGCCTCTCAGGAGGGAGAGAGAATCCCATTGAGAAGGCATACAAAGTGGATTTATTTATGTGTTTAATTTCAAAGATTTCTGAAGCAGATATGATAGAATATGAAATTTTAAAAATCTGCATCTTCAGTATATGAAACATATACTCTGTTCTATTATGTAAGTTTTCTAAGTTAAGGAAAAATCTCATAACTTTTGTTAACTGGTAAATTACTTGGGGTGGTGGTATGTATTCTTTTGTCTCAAGAGAAAGACAGACATGAATGAATCTGCCCAGATAATGAGACAAGTGAGGACTGGGATGAAAATTGGAGGGAGCAGCATCCTCACTGGCCACAGAGTTGGACAGTCCTTGGAAGCGCCAACCCCCAAACCCATATTGCATACGGCTTCCCTCAGGTGAATACTGTGAAACAATTAACTAGGATTTAAGCAGAACCATGGGGAAATATTTTTAAGTATTCATGATTCATCTCGTTCTCAGTGAAAGTCAGCATAAAAGCTTACACGTACAATGTTTCCAAATAGCCGACTGTCCTAACGTTTTCTTTCATAAGAGGAAGGTCACATGGGATACTCATACAAGAGGTGCTTTTATGAAAGGCACTTTATCCACTCCAGCACCACCACCAAAAAAAAAAAAAAAGTGTAATGAATTATTTTCCAAAGCTGATGATTTCAGAGCACTCATTTTCATGAAAGTCAAAGTCACCCCCACTCAGTAATGAATTCCTTTTGGATGCAATTCAGACTTTCCAAGGTTACCAATTCATATTTTACAGAAAAAAAATTATTACCAGTCTTCAAGAGATATGCATGAGAAATTGAGGAACAAAAAGTTGAGGAAGCCAAAGTCCCAGGATGAGGTGACTGGGCATTTCCTGAGCACTTGAAGAGCTTCTTTTCATACCAAGGAAGAAGCCAGTTTAGAATAGGTTTTAATTTATGTAAATGAAGAAGTCAGAGAAAGAATAAAAAGGAAGACTTAGTGATTTTCTTTCACTTTCCCCTGCTGCAGACTCATGGCCCTGTGGCCTAAAGTGCTTCTACAGAAGAGGAAGAGCTTGGAAAGGAGAAGGTGGGGAAGATTCTGTGTCAGGGAAACCCAAACGGCCCTCTCTAAAACAATCCCACATCTTCCCTGTCACAGTGTCTTTTACTAATTCGTCTAAGGAAATATGGTAGGGGTTTCCACATGGGAAGGAAGAAAAATGAGTTCTATTTTTTCTAATTCCATTAAATACAGAAAAGGAGACAATAAAAAGAAAACTGTATGGCATAATTAACCCCAGGACCACAGAAACAACAGGAGCAATTTTCTTTGAACAAATGTAGACAACACAAATCTCTCTTTGGGAAGAAGCAGGCAAATTATTGGGTTGTCTGAAAAGTTAATCTGGATTTTTCCACAGCATCTTGGCTAAATAAACTTTTGGCCAACCCAATACTTTAATATTCCTGAGGATTGGAGTTCTTGGGAGCAAATCAGTTTAGGGCCCAAAGAACCAAAGTGGTAGTTTTGTCCCATTCTGATGACACTAACAGATGTTCTTGTCATCTTATGGAAGAGGCTTGGACCCACTTCCAGGGACAGCAGGACAATTTTGCTGGTCAAAGCTAAGTTTGGAAAATTTCAGACCAATGGGAAAAGCGAATCTATTTAGATTGTGAAGTAGGTTTGTGCTCACTGCTGCTCAATGATGGATAGAATCATTTTGTATTGTATTCCTGCCTGTGGAGCTGAACTTTTGAACTTGAGCTGTCATTCAGACCCAAAGATATGACGTTTTCTAGCCTTTTGGCCACCCTGAGTGCTCATTTCCTCAGTTGTTTAAGAAAACAAAACAACAAACCTTGCATCCAGAATGGTTGTGAGGATTAAAATAGTTTGTGTGAAAGCTTTGGGTAAACTCTGAAATGTTGAGAAAAGAAGATATCTTAAGGGTGTTATAAATGCTATGTTATTAGCAGGAAACTAAACATGTTTAATTTTTTGTTCTGTTGCATGTTATTTTGCTTTTGTGCACAGGTCATTTGATCTTGAACACGCCATTCACAAGAGTAAACCTAGGATGCCCCTTCCCTTCTTCCAGCTTTCATTTCTTTGCCTTCAAAGAGGTAAGAAGATCTAACATCCCTTCAAGCTCAAAGGCTCCAAAGCTATGTGACTCAAAGTACAAACAAAGAGCAGAATCTATCTTGAGTAAAATCCTGTGTGAGCTAATCGGAAAGGAAATCAACAGCATGACATGAGTAAAAGAGTATCGTTAAGGCAATTGAAGCTAAAACATAGAAATTGGTTGATATTTGCTTTGGTTTCTCCATGAAATTAGAGAAATGAGGTCTGTATCCTTTGGAAGATTTTGATCGAAAAGAATATTTTCACTAAGTTTTCGAAAAGTCATGAGGCAAGGATGAATTCTCTGATAGCTGCTCAGATAGTTCCTGAACATTCTGCCTTTAAGGGACTGGAGCTTTGATGAATGTGGCTGTCACCCCCAGAGGTGTCATGCACAGGATAACAAATGTCTCAGCACTGGGATGTTCAGTCTTCTGAGTAAGAACACAGAGCACACAGATTCGAGGGAAGCTGATTTTGCTTGGTGCTGAGTTTGCATCTGGGCTGGTAGGTGTGCAGTTTTCAAACAGGAATTACAGGATGCTGTAGATCACTGGTACTCAGGCTATGAAGAGGCGTGTGTGTGCCAAAGATCCAGGGATGTCTGAGAGCTCAGTCAGGTCTGACTCAACAGCCTCGAGAGTAGAAGCAACAGCAGATCCAGAAATACCAGCCACAGCAGCTCAGGCTGCTAATTCTCAAGCCAAAATACACTGGGCTGAATGAACTTTTTTTTGTCACATCTGATTCAGCAGCGTGCAGCTTAATGGACTGCTTCCCCTGAGAGAAGTGGTGGACATCTGCTCTTAAATATGACTGACATTTTCCCCACTTAGCATTTTCTCTAAAGCTTTTGTGTCCTAGATTGCTGAAGTTTAATCTTAAACTTTTTGCAGAGTTAATGAAAAAGGTTGCAATCTGCAAGTATAGACCCTGTGTGTCTTCCTTTTCTGAGTTTGTTTTTGCTGTGATGGAGATTGCCAGAATGTGATGTGCCCACTAAGTCTTCCTTTCAGCCCACTGAATCTGTAAAAATAAATGTCACTGCTCCCTCACATGTGACAGATGAGCATCTTTTGTCCTGGACATGTACTGGAAACACACTTTAGGTGATTCTGAAGGTCCAAACAGTGCTTTCAAGTCTTCTGTGGTGCTTTTGCATGAGCAGTGTACCACCACTTTGAGCCTGGAAATATGGCTGAGTTCAGACAAAACCTCTCCAGAACAGCTGCATCCTTTGAAAAGAAGAGAAAAGATTATCTCCAAAATCATTCCAGGTCCACGATGAGCTCTTGAAATATTAGAGGGGTCCTACAGTGACTGTCCCACAGTGATTAACAGCCATCACCTACAAAACATGTTTTCAAACAATAAACAACTTTCATTTCTTTTAAATTGGCCCTCTCAGATCTCCTTTCTTTTTTGCATCCCCTCTAATATTTCCAAGTATATGTTGGGAGCTTGGCTGGAAACTTAGGTCCTACACAAAACCCAGAGAGAACTAAAATGAACCCTTCACAGGCATGAAGACAGGTGATAGGGCATGAAGTTTTGGCAAGATATAGTACCATTTGTGTGTGTGTGTGTGTGTGTGTGTGTGTGTGTGTAAAAGCAATATAAATTTCCTCAAAAGCAAAGGTGATGACTTATTCATTTGTATGTCCCTCGCATAGTTGGCAGTGGCTTATATGTGATAGACTTTAAAAGACATTTGTTGAGGCCATTGATCAGTCATAGGGCAAAATATTATTCTACAGATACTGTAAGAGTCAACATGGAGCATAGGCAAATGAAGAAAGCAAGGTCCCAATTCCAGAGTTTCCACAGAGTTAGGTTCCAGGCTTCAAACTCACAAAAACCCTAAAACAGGTAATAAGATTTAATTAGTATATTATCCCATTTATATGAACTCATCTAGCTAGCTAGCTAGTTAGCTAGTTGTCATCTATCTATGTCTATCCATCTATCTATCTATCCATCTATCATCATTTTTCTACCTGAAATAAAATATTCATGAAAGAATGATTATTATTTTTAATGATTAATGATGAACATTTCAATAAAGTGGGATCCCATGTGATTTTTGCCCTCTTACTTTTCTATATGTTTGAAATCATTGCATTGAGCATGTATGATTTGTATAATCAGAGAAAAGCAGCAAAATTCTATTCACTATGCAAAAAAAGAAATAGGGTTCAGCAAATATGTGAATGAGGTGAGTCAAAGATGACAACTAAGATGGAGCCAAAATAACTGGAAGGTTGGTGGTTTTGTTAACAAACATTATGGGCTGAAGAAAAGGGCTGATTTCCCTGATGACTCAGTGGGTTAAGAGTCTACCTGCAATGCAGGAGACACGGGTTCTACCCCTAGATTGGGAAGCTACCCTGAAGGAGGAAATGGCAACCCACTCTAGTATTCTTACCTGAAAATGCACAGAGGAAACTGGCGGGCTGCAGTCCAAGGGGTTACAAAGAGTCAGAAACAACTGAGCATGCATACATATGTACATACACTGGGAGAGGACACATTTTGAATTCAGCTGTGGACATGGTGGGCTGGGAGCACCAGGAGATCATTGCCATGGAAACATGAAAAAGATGCTTGGGGAGCAACTGGTGCTGTAGACTTAAGGGGTCACTGATGGGAGTGGGATTGCAAAGGGAGAGATAGCCAGATGGACGAGCTGGAACTTGCACATATAGAAAGTGAAGGAGTAGACAGACCCATGGAAAGAAGGAGCCAGTAATGAAAAAAGATGAGAAATGGGAGGTGAGGATTCTCACATTACTAAGGGTGTGGCCACAAAGAAAAGGCATTCCAGGAACCCAAGGCCTGGTGCTGAGGAGGAGGATGGCTGGAAAAGCCTGTGGTGAGGAGATCTCCTTTTTAATTAATTTTATTGGAGTATAGTTGATTTACAATGTTGTGTTAGTTTCAGGTGTATAGTTGAGTGAATCAGTTATACATATATCTACTTTTTAAAATTTTATTCCTATATGTCATTAGAGAATATTAAGTAGAGTTTCCTGTGTGAAACACAAATATCATATGATATTATTTATATACAGAATCTTAAAAAAAATGGTGATTAGGTCTTTTTCTACATTCATGCAGAAGAGTTTCTTGGCATTATATTATCAAAGAATAATATCAAAGATGATAAATGAACAAAACAGAGTATATACATAAGTATGTTTTATGTAAAAACATATTTTAATTTTATAAAAAACTATAGATGTAAATAAGCACAGAGAAGTAATGTACACACAAGTAGTTTTTTAGCAGCTATTATGTGTCACCCAATGGGGACCCAGAGATGAACAAGATAGGTACTCTTGACCTTTAGGTTTTCATTATAGGCCAGTACTTTGGCCACCTCATGCGAAGAGTTGACTCATTGGAAAAGACCCTCCCTGATGCTGGGATGGACTGGGGGCAGGAGGAGAAGGGGATGACAGAGGATGAGATGGTTGGATGGCATCACTGACTCGATGGACATGGGTTTGAGTAAACTCTGGGAGTTGGTGATGGACAGGGGTCCCTGGCGTGCTGTGATTCATGGGATCACAAACAGTCAGACACAAATGAGCGACTGAACTGACTGAACTGACTGAGGATAGACAATAAACAAATAAATTTATAAAGCAGAGATTATTTCCCCTAGTGATAAAATCTAGGAATAAAATAAAGATAGAGGTGATGGAGATTATTCAGAAAGGGAAAACATGATCTCTCTGAGGACCCTGGACTTAAGCTGGAATCCAAATGAAAAGAAGGAGCCAGCTCTGGGGGAATGGGAGAAGGGGTGGGATTTGTCCCAGGTAAAAGCATCAATAGAACAAAGACTCCCAAATAGAAAGAAGCTTGGTGAATTCTGTAAACAGACAAACTTTCAGTGTGTCTGGAGCAGTGAGGTGGTTATAATAGAATCTAAGACATGGCCCACGGCCTCAGACAGCTCAGAGACATAAACAAGTCATTGCATATATCATGATAACCACTGGGAAAGAGACAAGTGCAAAGTGCTGTCAGTACACAGTAAAGGTGAGTGGCTTGGTCCAGGAAGCAGGCAGATGTGGTCTTTGCGCTAAGCCTTCTGAAGCTTTTGTGGAGGTTTCTACCAGAGGGGGAGATCATTGCTGGGTGAGATGTATTGTTAAAAGGGGGACACTTCATAATCAGCAGGGCAAAACATCACTAAGACAGTTTAAAGAGAAGCTGTAAGATTACAGCTACCTGTAATACAGGAGAAACTGCCTTATTCAGCCAGATCCGAGAAGAGGGGAAGACTTCTGTGGACCAATGACCTGTCTCTTCTCCTCTAGATTCTTTTCCATGGCCACGATAAGTGGCAAAGCCCACAGCTCTACATCCACGTTGTCTTACCTGATGTTCTCATCAGCACTGCTGCTTCAAAGGAAAGCCTAGAAACCAGGGACCCCGGACTGGAGGATGTCTCTGCTCCTAGAAGATGCCTGTGCTCACTTTCTTGGGTACCCTTAGGATGCAGAATAATCTCTGCTGATGGGGTTGTTCTTTCTCCCCTAAATATCAACTTTGGGTGGGGAAATGGGCCACCCACAAGAACTGAAGGGTGAGTAGACAAGGAATTAATAATGGAGTGGTGGCAACAGACAGCATTGTTACATTGAAGAAAAGAAATAGCAAAGTATGCAAACACATAGTAATATTGTAAAAAAGCTCACTCAGTTGTGTCAGACTCTTTGTGACCCCATGTACTGTAGCCCTCCAGGCTCCTCTGTCCATGAGATTCTCCAGGCAGAATACTGGAGTGGGTTGCCATTTCCTCCTCCAGGGGATCTTCCCAATCCAGGGATCGAAACTGCAGCTCCTGCTTTGGCAGGTGAATTCTTTACCTCTGCACCACCTGCGAAGCCCCAGCAACGTAAAGGATAATAGCAAATTTAGGAGATCATGAGTAGCACGTTATGGTGGCAGCTGCAAGTGTGAGTATGTGTGTGTGAGAGAGAGAGAGAGAGAGAGAGAACAGTGATGGAAAACGAGATTGAAAAGTCAGTTTTGGACCAACTAGTGATAGGTCTTAAATGATTTCCTTCAGACTTTATGCTTGATCTTGTTGAAAGCGAGATATCATCAAAGTGTTAAATAGAAAAGACATGTGATAAATTGTGCCTTTTAGGATGGTTCTGAATGCAGTTTGGAATATTTTTATGGGGGATTAAAGCAGGAGGTTGAATGACCATTTGAGAAACGACTGTGGTCAGCGAGGTAAGAAGTGATGAGACACTAAATTAGGATAATAGCAATTGAACTAGAGAGGCAGGTTATACATTGAAAGGAATGATAAGCAATAAAACTGGAAGAATTTGGAGATCCTTCCTTATGCAGGAAGGATAAGAAAGAAGAGCCAAGGGTCAAGGGTATCTCCAGTTTTAGTATGGGTACCTGAGGGGCTAGTGGCTACTAGCCATTATGTGGAACCCAGGGAGGGGATGTAATGCAATTTGAGTGTGGTACAATATGTATTCTATATGTACTGAGAGTGTGATGCTTGCAGAATATCTGGGGTAGGGGGAGGAGATGCAAATCTAGGCATAGAGTCCAGGAAAGATTTTGAAGTTAGAGACTGATAACTAGGTATTGATAGGAGTTAGTTGAAACCAAGAAAGCTGATGAAATAATTATAGCTTTTGACCCAGCTGTTAGCTGTCACTTGGGTCATATGGGAACCCTTGAATACTAGAAAGAACACTTTTTGCCAGAAGGTAGAAACAACCCCCAAGATCCCAGAACCACAACCATCCAAATTCTCCAGCCATCTACTTGGCAGAAACTGAACAACTGCCTCCACGGAGAAAACATATTTTGTCTCATAAATCCAATTTTCTTTGCCTGAAATAGTTTAGATACAGAAACTATATGATACCTGACATATGGTTGGTTTAGGAATTTTTGTTTTCCACAGTGATTTGATCAGATTTGCATACAATCCAATTGATCACTTTACCACCATCCATTGCAAATTTAGTTAATATTTAACCAAAATCTAAAAAAATTTATATAAACAAATTATATGGACTATGAATATGAACTTGGAAACAGATGCATAGATTCCTTCTGAAGTTTTCTCTTTTAGGGTTCCTTTAGTTCATTCTCTCTCTCCTGGGGAAATCAGCTCGACTTTCTAATTCAATGTGAATTCCTTTATGGTTTGTCTTGCCTGTATGAATGTCAGGGAGAGCAAAAATGTCAGACTGGCCCTTGCAAAGTGATCTCTGTGGTGTTCATCAAGACCCAATGAGTCATCTTGGTCAGTTTGATTTTTCTGGGTTCTTTTAGATATATTCATTCTTTCATTTCTCAAGGTTTGACACTTCATAAAGCAAGCAGAATTTGACATGTCTTAAACCTTCGTTTATCTAATGCATCTAAAATCACCCTTCGTTGGGTGAAAAAGATCAATGTACTTCCCCTTTAATTGCAAAATAATACTGGTGGCAGGTGCAGTTGGTGAGATTTCTTTTTTGTGAATAATAGCCTTTAAAATTGCGAAAGTAATACATAATTAAGGTGTCCAAACTATAGAAAACATTAAGGTTAAAAAAAAATGAGGGGCTGCCCATGAGCATTGGAAGCTTGAGCATCATTTTATCCATGTACTGCTGCTGCTGCTAAGTCGCTTCAGTCGTGTCCGACTCTATGCGACCCCATAGACGGCAGCCCACCACGTTGTACTAGCTACCAGTAAAGGCATGGATAACATTTATAAAGAGTTTGCTCATGGTTTTCTCCCTTACATCTATGTAATAAAATACCTAAGTGATTGTTCCTTATTAGCATTTATGGATCTACTCAATTCTCTTTAAAACCTACATAGTAGTATGTAGTGTGAAAGTTAAGTGTCACTCCCTCAGTCGTGTCCAACTCTTTGAGCTCTACAGTCGCTAGATATTTGGCATTTATGTGTTTATTTCTATAGAGGTCTAGTTGCGTGTATATGTGTGTGCTCAGTTTTGTCCAACTCTGCAACCCCATGGATTGTAGCCCGCCAGATTCCTCCGCCCATAGAGTTTTCCAGGCATGAATACTGCAGCAGGTTGCCATTTCCTTCTCCAGGTGATCTTCCCTACCCGGAAATCAAACTCTCCTGCATTGGCAGACAGATTCTTTACCACTAGTGCCCCTTGGGAAGCCCATTATGTAGTATGTATGTTCCCTAATTTAATAATAACCCTATTAATGGGCACTCTGCTGCTGTTATAGAAAATCCTACTCTGAACAGGCTTGTGTATATATTTTTGCACACATTTATCTGCAGGATACATTCTTAAAAGTTGACTTTGCTGGTCAAATGATAAATGTATTTTTAATTCTGACTGATACTGCCAAATTGTCTTCCAAAGGAGTTGTACCAATTTGCATCCTCACCAGCAATGAAAAAGATGCTTCTTCCCTTAATCCCTTCTAATAGAGCATTCAATAAATTTTTTTTTTGTAATCTTCACCAAACTGTTCATTGAGAAATGGTATCTTGTAGTTTAGTCTGCATTTGAAAAATGGTATTTCACTGTGGTTTGATTTGCATTCTCTTTTTATATTTTTTTTATTTTTATTTTTTGAGTATGAATTATTTGTTTTATTGCTTTGTATCTTATTCAATGCAGAGTCGATGTTTTTGAGTGATGGTAATAAGATGTCCAAAATGCATTGTCTTTTAAAAAAAATTTTATGTACTTATTTTTTGGCTCTCCTGACTCTCCATTGCTACTCAGATTTTTCTCTAGTTGTGGGGAGCAGGGACTACTTTCGAGTTGCAATGAGCGGGCTTCTCGTTGCAGTGACTTCTCTTCTCAGCAGTTGCAGCTCACAGGTTCTAGAGCACAGACTCAAGAGCTGTGGTGCATGGGCATTGTTGCTTCATGGCCTGTGGGATCTTCTTGGACCAGGGATCCAACTTGCATCTGCTGCATTGGCAGGCGGATTCTTTACCACTGAGCCACCTGGGAGGCCTGATTTGCATTTTCTTAATAATATCTTCTGCGGTGAACCATATACTTAACATTTTTTGTTCATTTTTCCAAAGGTTTTTTTTTTTTTTTTTGCTTTTGCTTATTTGTGAGAGCTATTTGCTCATTAAGAAAACTAATGCTTTGTTATATTTGTTGCAAAAATATTTACCCAGTTTTTTGTTCAACCTTTAAACTCACTATGGCATATTTATGATATAAAATTCTTAATTTTGCCAGTTGAAATATATGTATCATCTATGGTTGCTTAGTTTTATATCTTGCTTTGAAAACATCCTCACCATTATAATTGTAAAAACATAGTTGTTTTTTTATTTTTAATGTTTAATTCTTTGATCCATCTGGAAATGTTTTAGATATAAGGATTGAGGTAGAAATCCTATTTAATATTATTCAAACCTTAAACCTCTTATAATAGTCTATCACTATTTATGATTTATCTTTTATCAAAGTCTTTATGTATTTCAGTTTATTTCTTGACCTTGTTCTGTTTCATTTTTCTTCTTGACAGAATCTGATTATCTTGCTTACTTTAATAAGTCTAATGAAAGCACACTCTCTAATTTTTTCCCCCGTTTAGTATTTTCCAGCTATTATTTCATGCTCATTTAATCATAATATCTTTAGAATCAATTTGTGTAGTTATTAGAATTAAAATCTTGATTTATTCTGGAGATTATATTAAATTTATAGATCAAGTTAGGAGAAATTGATACTTCCTAAAATATCAAGACTTCTTACCATTCCCCAATAGAATATATCTTTCTATTTGTTAAATTATTTGTTGAGGGTCCTCAAAGTCATTTTAAGATTTTCTTCACATGAATCTGGTACATTTCTTATTCAGTTTATTCCTATGTAGTTAATGGTTCTAGTTCATATTATAATGGAAATCTCTTCTTCAAATTTATGTTCTATGTGATGTTTGTATATAAAAAAGCTATTGATTATTGTATAATTTCAGATTATTTGTAACAGTTTCTTAGTTTTTTTTGTGTTTTTTCTGGCTATTCAGGACACAATCATCTATAAGTAAATGATCAGTTTGGCTCTTCCATTCTGATTTCTCTACCTGTCATTTCTCTTCTCCGAGTGCACTGACACCCTTCTCCATAAAAGATGGTATTAGTGATGTATTGATGATACCTTTTGCCATTTAGAAGTTTAAATCTTTACATAGGAAAATCGGTCATTCTTTTCTTTCATAGCTTCTGGGGTTTATAACTTGCCTTGGAAGGTATTTCCCACTCCCCCAATGCTAAAGATACATTCCATATTTTCTTCTAATATTTTAGAGTTTTCACTTTTACACTTAGATCTTCAGTCCATCTGGAATTTATTTCTATATATTGCATGAGATAAAAAATTAACTTTATTTTTTCCAGATGGTTTGCAGAATTTCCCAACATCATTTATAAAATTGGTCAATCTTTCCTCTCTAGTTTGAAATGCTACTTTCATCACATTCTAAATAAGTCAGTTTTCTTTTTAAGTCAGAGCTTAAAAACTAAATGAAATGAATTACAGTAGAGAACAAAGATAGGAAATGGAGGCAAAAAAACAGACATTGAAAGAGTTCTACACAAACTATTTAATGTATACAATACAATACAAATGTCATTCATAGCAAAATAGTATAAATATAAATAAGTCAGAGCAAATATTCTTATAAAATATTCTAGTAAGAAAGATTCAGTGAATGGACACCCATGAAATATAAGTGTGCAAGAGTTAAACATTGTTTACAGTTACTCCCATCATATGAATAATTTAAAACCTCAAAACTATAAACATCCTCAAGCTGCCTAGTTTAACTTCAAATCAGATGTTACTGAGAGAGGATCAGAATGTATATTAAGTAAAAAAACAAAGCCTAAAATTAGAGGGAAAAAAAAGTAATGGTCTCTTCTGTTTTTAGATTTCTGGATGGTATGGCTTTTCATTGACATATCTAAAGCTCTAGATGTATGTCAGTGTGCATGTCACACATATATGTAGAATGAAGGTGGAACAGTGGTTCTGTGCAATTCTTTCTCTCTTTGAACAGAAGAGTTAATTAAGAGTCATTGAGATCAACTGCCAAAGATAACAAGAGTCAGTGTGAACTCCGAAACCTTGGTGGAAATCCCAAAATATGTGCACTAAAATGCATGCCTTCCCAAGGCTTTGAAAGATCTATGAAATAACAAGTTAACAATTACTGTTAGGATACTGAATCCTGATAGTTCTCGGCCACATCCTTTTAGTCTTCAAAAGCCTGAAGTGCTCCTACTCTTCACTTTGTTAGTGGAACTACAACAGAGCTAACTGATGCATTTGTGTAACAATCTTCACTTTGGAAGATTAGAAAGAATATTATTGGCCAACAAAAATTTCCATTTCCTCATGTTATCTGTTCCAGCTTAAATAAAAGTTAACAGAGTAGTCAAAAGAGAAAGACAGTTCTCTAATCTTGCAGTGGCAAGTCATGTCCTCTAGGAAGTAAAGAAAGTCCAGAAGATGATCGTGAGGCATGTTTCTACACAGCGTCACTGTGTTTTCTCAGAAACGAAACGGTAGGTTTTTAGGAAGGACATTCAATTGAGTTCATCAAGCAAGTAAATAGCAACAACAGTAATAATAACAGCAGCACCAACAACCACAAATAAGCCACTTTGTTCAGTGGTGAGGATGTGGATGTTTTGTGTCTGTGAGGGGTTGGTAGAGAGGTATGGCCTGTATTGCATTATAGGAATGATATAAGTCAGTTATGTTGTACAGATAAAGCAGAAGCCAGTCCCAGAATGTCAGCCTCTGGGAAGTAACTGCTGTCCAGGGCACTTTACAGCAAATACTATAAATGTTTTAATAGTTTGAAAAACATCCATAATACTATAAATGGATGTTTTTCAAACATTACAATATTTAGCAAACTACAATAAAAACATGCAATTAACTAAGTTAAGTTTTAAGTTTTCATCAAGGGTCCTAGGCATACAACCTGGACTTAGGTTTTATTTTGCAATAAACTAAATGAATATAGATTTTCTTGACTATGAAAAAAGGTCCAAGAGAGTGGATGTTCTGGCAGTCAGGTTAACAGATGTTTCCCTTAATAGTTTTTCCTGGAAAATCTTGCAGAGCACCTGTCTCTTTTGCCACCACTACTTATTGAGACAGCTTCCCAGGTGGCGCTAGTGGTAAAGAACCTGCCTGCCAAAGCAGGAGACAGGAGGTATGGATTCAGTTCCTGGGTCAGGAAGATCCCCTGGAAAAGGAAATGGCAACCCACTCCAGTATTCTTGCCTGTAGAATCCCACGGACAGTGGAGCCTGGTGGGCTACAGTCTGTAGGGTTGCACAAAGTCGGATATGAGTGAAGTGACTTAGCATGCACGTACTTGCTAAGACTGTCTTGGGTGCTCTTTGCTTTCCTGGCAGTGGGGTAAAGCTAGACTTGACTTTCTTTTCCCCAGGCCTTTGGAGGACAGCTAATTACAAAATACTTAAATATTAGAAACTCATTCACGGAGCCAAGCCAAGTCTCAGATTCAAAATCATTTAAAAAATATCTGCACAACAACCATACTTCTTCATACTTGATCTATTTTTAGAGGCCCAATATTTGTTTTGCTGGAACATAAGACAGTCAACATAAAAACAGATCCTGCTAAGTGTCTTTATAAATAGAAGTTATTAGTTTGTGTTCAATTACTAAGCATTTTAAATAACATGCCCTTAAAAGTTATCAAGTTCTTTATATAAATACAATTTCCTGATGTTAACTTTTCATAAAATTATTATGGAAAATTATAAATGTACTCTATTATTTTCATGTGTAATTATGCAATCATATTGTTAAAATTAAAAACATGAGGAAGAAAAGAAACAGAAACATTATCAAGCACCGAAGAAACTATTAACTGAAAAATATTAATTTTTCTGTATAAAAAGTTTGTCTATGCAACTATTAAACAGGTTGAACAGATATCATGTCACACGGATTTATAGATAAAATTTGTCCCAGTTGGGTGTCCCTAGGTCATATCCAATTTAAAGTCACACCCTGCCTTATCTTTAATGTCCCTTTCAATTCCTGAGCATAATAATAAGGTGGAATTATGCTTTGAACCCTAAAGGAACAGTTTTCAAGTTGTTTGCCTTATATAATTACTGCTATAAAGCCAGGTAAGTTTTCACACTGTATCTTTAAAAGCAAAAATCATTTTAAAAGGTTCTGAATTGCCTCCAACTGGAACGTATGGAGGCATATGAAAGGAAAATACAGCTATTTCAGTACTGGGGAAATGCAGTCATAATGCAGGGAAGAAAAGCGAATTTCCTGATTTCCACACTGCTGTGGCATTTTCTGACCCCCGTCACTCATCAAGGGCTGTCGGTGGTGAGGAGGGCTAATGCAAGCCTCTATCACCACCATCTTCCCAAGACCAAAGGCCGGCTCCAGCAGTGGCAGTTCAGAGGCGCTCCCAGGACTGCAAGCGGACACCAGCGACTGTGGTAACATTTAAAGGGCCTGAAATACCTTTATTCACTGCTTCAGTGCTTTCTTGCATCAACCCACATAATTCGAGTTGGCAATACAGAAAATGGTAAAGTGGAGTTAAGGGAAATCCTGACGAAGACTGCAAATCGTGTTCAGAGTGGAAATTGTGACTCTGTCAGCTTTACCAGTATTTCCTGCCCCACAACCAGTAGATCTATAACCAAAATGGCTTGCTGTGAATTTTGCAGCACCCAAGCCAAAGCAATAACATTTCCACAAGAGCATATGCACCATGACAGAAGGCCACAGCAGCCCAGAAAAATGATTTTTCTGGTAAGGTCCATGCAGCGATGAATAGGGCTCTTGATGCTATGGTAACTGGGCAGAGATTTTCACTGTTTCCAGCCCACAGTGAGGTAATTTTAAAGGCACTTTTCCCTTCATTTGTTCTACATTCACTGAATGTACATTTTTTGATGTCAGAGGGACACTGCAGGAAAGATCAGATGAGATACTCTGACAATAGAGCCAAAGTTCAAAGATGCTCTATTTTCAGGTAACAGCCGCGACGGTTTGTCTGCATTAAATCTCTTGAGGGCATGTCACTCTAACCCTGTCCACAGCTTTTCAAACAGTTCAAAACAAACAAATCTCTTAGTCGTTGAACAACTCTAACATCTGATACCATCACACAAAAGTTGTAGCGATAGCTACTAATCAAAGTTCTTTTCATTCCGTTGAAAAAAGAAAATTCCTCAGCTTTGGTTTAAGATCACTTTTTATGTTGTTCTTTTGAAAATTATTATATGCCAAGGCTAAAAAAAAAAAAGAGAAGATTCTGTCTGAAAGATGAACCAGAAAGTCAAGCTGTCTAGCTGCACGCTGCTGTCGGCGACTGACTAGAGTATGGGGTGGGAGTCGTCGGAGGTGACCCGCAAGGCCTCTAGCGGAATAGCCAAGGCCTCCATGGAACTGCCTGGCCAGGCCCCAGGTGAGACTCCACTCGCCCCAGGTACATCCGGGCATCCGTGCTCTCCTTTCAGGCGTTCTGGTCGATTTCGCAAGGAAGCGCGGACGTCCAGGGCCAACACCACCAGGCGGTAGAACTGTAGCACCACCACCAGGAAATTCTTGGCAGCAAAGAACACCAGCATCTGGTTGATCACTTCGAAATAGGTCATGAGTATGAGCCGCACAACAAGGAAGGGACCATCTTGTATGAAGATGCTGATTCCGATGTTCCACAGGTCGGCGCTGTATTGGCAGAAGAATCGGCTGGAGAACCCCCTCGTTGTCATGGACACGGGGCACACGACATTCTGTACTGAAAACACACGACAGGCCAATTAACGCAGGCCTCTGAAATGCGTGAGAGAATGGAGTGGGTAAAGGCCATCAAACACTGGGGCTACGCTAGTTCACGATTGGGAGTGAGCCTGTAATTTCTTTCCTTTTTTTTTTTTTTTTTTTTTTTAGTGGAGTGTAGTTTATTACACCGGCGGAGCCTGTAATTTCATTCTGCTGGGCAGGGGCATAGAAACAGCTGAAACCACCCTGCCATTGGACATTCTTCATCATTTTATATTCAAAATGGATCATCTGGTTTAAGTCCAATAAAACACATGAAAGTAAACCAGCCTCTAATTTCTATGCATGTAAAAAAAATTCAGCTCACCTTCAAGTCCTCACACTGGGGAAACACCATTAACTAGCTAGATAGGAAAGAACAGAAGACAGCGCCCTGTCTGTCTTTGAAGTCTGCAGCATAGGGAGGCAGCAGGGTAGCAGGGTGCTCTGTGCCTCGAGTCAGGGAGTCTGGTTGCCTCTTCTGGCTTCCTTACTTTCTAACAGCAAGATGCTGGCCAAGTTACTTAGGCTGCCTGGGCCTCAGTTTCCTCCTTTGAAAACTGCAGAACAGTGATACCTTTGAGGAGAGGGGCCCCTATTCCCTCTTTTTGTTTCCATGAGACTAACACCCTGGCAACTCTCCTTTCTACCTGTCTGTTTTTCCCTTAAGATAATGTGTGAGTTACCTGGCTGCTAAATTTGGGAGATGAACCAGAGTATACATGGCCAAGATCCTTCTGCATCCTTTCTTTAGTACCTACCTATTACTGGCTGACTCACTCGGGCCTCTATGTAAATTGTCTTGTGAAAATTCAAGTGCTTCTTCAAATTCAAACTTAAGTCACGTTAAACATATTTCTCTAATGGTGGTGGGAAAAAAGCCCAAATAACTGCCATTGTTATTTTACTTTGTCTAATTCCTTATGGTTTTGTTTCACAGTTTACAAGAAAGACTGGATGTAATTACTGATTTTCCAGTTGAACAAAAGGAGGTCCAATCAACAATGCAACCTTTTTTGTTTTAATTTTTTTAATGTAAATTTAATTCAGGGTCAAGGGCAGAAAATAATCCTTTTATAATAATACAGCCTTCCACGTGGAGTTTTCAAACAAAGAATGCCTTCGTCTATTGGAGCCTGCAAATATTATGAAGCTGCTTTGATATGGGTGCACATAATGTACTGTTTGTTGGAAAATACAATAGTGATTTAGTCAGAAGTAACATTTGGTCTTTGTTTTTCAGACAGCTGCATAACATTATCACCCATGAAAGTTTACAAAATTTCTTTCTTAAATAAAAATTTTCTAAGTGAGGCTATAAACCGCAGATATGGGAGGGTGAGGACGAACAGAGGGAATGACAAAAGAAAAACCAAGATGAGATCAATAATAGCCTTTCCTAAGATGTTAGGGTCAGGAAGTGTCTCCCAGGGGATCTCCTAAGAGTATCATTCAACATCTAAACTGATGGTGCCTAATATTCTGGCAGAGGACACCAGCTGATCAATGGGTATAGAGCACGTGTGTGTGTGTGTGTGTGTGTGTGTGTGTGTGTGTGTGTTTATCTGCATACATTTGTTTGCAGTTAATAACTGGTAATTAGGTTCTGAGCATTTCCAGAAAGCCACAGCCATGCTTTCCATCTATTCTGTTGACAGTTTTGTTTTGCAAAAGTGGATGCTAAGGTCTAAAATAACTCTGAAACCTCTGTGCCTATAGGAGTGGACCGAAAAAGGATGCAGAAAAATTAAATATCCTTGTACAAAGATTCATTCTACCCCTGAGGTCATTAGGTAGGGTACCATAAGAGAGGAATCAGACTTGAGGAAAATATAACTATTCAATCCAAGAAATTCAGAGTGAAGTGGCATCCAGGAGAATTGCCACATCAAAATTCTAGGGCTCCTAGAATTTATAGGCTCACTCCAGGTCAATGCAGTCCAATAAAACCATCTGTATTATAAAAAAACACACATTCTATATCTGTGCTGACAACACAGCCATGTATGACCACTGAGCAGGCTAGTGTGATTGAGGAACTGAACTTTTAATTTGATTTAATTTTAATAACTTTAAATAGCCACATGTGGCTAGTGGGTACTGTACTGGATAACGCAGCACTAGATCATCAGTATGAAATGCCTGAGAAACAGTTTGCTTCTGGCAAGGTCTTAGGGGGGTTATGTCTTTATTAAAATAAGTCCAGTGGGAGTATAAGACCCATTACTGAGGAAAAAATCCAGTTTTCCATGTGGCCCTGAAACTGCTCTTATTCCTTTTGAAGTTCTAATACAAACATCTGACAAAAGAATGAAAATGACCCCTTAAAAATATCAAATGCCAGTAACTATGCTAATAAGCACAATCGTTACAAACTACATCTTACTTTTGTCACCACAAGAACACTCAACCCTCACTACAACAATCATCAACCCTATTTCATGGATGAAAAACGGATGCTCCTAACTAATTTGCAGAAGTGATGGAACCACCGTATGAAATGGACATAAGTCTGTGCTCTTATCTTCTCAACTATCTCAGGTTCACCAGGTACCCGGAGGGAACGTTCTGGCAGCCCTCCCGAGTTTCAACCCACTTTTCCTCTAACACTGAGATATCAAAGTGATTTAAAAAAATGATAGTCCTCTCAAATGACTCCTTAGGTTCACTAGAGTTTCATAATCAAGAGCTGTTATTTTCTGTTTCTCTGAGCAAACATCAGATACTTACCTGCCAGGTCAAGTGGAAATTGTAGCATGCTCCAGGTCCATATAACAAGGATGGAATAGACCAGGGCAGGACTATTCCTGGAATGTAGACAAGATTTTAAATTAGCGATGAAAAATATGATCACATGCAGAAAAATATTTCCTCTTTTTTCTCCTTGGTTATCACCAAGATGTTTGTGAAAAATCCATGCATGATTAAAGTGAAATAATGAAAAAGAAGTTTTAAAAAATACAAAACTTAAAACCCAACTTCCATATGTGCCAACATCTATGTGAATCATGGCAAAACCTCTTGGTCCCATATTGCTGTATTTCGTTTTACAAAATCACAGAAGCATTACAGGACAAAAGTTAGATATTAACCTGAAAGTTCAGTGGGCTTATTTCAAGAAATTTCAAGGAGAGAAAGTGAAAATTGTCCCAAAACTCTAACTTAAAAATCCCTCTCAACAGGGCTGGATGAGATTCAACAATTAAGAGCTTAGCACGTAAAAGAAACTCCATCCTCAGCTGGAGAAAAAGTGGGAAGATAAATCCAATAATCGAAGATTTACAGTGGACACTAGGATGTAAATCATTTCATTCACAATTGAACATGTTTCAGTTGTGAATCAAGGAATATGAATGTTTCATTCCCTGTTGGATTCCCAGTGCCTACAACAGTGCCTGGGAAATAACAGTCACTCAGCAAATATTTATGGAAGGAATTGTTGCATGTACAAAAGGATCCATACCTGGAAAATGTACAGATGTCATAGACCTAGGAGAATGGCCTCAAAGACTAAAGTCAGAAAGAATAGAGGTTACAAAAACATAAAGAATATGAAAGAAGAATCAAAGTCACTCTTTTACAGCAAAAACCCAAAGGAAGTTATCAATTTGAGGTTAGTGGTGTAATAATAGATTTTGTTGCCAACTTCTCTGTCAAGAGGGATTTCCAGAATGGAGAGGGATAGAAAAACATCAGGGAAGAGTAATTGAAACCAAACTCAATGAGGTGATTGTAAGGGATGTTTTTAAATGCTCCAAGTATTGAAGTCCTGAAAAATTAGATCTCAAAACTCTGAGAGAATTTGTAAATGAGATTTCTAAGCCATCATTATCTGTTCTGACAGTTAATGGTGCAGACAAGATTGGTGACAAAAAAATGAGGTCTTAACTTTCAAAATGAAGCAAAAGTATATCTTGAACTATAAAGGCACATTTACTATTCATCCCTGGTTAGATTATAAAACTGGTTATTTGAAAGATTTCTGAGAGCCTGTATTGAAGAGAACAGTAATTACTAGGAATCACCACAGCTTTCCTGAGAACAAAAGCACTCATCCAAGATTATTTTCTCTCTCTCTCTCTCTCCTTTTCTTTAAAAATTGAGTTAGGATTACTAAGCAGGTAATGATATATAAATTAATAATAGACATTTGGATTTAAACAAGGCTCATGAAAAAGCCTCCCATGGTGTTCTTATTAGCAAGATGAAGAAATGTTCTGGGTGTGAGTACAGTTAGGTGGATTCCTAACTGCGTAAATGACTCCCCAAAGGAAGCTCTCTACCGGGTCGCTGCAGGCTCTGCTTTTGATTCTGTTCCACTTCACATTTCATCCCTGAGTTGGTTGCTGATGCCGATGGAAGGCTTCTCCTATGCACATATGACATTGGAGGTTGGATTGGAAACCAATACCCCAGAAGACACAACCAGGATCCCCAGAGATCTTGACAGGATGTAACTGGATGACCTTCAATAGAATAGAAGAGGTGGCACTTCATAGCAGCCATTCAAAAGGCTCAAGGATTTTCCCTTCCTATTATCTAATTATGAGTCCACAGTGTGACATAATTTTTTATTTTCCAAAATTAAATGCAATCATAGATCACTTCCCAAAAAGTATAAGTCAAGAATTTTAAATGAAAATGCCTGGGGAATATGGTCAATAATTTTCCCTTTGCAGTGTCAATGTCTATATTTAGCAGAACTTCAATAAGTGCCTGGATTTTTAAAAAACCTTACCTGCAGTTTCTGAGCTCATACTATGTGCCAGGGAGTTTTCTAAGTATTTAACTCTGCAGTCACACTTAATCCTCATACCAGCTCAACAAATGGGTACACTTATGATCCCTATTTGGCCAGTGATTTCAGCATCCACTCTTTTAACCTTTACGTGATAGTATTTCCACGAAGAAAATGGAAAGTTTTAACCCTGCTCTGTTCTATAGTGTTCAGAGTATATCTGAAATATTATGTGCTGCCTTCATGTTTTAGGAGGAATATTTAAAATGTCTTTGACCCAAAGGAGAGAGTCTAGGATGGTGAGAGAGCTCAGAGCCATGTTAGACATGGCATAGATCATGAAACTAAAAACCAGAGACGATTCCTTAAAAACTGGAAGAGTTATCATCTGGAAAATGAATTAAACTTATTTCTTGTGACTTCAGAGAACCAATTCAGGTTCAAAGGATTTTAGCTGCACCTATAAGAATCCAAATTTCATCACAATAGAGGAAAGTACTTTCTTATAACATTAACTCAAAATAGAATGAGTTGCCCCTGGGGTTAGTATATTCTCTATTAGTGAAAATGTTCAAAGAAAGTCTGGACAAAAACTTATTGAGAACATTTTGGAGAGGATTTTGCAAGAGATGTAAAATAGATTTCTCCATAGATGGTCACTTTTGAAGTTTCTTCTCATCTCAGACTTCAATAATTCTACCAAAAACCTCATGTGCAATTTTGTCTGCAAGGCAGCAGAAAGAAATGGTAAGGCATGAACTCTGGTGCTGGGTTGCCAGAATTCAAACATCAGCTCTAACCCTCACCAGAAAGGCAGGACGTGGGCCTCCAATCCCAGACCAATCATTTACCAGCCACATGAATATGGACAAATAATTGAACACCTATGTGCCTTAGTTTGGTGGTTTAGTTGCTAAGTCAAGTCGTGTCTGACTATTTGCAACCCCATAGACTGTAACCTGCCAGGCTACTCTGTCCTTGGGATTCTCCAGGCTGGAATACTGGAGCGGGTTGCCACTTCCTTCTCCAAGGGATCTCCTGCTTTAGTTCACCCACTTTCAATGACAATAATAATAGCTACTGGATTTTATTTGATAGTTGTGTTACATGTTGTTTGAATATGTTAAACATATAAAAAACCTCTCAGAACAGAACATGATACAGACTAAGCATGGTTGAGTGCTACAAGTTTTATATATATATATATATATATATATATATATATACACACACATATATGTATATATTTATATTACTAGGTAACCTTGAGACTGTCACAACTTCTCTTGACTGCCACTGCTAAACTTATAAAATCCTGATATTGATAGTCTCTATTTAATGGTGTTATTGTAAAGACTAAATAACTTATCACAACCAAAACCCTTAAAGCAGTGCTTGGAACACAGCAAGAGATAAATATTATCCATCACCCTTGGAAGGAAAGTTATGACCAACCTAGATAGCATATTAAAAAGCAGAGACATTACTTTGCCAACAAAGGTCCATCTGATCAAGGCTATGGTTTTTCCAGTGGTCATGTATGGATGTGAGAGTTGGGCTGTGAAGAAAGCTGAGTGCCGAAAAATTGATGCTTTTGAACTGTGGTGTTGGAGAAGCTCTTGAGAGTCCCTTGGACTGCAAGGAGATCCAATCAGTCCATCCTGAAGGAGATCAGTCCTGGGTGTTCATTGGAAGGACTGCTGCTGAAGCTGAAACTCCAGTACTTTGGCCACTTCATGCAAAGAGTTGACTTGTTGGAAAAGACCCTGATGCTGGGAGGGATTGGGGGCAGGAGGAGAAGGGGATGACAGAGGATGAGATGGCTGGATGGCATCACTGACTCGATGGACATGAGTTTGAGTAAACTCGGGGAGTTGGTGATGGACAGGGAGGCCTGATGTGCTGCGATTCATGGGGTCGCAAAGAGTCAGACACGACTGAGTGACTGAACTGAACTGAACTGAACTATTAGTAGTAGTAATAGTATTTTTATTATGGGAACATACTTCTTAAACACTTTGTGTTTTAATTTCATTATTATACAAAATAGGGATAAATAATAAACTGACTTTGACCCTAAGTAAGATTCTAACTCTATGATACTGAATATACATCTTTTGCAAGTATTCTCTGAGCACATGCAATATGGGAGAATGTGGGTATTGACAAACGTATTAGTAAAGCTTTCAAACATAAATATTGAAAAGATGATCAGAAAATCTTTGGTGCAAATTTGCATTATGAATTCAGGCAGTAAAATTTACTCAGCAAGGTTAAATGCTTAAATATAATTACATCACTAAGCTTAAATGGCAAACACTCCAAATTTATGAAGGAATTTTGGAATGAATTTATCCAACATTGTCTCTATTGTGTAATTGTCTCCCCCACTTGTCTTGCCCCATTTTCTCATGTGTAATCTATCTTCATAAATGTCAGCTGAGAAGCATGCAAGCAGACAATGGACTCTATTCATAGAGAGACAAAAGATCTTTTGAAGTATAATTATAGATGTGAGTATTACTTCTCTACTTGGAAAACTTAGGAAGATAAAAGACTGACGTTTGGTAGATCAGTGCACTAAAACTATTGAGTGAAAAACTAAAAATAATGTCATACACTGCTAGTTTTTTTTTAATTTTTAAGTTTATTGATTTACAATGTTGTGTTCATTGCTGCTGGACAGCAAAATGACTCAGTTATATATATATATATATATATATATATGTTCTTTTTTATATTCCTTTCCATATGGTTTATCCCAGGACATTGAATGTAGTTCCCCATGCTATACAGTAGGACCAGTTGTCTCTCCATTCTATATGTAATAGTTTGCATCTACTGACCCCAGACTCCAACTTCCATCACTTCTCCACCCCACTTCTTGGCAGTGATGTTTGTTCTCTATGTTCGTGAGTCTGTTTCTGCTTTGTAGGTAGGTTCATTTGTGTCACACTTTAGATTCCACATATTAGTGGTGTCATATGATACGTCTTTTCTGACTTACTTCATTTAGTATGATTATCTCTAGTTGCATCCATGTTGCTGAAAATGGCATTATTTCATTCATCTTTAATGACTGAGTAATATCCATTGCATACATGTACCACATCTTTTTTATTCATTCAACTGTCAATAGATATTTTGGTCATTTCCCTGTCTTGGCTAGTGTAAATAATGCTGCTATGAATGTAGGAGTGCACTGTATCTTTTTGAATTATAATTTTATCTGGATGTATGCCCAGGAGTGAGACTGCTGGATCATGCTGTGCTTAGTCACTCAGTCATGTCTGATTCTTTGTGATCCCATGAACTGTTGCCACGAGGCTCCTCTGTCCATGGAGATTCTCCAAGCAGGAATACTGGAGTGGGTTGCCATGCCTTCCTCCAGGTTGCTGGATCTTAGAGCAATCCTATTTTTAATTTTTTGAGGATCCTCCATACTGTTTTCCATAGTGGCTGCACCAATTTACATTCCCACCACAGTGTAAGAGGGTTTCCTTTTCTCCATACCCTCTCCAGCATTTGTTATTTTAGACTTTTTAATGATGGCCATTCTGACCACTGAGAGATGATACTTCTTTGTAGTTTTGATTTGCATTCTCCAATAATTAGCGATGCTGAGGATCTTTTCATGTGCTTATTGGCCATCTGTATGTCTTCTTTGGAGAAATGTTTATTTAGGTCTTCTGCTCATTTTTTTTTTTTTTTTTTTTTTTTTTTTAACGTTGTTGAGTTGTGTGAGCCCTTTGTATACTTCGGAAATTAAACCCGATTGGTCACATTGTTTTCTGATCTTTTCTCCCATCCCATAGGTTGTCATTTCATTTTGTTTATGGCTTCTTTTTTCTATAAAAGAGCTTGTAAGCTTGATTAGCTCCCATTTGTTTATTTTTGTCTTTATTTCTATTGCCTTGGGAGATTGACCTAAGAAAACATTGGTATGATTTATGTTGCAGAGCATTTTGCCTATGTTCTCTTCTAGGAGTTTTATCGTGTCTTGTCTTATAGTTGTCTTTATGGCATTTTGAGTTCATTTTTTATGCACGTGTAAGGGTGTGTTTTCATGCAATGCTAATTTGCTTGACTATGTCTTTTTGGAAGTGTAAATTCTTCTGTAAATAACAGATAATCAGTGGATAGACTTGCTCTAGTTTTTTAAAAAGCATCCAACAAGCTCTTCAGAGGAGGGGAAAAATTAAGGGGAGAGAGAGAGAAGGAAAGAAAGGAAATGAAGTATTAATCTAACTTGGAAGAAATGTGTCACCAAGCAAAAACAGCTAAATTAAAAGAACACACAGTGGGAACATAGAAAAACTCTCCTTTGTTTGGTCAAATATTCATAGTGAAGTTGCAATAAGGCTATAGGAACATTTTGTTTTTCTTTTTAACAAATGATCTATGTTCAAAAAAATACTGCACAGAGTGATCTCCAAAGGTGTAAATAACCATTTAACTGGTGCTGGCAAGTATGTGGAAATTCAGACTTATTAAAATGTTGGAGGGTGACTGTAGCAGAATGAAATGGTCATCAAACCCCATCCCCAGCAAACATACATAACAATGGAAAAATTATCAAAAACAACCACTTCAGATCTCTGGAAATAAACCAAAGGCTAATAATAAATTGAGCAATTTATTCATGAAAAGCTGGTAGAACTTTAGTTAAGAAGAGTGAGCATCTAAGACATTCTTGCCCATGGGATATTCCCTTATCCCTCCAGGTTTGTATGTAAAGGAAAAATTGTATCAGACAATTAAATAAGAAATGAAGACTTCATTGAAGGCCATTGCAGTAAGGGAGAGAGACTGAGTTCACCCCCATTGAAACAGAAGGCAGAAGAGTTTTTAAACAGGGGGGGTAAACTAGTGGAAAATTACTAGAGGACATTAAAGAGGGAAATTGGCACTGATCTAAGTTAGGTTCCTATCATCTCAAAGAGTCTAGGAGACAGAAGTGCTATCTTTCTTGATGATCAAATTTCAAAGGGATAGCTCTTACATCATTAAGATATTCCTGGGCCATATTATGAAACTGGAAATAGACTGAGAAAAGACTTGCATCTCAAAAGGGTGGAGGAAGAATTTGCAGACCCAAGTTTTCTAAAATAAATGCTTTAAGGAAAGGAAAATCAGTGGCCTATATTCAGGAATAAACCTTTTTAAAGTTTAGTCAAGATGAGGGAAATGTTAAGACTGTCTTGGTCAAAAGGAGTAGTGGTTTTTACAACAGAGAGAGCTTGGCAATGAAAACCAGAAGCTCCTTGTAATCAGAGTATACTGATTTGATTTGGAGTGGAGTGTGAAATCCCATGGTAAAAGGTGTGCTCAGTGAAGGTAACAAATTTGGTTGGAAATGAATGGAGAAGTCCAAAACTTTGGTACTTTACTTTACTTAGGTTGCAGTCCCACTTGGGGTGAGTGGTTGACTAACTTGAAATTTAATGGGGAAATTCCGGAAACAAGAGAGCCAGAGAAGGGCTAGGTAACATCTCCATGTATGCCAGACATATGCAGAAATGATCCAAGAAGGGTCAGTAAAGATTTGAAACCAGATAAATATGAAAACTTTGATGTGCTTTCCAGTTCATACAAAGATCCATTTGTTCATGGAAGGTGGAAATAAAAAGGCTCAAGATGTTTGATCACAATCGCTGCTCAAATCATTGACTGTGCAGTTATAGGTGTGACTTTAATAGCCATGCTAAAGACAAAAGTAAGAAATAAAAACAAACAAAGCAAGATCAAGCAGAGACATCAGTGCCTGTAATCCAAGGGAAGATAGAATCCTCAGAATAAATTCAAGCAGTTTACTGAGACAACAAAAACAAGAAGATGCCTGAGGGATATGGGGAAGCCTGAAGATAATATATTGCAGCACAATATAAAATGTCTAGTTTTTAGCCAAAAAAGTAAGAGACATGCAAAGAAACAGGAATGTGTGACTCAGCTCAGGAGAAAACAACAACAATCAATCAATCAATCACTAGAAGTTAACTCTAATGGGGTCCAGATGTTAGGTTTACTAGATAAAGACATCAGAGCAACTATAATAAATATCCTCAAACAATGAAAGAAAACTATGTTCCATAAACTAAAGAAAAACATGATGACAATGATTAAACAAATAAATAACTGAACTATGAAATATAAACTAAAAATAGACTTAAATAGAAATTCTGGAGTTGAAGATAAGGGAACTGAATGAAAATTTCACTAGGTGAGCTCTGCAATTTGACTCTACATATATACTGGAGATGGTAGACAAATCAGTGACCCGAAAGATAAATCAGTGAAAACTATCCAGTCTAAAGACAAGAGAGTAAAACAGATAGATAGGAGAAAATGAATAGAGTCTCAGAGACCTACAGAATGCAATTAAGCTATCTATTTGTGATAGAAGTCCCAGAGAGAAGAAGAGACAATTGAGGAGAAAACGTGAAGAAAGTATGGCTGAAAATTCCTCTGTTTGAGGAAAAATTTACATATCCTAGATCAAAAGATCACAATAAACTCTGGAAAATTTTGAAAGAGATGGGAATACCATACCACCTGACCTGCCTCTTGAGAAACCTGTATGCAGGTCAGGAAGCAATAGTTAGAACTGGACATGAGACAACAGACTGGTTCCAAATAGGAAAAGGAGTACGTCAAGGCTGTATATTATCACCCTGCTTATTTAACTTATATTCAGAGAACATCATGAGAAATGCTGGGCTGAATGAAGCACAAGTTGGAATCAAGATTGCCAGGAGAGATATCAATAACCTCAGATATGCAGATGACACCACCCTTATGGCAGAAAGTGAAGAACTAAAGAGCCTCTTGATGGAAGTGAAAGAGGAGATTGAAAAAGTTGGTTTAAAGCTCAACATTCAGAAAACTAAGATCATGGCATTTGGTCCTGTCACTTCATGGCAAATAGATGGGGAAACAGTGGAAACAGTGTCAGACTTTATTTTGGGGGGCTCCAAAATCACTGCAGATGGTGATTGCAGCCATGAAATTAAAAGACACTTACTCCTTGGAAGGAAAGTTATGATCAACCTAGACAGCATATTAAAAAGTAGAGACATTATTAAGGCCCATCTAGTCAAGGCTATGGTTTTTCCAGTAGTCATGTATAGATGTGAGAGTTGGGCTATAAAGAAAGCTGAGCACAGAAGAATTGATGCTTTTGAACTGTGATGTTGGAGAAGACTCTTGAGAGTCCCTTGGACAGCAAGGAGATCCAACTAGTCCATCCTAAAGGAGATCAGTCCTGGGTGTTCACTGGTGGGACTGATGTTGAAGCTGAACTCCAATACTTTGGCTACCTGATGCGAAGAGCTGACTCAGTTGAAAAAACCCTGATGCTGGCTGGGCAAGACTGAGGGCAGGAGGAGAAGGGGACGACAGAGGATGAGATGGTTGAATGACATCACTGACTCAATGGACAGGAGTTTGAGTAGACTCCGGGAGTTGGTGATGGACAGGGAGGCCTGGTGTGCTGCGGTTCATGGGGTTGCAAAGAGTTGGACACGACTGAGCGACTGAACTGAACTGAACTGAGATCAACAGAGTCGTAGGAAGATTAAAGACAAAGATATCCAAACCTAGACACATCACAGTCAAACTTTCAAAACTCAAAGTGAAAAACCGACTCTTGAAAACAGGAAAAAAAAAAAAAAAAAAAGACCAGGTGCAGGGTAACAACAAAACAATGACTAACATCTTATTAGAAATAATGAAGGTCAGTAGAAAGTGGAATGATACATATAAAATGCTAAAGTAAAAAGTATTGACCAAGAATCTGTATACAACGAAACTATTTTCAAACATGAAGAAAAAATACACACATTTCTGCCAAAGACAAGAAGAATTTGTTGCTAACAGATTTGCCTTAGATGAAACAATAAAGGATGTCTTTCAGGTTGAAAGAAAATGACACTGAAAGTAATTCAACTCCACAAGAAGGAATGAAGAACATCTTCAAATATGTGGTTAAATAAAAGTGAATTATAAATATATAATCATATCTTAATTTCTTTACAAATTAATCTATATAATAGTAATGATAAAACTGTACTGTTTGGTTTATAACATATAAAGATGTGACTTATATGTAAGAATAATAGTAAAAAAGAAGGGGAAGAAATGGAACTATTAGAATGTGAAGATTTAAATATATACATTGTCTTTCCTACTTAACGTCAATACAAAAATCAATAGAGGAACTAAAATTGTTCATTGAATATATTTTTAAAGCAGTAAATAACATAAGAATAAAATGGAAATGAGATGTAGAGAAAAATGAATTGCAAAATGGCAGATATAAATTCAACCACATCAGTAATTACACTAAATATTAATGGATTAAACACCTTGTAAAAGCTTAGAAAGTGTCTCCCCAAATTCGTATCTACCTAGACTTCAGAATCTTACTTGGAGGTAGGGATTTTGCAGATGTAATCAAAATAAGATGAGGTCATAACAGATTAGCATGGTTCCTAATCCAATGACTGATTTCCCTAGAAAAAAGAGGGAAAATTGGAGACACAGACAGACACAGTGGAAAGAATACCGTGTGAAGACAGAGGCCAGAATACAAGTTTCTGTTAGATTAAGCCACCCAGTTTGTGGTATTTTGTTATGGCAGCCCTGGGAAATTAATATACACTCCAATTAAAAGACAAAGATCGTCTAACTGAAAGGAAAATGCAAGCTCCAAGTATATGTGGTATATAAAGAACACAGTTTAGATACATAAACATACTGAGCTTGAAAAAAAATTCCATGTCAATAGTCATAAAATAGAGTGCCTAGATTCATGAGAGACAAAATAGACTTTCAGACAAGAAATATCACTAGAGAAAAAGAGTGACATGTCATTATGAAAAACAATTACTATATCAGGAAGAACTTTTAAAAAATTGCACATCTTAAAGCAGGACCTCAAAATACATGAAGTAAAAACTGACAATACTGAAAAAAGAAACAGACAATTCAACAATCAGAGTTGAAGATTTCAATGCCTCACTCAATAACTAATAGAACAACTAGGCAGAAAATCAGTAAGGATATAGAAGACCTGAAGAACTGTATCAGCCAATTTGACATTATTTAAATTTATAAAACACTCAACCAAGCAACATGTTCTTTTCAAGCACATATGGAATATTCTCCAGGATAGGTTGTATATTAGGCCACAAGATAAGTCTCGATATCTTAAAACACTTAATTTTGTATATTCTCAGACTACAGCAGAATTAAAATTAAAAAAAGCAAGAAGATATTTAGGCAGTCCCCATACAGAAATCAAATAGCTTTGCTTCTAAACAATTCAGAGGTCAAAGGAGAACTCACAGGAGAAATTGGAAAATAATTTGAATTGTATTAAACAAAAAAAGATAACATATCAAAGCTTATGAGATGCAGATAAACTGGTGCTTAGAGGGAAATTTATAACTTTGAATACCATACTAGGAAGGAGGAAAGAGTTCAAATCAATAAGCTTCCATCTTAAGAAACTAGAAAAGAGAAGTGCAAATTAAATCCAAAGCAAGCAGAAGAGAGGAAAAATTAAAACATCAGAACACAAACCAATGAAATAGAAAACAGAATAATAATAGAAAAAAAATCAGTGAAATAAAAAATCAGTTATTTTAAAAGACAGAGGAAATTGAGAAGTCTAATCAAAAATAGAGAAGACACAAACGACCAACTCAGAATGAAAAGGGCAGGACCATAATAAGTGACTCTACAGGAATTGACACAAGTAGAAAGGAATAACAGTATGTTCAGCTTCATATGAAAAATAAACATATAAAATGGAAGAAATCCTAAAATGTAAAATATAATAAAACTTGACCCAAGAGGAAACAGAATAACAGAGGAGACTTATAAGAAATAATGATATTGAATTGGTAATAAATACCTTCCCACAAAGAAAAACATAGGCTTAGACAGCTTCTTAAGTGAATTCTATAAAATATTTAAAGAAGAAATAACACCAGTCTTATACAGAGTCTTTCAGAAAATAAAGGAGTGATCCTTGAGATATTCATTGAGGGATTATTACCCTGATACCAAAGCCAGGAAAAACGCCATTTGAACATATTACTAAAAGACAGTGTGTTTTATGAATGTAGATGTAAAATGATTAACAAAGTGTTAGCAAACTAAATGGAGAAGGCAATGGCACCCCACTCCAGTACTCTTGCCTGGAAAATTCCATGGACGGAGGAGCCTGGTGGGCTGCAGTCCATGGGGTCGCTGAGAGTCAGACACGACTGAGCGACTTCACTTTCACTTTTCACTTTCATGCGTTGGAGAAGAAAATGGCAACCCACTCCAGTGTTCTTGCCTGGATTATCCCAGGGACGGGGGAGCCTGGTGGGCTACCGTCCATGGGGTCGCACAGAGTCAGACATGAGTGAAGCAACTTAGCAGCAGTAGCAGCAGCAGCAAACCAAATTCAACAGCTACAGAAAGGATTATACACCATAACCAAGTGATATTTATCCTAGGAAGCCAAGGTTGATTTACCATCTGAAAATTAGTTAATGCAATACACTATATTAATAGAACAAAGAACAACCACCACATAACGATCATAAGAAAAACAGGAACATATTTGACAAAATTAAATGTCCATAGAAAGAAAGGAGAGAGAAAGAAAACGAGAGAGAACAGAAGAAATAAAGAACTCTCAGTAACCTAGATAGGGATTTCCTCTAAATGATCAAGGGCATCTAATAAAAATATCTGTGCAAAATCTACAGCTGGCAACATCCTAAGTGAAAGACAGAATGCTTATCCTTCGAGATTTAAAAGTTCATTCCTATTTATTTATTTATTTTGGCCATGCCTCATGGCATGTGGAATCTTAGTTCCCCAACCAGGGATCAAACCTGCACCCCCTGCAGTGGAACCATGGTCTTAAGAACTGGACCACCAGGGAAGTCCCCACTCATACTTCTGTTCAACGCTGTATGAGAAATTTTAGCTGCAGCAATAAGGCAAGAAAAAGAAATAAAAGGCATATAGATTAGTAACAATCAAAACTATCTTTGCTTTCAAATGATATTCTCTTATATGTAAAAAGCCCTAAGGAGTCTACAAGACTAATAAGCATGATTGATGGGTACAAGATTACTACACAGAAGTCAACTGTATTTCTATGTAGTGGTAATAAAAACATGAAAATGATATTAAGAAATTAAGAAAAAAATTCTATCAAAAAGAAAAAATACTTAGGAATAAATTTAGGCAAAGTGGTGTAAGACCTATATATGTTGAAAATTACGAAACATTGCTAAAAGAAATCAAGGAAAATCTGAATAAATGATGACATAGTTAACATTCATGGGTTGGAAGACTTAATATTATAAAGATGCCACTTCTTCATAAACAGATAGCAGTCATGGTGTTAGTTGCTCTGTCATGTCCAACTCTGTGATGCCTTAGACTGTAGCTTACCAGGCTCCTCTGTTCATGGAATTCTCCAGGCAAGAATACTGGAGTAGGTATCCATTCTATTCTCCAGGGCATCTTCCCAATCCAGGGATTGAACCTGGGTCTTTTGTATTGCAGGCAGATTCTTTACTGTTGGAGCTACCAGCGAAGCCTGAGGCTTAGATTTAATACAATCCTTATTTAACCTCCAGCAGGATTTTTTTTTTTTAGAATTTGACAAGCTAATAATAAAACTTATAGGAAATTGCAAAGCACCTAGAAAAATCAGAACAATTTTTTGAAAGAAGAATGTTAGAGAACTTAAGAGTATCTAGTTTCAGAACTGATCATAAAATGTCAGTAATCACAGTAATGTGGTACTGGCATAAGGACAGACACACAGAGCAGATAGACACACAATAGAAAGTCCTGGAAAACTTACATATGTGGTCAATTGATTTTTGACAAAGAGCGCCAAGTCATTTTAATAGGGAAAGGATAATGTTTTCAACAAATGGTGCTGAGACAGTTGGTCCCAGCTGGGACAAAAATTACAGCTGGGACAATGCCAAAACATAAAATGAAACAAGACAAAATATGAACTTAGACTCTTACCTCAAGACACACAAAAATTAAGTCAAAATATTAGAGAAAAATATTTCTAATTTTTGATGAGGAAAATATTCCTTAGAATCTATGATTCCCAAAGCTCTACATATAAGAAAAAAATGATAAATAGGATTTCATCAAAATTAAAAAAAACTGTTCTTCAAATGACAGCATTAAAAAATAAAAAATTATATACTGGGAAAAATATTTACATTTATGTATCTAATAAAAGACTTGTAACCAGAATATATAGACAACTCAATAAAAATTTAATCCAGTGAAACATGGGCAAAAATTTGAACAGATGCTTCACCAAGGAAGATATATGAAAAGCTAATCAGCACATGAAAGATTCTCCACTTCATTAATCATTTAGAAAATGCAAATTAAAAACACAATACAATACTACTATGAGCCCACTAGAATGGTTATAGTCATAAGCACTGAAAAAAATGTGTTGGTGAAGATGTTGAGAAAATGGAACTCTCACACCTTGCTGGTGGGAGTGTTTTTACATAGGTATAGCCACTTTGGGGGGCATCCCTGGAGGCTCAGTAGAAAAGAATCCATCTGCCAATGCAGGAGATGCAAGTTCAATCCCTGGGATTGGGAAGATACCCTGGAGAAGGAAATGGCAACCCGTTCCAGTTTTCTTGCTTGGGAAATCTCATGGACAGAGGAGACTGGTGGGCTAGTTCCAGGGGATCGCAAAGAGTTGGACACAACTTAGCAACTAAACAACAACAATAAAAAATAGTCATTTTGCAAAACAGTTTGGCAATTACTTAAAAAGTTAAATGTATACTTAACATAAAACTGAGTCATTCTATTCCTAGGTATCTATACAAGAGAAATGAAAACAGATGCATTCAAAGGCTTGTAACTGACTGTTCATAGCAATATCATTTTCAATAGCAAGAAAACTGACTACAGGATGGATAAATAAAATGTGCTATATGCATAGGATACTAGTCAGCTATTAGAACAGAGCCTGACGACCCATACATGCAACAATGGGAACGAACCACTGAAACATTATGCTATGTGAAAAAGTCAGACACAAAGACCATACACTTTATGATCCCATTTACATGAAATTTCTAGAAAAGGAATTTCTATAGCGATATAAAGCATATCAGTGGTTGCCTAGAGTTGACAGTGGGAGTGAGAATTGACTGCAAACAGACACAAGGGGTATGGATTCTGGTGATAGTTACACAAGTCTATAAGTTTCAAATTATCACTGAACTATAGAATTATAATAGATGCATTTTGTGTTGTATAAAGTGAAGTTCTTATAAAAAACTTGTAATATCTCATGAGTCCATGCAAATTCATAAGAATCAGAAAGATGAACTTTGTGTAGGTATGTGGAAGGAAACTGATTTAGGTTAAATAAAAAACAAACAAAAAACTGGATTTGAGGTATTACCCAGGATGCAGGAAAGAGAGGTAGACATCACTGTGATGTAGACATCATTGCAGGTTTTCTCCTAAACCTGTCAACTCAAATTACAGAATAAAATAAAAAAGAAAAGAAAATGTTGCAATAATAAGTGATGCTAAGTAGGTTATAATGAAGTAACCCTCTTTTCTATATTACATGGAAACATCCTTTACAAGTATATTAAATTTATGCTTTGTGATTGTCTTTTTGAGGCCAAAGGGGAAAGCTATGCTGCAGTGAGAGAGTTTAAGTCTTTCCTTTGAAAACATGGAAACCTGAGGTGTTTATTCCTACAGTATGGGACCTGAGATGAAGTCAGAACTTGGGAGGTGGGCCTTAGGTGGGAATCAAAACTTTCAGTTCTTTCTGGGCCTTGATTTTGTAGACTTTGGGTTGTGATGGAGATATGCAGGAGTGCAGTGGAAACCACAGAAAGTCTCTGACACAATGCAATTACATTAAAAATAAAATGATTTCAAGGGTGAAACAGATCACCAGCCCAGGTTGGATGCATGAGACAAGTGTTCAGGGCTGTCGCACTGGGAAGACCCAGAGGGATGGGGTGGAGAGGGAGGTGGGAGGGGGGATTGGGATGGGGAATACATGTAAATCCATGGCTGATTTGTGTCAATGTATGGCAAAAACCACTACAATATGGTAAAGTAATTAGCCTCCAACTAATAAAAATAAATGGGAAAAAAAATTTTAAAAATAAACTGATTTCATTTGAGATCATGAAACCCAAAAAGAAACTGAAACACAATAACCTGAGCAGAGGTGAGTCAGCTGTATTCTCAGGACAGGTGTTAAGTTTAGAATGAGTAAAAAGATTTATAAAACACTCAGATGAATGTGCAGGTGGGAGAAGAAAATGCTGAATTGAAATTATCTGGGTGAGGATAGGATTGTGTATCCTTTGGTTCATCACTTGCTCCCTATTAGCTCCGCAGTCTCCAGTAGCACACTTTTGGCCCACACTAATCAGTCAAGAGTTGGTGAATGAATGCTCTCTCATGACTTTCAGAGTGTTTTTTAAACTGCCTTGGATGATTGACATTTTAGTCATTAACTTATTTAATATTCAACATCTATTGGCAAACTGACCTATAAAATGCCTCTTGCTGTCACTTGTGCATGGGCCTAAACCATTGAGCATTAAGACAGTCCCACATCTTTATGAGGGACTCATCTCATAAAGATGTGAGAAACATCAGATGAGTCCCTCAAAACGTATTCCTCCCTGGACCACCCCCCACCCACTTCTACCTCATATCCCTTGCATCTCCCTAGATATTTGGCATTTATGTGTTTATTTCTATATAGGTATAGCTGTGTGTGTGTGTGTGTGTGTGTGTGTGTGTGTGTGTGTGTGTGTGCTCAGTCGTGTTTGACCCTTTGCAACCTCATGGACTGTAGCCCGCCAGGTTCCTCTGTCCATGGGATTTTCCAGGCAGGAATACTGGAGTGGGTTGCCCCTTCCTCCTGTGGGTATCTTCCCAACCCAGAGATCGAACCTGTGTCTCTTGCACCTCCTGCATTGGCAGGTGGATTCTTTACCACTGTGCCACCTGGGAAGTATAGGTATAGTTAGTTGTGTGGTGCCTGTAGTTATTTGTTGTTTTTATATGCTTGGTCATGATTTTTTTCTAATGTTTTTCTTGTAACCTACTGCATTATAAATATTCTAATGTGTCTGAATATATGTTACACAATGTAAAGCACTGGCCACATGTAAGGTATTAAAGCTGCAAAGCTAAAATCAACATTTTGGAGACACATCTGGTGGTCCAGTGGCTAAGACGCCTCGGTCACAATGCAGGGGGCCTGGTTCAATCACCAGTCAGGGAACTAGATCCCATATGCTGCAACTAAGAGTTTGCATGCTGCACAGCAAATTAAGTAAATATTCTTTAAAAAATAAAATCAGCATTTTGAGGACAATGGATCAACTTAGACTAAATTCTTTTTAAAATTCTATATCTACTTAAGATATGAGAAAACAGTATAAATGGAACAGGAAATGATCATATAAAGGTAACCTATGATAATGATACACTTTGTACTATAACTGGGATATTAAGTTTACTCAGTAGGTTAGTGTATTTTGCTCAGCTTTATGTTTCATTACTTGAGAAACAGCATAAAGTAAACGGTAGCATTAAAAGCCAGCCTCATTGCAATTTATTTTTATAGCATAGTGCATAACAACCTGAGCTGAAAGTACATTCAGGCACTGAGACTTAAATCCCTAAAGGTAAGAAAGTAGTTCCATAAACAGATGTGATCATGGATTCTGGGTTTATTTGCTTGTGGCAAAAATAAAAGTACCAACTCAATAAGTTTTAATTTATAGGCATCTATACCAGATAGCCTTTGGGCACTTCGAACAAAACTGATTAAAATAAAATTTAGGAAAATAAAACCTAATCTGCCCCATTCTCCATTCACAGTGGGTAATATAAATTCCTCAGTCAGCTAGGGGAGAGAGTCCTCCATGCCTCCTCCCTGTACTTTCCTGGAATGGTAGCTCTGCTCTGCAAGAGACACTGAAGATTGCCTGTATTCCTGGACACTTGAGAATGTGAAAGAGGAGCCAGGGATGGTTTTCAGGTAACCATGGCTTCACCTAACCTGGGGTCATGCAAACAGGCAGAGCTTCTCTGTTCTTACCCATGGAAAATATTATCTGCCTTTTTTTCTGTAGCAGCAACGTCCTTTACATATTCAGTCAGACATGACTGAGTAACACACACACAACTTTCTCTACATATTCATACGCAACTTCTATATATATACATAGCACATATATATGGTACATACATACATACATATATGTATATGCATGTGTGCGGGCTGGATCCCTTCAGTCATGTGCAACTCTTTACAACCCGATGGACTATAGCCTGCCATGCTCCTCTGTCCATGGGATTCTCCAGGCAAGAAGACTGGAGTGTGTTGCTGTGTCCTTCTCCAGGGGATCTTCCCCATCAAAGGATCGAACGGGCATCTGTTATGTCTCCTGCATTGGCAGGCGGGTTCTTTACCACTAGAGCCATATAGGAAACCCAGATATGTGTATACATGTGTGTGTGTGTGTGTGTGTGTGTGTGTGTGTGTGTGTGTGCACGTTGGGGTGCTGGTACCTAATACATACCTGAAAAGCAACAAATTCTATGATTCTACCACTGGACATATGATATACTGAAAAAGCTTTATTAATGCAAAATATAAATAATAGAACAAAAAAGCAGGTGTGTGGACCTGACCTTGAAAAGGTCTTTTCATTGCAGGGCCTACTTACCTCACATTTTCTTCTTCCAGGGTCTCACTTGTGAATTCCAATATGTCAGCAGCTGTCCCCACAAACATAAGGAGAAGTTGAGAGAGTTGATCCCGAGTGATCCCACTTCCAATGGGGAGAAGCCATCTTCCAATTATTAGCATTAGAAGGAATGTCTGATGGAGTCCCAAAGTCCAGACTTTCTCACATACCGTAGATAAGTTATTTACAAAAACTTTGGCCTGTTAAACAGAAATGTTATGCAGACAGAGGGATTATGAACTAGAACCTTAGAGAGGCCTTTTTCACCATGGTTTTCAATGAAGAGTCAGCTTTTGTGGAAGAGCATTTCCAGAAAACGATTCTTCATTTACTAAAGAAAGTAAAACTCTTTTTAGCTGAACAATCTTCTAAAAAAGAAAAAATGCTAATGTCTCTTTAAAATGGGGCAGCCTTATAACTGAAAGTAATTTAAATGTTTTACTTACTAGTGAGGTTGTAGTTATGATATTTTAAATGCTAATTTTGCAACTTTTCACAGACAAGTTCTTGTATTATTTCATCAGTCTCTGTAATAAGTATAATATATAGAAACATTTTTAAAGTTCCATATTAAAATTTTTTAATTCCTATATTTTTCTTTATAGATTTCAAATTTGAATTTACTGGTAATATTTTCAGCATGGTACAGATCTTCTCCTTTGATTTTTATTACTTTAAAACACTATCAAAGGAGAAAATATATGATGTTTATTACCTAAAAGAAAGAGAATAATTATAAGGTTATTTTTATTCTGAACATTTAATATATTATTAAAAATCTATAAGCAAGCAACCAAATTTCTTCTGCCCTTATTCTTGGACTCTGGAGAAAATTTCCATCCCATTCATGTATTCCAAATACTATCTCTTGCCCACTTAACATCTAGTGTGCAATATCTTATTGGCGTTATAGGGTATGATCTTCTAAAGACTACAGGGGTGTAGATCTCCAGCGGATGGACAGTGATTCCAACTGACTTATACAAGTGACTTAACTACATTTCTACAAATTTATTTACCCCTCATGATCATGTGCTGAGGTCAAATGGAAAGGTAATGGGAGAGAAAAATATGTCAGTATGCTAACTTGATTGAAGCCATGCAAGAAGATCAATACTCTTTCATTTGCACATTTCACTATATGTCTTCTATGACTCTTCTCATTGCTGTTGTTTAGTCACTAAGTCATGTCTGATGCTCTTGCAACTCCATAGGCTGTAATCCTCCAGCCTCCTTGGTCCATGGGATTTTCCAGGCAAGAATACTGTAGTGGGTTACCATTTTTTCCTCCAGGGCATCTTCCCCACCCAGAGATCAAACCCATGGCTCCTGGATTGGCAGGGGGACTCTTTACCACTGAGCCACCAGGGAAATACTCATGAGTCTTTCCAAACATCTTATTTAATTCTTACAGGATGCATGTTGTAGTAGTTGCTGTTAGGTTGCTAAATCATGTCTGACTTTTTCACAACCCCATGGAATGTAGACCACCAGGTTCATCTGTCCATGGAATTTCCTAAGCAAGTATATTGGAGTGGGTTGCCATTTCCTTCTCCAGGGGATGTTCCTGACCCAAGGATTGAAACCATGTCTCCTGCTTGGCACTCCTCTTTACTACTGAGCCACCTAGGGCATAGGAATGTATGCTAGCAGGGTAAATATTAATGTTTTCAATTACCAGATGATAAACTGAGAGGCAGTGAGATTGATTTGTTCAAAGTGACATGGATAAGCTGTGACTGAAGGTTGAATTAGAATCCAAAGCTAGCTCTGTTAAGCTCAATAGAATCAATAGCCTATCTTACGATTGAAAACACAGTTCAGTGAAAGGAGCCTTGGCCGTGAGTCTCTCATAGGCCATAGTTAGTTTGCCAAATATCAAACACGGGAAGAACAAAGAAGAGCTTCTATTTTGGCTGAAAACCTTCCCTAAAGTTAATATAAGCACCTAAAAATATAAAGGGCAGAGGAGATCAAGAAGGCAGAGGAGTAAGTGGACAGTACATCTCTCTCCATGGCTACATCAGGAATACACCTTCAGACACAGAAGTGCATGCAGAACACCAGCTGAGAGTGGACAGGAGGAGTACCTGACCAGTGGAAAAGAATATATAGAACCACACAAAACTCCGTAGGATGAAGGAACTAGGGGGAGAAATAGGAATGTTAATAGGACTGGACCTGCCCTCGGCGGGTGGGGGAACTGAAGCAGGGGTTCAGTTTCAATCCCCACATTGGGGCAATCGTCTGAGTCAGAGGAGAAACATTTAAGGCTGAGAGTGAAACAGCTGATCTGTGGCAGCCTAAATGGAAAGAGAATCAGAGAGTCCTTCCTGCAGTCATACATACCCCAGGAATGTATACATTCCAGACAGGAATGCTGGTCCCCTCGAATGTGCAGCAGTTGGGAGATGGAGTTTAGGGATTGTGGAGCAATCCCAGGGCAAGGGCTGCTCTTGACTGAGAAAGACAGAGTGAGGGGATGTGAGGTAGGAGATCATGGTGGGAAATGCCGGTAGAGGAAAGCCAGGCAGCCACGTAAGCAAGGCGATGCTGCTGAGTCATGCATAGTGGGTGGAGCCATCACCATAGCCTCTTTCTCCCCACAAGCCAGCATCTGCAGCTGAACAATAGAGAGGCTGGCCCATTCTAAAGCCTAGTGCACTGAACTACAGAGTAGGACCCCAGGCAAGAGAGCCTTCTAAGTACCTCAACGAGTGGAGCTACAGAGAAAGACTGGTCAAAGAGGCCTTCTGATCACCAGCTACAAGAAGCTCGAAAAAAAACTCTGATAGGGCCATAACTCCTGTGGCAGAGGCAATCCATGTACCTGCACACTTGGTGCTGCCAGGGCCCCCACAAGACAAGCAGTGGTGCCACCTTCACGCTCAACTCTCATTGGGGCAGAGCTTCCACAGGCAAAACAAAGTCTTGTGTCTATGCACACAGGTTCACTTTGGTAGTGTCTGACTCTTTGCAACCCTGTAGACTGTGGCCTACAAGGCTTCTCTGTCAGGGTGAGGTGGGGGAGGGTTCTCCAGGCAAGAATACTGGAGCCTATTGGCCAAGACTGGCTGCCATACCCTTCTAGAGCACTATATTTCCTGCTGCCCTAGCCACCAACTCCCCTGAGTACCTGGTGCTGCCAGAACCTCTCTAACCCAAGCAGCTGCCCCACCTCCACACCTAGCCCTCAAAGGGGCAAACACGAGTCCTCCAGGGCAGGCTCAGGAGCAAACCTCAGAGGACGACCCACATGTAGAGGTGGAAATAAAACCACAATCAAAACCCAGGGACAGTGTGGCTAAGGAAGAAAACCCAAAACCTTCCCACCAGCTGTACAAGTTGCAGATTAAATCCACACGATCAACTAGGCAGATGGTGTGCCTATGGAATATATAAAAGGTCGTTGAGAGCTCCCACAAAAGAAGTTCTGATAGCTGTGAACATTGGAGGCAAGAACACACAGGAGTAGGACCAGGGCGGAATCTGAGCTGCCCCCACATTAGGTCCAGAGATCAGCAAGCACGGTGTTGGAAGGCATTCAAGGGAGGTAAAGTGGACTCTGTCTCCCAGGGAGGGAAAGGACTCTGACAGCAGTGACTCAAGAAAAACATTATTCTTATTTTTTGACTTGTTCTGTAGATGCATTTAGATTTTTCCTCCCCTTTTCCCCCTCTGTTGTAGTTGTCAATTTTATTGGTACTATGAAATCCAATTAAGCCTTTGAACTTTTTTTTTCCTCAGTCACATTTTTTATTGTTGATATAAACCTCTGCCTAACACTGGGCTTTTGCAGATCTGTGGAGTTTTCCTTTTTCATTTTTCTTTTCCTTTTTTAATTTTAATTTTTAGTTTTTTAAACTTATTATTTTTTCTATATTTATTCTTTTGTTGACTTTTCCTACTGTTCTTTTCCCCTTGCAGTTAATCTTTAACAAATATAAATCTTCCTTATCTACCTCTGTCTAACTTTGCATATCTATTCTTTCATTCTTTTCTTTCTCTCCTTTCCTCTCAACATATTTGTTAGTTTTATTTTCATTGCTTTATTCCTCAGTCGGCACCTTGCTTTAGCTTTGTTTTCCAGTTTGTGCTTTAGTTAGTTTTGTTCTGGTAGATATAATTTTTGGTTTCCTTAGTTTGCCAGGTCAATCTATTATACTTTATTTTTTGCTGGACTGTTTTGATTTTGCTTATAGGTATACATGTATATGTGTATATTGTATATGTGTCATATATTTTATTGTTGTTATAAACCTCTGCCTCTACGTGGGGCTTTTGCAGTTCTGAGGAGTTTCCTTTTTTTTCCTTCTATTTTTTCTCTTCCATTTTCTTTTCTTCCTTTTCTCTTTTTTATAATTGTAATTTTTAATTTTTAAAAAAGATACTTTTTCTCTATATTCATTTGCCTTTCCTACTGTGCTCTTCCCCTTGCAGTTAATCTTTAATTTATATAAATCTTCTCCATCTACATCTATTTAAATTTGCATATCTATTCTTTCACTTTTTTAAAAAAATTCCTTTCCTCTCAACGTATTTGTTAGTTTTGCTTTCATTGCTTTATTTCCCACTTGGCACCTTGCTTTAGTTTTGCTTTCCAGTTTGTGCTTTAGTTAGTTTTGTTCTTAACTGGTAAATATAATTTTTTATTTCCTTTGTTTGCTGGGTCAATCTACTGTACTTTATTTTTATTGGACTGCTTTGACTTTTCTCATGTGTGTATTTGTATATTCCATTATTTTAATTATTATTTGCCTGATTTTGTAACTACCATTTGTCTGGGGTTCATCTCTGGTTTCTCATTTTTGGATATTTGTTTTAATCTTACTTAATCCCATTATAAACCACTTGTGGAATCTTCGCTCCTGACCAGAGATCAAACTCTGAGCCTTTGGAGTGGGAGCACTGACTCCAAGACCCTAGACTATCAGAGAACTAACCCTAGGGAGTATCAAATAGTGAGAACTCACACAAATGAAACCACTTAAATACAAGACCCAGAATCACCCAGCCACCAGTAGCACCCTGTGCAGAATGCCTCATCTAAACAACAAAAAACCAAAAATACAAAGCCAATAATCAGCAGGCAGGAGTACCACCTCACTCAGCCTTGCCCATCAGAGGAAAGTCAAACATAAACTCAGCACAAATCTCACCCTATAAGAAGCTTACACAAACCACTGGACCAAGCTTAGGAGAGCAGAAACCAAAAGGAAGATAGAATCCAATTTTCTTCAAGGAAAGAATTCAACTTTCCTTGAAGCCTGGGAAAAGGAGACCTCACACACAATAAGTTAAAAAAAAATAATGAAAAGGCAGAGAAATACTACACAAATGAAGGAAAAAACTAGAAACACAAAGTCCTAATAAATGAAGAGGAAATAGGCAAACTACCTTAAA